>NC_073626.1:139535981-140165981 GCF_029407905.1 Bubalus kerabau
GGAGGGGAGAGTACAACTGGTGTGTTTCACACTGAAATCTCAAAACATGTATTTCTAGAATCTGCTAAATAGTCATCCCCAGGTCACAAAAGGAGAGCCTGAGGCCCTCAGAGGAGGCTTTAGTATGTCCCCTGAGGCACATGACACACGGAAGAATCAGAAATGATATTTTAGACATCGGTTCTAAAAACTGCTGCCCAATCACAGTGATGATCGCTGCAACGGTTTCAATTTTAGAAAGAGTGTGTATCTTTAGAAGAGTATGTATTGGTATGAAAACAGCCTATTTGAATGATATATTAAAAGAAGAGTTTCTTCTTCATCACAGGCAAGCCCACATCACTTCCTCAAGACTCCAAGGGAGACCCCAAAATAGTAAAGCTGGCCCACGTGGCAACCTAGAGCAGCAGACAAAGCATCAGTAACCACACCTTGTGCTTAAGCTGAGAAGAAACTTACAATGCAGCTTCCTTTTCCTTCAGCTCTCTGGCTCTTTCAAGTTCTTCCGAACTTTCATGGGCGTTTCCTAAGATAATCTTACTTCTCAGCAAAGGGAAACAAGCAAAAAAAATTACAATTAGTGGCAAAGTTGCTAATGATTTTGGTACAATTTACATCTTAAGAATTGCCCCACAACCCCAAAGAAGCAATCACTACTAATTTTTCATGGAGGATATACATGGTTCTCTCTAAGTCCATCCAGTAAATCTTTTCTCTCCTAAGGAATCAAGTTAAGAACATGTTATCCCTAAAACTTCCACCGAGGTATCAATGATTAAGGCAGCAATCATGCTGTCCACTCTTCTGTAAGTTTTCTAAACTCCCCAGGGAAAGAGAAAGTGATTTAGCTTAAAATTCCCTGACAGCTACCACATTCCTTGCTGCCTCCTTGTCAGTTGAGCATCTCATTTATCCAGGAATGGGTTCCTAAGCACCCCTCATCTACCAGAGAAATTCTGCACCATCTAGGATTCCTATTCTAGATCTTAACAGATGAAGGATACTTATTCCCCATTCTATTCCAAGTGAATAGCACAGAGCCTGACACATAATGCATGTTCAACAAATGTTTGCTGAATTAAGAACGTGTGGCTGTGGGACCCTGAGGCTACATCAGACTTGCTAGTATCATATGAAGGAAAAAAAGAAGCAGTGTTTTCCAAACTGGAAATATGGATCATGATCTATGACTGAATTTTGAAATCAATTTAGTGGGTTGAAGTCAGTAGGTTTTTTTAATGAAATAAAAGATATCAAAATGCATCATACATAGCAAAAGTAAATAAGGTTTTATGAAATCTTTTTTCCATTTTCCATACATATATATAAAACATATATACATGAGTCTGTATATTAGATCGTGATATAAAGTGAGCATCAGTCACTCAGCTGTGTCTGATTCTTTGTGACCCTGTGGACTTTGGCCCACCAGGCTCCTCTGTCCATGGGTTTTCCCAGGCAAGAATATTGGAGTGAGTAGCCATTCCCTTCTCCATGGAATCTTCCCAATCCAGGGACTGAACCCCAGTCTCCTGCATTGCAGGTGGATTCTTTCTTTACCTTCTGAGCCACCAGGGAAGCCTGGTGTGTAGGTAATTATCTAGTATGTTTGAAAGCCATTGCTCTACAAGAAAGGGAGTTAGCACTGACTATATAACTCAACACATCCATATAACTCAACAGTTCTCTGAACAGGATCACCAAAAAGTATTCCTATGAAGGAGGGCCTGATCCTCAGGTCTTTGAGAATGATATCATAAGCTGTGGGCATCTCTCCCACCTTTTCCCCTAGAACTGGTGCATTTATTTTTGCTTTCCATTCCAAGCCACCTAGAATTCAAACATGATCTAACTTCCTGTCTTCTAGCTTCCGAAAGAGCACATGCCCAGGTTTGAAAAATGTCTACTTTTAAAATACTTATTTTTAAAAATAAAATACTGATGCTGTATTTGAAGACTATTGGGATTATGCATAGGTGAATATTTTTTACATATGACATATTTATTAGCAAATATAAGTTTTACAGCAAATGAAGCATGTAAGTGATGATGATGAAGACCACAGTATACGACAAATTAAATTATGACAGATTTTGAGTGAATGGAAAACCTGAACTTGACAGCTCCACTTGGCATTCAATGCAAAGAACAGAGAGGAGATGCAATTGTGCAGTGACATGTACTAATCAAATGTAAAGAGAGCAGAATGGGAAACCCGGGGTTAGGGAGGAACCAATTCAAACTCCCTCGAGTCTGGATAAGAGGGATTCTTCATTCACAGTCGCGGTGAGGCGGTATGAAGAAAACTCAACAAGCCCTCCCTCTTCCATCTCCCCCTCCTCCCATCCCTGAAGAAACAGGACAAGGCTGTTTTTACTTTCTATCCATGTCTGATGCAGCAGCATAGTGCAAAGCGGTGCGGCCCCAGTCATCAGTCTCATTCACACTGGCCCCTGTGGTCACTAATGTCTCAATACAGTGGAAATGACAATTTGCAGCTGCATAGTGCAGAGGAGTCCTGAAAAACAAACAGCAATTTATTATATCATTCAGTCTGAAAAACAGATCCCCATCATCAGCACCAGCACAGACAAGCAGTATTTGTAGGGGTGTGGAAAGATCTTCGGCTCTGAGTGTGGAGGCCAAGACATACGCCTTTCTCCAGCATACCTTATATGTTAGAACAAAGGCTGCAAAGATGGTGGCTTAGACAGGCCATCTCCTTTCTTTCCATGCCAAGTGCCTATCCTGGTTCCCATCTACATGACTGCTCATGAATGCTCCTCTGGGCTCTTGCAATACCATCCCGACTGGTCTCCTTTGCCCTAACCCAAGCTCCACGTAACTTTCAGCTGCCATGAATGAACAACTGGATTTTCTAAGGTCCAATACCTACGTATATAATCCTGTACCAAAACCTTCAGTTCTCCCCAGTGAACAAAGCCTTGATTTTTTAGTTTGAAATTGAAGACCTTCCCAAACTGGCCTTGGCCTATCTTTATAAAGTATCTCTCTTCCCAAAATGCTGTTTCCAAACAGATTAAACTGAGGTTTTTTTGATCATGTCCTCATTTCCTCTACCTTCCTCATGTTGTTTACTGGTACTGGTTCCCTGTACCAGCTAGTTCTACAGCATGACTTAGCTATGCAAAGAACAAGCAAGAAAAGTTCTAAACCATCCCAATAACCAGAGGGATTATGGGTGGTATGTGTGTGAGTGTGTGTATTTCATGTTTAAAATGTGTCTAAAGATTTATCCCAAAATGAAATGTTCAATAAATATAATAAAGAGCTCCAGATCTTGTGACCAAATTCTGTCCTGGAAGGGCTAAAGTGCTCTACTTTGCGATACAGAGAATTTTCTCAACTATATCCATGTGGAGGATTACATATTTTATATATGTAAATATTTTTATATAATATCTATGAAGTATACAATCTCCCACATGGATATAGTTATTTATATCGGAAGGAGCAGAACAATTGGCACTTCTAAACAGAAGCTGAGAAAGGACACCCTTTCCTTGTGGCCTGTGCCTACTTTGCTGGTGTTTCACTTTGCTATAAAAAGGGATTTCCTTCTGAGGATGGAATCTCCCCAGCTAGCTTCCCTGTTTACCATTTCAACATAACACGATTTCCAGATGGACCGCTCCCCACTCCTTTTATTTAGGCACTTGAAGCAGAGTTCCCTGTTTACATACCTCCCACACTTGTCCTTTTTATGGAAATCTGCTCCACTGCTTTGCAAGAGTTTTATACATTCCACATTACTAGAAAGACAGGGAAAGCATTGTTAAGATGGTAGAGGTCAATTGCTGGGCTGTCTTCAGAAAGAGCTCTTTTCTGCAGAGTGTATGCACAGATGAAATGAGGACACTAACTTTAAATTCTACTAACACAAAAATAACCTAACACATTAGAGTAATGCCATATCATAAGGATCTAAAGTTCCTACAATTCCTTTTTCAAAGCTAATAAATCAATGCATTAAAGAGCTTGATGGAACATTTTCAATTCCATGACTAAAGAATTTAATGATTATTACATGATGAAACCTTTCAGTGATGGTTTCATCATTTATCCTAAAATTCTCTTTCAAAACCATCAAGAGTTTATGAAACAACTCCTTAAACCTATAATAATTTCATGTCACTTTTAAACAATGAGCCAGAATGGATGAGCATTACCTTTTATCACAGCAGAATGAATTCACTATAACCATTTTCGACCCAGACTCTCCTTAATGGAAAATAAACCAGCTGCATTTCCCTGTCTTGGTAATCTAGGTAAATGAATGTGTAGAACCAAGGCCGAAAATGATGTAATGGAGCGTAGTGATCTTCCAGCTTCTTTGTCATTTGCAGAAGCAATAAATCATGTTTAGTAGAGAGAAAAGGACCCATTGAAGTGAATTTTCCTATTGAAGGGCATAGAGCTAAATATTAATCCTAATAGGAGTTTCAGATATGAATCCAGAATGGTTTGTTGCCATTTTCTGTACAGGTCTGATATTTTTCAAAATGGGTGCATAAAAGGAGACATTCATCTATCATTGTTCCAAACTTGGGATGCTAAGAAATAGCCTAGGATTTACTACTTTATTATCATTTAAATAAGAAAGATGATCTCATTAATGATAAGTATAAGCAGGGCTGTCCCTGCCCCATATCCTCCCTTTACAGTCACCTTTCTCAGAGAACTAACTGCTTAAATCATAAAACTGAAAAACTTTCTGAGACTATTATGTGTATAACATGTCAATTGATATAAAACACCTGTCTCTTCCTGAATGAAGCCAAAGGATTACAGGCAGACAGATCCATGTTGTATGGATCAGGAAGCTCATATGATGGAGGGATGGGGTGAGGATAAGGAGGTTCTTTTAAAAAAAAAAAACACCAAAATTATGAAAATAAAACTAAATACAAGACTTTGGAAGGGACCTATACAAATAAGGGGTCCTAAAGCTTCACAGTCAATCCACCTCTGTTAAATAGGTAATGCCTTTGGTCATATACAGATTATACATGGAGCACTGCTGTTCCCTAAGACTAGGAAAATGATTAAGAACCAACACCATACCCAAACGAGGCCATCTGAGGGGAGCCATGTTTGGTCAATGCATGGTCATTTATCAACAAAAAATGATCATAGTCTTAATCTAACCACTGATATGAAAAAGAGTATCTTATGAAAAACTCTCTTTACAACTTAAAAAAATAGGCAAGGATTAAATTACTTCTTGCTTATCCTTGGAGTTTTCTGGACTTTTGCTCACATTTAATCATTATTAGAACTTAAAAAATAAGTTTTGAAATAGGACTAAAATATCTTTAAATGAACATGAATTAACTCAACTTTGGATTTCCTTGATCATTAACTCTCCTTCTAGTAACAAAAGACAAAAAATTTAGGAACAAATCTCAAATTACTTTCTTTTGGTGGAACAGGTACCAAGTAGGTACATATTCTGTAGGCTACAGACCTACAATTTAAAATAAGGAAAAAAAGAGAGAGAGAGAGAAAAGAAAACAAGAGAAAAAATATTTCCTATATGAGATGGGCTAATGATGTTTCTTTGGAAAGACAAACACATGAGCAATCTGGAAATTCAACGTATGATATTTGGTATCGGTAGAAACACTTCTTAACCATTTTATGAAAGAAGTTGCCTCTGATTCACAGATGACTTAAGTCAATTAAGATGCACCGGTAATTAGGCCACGAGAAAACAACTAAAATTGCTAACTACTCACCCTCCTGCAGCAGCAGCATGAAGGCACGTTCTTCCAAATTTATCTGGGGTGTCTATTTCAAAGCCTGCAGACAGCACGTGCTCATTACTAAACAAGGATACTATGCTATACTTTTGTCCTAGTTAAACCACAAGAAACATTGCAGAGACAGAAAAATCAGTTAGTAGAAAAACCAGAACGCAAGCCATTGTAGTCAGAAAGAGGTTGTCATGGAAACGAATGGTAACTGCTCAAGCTTGGCAATTTTATAGGAAGAACCGTGAAGTTAAGAAGAATTTATTTTCACATTCAGCCCTGGGTGAACTGCAGCCTCATATTTCAATCCCAGGATAAAAATTTATGAAACCAACTTGAGATAAGTAGGGCAATAGACAGGCAGACAGAACACATGGAGAAAGCATGGAAGGCAAAGGAGTAATCATAACATGCTAGAAGAGATATTTTCTTAAGCGTATTATTAGCTTACAGTTGGTGTAAGATTTGGGAAACGTGCTTTCATGCAGGGGTTATTTTTAAACATGCCAAAAGCAGCGAAAGCAGAATCAACCATAAGTAAAGAACTTAAAGGAATAAAAAAAGCCTCTGGGATATCTGTTGAATTAATTCATAAACGATCTTTGCCTTGCAGATCTCTATCACCTTTGAAAGCCAGGAACTTCTTAATACATGGAGGTTGTCAGAATCATTGATAAGAAAGATTAGCAAAGTTCCAAACCAGAAAGAATTTCTTGGTTCCAAATAGGCCCGCATTAAAAAAATAAAAATAAAACCTAGTTGGAGGGATATCAACCACAGCGATTTTTCAGAGCCCACAGAGTGGGATGGCAATTTAACATTTCTACTATTAAAAGGTAGGGGATTTGGCCTTTTTTCTTTGTTGAAGAATATGAAGTGTTACATCACCAATTTAAGCCTCAAAGATGTCTTCTCCTCCTACGACAAACTTCCTGTAAGCTATGGCCATCCCTGCCTGCCTCTCACTCTGAATCACCGGAGTTCTAACTTGATAAACAGACAAGACTCTCACTCCAGGGCAGAATACTGACGTTCAAACCATTTCAACACCACGAGCTGCTGGAAGCTGTCACATGCAGGTAGCTGTGGACACAGCTCATCCTGCCAGTCAGATCATGAATGACATGAAGCACAGGCAGCCACTCACTCTGACCAGACACCTGAAGCTACACAGCTCATTTACAGGACAGATTAAGCGTCATCTGTGGTAATGGAGTTACTTACCCGATGACAGTAACTTTCTGCAGCAGTCCGAGTGAGCATTGAGGGCAGCTAAATGTAAGGGGAACATGCTATGGATTCCACACCTGAGGAAGGAAAAAACAGAGCAGCTGACAATTATATATCTCCTGATACACACAGAAGGGGGTGACCCTTCTAGAAGGTCTCTGATGAAAATTAAATCCATGAGACCTGGCTTGGGGACTCCTGGCTGAAATAATTATGCAATCATTTCTACTTTAAAATAATAAAATCCTGGACTTAAACCACAGTGAAAAATCCCATAACAATAGAAAAATATATTTTTAAATAAAACATTTCACATAAACAGTGACTCAGCATTTAAAATTAATTTATCTCTTATTCTTTCAGCTTAGCAATTTTATGTATCATTCATATTCATGCATTCATCTATTCAACACTTTATAACCATCAGTTACTTTGCTAAGTGCTAGAGAAAACAAGACAAGAAGCTGACAAATTCTCAACTTTGAAAAGCAACCTGTTTTATTCCTTGAGTTGATCAAGAAATAGTTATTGTTGACCTACTATGTGTTATCTCTTTGCTAAGAGTTAGTAATGGCTGTATTATTAGAAATAAAATTTTGGATGAGAATAAAAACTAATGTTTACCTTTGACAAGTGAAACTTCATCTTTCTGGTAGCCTTTTATATTGCACATTTACCCATATAAGAAAACCAGTCACGAAATAGTTAACTTTAACCTTACATATATTTCATAAATCTAGCATATTTTCCCTAAGAGTAGTACAGAAAGAATCCAGAATAGGACTTCTTAGACTGACCCCTACCATAACATAGTCCCTGGAACAATCCTCTGAGGGACGGGCAGCCTTCTGACGGTAGTGCTTTCTGCCCTTATAATTAAAGCCTCCTCCTCCTGCCCATGGCTTCTCCTCAAACAAGGACCCAAAGTCAAAGTCCTGTGCTGACTCATAATTCAAAACATACAGCATCATCAGGCAGTTCCTGTGTACTTAAAAGCACATTAGTGATCTTGTCTCATAACATCTCATTTCATTCAGACAATATATTTCAGATTTTTTAAATCCACAGCATAATATAAGGAGTACAGGCTGTCTATATTTACACCTGCAACATAAGTCATCTAAGTTTCTTTCCTGGCACAAAGTGGCCCATTTCCACATTCTATATTGAATAAAAAACACATATGACTTGAATTTGCTAAGCTTCAGATACATGAACTTTATTTTCTATATAGAAAGTTATGATGTGCATGAATTTGTGAAAGTATATATATGTTCAGATAATTCATGGTATTTGGCGTTCTGCAAAATCTGAGTCTGCCAGCAGTTAACTACCTCTCTCTTTTCATGAGAACTTCTATTTATTGATGTTTTTGTTCAGTCTTCCCTCTGTTCATTTTCCTTTCCCTATATGGAGATTTCCAACCCAGTGTATATAATAGCTGGCATCCATCAAGGGATGCAATTTGCCCGTCTTCTGGGCAGTGTCTTGTGGAGGAGAACTGCTTGTAATTGCCTCTCTCATCATTTACAAAAAAAAATTTCTGAAAAGCAATTGCATCGGTGACAACCTTGATGCTCATGAAAAGGAAGAGGGAGTTGGGGGATGGGAAAGAAGCTTTTTATTTGTGCTATTTATATTGTTCCCTTCTGATGCCAATGAAACATACTAATTTTTTTAATGTATAACCTATTTTAAAAGGTCTTTACTAAATGGAACTTAAAGCTAATATTACCTAGCCATTTTATCTGTTTTGAGGAGTTAAGGCAAAAATCTATGATTAAACATTGCTGGATGCTTGCAAGAAGAAAATGGATAGAACATTTTTCTAGAATTATTGTGAATTCCTGTAAGAACATGACTAAATCAAGGAGTGGATTTTTAAAGATTTCTTTGAGTCTTCCTCATTCTTTATATGTATGGGTATGTGTGTGTAAAAATATAAATATTTTAATAATATCAACATACACACATAAGTATACCCATAATATTTATGATAAAGTTTATATAGGTACATAAAATAGTTACCTTTATATTAAACAATACAAGCAAATGACTTAGGGAAAATAGTATCAAACTATAATAAAACAATTAAGAAAAACATAAAAAGTATAAAAGTTTAATAGACTCAGTGTTATAACATATTCCATAAACATCACTATTAATACTTCTAACCAAATTTAACATTTAACCCCATTGCCTTTAGAAAATTCACCACACTCTATACTAGCTAATAATTTCATTTTTTTTCTGCGGCTACTAAAAAAACTGAGAAGGCAAGGAAGGCAGAACTCTATAAGGCCTAGGAAAAATTCTCTTTGATAAAATCCACAAACAATAAATGCTGAAGAGGGTGTGGAGAAAAGGGAGCCCTCTTGCACTGTTGGTGGGAAATGTAAATTGATATAGCCACTACGGAAGACAGTATGGAGATTCCTTAAAAAAACTAGGAATAAAACTACCATAAAATGAAAATGAATGAAGTCGCTCAGTTGTGTCCGACTCTTTGTGACCCCATGGGCAGTAGCCTGCACCAGGCTCCTCCGTCCATGGGATTTTCTAGGCAAGAGTACTGGAGTGGGTTGCTATTTCCTTCTCCAGGGAATCTTCCCGACCCAGGGATCAAATCCAGGTCTCCTGGATTATAGACAGACGCTTTACCATCTGAGCCACCAGGGAAGTCCTAAAACTACCATATGACCCAGCAATCCCACTACTAGGCATATACCCTGAGGAAACCAAAATTGAAAAGACACATGTACCCCAATGTTCACTGCAGCACTATTTACAATAGCTAGGACACGGAAGCAACCTAGATGTCCATCAACAAATGAACAGATAAAAAGGTGAGGTACATATATACAAGGGAATATTACTCAACCATAAAAATGAACACATTTGAGTCAGTCCTAATGAGGTGGATAAATATAGACCGTTTATACAGAGTGAAGTAAATCAATGAGAGAAACAAATACCATATGCTGCTAAGTCACTTCAGTTGAGTCCGACTCTGTGCAACCCCATAGACGGCAGCCCACCAGGCTCCACCATCCCTAGGATTCTCCAGGCAAGAACACTGGAGTGGGTTGCCATTTCCTTCTCCAATGCATGAAAGTGAAAAGTGAAAGTGAAGTCGCTCAGTCGTGTCCAACTCTTAGCGACCCCATGGACTGCAGCCTACCAGGCTCCTCCGTCCATGGGATTTTCCAGGCAAGAGTACTATTAACGCATATATATGGACTCTAGGAAGATGGTACCAATGAACCTATTTGCAGGGCAGCAATGGAGATGCAGACACAGAGAACAGACTTATATGGACACGGGTGGGGTCGGGGGGAAGGTGATGGTGGGACGAACAGAGAGAGTAGCAATGGAAACATGTACACTACCCATACGTAAAACAACCAACGGGAATTTGCTATATGACTCAGGGAACTCAAACCAGGGCTCTGTAATAACCTAGAGGGGTGGGAAGGAGTGGGAGGTGGGACGGAGGTTCAAGAGGGAGGGACATATGTATACCAGTGGCTGATTCATGTTGAGCATGGCAGAAACCAACACAGTACTGCAAACCGATTATCCTTCAGTTAAAAATAAGTTTTAAAAAACATAAACAACAAGGACCTACTGTATAGCACAGGGAACCATATTCAACCTATAATGGAAAAATTCTGAAAATATATATATATATAACTGAATCACTCTGATGTATACCAAAAGCATGGTAAGTCAACTCTACTTCAATAAATTTTTTTAAATGAAAAAATATCCTCTTTGATATATTCCATAGTTAACAAAAAGTTACTACCTCAATGTAGGAAATATATGAATCTAGACTCAGGTACTAGTACTGGTATTCAAACGAATATGATGTGCCAGTTCAAATAGAAAAACTAAGTATCAGGTGAAAATGGCAAGAAAATAAAAATAGAACTCAGAATTTCTGAATCACTTCAGAAATGATTCATGCATTACAAATAAAATTTCTCCTTTATTGTTATGAAATAAGACTGCTTATAAAGAAAGGATCCTAAAACCTTTAGCAGGAAACTTAGGATTTGACTGTCCTAGTCAAACGAGAAACATTGCTCTGACTTCATCAGGTATACATCAAAGAAGATGAAGAAATAAAGACGTCAGATAACACTAAACTTAACAGTGCATAAATTACAGGAAAGGGAAGACCAATTCCAGTTAATCTGCTACATTTATTTGACCAGTCATAAAATTAATGGAACACATTTGTATTAGCTTTTTCTAATTTAGCTGTTAGCTGGGGTCTCCTACCCAGTTATTTCAGAATAAATGAGGCCAGAATAAATTGCACAGAGCCATCAGAGGTGAGGACAGGGCCTTTGCACCATTAGAATATCAGTTTTTTTTAAGTTTTCCCCTTGGCTCAGGAGGACATGGCTGTCCCTTTCCATATCCAGGCCTTTCTAGAACTTTCCCTCAGGCCATATGTTTAAAAAAAAACACTGTGGTTAAGGTGACGAGGTGAGAACCTTTGGGTTTCAGCCCTACCTTTTCCATGTGCTAGCTATTTGGACTTTGGAAAGTACATAATGGCTCCCTCACCTGGAAAATAAAAATAAAGGTGTCAATCTTATAGAGCAATTGGAAGGACTAATTGAGATAATGAACATAAAGTGTTAAATAGGATATCTGACCCATGGTTCCCTTGCCATTATTATTAGCTTAGCTGGATAATCAGCAGCCTGTGAGTTTTGAGGTTGTAATAAGGTTGTACTTCCTTAAAAGCCAAGAATGAAGTGTGACCAACTAGGATTTCTGTTCTCTTTCTGTGTTTCAAAATTCTTACAGATGAACCTATTTGCAGTGCAGGAATAGATATGCAGACGTAGAGAATGGACATGTGCAGGTGGTGGGGGAGGAGGGGATTAATCGAGAGGAGATTGACATATATACACTACTATGTGTGAAATACACAGCTAGTGGGAACCTGCTGTGTTGTGCAGGGAGATCAGCTTGGTGCTCTGTGGTGACTTAGATGGATGGGCCTGGGGATCGGGGCGGGGCCGGGGTGGGAGGTCCAAGAGGGAAGTGGTATACGTTCACACGTAGGTGATTCACTTCATTGCACAGCAGAAACTAACGTAACACTGTAAAGCAACTATACCCCATTTAAAAAAATCCTTTACAATACTCAACTCTCCCAGGAAAGGTGGGATTGGTTTAGTTTTACCCACCAGGTGGGTGAGACAAAAATGTTGATGATTTTTGATCATCAAATGATTTTATGATACTTAGTCAAGTGATCAATGTTAGTCATTTCAGTTGCATCCAACTCTTTGTGACCCCATGGACTGTAGCCCACCAGGCTCCTCTGTCCATGGGGATTCTCCAGGCAAGAACACTGGAGTGGGTAGCCATTCCCTTCTCCAGGGGATCTTTCTGACCCAGGGGTCGAACTCAGGTCTCCTGCATTTCAGGCAGATGTTTTACCATCTGAGCCACCAGGGAAGCCCAAGTCAAGTGATCAAACTATAAAATAAATTTCTTATTAAATAGCATGAGAAACGCTGGACTGGAAGAAACACAAGCTGGAATCAAGATTGCTGGGAGAAATATCAATAACCTCAGATATCAGACGACACCACACTTATGGCAGAAAGTGAAGAGGAACTAAAAAGCCTCTTGATGAAAGTGAAAGTGGAGAGTGAAAAAGTTAGCTTAAAGCTCAACATTCAGAAAACAAAGATCATGGCATCCAGTCCCATCACTTCATGGGAAATAGATGGGGAAACAGTGGAAACAGTGTCACACTTTATTTTTTGGGGCTCCAAAATCACTGCAGATGGTGACTGCAGCCATGAAGTTAAAAGACGCTTACTCCTTGGAAGGAAGGTTATGACCAGCCTAGATAGCATATTGAAAAGCAGAGACATTACTTAGCCAGCAAAGGTCCGTCTAGTCAAGGCTATGGTTTTTCTAGTGGTCATGTATGGATGTGACAGTTGGACTGTGAAGAAGGCTGAGCGCCGAAGAATTGATGCTTTTGAACTGTGGTGTTGGAGAAGACTCTTCAGAGTCCCTTGGACTGTAAGGAGATCCAACCAGTCCATTCTGAAGGAGATCAGCCCTGGGATTTCTTTGGAAGGAATGATGCTAAAGCTGAAACTCCAGTACTTTGGCCACCTCATGCGAAGAGTTGACTCATTGGAAAAGACTCTGATGCTGGAAGGGATTGGGGGGCAAGAGGAGAAGGGGACGACAGAGGATGAGATGGCTGGATGGCATCACTGACTCGATGGACGTGAGTCTCAGTGAACTCCAGGAGTTGGTGATGGACAGGGAGGCCTGGCGTGCTGCAATTCATGGGGTCGCAAAGAGTCAGACACGACTGAGCAACTGATCTGATCTGATCTGATCTGATGTCATTCGAAGTGTTTATCATGCACCACTAAGTTATAGGCACTTGGCCTAACTGACAAAAATGAAGCCTGGTCCTTGCTATTTACAACCTGCAGACATTTTCAGGGGTTCCTTTTGGATCAAAGTCCAAATACTCTACCATAGCTACAAAGCCCCTACTGCTTAACCTAGATGTGTTCTTAGGATCTTTGAACTTCTGTCCATTCCTCTTGGAAGAGCCCTGGGTTTTCACATGCAGGCCTTCCTCCTAAAACTCTTACAACTCAAACTCTTCTGCTTCTCACGGTATTTCTCAAACTAGTCAGTACATCTCTGGGGATTCCTGGAATATCTTTGGGCTTTTAAGAACTCTCTGTGACAATTTTATATTGTCTTTCCCTTTTGATGATAATCTAAAACAGGTGGCATAAAAGCATATTTTAGTGCATCTAAAAGGCTACCTTATCACCACACACCTCTGCCAAATTTCAGCACTGACATTTGTATGATACTTAGGATCACAGCTGTGTTGTGTAGTACTACTTTAATTGGGAGGAGCCAGTGAGAATAAAGGTGGAATGTCTGAATCTAGGAAGGGCAATGATTATGTAGTACACTGAGCCTCCTGTATGCACAGAATTTGGCAATAGTTTGAGTAAAGGTTTCTGTGCCATGTGACAGGTCCACTGCCCACCACTTTAAAGTCACTGCAAAACCTCCACTTCCATAGTTATGTACTGGGTCCAAAAAATTCAGCATCTTAGTCACCAGGACCACAATTACAAGCAAAACACGAAGTATCACATCATTCATTACATGGAGAGGCAGCAAGTCTCCTGCCTAGGAGCTTAGGCTCCAGATCCAGGTGGTCAAGGATGGTGTCCTATTTCCACCCACTGCTCTGTGACCTCAGAAAGCTAACTAAACCTCCTTTACTTCACCTGTAAGATGGGCATAATCACAGCACTTACCCCATGGGGTTGTTAAATGTAAACAGTTAAATGTAACCTCTCAGAGTGGGGCCTAGCAGAACTCATGAGCATTTGTTACTATTGTCCTGTGCAGTTATGGTGTACGCTGTGGGTTTCTTTTTGTATGTATTTTGTAATTTTTAAAAATTTATCGCTATATGAGAGTCAAAAGCCTAGGGAGTCTCTATTTAGTCTTATGTTTATACATATTCAAACATTTTAATAAAAATAATCTAAGCAGATGCTTAGGACCTGAAAGACTTTCAGTCATATAACTAATTGCTACTTGTCGTACAAGGTAACCATCCCTCTTCTGGGAAGCTTTGCTGCTCCTGCTACATCCCATATATGTTCTCCTGTACTTCAGTGGCACCTGGCAGTTGTCCTGCCATCAAACTTAGCATGCATGACTGTCACTGCCTATTTAGTTCTCGCCCTGGAGAAGGAAATGCAATCCGATCCAGTATTCTTGCCTGAAGAACTCCATGGACAGAGGAGCCTCGTGGGCTACAGTTCATGGGGTCACAAAGAGCTGGACACGCTTGAGTGACTAACACTTTCACTTTTACTTTTCCCACTTCGACAGGCTATAAACTCCTTGGCAGCAAGCTCTGTGACCCCAGAACCTGACACAGTGGGTGACACTTAACAAGCCATCAACAGATATTCAGTGAATGTAAGAATATCAGAATCAGTTACCTGTAAAACTGTAATACCACTAATTCTGCTACAATTGAGGCAGAACAAGCAGTGAGAGTTTAATTGATAAGATGGAATACAAATTAAAAAATCCTAGAGACAAGCACCCCAAAACTAACAAAGTTAAAGAAAAAACCCAATGGCTTTGATACCACATAAAGTTGCATAAGCACCAAGTCACACTGCAGAAACTGACCAAGTTCAGAGAAACAAAAAAGAAAAACAAAGAACATTTAATCAAGGCCTGAAAATAAGATGCAAATAAATTCATCAGAAAGTAATGACTATAAAACTTGTCATAAAGAGATCATTAAAAATACATTGGCCATATTGTTTATGAATTAAAATGGGTTATTTTCATAAATGCTCTTTTTTGTTCACTTATTTATAGAAGGAAAGGCCTGTTTTTCTCCTCTTTAATGCTGCTGCTGCTGCTAAGTCGCGTCAGTTGTGTCTGACTCTGCGACCCCATAGACAGAAGCCCACCAGGCTCCTCTATCCCTGGGATCCTCCAGGCAAGAACGCTAGAGTGGGTTGCCATTTCCTTCTCCAATGCATGAGAGTGAAAAGTGAAAGTGAAGTCACTCAGTGGTGTCCAACTCTTAGCGGCCCCATGGACTGCAGCCTAGCAGGCTCCTCTGTCCATGGGATTTTCCAGGCAAGAGTACTTGAGTGGGGTGCCATCGCCTTCTCCGTTTTAATGAGTTACCCTAGATAAATCTACAAGGAGCCCAGAGAACAGTGGCTTTCTGGGGAAAAGTGAAAGTTGCTCAGTCTGACTTTTTACGACCTCATGGACTACAGAGTTCATGGAATTTTCCAGGCCAGAATACTGGAATGGGTAGCCCTTCCCTTCTCCAGGGGATCTTCCCAACCCAGGGATCGAACCCAGGTCTCCCACATTGCAGGCAGATTCTTTACCAGCTGAGCCACAAGGAAAGCCTAAGAATGCTGGAGTGGGTGGCCTATCCCTTCTCCAGGAGATCTCCCTGACACAGGAATTGAACTGGAGTCTCCTGCATTGTAGACAGATTCTTTACCAACTGAGCTATCAGGGAAGCCCAAGCCTTTAGCAAATGCAACCATCAATTCTCCTGTCCCTTCACTTGGATATTTTCTCTTTAGGTGACTTCCCTCCCCACACAACATACACAACTCTCACACACACACACACACACACACACACACACACACACACACACAGTTGTTGCCTTAATGAACCACTGTTACTGAAGGAAGCATGTCTTAACCCCAGATACGCTGGGACAAAAGGAAGCATATGTGGCTCTTTGAGGCTGGGACAATGTTTCCCTGGCCAGTGTCCCCAGCACGGTCAGTAGAAAGAAAGGCTACTTGACCAACATCATTCCTAAGGCATTTTTGCCACATAGTTTGAGTTTGTACAAATTGAAGGTAAAATAATCTCAAGGAAATAGACTTTGTGCTTACTGCATTAAATGTGGTTTTTCAGAAATTTTAAGTATTGAGCCCTGTTTATCTATAAAGTTCAAATTTTTTTTAAAAAACTCATTTTTCAGATAAGTTCAAATCTGAAACAATCACTGAAAATATGAACATATCACAGGGCATAGCTTGTGCCTAAACACTTTATTTCTGCTTAACTGACACTGAACATTTAAGATCTTTGGCTTTGGGTTGCCATGGCTGCTTGCAACTCTAGACTCTGGTGAATGCCTCCGAAATCCCAGAACACTGCTCTTTCCAGGAAACCGAGCTGCTGCTTTAGATTTGCAACCTCCCAGTCAAACAGGTCCTTTGACTTGAAGTGGATTCCTTTCTCTTCTGAGACAACCCACAGTTCTTGGCATTAATATTTGTCAGTGTCTCTCTACCCTCAGTCTTGTCCTTAGCTTGAGAGCTCATTTCTTCTTCTCTGGACATTCACAAGAGTCTGCCAGGTGTTTCTAGCCTGGACCACTTCCAGTCTGTCTGGACTGCTATTAGAGTGATCTTTCTTACACACAAATGGGATCATTAGACACAACCTACCCTACACATAGTTATAATTCTTTAACAACTTCTGAATGCCTCAGAATGGTATCCAACTCCTCAGCAGGATGTTCAAGGTCCTCTGAAATGTGGTTCTTCCTGCCTTTCCACCTCATCTCTTTCTACTTCCCTAACATGCTAGATATTATGAAGCAATAATACATAATAACTTATAATAAATTAATAATTAGTTAATAATATAATAATTAATAGTTAGCCTTTACTGATAGCTTACTATGAGCCAGGCACTGTTCAAAGAGCTATTAAGTTGGATTATCTTGTTGAATACCTTAGCAGATGCATTTAGATAACTCACACACAGATCTTAACACATACCAGAGAGCTTTACTAGTAATTAAGTCCTTTAATCCTCATAACAAACCTATGGTAGATACTACTATTACTCCCATTTGCCAAATGAGGAAATCAATGTGCAGACAGGTTGAGCAACAAGCTCAAGGTCACACAGCTCACAAATAAGGCAGCTTGAACTGGAGCCCAGCTAGTGCCCACTAAAGGCTGGGTCTCCCACGGTGATATAATGCAGCCTTTGGCAGAGCATGGCACCATCACATACCCTTCAGCCCACCAGGCCAACTTCCACCCCACTAGGCCACCCTCCCCACGGGAGCTGTATCTGCTCCTGCTTTCCTTCCTGCTTGGGAAGTCTGCTACTCTGCTCTATTCACATAATTCCCATCCTTCAAAGTCTACCTAAAAATCACCTTCTCCTTAAAAAACTGTGGCCACCTTTGAGCTCTCTCCTTCCTGTCTATAACCTATGGCATATATTGTCTATACCAAATATTTTGCCATTAAAGTTCTATTTCATTTTGAACTTTGCTAAATACGATCTTTCATGGTTCTTTGTCTTAAGTGGGTTTTGGGCCTCCAACAAAATTATGAGCTCCTGGAAGGTACCAACCAGGTAACGTATATCTGAAATTTCCCACAGCACCCAACATTGCAATGGATTCATATAGATGCTTCACATATTCTTGTTGAATTGAAGTACAAAATGAAGTCAGGTCCCTCTTCCCTATGTGGCAGATTTACCCAATTATACGGTATAACCATATCATTAAACATGGGTTATTAACATATGCAAAATGGTACTCTGAATAAAATCTGAGTTTGCCCAATTATGTTTTATTTTTCCCGCTTAACTAACACTGTACATTGGAAAAAACAGAAGAATATTAAAAAACAGAGATTTAGGAATAATGTTCAAGTTCCCTTAATTAAAACCACTGAAATAGGCCTCTTTTTGATATAGCTGAAAAATAAAATTGGTTCTTCCTCGCAACTGTCATTAAAAATCACTTAATTTAATTCTAATTTAATTTGTGTTTAGCATAATGTTGCAGATCTACCTTAATTTGGACAAATAGGATCTATCTACAGCATGGCAGAACCCCTTTGGCAGTACTCCCACATGTGGCAATTAATCCACTGTATTTTTGCTGTAACCTACTTGGCTGTGTCAGCTCCACTGGTTATTAAGGTGTTAATCAAAAGCTCATGACCATATCTTGCAGCCACATGAAGAGGAGTGTTACCATCCTTATCCACACAGTCAATTTCACCTCCTGAAAGAGACATTTTAATACAGAATAATGTAAGGATTCATGTTGACTCAGATAATATACTCACATTGACCAAATGTTGATTTCATTTCTATTCTGTGCATCTCTGCTCTCAAGAACAAGAATGCTTTTTAAGGGAACAAGTTACCATCTGAAGTTGTAGTATTATTAAATCTGCATGGAAGGAAGTCTATTAGAAATGCTTCTTAAAAACCTTTCCACGTTGTCTTATTTAAGAATCTAAAATCTTACAACTAGATTCCCTCTCTAAATAAACAATGTAATCAAATGCCACAAAATGTATCTCTGAAGACATATTCAATTTTAATTTTACTTGCCGAATTAAAGACCTATGTAAACCTTATGTTACAGCATAAGAACCAAAGGAATCGAGTTCAAGAAAAGATTTTACGTAGTTTATCTAGTTTAAGATATGATGAGTAAAATGAGTAAAAGCATAAACTATAAACTGAAAGTATCCATATTAATCAAAACTATCACATTAATTACCTACAGTTCTTTTAATAATATAGTAGTTCCATTTTATTGTATTGTATATTGCCTCCTTTTCCCCAAATTCTTATTTTACTATGTCTCTTTCTTTCTCTCCCCTTTTCATATATGTGAAAAGATATATAATATATAATAAATGAAATACAATTAGTCCATTAATTTATTTGAAGAACCATTTAGAAATAAGTTAGACATCATGGATTTCACCTGTAAGAACAGTCTCCCGTATAACCACAATACCATCATACCCTATAACCATCATACCCAAGAAATTTAACAGATACCATAATTTTGTGTAATATACAGTGTGTATTCTAAGTGTCCCTGAAAATGTGCTTTATAATTGTTTTTTTTAATCCAAGATTCAATCAAAGAGTCTGACAGCATTTAGTTGTCATGTCTCTTTAGATTCTTATCATCTGGAAAATCTTCCTGCCTTTTATGTATGTATGTAGGTATCTCTCAAGTTATTGATATTTTTGGAGACTAAGCCAGCAGTTGTATATGATATAGTGCATTCTGGAATTGTCTGGTTATTTCCTCATTATTAGATTCAGGCTAAATATTTTGGCAAGAATATCCCAAAGTTGAAATGCACTTCCCATCTTATCTCCACAGCACACACATAAGATCAAGCTAGTCCATCACTGGATGATACAAATGTTGATTACTTACAATGGGTACAGACCGTCAGTTCAGGAAGATGAAACAGTTCTGCAAATGGATAGTGGTTATGGCTGCACAACTATGTGAATGTACTTAATGCCACAGTACCATATGCTTAAAAATAGCTTAAATGGTAAATTTAATGTTAAATGTGTTTTACCACAATTTTAAAAAAGAGGCTTGATTACTTGGCTAAGGTGATGCCTTCTCGCACTCTCCACTACAAAATGCCTTTTCCCTTTTTACAATTAGCAAAGAATTTGTGGGTGATACTTCCAAATTGTGCAAATATCCACTTTCCCAACAAAGTTTCCCACAATGATTTCAGCATAAACAGGGAGCACTCTTGTTCAAAAGTTATCTGCATTCTTTATTCTGTGTGCTTATATTATCAATTTGATACACAGCCTCATTTGATTGTGGGCTTCCCAGGTGGCGCTAGTGGTAAAGACACTGTTTGTCTATGCAGGAGACATAAGAAACGTGGGTTCAATCCCTGGGTCAGGAAAATCCCCTGGAGAAGGGCATGGCAATCCACTCCAGTATTCTTGCCTGGAGAATCCCATGGACAGAGAGGTTGGGCAGGCTAAAGTTCATAGTATTACAGAGTTGGACATGACTGAAGTGACTTAGCACTCATTTGATTTTGCCTTCAAATATTTTACTGGCTTTAACTTTATTTAATACGTTAAAACATGTGTTTCAAAAGTCTATACTTTAAAAAAGCCTCATTTCTATCCCTTTCACTTCACCCTCAACCACATCCTATAGTAATTAATCATTTTCACTAGTTTTCATTTATGCTGTGTTTCTCTTTGTAAAAAATAAACAGATTCTTGTATGCCATGCCTTTCCCCCCCCCCCACTTAACAATGTACCCTGCAATTCATTCCTAGAGATCACTTCTTTGGATATCTTTCTCATTTTTGTATGACTTGTTTTTCATTGCATAGATGTATTAGTTAAGTAAACCAGTCTGGTATAGATGATCACTTCTTTAGATATCTTCCTCATTTTTGTACGACTTGCTTTTCATTGCATAGATGTATTAGTTAAGTAAACCAGTCTGGTATAGATGAATATTTAGGTAGTAAAAATAATTTTGCTATTATTAGGAATGCTGCAGTGAATACCTTTATGCAAATATTGTTTTGTATTTGTTGAGTGTATCTTCAGAATAAATTATTAGAAAGGGGATTTCTAGGTCAGAGAAATGAGTATATGGTTTTATTAGATTTTGCCACATATCATTCTCTAGGTGCTGTACAACTTTGCACTCATGTAAGCAATGTGTAAGAGTTTCTTTTTCTTCAGTCTTGCCAAGCTTTTGAATATATTCCATGTAATGAGTGAAAACTGGTTTCTCACATTGTAGTCTTTATTTACATTTCTCTTGTTAAGGAAGTCGAGAATCTTCATATATTAAAGGGCCATTTGTTTATCTTTTTCTATGAACCATTTGTTCATGACTTTTGCCCATTTTTCTAAGAGTATGTGTGTGTGTGTGTGTGTGTGTGTGTGTGTGGTCTTTTTATTCCTTAATTTTTAAAGGTTCTTAAAAGAGTTGGGAGATTACCCAATTCAATGCAGTTCAGTTCAGTTCAGTTCAGTCGCTCAGTCGTGTCCGACTCTTTGCGACCCCATGAATCGCAGCACGCCAGGCTTGTTACAAATATTTTTGTCCTAGATTTTCTTTGTCTTTGGTGTTTTACCCTGAAGAAATTTGTTTTATAATTTCTTTTATTGTATTTAGATTTTGCATTGTGGTTTTAAAAGTTTTCCCCACATCCTAGCAATACAGAAACTGACACGTGAAAATATTTGCTATATGCATTACTGATAATTGAGTAAACTTTCAAGTATTTTAAGAGCCTCTGAAAATCAAGGAATAAGGAGGAATTAAGGAGAGGGAGGAATGGGGAGTGACTGCTAAATAGGATGAGGTTCTTGGGGACAGATGATGAGAATGTTCTGGAATTAGGTAATGGCGATGATTGTAAAGCCATGTGAAGATACTGAAATCCACTGAATTGCACACTTTACAATGATGAGCTTTTACAGTATGTAACATTTATAACCCAATCATACAGGAAGGGCCTGAAGAAAGCTAAAGGAAAAGGGGAGGGAGTAAAGGACAGGGAGCACACCAAGGAGAAAAAACACAGTGTGTACTCGTGTTTATGGAAGACCATGTGCATTTCTGCTTTTAATAAAAGAAAGCACCTAAGATATTGGGGCACCAAACATAAATTAGTCTAAGATTTTATTTCCTGACTACCTTGCTCATAAACAAATCTCTGCATCATTATGGAAAGCAATTAAGTTATTGAATTATCAGTTCATGCTCTTAGATATCAGGTATTTTAGAGTAGGTCAAATCTTCAGCTTTACCTCATTATCAATTATATTGAACTAAACCAAGCTGATGTTTTAAAACTAAAATATATCATTTTAAGATACTAATACTATAATGTTTGGTTTGTGTATCTAAACTACACATACACATTTATACATTCCAGAATAAGAAATACAAAATCCTGAGAAATGTAAATATTGTTTAAATGGCTTAGATCTAAAAAGATATTAAACATTTACTTTAAATAATATTACTGAGAAAGTAATTTTCTCATTGTAGAAAATTTAGAAGATGCTGTCAAATACAAAAAAGAAAACAGAAGTCATCTATAAATTCACTGATTATTTTGAGGTAATCAGTGTTAATATTCTGGATTTTTCCTTTCAGTTGTTTGTGTGTATGTGCATTTGTGTGTGAAGACATTTCCCATGGTTAGGATCATAGAATACAAAGAGTTTTGTATCCCGACTTCCCCCTTAATATTACATCACAAATACTTCCCATGTCATTAATTTGTTTCATTAAAATAACTGCAAATCTCCATGATACCAGTATTTAGAGAATTTACTTAGAAAGGCCCCAATTACAAGGCATTTAGGCTATGCCCAATTTTGCCTCTAGGAAAAACACAGGAATGAACATAACTATACATAACTTTATCCACATTTCAGATGATCTCCTCCAGCAGCGTTTTCAGAAGTAGTACTACTGGATTGGAAGTATGAGTATTTTTCAGGCTCTTGATGGACACTGGGAAATTGCTTCTGAGAAAGTCTGTGCCCATTTGTACTCCCGTTACCAGTATATTTGAGAACCAAAAATAAGCCGTTGAAAGTCTTTTCAGATCTAAGGAAAGAACATTAACTTCCAGGCCACAACACTATCTCTTATGATATGACTGTTATAAAGTCTTCACAATAATAGCTGCATGCCCCTTCACTCTAATGAATCCTACTATGACCACCAACCCCCTAAGATTTATTTCTAACAAACAATATTCTCTCTAGCCAGGTGTGTTGGTAAACCAGAGTTAATAAATGAGATTCTCTCCTAAACAGTGAAATAATTACAAATATGTGTGGCCTTTGTAGAAGGGGAAGATGTTTAAAAAAACTCCAATGAGTACATCCGTTTATATAAAATTTAAGATGTTTCACTCCACAGCCAAGACTTCAGCATGTGCCAATAAATGTACACATTTGGATTTTGCAACTTAATAGCTATTTATAAAATGGTAATCCCTTTTTGACTTTGTGACAGAGAAATATAAATGGCAGCTTGAACACAAATGCTGATCTTTCCTCATACCTTTGTTTCTGCAGCAAAGTATTGATTTTTAAAACCAGTTGCTCAAATATATAGACTATTATCATTTTCATAAAAGTAATTACATATCTTCATATGTACATTCTTAAATACACATAAAAAATCTGGACATTTCATCAAATTGTCAATAGAAATTCTTGGGTGGGATTAAGGAGACACATTGATGGGGATCTCTTTAATAATTTAATTTTATTCTATAGTGAGCATGTATTCATTTTACTGGAGAAGGAAATGGAAACCCACTTCAGTTTTCTCGCCTGGAGAATTTCATGGACAAAGGAGCCTGGCAGGCAACAATCAAGAAAAATAATAAAACAAAATTAGTTACTGCAAACTTTTCAGTTCAGTAACTCAGTCGTGTCAGACTCTCTGCGACCCCATGAACTGCAGCACTCCAGGCTTCCCTATCCATCACCAACTCCCAGAGCTTGCTCAAACCCATATCCATCGAGTCGGTGATGCCATCCAACTATCTCATTCTCTGTCGTCCCCTTCTCCTCCTGCCTTCAATCTTTCCCAGCATCAGGGCTTTTTCCAATGAGTTCTTCAAATCAGGTAGACAAAGTATTGAAGCTTCAGCGTCAGTCCTTCCAATGAATATTCAGGGTTGATTTCCTTTAGGATTGACGGGTTTGATCTCTACTGCAAACTTTTAGGGACTCAAGAAATAGCTCGCAATAATTTAAATTTAGAAGCATCCAATTTAGATCATTTTTATGCCTTGGGGACAGGCAGCCACTTGGTCTCCATGGATACTTCAGAGTAATCCAGGATACAGGTACCCATGTAAGAGCTGCCCACAGTGGTCAGCCTAAAAGGTCCACCCATGGAGCTGATCAAAGAGTGGAACCTCAAAGAAATCTTTGTCCTGGACAAACACTACATTGCCCATGTTCTGAACCAAGTGTTAGGCGCTCCATGTTTATCAGCCTCAAATATTCCAAAAATAAGATAGGAAAAGAGAAGAGTGAAAAATACTGGAAAGGATGATCTAGGGGATTTGAGCTGATAAAGTTTCTTTGTTGTCACTATCACTTCATGAGTTAATTTAAAACCGTAAAAATATGGGTAATTATCTTAAATTGTCCTTTAAAATATATTTCTGGAAAACATCATAATTTAGTAGAAAATAGACTATTTGTTATTCAGAAATATGTTTAGGACCTCTAGATGAATTAATTTCTATTTTATGGTCACTCCCAAAGCTTTCCATTTTCATTTGAAAATCTTTAACAGTTGCTTGGAATTCAAATATCTATATTTTTTATTTGAAAGTTGCAAGTTAATGTTGGTAAACCAGCATTGATAATTAGTGAGGAAAATAAACATTTGTGAGTTTAGACACAGGCAGAGCATTTAGGAAGAGATGATTTATGCAGCATTATCCAGGCATTCATCTGAAATTAGCTTTTCATTGCACAAACAAGAATAGTTATCTTATTAAGTTGCCTTGGAAGGGCTATGAGCCCAAATATCAAAAATCTCACAATGAATCATCCTAACCTATCCCTTGGCTCTTCCTTCTCAAACTCTATTTATTTTTAAAGCTTCTATAAAAAAAAAAAAAAAAAGCATCATTTTGAACTTTTGTAACCTGCTGACCAGCATCTAAGGCAGCTGCTTGTGCAAGTGGCTGGATCAAATGCCTCCTGATATCAGATTATGTCTTCATTTAATTCTTTCCCTCTCTGGTTCTGACAACACAGCTTCAGATAACAAACAAGGAGACTGAACAGCAGAGGCACTCTTTGTTTATTCACTTAAAAAAGAGTTTTTAAAAATGATCACCTTACCAAAACTGAATGATTGGGGGCGGGGGGCAGGTATTATAAAGAACTAATAGCCCTGACTAGAGAGCAGTCAGAGAAGCAGAGAAATGCTGCAAAAAGCCCAGATTATCAGAGCAATTTAACAAAATAAACACCAAGCATGTCCCTCAGCAGGTCTCAGGACCAAGTGATGTCCCCATGGGGGATGGGCATTCAGGGTCCTGCCATGTAGAGATCCACTCAAGGATGGACACCAGGCCCTGGGAGTGTGAGTCTCTGGACTTTTCCCAAAAGGAAACTAACAAACAGGAGGAAAGGAAAGAGCTTCCTATTCTTGTCCCTAAGGGCATGTTTTAAAAAATGTCAAATGGATGAACTCACAGTTCTCACATGTGTAACGAATGCAAAGAATTGTTGGCCGAGAGAAGAGAATGCCAAATTATCCTTTTACACGGATGCTGCTGTTGCTGCTGCTAAGTCGCTTCAGTCGTGTCCGACTCTGTGAGACCCCATATACGGCAGCCTAGAAGGCTCCCCCGTCCCTGGGATGCTCCAGGCAAGAACACTGGAGTGGGTTGCCATTTCCTTCTCCGATGCACGAAAGTGAAAATTGAAAGTGAAGTCGCTGAGTCGTGTCCAACTCTTCACGACCCCATGGAGTGCAGGCTACCAGGCTCCTCGGTCCATGGGATTTTCCAGGCAAGAGTACTGGAGTGGGGTGCCATTTCCTTCTCCAAGGCATGAAAGTGAAAAGTGAAAGTGAAGTAGCTCAGTTGTGTCTGACTCTTAGCGACCCCATGGACTGCAGCCCACCAGGCTCCTCCGTCCATGGGATTTTCCAGGCAAGAGTACTGGAGTGGTGCCATTTTACAGGGATGACTCTATGCCAAATACAAGCAACTCTTAAACAGAATTCAAGTTTTTAAAAAAATTTTAACATGTCATTGTTCATCCAGATAACACATTTGTAAGTGAGTGTTTGAGAGTTCAGTCTCCAGTGTTAGTCTTCCTGAGTTCTAATCTCTGTTCCTCAACATATATGCCAGGTATCCCAACAGAAGTGACAACCTCTCTGCCTCAGTTTCTCCATGTTTGAAATGGAGATGATAACAGGACCTCTTTCTCATGGGGGTGGTTGGAAAGATTTATGTGGAGTGCTTAGTCAAGTGCCTGGCACAATGTGAAGAACACTCAACCATTATCATTATATATAATAAGTTATATACTATAGCCACTATATTTTCAGTATTTTAGGACCCTGGACTCCACTCAACCCACAAAGCAAGATGCCAGGCCAGCCAAGAATAGGCTCTGAGACAAGCTCCTTGATCATAGAGGACAAGACATAGGGTCTTTTTCAGGTCTCATTCCCATTCAAAAGTCTAGCAAGAATTCTAGTAGAGAGGGCATGGAAATTTAAGTTCACAGGGATGGTTTGTGAAAAGATCAAAGCAGCCAACGGCCCCCCCAAGACTGCTTTAAGCACACTAGCATGACACAGGTCTGGCCCACAGAGATGGACCTGTAGGAATGCAGTGCTTCAAGGTAAAAAGCTGCTCCTTCTCTGGTCTGGTCGCTAGTGCTTGAAATTGCTTCAACAGGGAACAATGCTTTTTAATGCCATCAAGCTAAAGCCCAGTGATTATATTCACATTAAAATTTTCAAATTGGATATCAAATAGCTCCCTGGTTTTGTTTATTTTTAAGGCAGTGGACACTGTTTCTGAAAAACAATTGAGAAATACAGTGGGATGAGTCGTTGCTGTTTAGTTGCTAAAGTTGCTAAGTGAAAGTGAAGTCGCTCAGTCGTGTCCAACTCTCTGCGACCCCATGGACTATAGCCTACCAGGCTCCTCCATCCACGGGATTTTCCAGGCAAGAGTACTGGAGTGGGGTGCCATTTCCTTCTCTAGGGGATCTTTCCAACCCTGGGATCGAACCCAGGTCTCCCGCATTGCAGGCAGACACTTTACCATCAAAGCCACCAGGGAAGCCCTAAAGTTGCTAAGTCGTGTCCTACTCTTTCGTGACCCCATGGACTGACTGTAGCCTGCCAGGCTCTTATGTCCATGCGATTTCCCATGCAAGAATACTGAAGTGGCCCGCCATTTCCTTCTACAAGAGTGGGATGAGGAAAGTGTGCAAAGGAGAGATGCCAGGGTCCCTCCCCACCTCCCTTGATTTCGAGAGAAACAAAACAATTAAAGTGGTTTTTCAGTAAAGTGAATGTCAAAGGCATACCACACATTTCAAATTAGAATTAATACATGTTGTGCAGTTAATTTCCAATGACCTGCATTTGCTCACTGGAAATTTGCTGGGATTGCTTTTCTTCTATAGTTTCACTAAAGTGCTTATAAATTTCCTGTGCTTTGCTGCAGATATTTTGCTTCCTCAGCATAATTTCTCTGCGTAGTGTCAAATGACTTCAGTACCTAGGACATACCTTGTGCATGCTAAGTCACTTCAGTCATGTCTGACTCTTCGAGACCCTGTGGACTGTAGCCCTCCAGGTTCCTTTGTCCATGGGGATTCTTCAGGCAAGAATACTGGAGTCAGTTGTCATGTCCTCCTCCAGGGGATCTTCCTGATAATACCACTAATGCTTCAAGTGTATGTCATCCAATATTCTTACAGATGGCAGGAAGATAAGTCTAAAAAACTGACTAATGTCTGAGTTTTGAGATCTAGAAATGTGGGTCAACTAAAGATAGTTTAGGAACTGCTGAATTTATGTGAAATGTCAGCAAATATCTGAACTAAACCTGTTTTTTTTTTTCCTCCCACATGTCTTCAAGATTAGCTAAGATAACAGAAGTTGTGCTAGCAAGGTCAGTGCACTCCCAGAATCTGGCCATTACCCTCTAATAGTAACATGAACCATGATGCGAAGTGACACTCCCTAGTATTTTGGCTGCAGAGACAACCCAATGGTTCAAGCACATCTTTATTGTAAGTCTGGAATATTACTAGATTCTGTGACTTTCCAAGGTCTCTATCAAGCCTGTGATTTTATCATCTTTTGTATCATGTATGTACCTGCTTTTCTGCTGAGTCATCTCATTTTTCTTACCTTTGCCCAAGTAGCTTAGTGAGTTTTAACTTATGGAACTATGGTGGGTTTGAAAATTAAAAATAATTCCGTTTTGCTGCTAGAAAATGCCTGATACTTATTTTTACTAGTTTCTGAGTAAAACATGCAGGCTCTTAAGCCTATATATATTTTCCAGTTTCAAAACTCACATGTTCTTTGACTAGGAATTGACTATGAAACTTATGGTTCTATGTCCTTATTTCTAAGCTGGGTGGTGATGACCTGTCTGATAAGGAGCTTTTAGCCAAGTTCATCAAAGGATAGTATAAATCCAAGCTTAATAAACACTAACAGAGCATTGTATTTCATATTCAAATAACTGACAGCCAAACTCAAGTCACACCAAGAAACTCTTCCAGTGACGACACTGTGGCAGAATCTCTCTTACCATTCTGAATGAGGGTTTGTGACCGTGTGAACCTTCCGTGGACAGCTGTCATGTGCAGCGGACTTTTACCATCTTTACTCTAAAAATTGAGAGAGAGAGAGAGAAAAAAACAAAGGGCAAGTAACATCAATCTGAAACATTCCACAGTTTCCAATAGACTGTATATGATATTGCAGGTTTTTATCTAACATCACATTTTTTAAAAAAAAAATTAAGTATAGTTCATTTACAGTGTTGTGTTAGTTTTAGGTGTTCAGCAAAGTGATTCAGTATACGTATATATGTTCTTTTTCAGATTCATTTCCATTATATGTTGTTATAAGATACTGAATATAGTTCTCTATGCTATATGCTGCTAAGTCACTTCAGTCGTGTCTGACTCTGTGCGACCCCATAGACAGCAGCCCACCAGGCTTCCCCGTCCCTGGGATTCTCCAGGCAAGAACACTGGAGTGGGTTGCCATTTCCTTCTCCAATGCATGAAAGTGAAAGTGAAAGTGAAGTCGCTCAGTCGCGTCCGACTCTGTGCGACCCCATGGACTGCAGCCTACCAGGCTCCTCTGTCCATGGGATTCTCCAGGCAAGAGTACTGGAGTGGAGTGCCATTGCCTTAGATTCTTATTGTTTACATTATATAACATCACATTTTAAAGAAGCTTAGAGAAATGGAAATTATTCTAGAGAAGAATTGCAGAATTTTTAGTTACACTGACAATTTTTAAACTACCCTGGTTTAAACTGAGGAAATCACCCAAAATGTTTTTTCATCTCCTGTGATCCACTAATAAAAGTTTCCTCCAAGGAGTTTTTTTTTTTTTCCAACTTTAAAAAAAATTTAAGTATAATTAATATACAACGTTTTGTTAGTTTCCAGTGTACATCAAAGTGATTCAGTTATAAATATATATGTATACATATATATTTTTCATATCTTTTCCATTATAGTTTATTATAGTGCTTTTTCAACTTTTGTCTGTAGTAAATTAAGAAAAGACAAATGATGTATTAACTTGTTTGGTCCTCTTTGGCCTAAAGATGACTAAACAGCTATAAATCATTGCAATTTTCAAAACTGACCTGAAATCCTCCACCATTATCTACATTTTAATTCCACGGGGCAGGGAACACTTCTTTTTATTATCGCAAAAAAGAAACATTTACTCCACTTAACTCATTAGGAATCATAGGATTAAGATTTAATGATCAGCTGGAAATGTGGTGAATTTATACATCACTTCTTTATCACTCAAGTTATGATGGCATTCTCTGACATAGGTTAAGCCAAAACACGGAAAATGTACAGAATCTACCCACTAGTCAGCACTGCACCAAATACCAAAGTTCTACACTTTTAATTAAGTATTAGTTGTTTATAGAATTTTCTAAAAACAGTAATACCCACAAAAACATTACTATTACTTTAGATATAAAGTACCCCCAACTGCCTCTTGAGAAATTTGTATGCAGGTCAGGAAGCAACAGTTAGAACTGGACATGGAACAACAGACTGGTTCCAAATAGGAAAAGGAGTATGTCAAGGCTGTATATTGTCACCCTGCTTATTTAACTTATATGCAGAGTACATCAGGAGAAACACTGGGATGGAAGAAGCACAAGCTGGAATCAAGATTGCTGGGAGAAATATCAATGACCTCAGATATGCAGATGACACCACCCTTATGGCAGAAAGTGAAGAGGAACTCAAAAGCCTCTTGATGAAAGTGAAAGTGGAGAGTGAAAAAGTTGGCTTAAAGCTCAACATTCAGAAAACGAAGATCATGGCATCTGGTCCCATCACTTCATGGGAAATAGATGGGGAAACAGTGGAAACAGTGTCAGACTTTATTTTTGGGGGCTCCAAAATCACTGCAGATGGTAACTGCAGCCATGAAATTAAAAGACGCTTGCTCCTTGGAAGGAAAGTTATGACTAACCTAGATAGCATATTAAAAAGCAGAGACATTCCTTTGCCAACAAAGGTCCGTCTAGTCAAGGCTATGGTTTTTCCTGTGGTCATGTGTGGATGTGCGAGTTGGACTGTGAAGAAGGCTGAGCGCAGAAGAATTGATGCTTTTGAACTGTGGTATTGGAGAAGACTCTTGAGAGTCCCTTGGACTGCAAGGAGATCCAACCAGTCCATTCTGAAGGAGATCAGCCCTGGGATTTCTTTGGAAGGAATGATGCTAAAGCTGAAACTCCAGTACTTTGGCCACCTCATGCGAACAGTTGACTCACTGGAAAAGACTCTGATGCTGGGAGAGATTGGGGGCAAGAGGAGAAGGGGACGACAGAGGATGAGATGGCTGGATGGCATCACTGACTCGATGGATGTGAGTCTGGGTGAACCCCAGGAGTTGGTGATGGACAGGGAGGCCTGGCGTGCTGCGATTCATGGGGTCGCAAAGAGTTGGACACGACTGAGTGACTGAACCGAACCCCCAACTGAGAGAATATATTATGTATTCTTTGATTCATATATTATTTTTAAAACTGAAATGAAATTTATGTAACTTATTTTTCTAAGTCTCAGAAGAAATGTTTTCCTAATCCTGGGGTTAAAATACAAGATTTTAAAAGCACAAGTTCATTTTTGTGATGAAACTCATATACTTGTGTTTCAAAATGATTCTTTAAAAAATGCTACAATGGAAAGCAAATAATCACTTAAATATTTCTCATAGTGAACTACGGACTACATGCATCTGAATCATTCAGGGTTCTTGGTAGGAATGTGAATCCTGTGTCCTAGTTCAGATCTACAGAACCAGAATTGATTTCATTTCTAAATTTCACAGCACACTAAAGTTTAGGAGCAGCTGCTTTTGACTGTGGACTGGAATATCTTATAAAACCACAAGGTTGAACAGAATAATTTTTATTATATATCCCATAAGTCTATTCCTTAGACTTAAGAGGAGCTATGTATAATCTGTGCCAAGGGAAGTTAGTCAAAGTTGCTGTTGCTGTTGTGTAGTCACTAAGTCATGTCCAAATCTTTTAGAACATTGTGCTCAGTTGTGTCTGACTCTTGGCGACCCCATGGAATGCAGCCCTGCCTGGCTCCTCTGTCCATGGGATTTTTCAGGCGAGAATATGGGGCAGGGGGTGGGGTAGGGTGGGTGTTGCCATTTTCCTCTCCAGGGGATCTTCCCAACCCAGGGATTGAACCCACGTCTCCTATATTGCAGGCAGTCTCCTGCATTGCAGGCAGATTCTTTATCAACTGAGACCCCAGGGAACCCCAACTCTTTTGGTAACTGCATATTGAGTGAAATAAATAATCATTATAGTGAAAGATTCTCAGGTTGATGGGGAAAAAATAGAAATATTAGGATCTTTTCTATATCTTAATCTTGTATGATTATAGCCTGAATTGAGAAGATTTGGAAAGTAAAGGAAGATGGAAGCAAACTTGAAACTTTACTGAAATAATATTTTTTGGGGAAAGGAGCACTAACTGAAAAATAAGAATACGATGCCATCACCAACCACAAAATATACAATGGAGGAGAGCTCCTAAAAGCTATCTGGTTACAGAGTCTGCATCTTGGCTGGGAGAAATGCAGACAATTCAAAAGACTCAAAAGTCTGGGAACCACTTAGCAATGAGGATTTAAGACATATTTCCCTCCAACAAAAAAGTGATGACAGTCCAAGACCCTTAAGGAGAGAGAAAACAGAAATTGCAGAGTTGACATTCATTTGTCCCTAGGTGGTGCTATTTCTTTAAATTTTGCTCCAGTATTTTCTCTTAAATTTAAGATGAAAATATAACTAATTAGCATTTAGTTAAATATACATAAAGCCATAAATACTTCAGTGTTTAGATAATACCTTTATCAATATTTAAACAAGAGTTTTCCATGCCTAGAAAAGAGCTTAAAGGCTAGGAGTAACCACCAACCTGGAGGTTACTAAATTGCAGTCAGAGAGCCAAAGCAGGAGTCACTGGTTTCTAGGGAGTACAGTATATAAAACTTTCCCCGTTACAGAGATAGTAAACACCATACCCTTTTTCCCTTGGTGTGCTTGTGCCTTTGGTAAAGGAGCAAACAGAGATGCCCATTTTAGGTAAAATAAAAAGGATGGCAATATGGTCAACAGTGATGTTTGCTTCAGATCTATTCTTGGAGATCTTTGCCTGAGCTCATCTATTACTAAGGCCAGTTCTTAGCTGATTCTTTTTTGTCTCATAGAGAGAGAGATGGGTGGCAAGAGATTGGGCATTAGGATGTCAGAGCAGTCACTGTGGGGCAGCTTTGTTTATATGCTCTAGGTAGAAAAGAAAGTCATTGAAAACCAATGAAGGTCAAAAAACTAGTACTTTTTATTTACCTTTTACAGGTTAGAATTAAGAATGTTCAGGTTGAGACTAAAGATCCTACTGAGCTTCACTATCTGCCTGAGAAATTTTTCACACAGGGGTGGGGGTGGTGGGTTTTTCTTTGCTGCTGCTGGTACTAGAACTTCAGACAGATACAAAACATTCCTTGAATTCTCAAAGGAGAAGGAATGTTCAATTCTCCCACTTATTCTAAGCTTTGCTTTTAGAAAAATATTTCTTCATTTCTAGTCTCCTTAAAAATTCTAGGTGCATTTCCCTACCAGATTTAGGGCACGGAAAATTTTGTTACTTGGAGTAAGAGACTCTCCTATTGACTTGACTTATGGTTCTGCCATGGGTCATGAAGCAAAACCAATGAGGACTAAGAATATTTTATGACAAATAGCAGTACTCTTTCAGGGCAGTATTCACCATCATCCAAGAAAGATTAATCCTTGAACTAAATGGAGCATTTCAATTTTCTTGACCAATATCCTCAGAAATCCATTCATTTTTTTTCTTCCACTTCTAATGCCTTCTCTCTTTGTGTGCTCAGTTATGTCTGACTCCTTGAGACTCCATGAATTGCAGCCTCCCCTGTCCGTAGGACTCTCCAGGCAATGATACTGGAATGGGTTGCCATTTCATCCTCCAGGGGATGTTCCGAACCCAGGGATCGAACCTATGTCTCCTGTGGCCCCTATACTGGCAGGCGGGCTCCTTTCTACCAGCCACCTGGGAAGCCCTGCCTTCTTTCTTCATCCTCCCTCAAACCTTCTCTAAACTTAAATACACAGCTACTCCCCAGGAACCTGAAAGCACTGTGTTCTCCATGCACAGTACCCCTGTTGTCATGCAGCTCAGTGGAGGACAATAAAGCCTTTACAGCTGCGGTTCCCAACCTTTTTGGCACCAGGGACCGATTTCATGGAAGACAATTTTTCTAGGGACCGGGGTGGGGTGGGAAAGATTTTGGGACAATTCAAGCACATTAAATTTATTGTGCACTTTATTTCTATGATTATTACATCAGCTCCACCTCAAATCATCAGGGATTAGACCCAGAGGTTGGGGACTCCTGTTCAACAGGATACCACTAAGGTCAGCTGGAGGAGGGGGCATCAGATATAGTCAGAAAAGGGCTTCCTAACTCAATGGAAAAGCAATCTAATACCTTGGTTTGCAAAAAACTATGTACGGTCAAGTTTTTAATGGTTCCAAAGCGGGAGATGGTACGTGGTTACCTCAGACCTTCACCTCCCTGCTTTGCTCACTTCCTCTCCCAAGTTCCAAAGGACATGTCGCTCTTAGTACTTACTCTTGCTTATTTCAATTTCATCTTCAACCTCTGCAATGCAATTATAGAATAAAATTTGGTCCTAGTACACAGAAAGAAGAGAGCTGGTCTACTTTAGTAAATTGTGATGGGCTTTAAGTTAAGTGATCTAAGGGCCCGTGGGCAGAAAAGAATTGAGACCATAGGCAGGTGGAATGTTAGTGACCAGAAGGTAGGCAACCTGGCAATGGTGATTTCTGAACCTATCTTTCTAAGTCATATCCAGTGTAGCCATATGTAACTATCTTCTTTAAAGCTTAGTTTGAAAGCTTCCAAAAAGAGCCTTGAGATGCTACAGAAATAACAACGTGGTCTCTACTAGAGAAGAGAAATTATTTCATATTTCCTCATGTTCTTCCTATTTGCAAAAAAACAAGTAAACTGTCAACAGTTTATTGTATAAAGTATTGTGTCTCTATTATTTTATAATAATTAAGCATTCTGACATCACTATATTCAAAATCAAAGACAGGGCCATGGTCAATTTAAGCAAAATGAGGGGCTTTAAAATGCATGTCGGACACACAGCCTTTCTCTCATCTCCATCATCTTGAAGTTTCTCATCAAGATGACACTCTTAGTGTTTTGGGAGGACAGAGGAAAACAAAGTGAACATGTGAATAGGAATTGGCTACACTTCAATATGCTATTTTCTTCGAACTTTGACAAATCTAAACAAATACAAATTGTCTTGCAATCTACAAACACTTTCAAAATCCCAGGGCAATGTGGTGCAGAGAGATAACAACCTTCACTCAGACTGAACGGCTCCATGGAAACATTAGACGATCCATGCATCCAGAGAGAATCTGGGATAACTAATAAAGAGTCAAGAGAATTCGTATGTAGATACAGAAGATGAAGGGAGGCTGAGGGAGAAGGCTACATTTGATTCAAAATCCCATTTACACAGATTAGATAATACATAAACACAAGTCTCAGACTTTTTTTTTTAAATGGTGCCTCTTAAACTCTATTGATAATTAGCAGTCTACAGGAAAAAATAACTATTAAAGTAGCTATGCTTTCCATGTCCATTTTGTGCAGAAGAAAAGACTGCCATAAACCAAGGCACTATACTTTAGTTGAAGTCCCTTATCCAATCTGAACTGGCCACTAATCAGTTGTCTGGGAGAAGTAGGTATGTGTGGCAGAAAGTGGCCTTCCAGCTTCAGTATCAGGCACACTGAAAACATCAGTTGGCATGTTTTACAGAGGCAATGGAGAGCATCAGATAACCCTGTGCATCAATTAAGTGAGCCTGGTGAAGAGAGATACTTTAATTTCAATAACATTCCTTCCTTTGGAGGATCCACAGTATGTCCCTCAGGCACCAGAAAGGCAAGAAAAGTGTCACAAGTCTTGGGGAAACTGGTGGTTGAGCCACCTCTTTGCCTCCTGTCTTCTCACCACCATCCTCTAGGACTTTAATCGCACATGTTGGCTCTTTCCCCCACCCAGGTCTCTGTTGCCCCTAAAGACCTTCATCTTACCTCCACATAGGACCTTGAATGGAGCCCCTTTACAAGATCTAGAACTCTGAAATTCTTTTCATCTAGTTTACTTTTTCATTTCCATCTGCATTCTAGCTTCACCAAGACACTACTTCTCCTGTTTCCTTTTCCTATCTTCTCTCTCTCTTCATCTCTTTCTCTAGTTCTTTCTCCTCCTGCTGATCCTGAGAGTAAAGAGTTACTAGAGACCTGCAACCCCTTCTCTACTCGTGCTATGATGTACTCTCTCCCTAGATGATCTCAGCATTTTCTCCTGGTTTCCACAATCAATCACCTCTGCATGAATGAGCCAACCTATGCATGTTCTTCTGTTCTCCACTATTGGTTTTCTTGTACTGGCTGTATCAAAGGCTCAATATCAGCTTCTCAAGAACTAAACTCACCAGTTTTACCTCCTACACCTCCTCTTTCTCCTGACATCCTTCTTAATAACAATAATCATTTATGAGAGGGAGGGGATATACGTATACCTGTGGCTGATTCATATTGATATATGCCAGAAACCAATACAATATTGTAAAGCAATTATCCTCCAGTTAAAAATAAATAAATTAAAAAAACATTTATGGAGTACTTCCTATATGGCCAGCATTGTTCCAAGTAATTTATGTGAGATAACTTTAATCCTCACAATGGTTCCATTTAGAAGATACTATTGTTTCCCTAATTTTACAGATAAACTGAGATACACAGAGAAGTTGTTTATGACTATATATTTACTAAAAGTCAAGACCAGGGTGAGATTCTAGGCAGTCTCGCCCCAGAACTGGACACTGAATCATTATGCTGTACTACCTACCTCTCCTTAGCCAGATTTCAATTCTCTTCCATCTCCTGTCCAACCAAATCCCATTGATTTCCTCTCTGCAAATCCTCTCCCCTTTGTCGACTGTCCCCATTCCCTGTCCTTATCACCTCTTATCCTTTTATCTAGGCCTGTTCTATTGACTTCCAGTTATCCTCTACTTGTCACCTCCCCAGGTCCACTATATCTGAATTTTTTTTTTTTTTACTGAAAATAGCTTTTTATTCTTTTGGATATGAAAATAACACATGCTCATTGCATCACAATATGATTAAAACAATTATATTGAAAAGGAACTAAAAAACCCAAATCATAATTTTGGAGTGATAACTGTTGCTAGGATATTGATATGTATTTCTGACATTACTCTCTTCCTATGCACATACATAGATGCTCACTTTCTGAAATTCAAAAACTGGATCATACTTACTTAATGATCTTACATTTTAATATTTCATTGATTAAACTGCCAATTTTAAAGGCAAATATTAATGTACTAGTATTATAAAAGTTATGACCAACCTAGATAGCATATTAAAAAGCAGAGACATTACTTTGCCAACAAAGGTCCATCTAGTCAAGGCTATGGTTTTTCCAGTGGTCATGTATGGATGTGAGAGTTGGACTATAAAGAAAGCTGAGCACCGAAGAATTGATGCTCTTGAACTGTGGTGTTGGAGAAGACTCTTGAGAGTCCCTTGGACTGCAAGGACATCCAACCAGTCCATTCGAAAGGAGATCAGTCCTGGGTGTTTTTTGGAAGGACTGATGCTAAAGCTGAAACTCCAATACTTTGGCCACCTCATGCGAAGAGTTGACTCATTGGAAAAGACTCTGATGCTGGGAGGGATTGGGGGCAGGAGGAGAAGGGGATGACAGAGGATGAGATGGCTGGATGGCATCACCGACTCTATGCACATGAGTTTGGGTGAACTCCGGGAGTTGGTGATGGACAGGGAGGCCTGGTGTGCTGCGATTCATGGGGTTGCAAAGAGTCGAACACGACTGAGCGACTGAACTGAACTGAACTGATTATAAAAGTATTAGTTTGCATTTCTCTAGTGACTGGTGATACTGAACATTTTTTCATAAATTTAATGGATACTATATCCTCTCTTTCGTGATCTGCCTTTGTCCATATTTTCTAGCTGATTGTCAGATGTTTTCTTATTGATTTTTATGAGTTCTTATATATTAAATATGTTAAATCTTTCTTATCATGTATATTGCAGAAAAATTTGAGTTGTTCCCCTTTTAATTTTATGTGAAGGTTTTTGCTTCTCTTTTGTTGTTGTTCTGTTATATAAAAGTTTAAAATCTATATGTAGTCATATATACATATATATATATACATTTTTCCTTTTATGTTTTCTGTCTCTAGTGTTCTGTGGCCAGATTATTGTTCCTAAGCTTCAGTTCTGATCATGTGACCTCCACAATAACTAGTGGCTTCCATAGCCTATAGAAACCCAAACTCCTTGGCCAGTAGATAAGTGCTCATTCTTGGTCAAGTCACATTTCAGCTTGTTCCTGACTCCTTTCTTTCATATGATTTGCAGTCTGCTCAATCATAATAAACTACTATTCTGAAAATTTGTCTCATATTTCCCCACTATTATAAATTAAATGAAAAAACATGAAAGGATTTTAATAGTGAATAGAGAAGGTCATTAAAATAAAAAGATCCAATATTCTTGAAATTAAATCTTGAAAATCACCATTTTTCAAAAGCAGAGACAGAATACACTGGGTCTTTGATTTAGAATTCCTGTGTGTTTGGGAGAAGGAGGGCTGAGGATGAGAACAAGGTCACTTGGGATAAGTCAGGATACTCTGCTACAATCTGAATGCATCCAAGTGATGTAACCTGGATTGTGAAGGCTGCCTACAGATGTTCCTCTTGGTTATCTGTTAGAGTGAGTGAACTAACAGTTATCTAAAGTTTACCTACTGACACCTCTCAAACCCTTTGCTAATGCCATTCTTTCCATATGGAACATCCTCTCTCAAACTCTTCTCTCTCTTCATCTCAACTGATATCAATCTTCAGCTCAACAGCAATCTCCAGTTGTAATGTCCAAGCAAAAAGCAAGTCAACACTTCATTCTTATGGTTTGTGGCATTTTATTAATCCCTCACGTCACTCATGGCATTCTGTCTTGCCTCATGATTATCTGAGTACATTATCTCCTTGCCATACTGTAAATTCCTTAAGGGCACCTTGGAGTATACACCCAGTATCAAACAGAGGACACTAGGTAGTCATCAGTCAGTTTGCTGAGTAAAGGAATTACCATTAAAATCAGATTAGTATCATATAATGGCAGCTACTATCTGGAGTGTACTCCAGGAAGGCATTTGTGAAACTTCTTGGAGGGTCACATGGGTTGGGAACATAATTGATATCATTAGGTTAGGCTTCCTTTTCATTCTCAGCAGCTCTGCTCTATCAGCTCAACATTCACTTCAGTATTAGAATCTGGGCCAAGTCAACATGCCTGAGACCCAGTGTTTACTCTGGTAAATTCACTAAGCTCCCAAGGTCACACAGCTAGAGTCTCCGTGCTGTGCACTGGTACCACCACTGCTGCATAAGTTTCCACCGTGTGCCAGGACAGGATAAGGCTGTGCGAGTCAGGATGCTCGCAGTTGTAATTTACTCCTTGTAATTGACAGCAGGTGCTTTTGCTCAGAGGCTCAATGCAAAGGTATTTAACACTGAAGGAAGAAGACTGAGAGAGTCCTACCTGGATGTTAACATCCGCTCCGTTGTTTACTAATAGTTCAAGACACAGAGCACCGTGTGTGGAGGCAGCAGCAAAATGCAACGGGGTGAACCCGCTGTTGTTGGGCTGGTTCACATTAGCACCGTAGTCGGTCAGCTCGTTGACTACAGCATCCTGCCCATTGTAGCAGGCCAGGTGGAGGGCTGTGTTTCCATACACGTTGATTTCATCAATCTGCAAATGAGCCCAATATGGGTGATGAAAATCACTGGAGCCAATATACTCCCATTTCCCACCAAAAGCCTACTAGCTGTGCTGGAGAAAGGAAATATCCTTCTGTCAGCGTGATTATTCAGAGCTTACTCTTGCCCCAGGGTGGTCATCCTGGGAAGGCTTTAGCCTGGAGATAAAGATCAGCAAAACATGAGAGTGACCAGGCTTCAACTTGTAGGAAGATATTTCTCAGCTAGGGAAAGGATAAAATGAAATGCAAACCTGTCTCAAAACGCCAGAGGAGAAATGAACCCGGGCAGCAAGAAAAGACTCGAAACTCAATGGTGAACAGAAGAGGGAAGGCTGGGGGCTGCTCAGAGAGCTGCCGTGGGGCCTGAACTCAGAACCCTCAGGTTTGGCTCTGCTGTCTGACCCCTCTCAAGGCCAAGTTCTGGTGTTTGGGCCATGTATTTAGCCCCTACCTCTCTCCTGCTTTCCCCAGACAGCCGTGACTCCTGTGTCTCACCATCACCATCTCAGTACGACAACTTAGTTTTCCTTTCCTCCAGGACAACCTTGCCACTGCTCCTGCCCTGCTACCCGAGAAGAATGGGGTTGAGTCAACTTCTCCAACTCAGCGTGTTTGTCCCTGCCATTTATTCATTCATTTCTGCTTGGAAGCTTCAATTTAGAAGGTTCTAAAGGTGGGATGAGGAACCCTAGCCAGTCTTTTAAAAATGACTGGTCAATATTTATCATATATCATATATGCTTAAATATTTCTCTATCTATGTTGATATAGAAAGTTGGTCTGTTTCTCATTTTCTACTACTTAGCATATGCCCTGATTGCCCTTCTTCAGTTGCCCATGTAAACTCAAAAAAACAGGATGCTAAGAAATGAGGGGTTTTCCCCCTCTTGAATTAAAAGGCAAACAGGATTTCAGAACAACAGAAAACCCACAAATGTACCGTGGGACAATGCCTGAATCATAGCTCACCTCCACCCCCAGATTCAGAAGATGCTTGACAACATTGATCTGTCCGTTGGAGGCTGCGGCGTGCAGGGGTGTATAGCCCTTCTTGTCCTTACACGTCACTTCTGCACCATGGTTAACAAGCAACGCCACGACGTCCAGGTGGCCTTACAAACAAAGCAGCAGAAAACATGGTTGACCTTCCTAGGACAATTTGACAATTCATTCCACCTGAGTTATCACCACCCTCTTTCATTGCCACCAGCATTTTCCTAAGCTATGTGTAAATGCTGCTGCTGCTAAGTCACATCAGACGTGTCTGACTCTGTGCAACCACATAGACGGCAGCCCACAGGCTCCCCTGCCCCTGGGATTCTCCAGGCAAGAACACTGGAGTGGGCTGCCATTTCCTTCTCCAATGCATGAAAGTGAAAAGTGAAAGTGAAGTCGCTGAGTCTTGTCTGACTCTTAGCAACCCTATGGACTGCAGCCCACCAGGCTCCTCTGTCCATGGGATTTTCCAGGCAAGAGTGCGGGAGTGGGGTGCCATTGCCTTCTCCGGTGTAAAAGGTGGTTCATGGCAAATAGCCAGCCTGTGGGAAGAAAAAATATGATTCATATGTGAGCCTTCTCTTTAAGGAGATCCACGCTTATTTACGGATAATGACAAAGTCCTAAAAATATGTTAGAACCAGAGACTAAAAAAAATTGTGTTAAAATGAAAACAATGCTTTTGAAACCAATTGCCATTCTTCAATGAAAAGTCTAACAATGACAATTTGGTCTGGAAAAACTAAAGGAAAAAAAATCAATTAATCAGAACAACTCCATATGTTAAATCACATGAAACTGCTATCATTTGACCCTTTTTTGAACCCACAGAAATGGCACCTTTATATGGTTCAACTTCAAAGTGTTCTCATGAATTACTAACTAAACGGAAAACTAGTTTCAACTCTTGTTGGCATATTTTCAAGAATATTTTTCTTTGTTGTCTATTTTGCTACACATACAATGATAAATGTATTTGACCTTTATTTCCTGACTAAAGATTGTTCCATGCTTCAAGATCATTGCTCTAAACATTGTTGGTAACTGAAGGGTAGAAGATGAGTACTGGCTTCAAAGCCTAGAGAGACAGAGAAAGACAGAGACAGGGAGACAGACAGGGAGAGACAAAGAGAGAGACTGCTCTTGGCTAGTGGTGATGCTATCTTAAGCTCTTTGTCCTGGTTTTGACCTTTAGTTCACAAGGACAGTCATCTCTATATGTTTCCCTACTTGCATCCTGATGACACACAAAAATATAACTTAACTTCTTTTAGCAATTTTATACATGTTTTAAGTATATATCGGAGAAGGAAATGGCAACCCACTCCAGTACTCCTGCCTGGAGAATCCCATGGACAGAGGAGCCTGGTGGGCTACAGTCCACAGGGTCACAAAGAGTCGGACACAACTGAGTGACGAACACCTTTAACTATAGATCAGCCAAGAATAAATGCAAAAGGCCACATTCTTTGAGTCTAACGTCACACTAGCTTAATGTATGCTCTGCCTAAACATCATCTGCAAAATGATCACTGGCTCCAGTCCAGCAGGGACCATGCAGGCATCTAACTGTTTCAATTAATTTGAAAGTCCATTTCACCTTGTAAAAAATGGTAATGCTTGCAAAATCTTAAGGTTCTGTTTTTTAAGCCCCAAAATTCACTCAGTCTCATCTATACCCTCATAATTTACTTCAGCTCTGCCCCAATCCATTCTTTTTCTCCCTACAATTACCATTATTGTTTTTTATGATAATAAAAGGTCTGTAGGCTTGTTTAAAAGGATTAAGAAAGAGCAAAAAGGTGTTAAAAGGAAACCAAAATCATCCATTTCCTTGAGATATTCAGTTTAATATTTCAGTGTTTAATACATTCCAGACTGCTTTTTCAAGATTGTATTTATTTTAGAGATCTTTTTTGCAAAAATGAGGTTGTATTATTTAAACTGTACTATTATATGATCTGTTTTCACTTAACATAATCACAGAATCTATGTTAAAAAAAAAAAAATACCGACAACATCATTGCTGTAGTTACTCCATAGTGTCCCATTGTGTAGATCATCCATAATTTACCACACAATCTCCTGTGTTGTGATGGGCAGTCAGAATGTTTATAACTTGGAGCTGGTAGAATTCTGTCTGCTTTCCTAATTGCAGGATGTTCTCCAATCAGAAACACAAAGGAAGGATCTTAGTTCTACATTTCCCACAAGTCCACACTGAAAATAAACTCTATGAGGGCTCTCACTTGTCAGTGGTACTAGTGTCAACAAAAGTGATGAGAAAAGCACAGAAACATAACATCTTCCTTTGTCTTCTGCACCTGAGCCAGCAGAAACAAGGAGCAAGCCCCAGCTCTGTTGGCAGTGGAGTAACAGAATCACTCACAGTGACTCCAGTCACCTCTACATGACAGCCAGGATGCTGTCCTTTCTTCCTTCCTTTTTGTTTCTTTCAGGAGTATTTATAAATAAAAAGACAAATGAAATTTACATCCTTGCTTTGCTAGCCAGTCCTCCTCCTTTTTAAACACTTTATTTTGCTGCCATAAAAAGTTAACATAAGCACAATTTGTGCAGCTTTCCAACCCAGATTGAAATACATTCAATGAAGTCCATGCCATGATTCATCTCTCCTGCTCTTTGTAGGATAAATATATCCCTGATGAAGCTACTGCCCAACTAGAGTGCTCTATGCGTGCCAGTAAAAGGGACTGAATCTTAATTCAATTGGATCCCAAGCTTGACAAGAAGTCAGGCTCACCCAAAAGAAAATCTACACGGTCAGTGAGAGACTTGGAGCTTCATCAGTTCAGATGATCTGCACTTTGCTCTCCATTCATGGAATCCTTACCCATATAAGCTGCCCAGTGCAGAGCACGTCGATCCTTCTTGTCAAACGCATTGATGTTTGCCCCTTTAGCCAACAGTAAATTGACCATCTGAAAGATAACCAACAAAGAAATCAAATGTATACTCTGAAATGGTGAGCGTTCCTCACCCTCAGCAGGTGATCTGACCCAAATTAACATCCAATCTAAAGGCAGGTCAGCGATCTGAAGTTCAAAGTAGGAAGATACCTCAGCTAACCTGTGGCATGTGTGTCAGAGGAAAAAACTGAGGTGTTGTCTACTTTTTCAATTTACTGTGGCTCTAAATTTAAAAATAGGCACCTACCTAAGGTTTCTAAGGCCTCAGTGATGAAATTTAGGTTCCAAGTGGGGTTAAGAGAGTCTGTGGGGAAGATTCTTATTCCAGTGATGAGGACACTCACCTCCACATGGCCATTCAGAGCAGCATGGTGCAAGGCTGTGCGGCCCCCTCGGTCAGAGACATTGACGCTGCTCAGCAGGGGAATGATGACTTCTGCACACTTAACAGCCTTATTGGCTGCTGCCACGTGGAGCGGGGTCTGCCAGTTCTTGTCCCTTGCATTGACATCAGCTGAGTGCTTAATCAATACTTGTACTGCTTCCTAAAATAAAAGCAGAGTTTACAGAGGTCACTGACAAATGTTCAGTCAATCCTTACTGGGTATAAGATGCTTTACTAGACCCTCACAGGCTAGCTCAGTGTAGACAACCAAGGTCATATGGGATGAAGACAGAGAGAGTGGCACAGATAAAGAGTCACTCTACCTCTTTTAGGCCAAGAGTGCCGGCATAACTCCAAACCCAATAAACCTTCCAAAGGTTTCCTTTCAAAGTATAAGCTTTCCTTAGGCCAAAGAGACCATGACTAAAAATAAAGTAATGACTATTAAATATTCCTTGAGCCTATTTTAGTGTGAAATGTGTACATGCATTTTTTATAAGCATTCACATGTATTTTTATTATATATTTATTTATTTGGGCCATGTGATGCAGAATGTGGTATCTGACCAGGGATCAAACTCATGCCCCCCGTTATTAGGACTGCAGTCTTAACCAGTGAATCACCAGGAAAGTCCTTGTACATGTATTATTAATACTCACTTACTATATGAAAAACACTACTACAACTATGGAAGACTGAAGGAAACATTAATCAGGCTCTATGCTAAAAAATCCCCTGGAGAAGAAAATGGCAACCCACTCTAATATTCTTGCCTGAAAAATCACATGGACAGAGGAGCCTGGCAGGCTATAGTCCTTGGGGACACAAAGAGTTGGACATGACCAAGCACACACATATACAAACACATACACACACAGACCCTAAAAACTAGGTGAGTAAACAATAAAAGAAAAGCTAGATCACAATATAAGTGTGAAGAATTAAATACGAGAAAAACAGTATTTTTATCAATTTTCATCTCATAAATTGTGCAGTTTATGTAGATGTACAATTGTGATACGCGAAGAAAATACTGGAACCTTTATTTAAATTTTGTTTCTTTAAAAAGGAAAGCATTTTAACTGGTATTTAACTTCCAGGTAGATGTCTTGTTGTTGTTCAGTCCCTCAGATGTGTCTGATTTCTTTGCAAACCCATGGACTGCAGCACATCAGATTTCCCTGTCCTTCACTATCTCCCAGAGTTTGCTCAAACTCGTGTCCATTGAGTTGATGATGCCACTGAACCATCTCATCCTCTGTCACCCCTTCTCTTCCTGCCCTCAGTCTTTCCCAGCATCAGGGTCTTTTCCAATGAGTCGGCTCTTCACATCAGGAAGACAAAGTATTGGAGCTTCACATTCAGCATTAGTCCTTCCAATGAATATTCAGGGTTGATTTCCTTTAGGACTGACTGGTTTGATCTCCTTGTTGTCCAAGGGATTCTCAAGAGCCTTCTCCAGCACCACAATTTGAAAGCATCAGTTCTTCAGTGCTCAGCCTTCTTTGAGTACACTGAAATGCACAGTGATAGGACTTCTTGGTGGTCCAGTGGCAAGGACTGCACTCCCAATGCAGGGGGCTTGGGTTCAATCTCTGGTCAGGGAGTTAGATCTCACATGCTGCAACTAAAGATTCTACATGTTGTAGCTAAAGATCCCACATGCCACAATTAAGACCTGGTGTAACCAAATAAATATTATAAATAAAATTTTTTTAAAAACACAGTGATGACCTACCAAGTCCATAAACAGATTGTAATCTGTTCCTTAAACTAAAACACCCAAAGATGTTTAAGACTTATGCAAGGAATCCACAGATTAAAGATGATAATAACCAATGCAATCATAAATCATGTGAAAGTCACAGAGTTGACACCTCTACTCTGAGTAAAAGTTTTCTATTACCCACATTACAAGGTAAAAGTAATGACAAATTTAATCAGATCTGACAAGAGCTTGGCCCAAACAGAGAAATCATCAGAAGCCTATTATCTATATGGTTATTTAAGACTATGACAAATGAAAAACCTCTCCCTAAGTACATTGCCTTGAAATATTAGCTAAGAGAATAGTTCTTACATATAATTTATAAATAAATGAGATGCATACTCTGAGGACACATGCTGAAAGTTTTGCAGATACATGGCCAAAAAGTGCTGGAGATAACCATTTCAAAGCAATGCTAATATTCTTTTCACACATTCACAGCAATATAACAATACATACTGTCACTTTAATACCTTTGCCATGTATATTATTTTACTAATCTTGTATCAATTCCTGCTTTGCATTAAATATTATGTAAATTCAGGATAGACATTTTACAAATTTATACTATAAGGCCAATTCATGAGAAACTTGTTTTTTAAAGGTAACATGATGTGATTGCTTTTAGAGTAACTCTGACTAGGTGAATGAGATATTACCTAGGAGAGGCCCTACTTTAAATGAATATTTAAGAATGATTTGCATTGTATACACAGCAATAGTTTAAGCAAAGAAAATATACATGCCAGTTATAGTTTTTACATAAGTGCTTTTATAGTTTGTAGGGGAGGAAAAACTGTATTCTTAAGTAAACAATACTGCTAAAAATATTTTAATCACAGATATGTCTCGGTTTAGTTTTGTAAATAAAGTTTTACTAAAACACAGCCTCATTCATTTGCTTACATATTATCTATTTGCTTTAAACTGTAATAGCAGAATTGAGTATTCATGACAAAAACTACATGCAGCCAAATAAAACTACATACAAGTCCAAATAGTCTTGTAAAGGAGGGCAGGTCCTATGTCAACATTCACAGGTCTCTGAGTTCAGCCCCTGCTATGCAGTGGTGGGTCTATAGTGAGTTTTGTGGGGAAGGAGCCAAACACACTTACATTGCTCTGCATAATAGAGTGAGAAGCATTGAGAGCTTGGCAGGAAGGCAGAGATGAGGACAGACTGAAGAGAGGACATGGGCCTGCAACCTTGGGCAGAGGTGTACATCTGAGTGGGAACAGAGTAAACAGGCCAAGAGGGAAGAGAAGAACCCCAATGAAAGCATCAGGCGCAGGCTTGTGGACCCAGGCAACCAAAACTTGTATCTCCAGGAATTCTGTGGAATCGTTTGGAGAATATTAGACTTTGTACAAGGTATGGTATGTAGTTTCTAGTCAGTCATATCTGTTTAGAAGGCTAGGTGCCCTGACCAACAACTGGGTTATACCTAAAAATTTATAAAAGGAAAAGGTTCAAGTTCATTGATCAGACGGGGAAAAAAAAAAAAAGAATTGGGTTGACTCTAATATATTTTGTTTCATGTGAACTTTAGGTAATTTTCACGTGAGTGCTCATTTTACCTTGATCAAGACTATCCCCAAGAATAAGTGATCAAGACCATCCCCAAAAAAAAGAAATGCAAAAAGGCAAAATGGTCATCTGAGGAGGCCTTACAAATAGTTGTGAAAAGAAGAGAAGCTAAAGGCAAAGGAGAAAAGGAAAGATACACTCATCTGAATGCAGAATTCCAAAGAATAGCAAGGAGAGATAAGAAAGCTTTCCTCAGTGATTGGTGCAAAGAAATAGAGGAAAACAATAGAATGGGAAAGACTAGAGATCTCTTCAAGAAATTTAGAGATACCAAGGGAACAGTTCATGCAAAGATGGGCACAATAAAGGACAGAAATGGTATGGACCTAACAGAAGCAGAAGATATTAAAAAGAGGTGGCAAGAATATACAGAAGAACTATACAAAATAGATCTTCATGACCCAAATAATCACGATGGTGTGATCACTCACCTAGAGCCAGACATCCTGGAATGTGAAGTCAAGTGGGCCTTAGGAAGCATCACTACAAACAAAGCTAGTGGAGGTGACGGAATTCCAAAAGATGATGCTGCAAAAGGGCTGCACTCAATATGCCAGCAAATTTGGAAAACTCAGCAGTGGCCACAGGACTGGAAAAGGTCAGTTTTCATTCCAACCCCAAAGAAAGACAATGCCAAAGAATGCTTAAATTACTGCACAATTGCACTCATCTCACACCCTAGCAAAGTAATGCTCAAAATTCTCCAAGCTAGGCTTCAACAGTATGTGAACCATGAACTTCCAGATGTTCAAGCTGGTTTTAGAAATGGCAGAGGAACCAGAGATCAAAATGTGAACATCTGTTGGATCACAGAAAAAGCAGGAGCGTTCCAGCTCATCTACTTCTGTTTTATTGACTATGCCAAAGCCTTTGACTGTGTGGATCACAACAAACTGTGGAAAATTTTTCAAGAGATGGGAATACCAGACCACCTTACCTGCCTCCTGAGAAATCTGTATGCGAGTCCAGAAGCAACACTTAGAACCGGACGTGGAACAACAGACTGGTTCCAAATAGGAAAAAGATTATGTCAGGGCTGTATATTGTCACTCTGCTTATTTAACTTATATGCAGAGTACATCATGAGAAATGCTGGGCTGGATGAAGCACAAGCTGGAATCAAGATTGCTGGAGAAATATCAATAGCCTCAGATACGCAGATGACACCACCCTTATGGCAGAAAATGAAGAAGAACTAAAGAACCTCTTGATGAAAATGAAAGACGAGTGAAAAAGCTGGCTTAAAGCACAACATTCAAAAAACTAAGATCATGGCATCCAGTCCCATCACTTCATGACAAATAGATGGGGAAATAATGGAAACAAAGCAGACTTTATTTTCTTGAGCTCCAAAATTACTGCAGATGGTGACTGCAGCCGTAAAATTAAAAGATGCTTGCTCCTTGAAAGAAAAGCTATGACCAACCAAGACAGCATATTAAAAAGCAGAGACATTACTTTGCCGACAAAGGTCCGTCTAGTCAAAGCTATGGTTTTTCCTGTAGTCTTGTATGGATGTGAGAGTCGGACTATAAAGAAAGCTGAGCACCGAATAATTGATACTTTTGAACCGTGGTGTTGGAAAAGACTCTTGAGAGTCCCCTGGACTGCAAGAAGATCCAACCAGTCAATCCTAAAGGAAATCAGTCCTGAATATTCATTGGAAGGACTGAAGCTGAAGCTCCAATACTTTGGGCACCTGATGCGAAGAACTGACTCATTGGAAAAGACCCTGATGCTGGGAAAGATTAAAGGCAGGAGGAGAAGGGGACGACAGAGGATGAGATGGCTGGATGGCATCACTGACTGGATGGACATGAGTTTGTGCAAGCTCTGGGAGTTGGTGATGGATATGAAAGCCTGGCTAGCTGCAGATGATGGGGTTGCAAAGAGTCGAACATGACTGGGCGACTGAACTGACTGACTTTTGTACCAACACTCACTTTCACAGCTCACGGACATCTAGAATAACCATTACATTTATTTCTCCACTTTTATGAAATGTTTCAACTTTGCCATTTTTCATTTTTTTTAAATATCTACAAAGATAATGAATTGCAGTTTCACCTTACTTGACAAGAAGCGACTCTATCAAGGAATGCTTAGTTATACAAAGGAGGGGTTCTTGGTTGATTTCCAAGGATTAACCCTTTTTTATTGGAAAAGACCATGATGGACTAATTGGGAAAGACCCTGATGCTAGAAAAGATTGAGAGCTAGAGGAGCAGAGGGCAGCAATGGATGAGATAGTTAGATGGCATCACTGATTGAATGGACATGAGTTTGAGCAAACTCAAGGAGATAGTGAAGGACAGGGAAGCCTGGTGTGCTGCAATTCATGGGGTCGCAAAGAGCTGGACATGACTTAGCTACTGAACAACCCATTTCTGAAATGAAAACGCAAGTAGTAAAAAATGGCTATGGAATCAAATGCACAGAGATACAGGATACAGAACTAGAAAAGGCCTCAAGGGTCATCTGGACTGACCCTCATTTGACAGGCAGCTTCATTTTATAGTCATGATGGCTAAAGATGGTTTGTCAGCCTGGCTGTCTTAAGGGCCCCTGCATTTTCTTCTAGCCCAGAACTTACTCAGTGGACAGTATCAGGCAAGTATCCTGACATAAATACTCTTAAATGTTAATTCTCCCTTACTTATTTACGTTTTAAATTCTGAAGTTTTAGCCTGCAAAAATGGATGCATGCATTTAATAGAAATGTAAAGTAATATTTTCACAAAAATGAAGCTTTGATTTAAAAAGACTATAATTCCTTTTTTTAAAGTTGCATTTTTATTTCAAAAATTTTAACTTGAAAGCATTTTACCTTGAAGAGGAAGTAATTCTATAGTTATTGAGGGAATCAATGATTTTTGTAATCAAAAGAAGTCTTTTTCCTGTATTACCCACTGGCTAAAAAATTACAGCTAGGAGTTTGTTCTGACAGAAATTTACTAGGTGAAAAAGAAGCTATGTGGGGAATGGGAAGCTGAACACTTTCTGAACCAAGAAAGGATACTTAAACAGTACTTCTCAAACTAGTTGTGGTGAAGGACAAGTTTTTTTAAATTATTTCAAATTCCTCATGCATAATTAGAATAACAAAATGTAAAAAAGACAAAGATACAAATTATAAACTCAGTTATTTTCTTATTAAGTTTCGCAGTCATGAAATTACTTTATCAAATTTTTCTAAAAGTTTCTGAATGCTCACTCAAGTCACCACAGGAAAGATAAAATCTCAGACTAGTCACAAGCCACACTGTGAGTGGTGTTGTTTCAAAGCCTTGGTTTCTTTTTTAATGAACAAGAATGTGTAAGGATGCTGGCATTCCTCCTGAGGGGAACACTCGGCCTTAGGACTGTAGGCCTTGTTGGATGACACTCCATGGTAGGCTCTCCTATTTGAGATACAGAAATAGCAGACAGAGGGAGGAACTGTCATGGGATATCACACATGGTGAACTGGAGATGGCATCTATAGTCACTTTATTTCTACTTTTTATGACTTTCTCCTTTTACAAAAGGTCGCTTCAACCCTGTTTAAGAAACAGAAACATGCACTTTGGCACATGGAAAAGATGAGAAGAAATAGGATACATGTGCCTTAAAAATGGTTGCCTCCAATATTTGTTTTTCTTACTTTCAAATGTGCATTGCATTAAGTGGTCATAAATTACTCATGGGTAAGTAATTCTTTATGATTATAAGAGTCCTTATAGACATAAACAATGTCAAATTTTATAAACAGTAAGTTGTTTGGACAAAGGTCTGAGTCTCATGCAATTTTCTATACTGTCCACAAAGCCTGGCAGGTTTCTGGCACCTAATGTATATTCAATAAACTTGAGTAGAATAAATATATTGGTATCAGTTCATTTCAGTTCAGTTCAGTCGCTCAGTTGTGTCTGACTCTTTGCGACCCCATATATCGCAGCACGCCAGGCCTCCCTGTCCATCACCAGTTCCCGGAGTTCACCCAAACTCATGTCCATCGAGTTGGTGATGCAATCCAGCCATCTCATCCTCTGTCATCCCCTTCTCCTCCTGCCCTCAATCCCTCCCAGCATCAGAGTCTTTTCCAATGAGTCAACTCTTCCCATGAGGTGGCCAAAGTACTGGAGTTTCAGCTTTAGCATCAGTCCTTCCAAAGAACACCCAGGACTGATCTCCTTTAGAATGGACTGGTTGGATCTCCTTGCAGTCCAAGGGACTCTCAAGAGTCTTCTCCAACACCACAGTTCAAAAGCATCAATACTTTGGCGCTCAGCTTTCTTCACAGTCCAACTCTCACATCCATACATGACTACTGGAAAAACCATAGCCTTGACTAGATGGACCTTTGTTGGCAAAGTAATGTCTCTGGTTTTCAATATGCTATCTAGGTTGGTCATAACTTTCCTTCCAAGGAGTAAGCGTCTTTTAATTTCATGGCTGCAATCACCATCTGCAGGGATTTGGGAGCCCAAAATATTAAAGTCTAACATTGTTTCCACTGTTTCCCCATCTATTTCCCATGAAGTGATGGGACCAGATGCCATGATCTTAGTTTTCTGAATGTTGAGCTTTAAGCCAACTTTTTCACTCTCCTCTTTCACTTTCAGCAAGAGGCTTTTGAGTTCCTCTTCACTTTCTGCCATAAGGGTGGTGTCATCTGCATATCTGAGGTTATTGATATTTCTCCCGGCAATCTTGATTCCAGCTTGTGCTTCTTCCAGCCCAGTGTTTCTCATGATGTACTCTGCATAGAAGTTAAAAAAGCAGGGTGACAATGTACAGCCTTGACGTACTTCTTTTCCTATTTGGAACCAGTCTGTTGTTCCATGTCCAGTTCTAACTGTTGCTTCCTGACCTGCATATAGGTTTCTCAAGAGGCAGGTCAGGTGGCCTGGTATTCCCATCTCTTTCAGAATTTTCCACATGAATGAATAACTAATTCTCTAAATAATAATATGCAAAAATTAACAAGACATTTATGTGTGTTAATGTCCCTGAGGCTGTACTCAAGTCCGGAAGGAATTTAATCTATTACTGTAAAATAATAATTGGTTGGGGCTTTTACCCTGTATCCTCTATTGACTACAGCAATTTCATATACTGTAAGAATTGTATAAATTGGTGCCTAATTTGTTCAAATTATTCAGATTATTCTTCTAAAAATATCACTATTAAACCAAATGTGTGCTTTATCATTATAATTATTATTAGAGTAAAATTATTCTAAGAAACAGTAGTATAAAGGGGAGACTTGGGGATGTGAAAGAATTCAAACTACTCAAGAACCACTGGCTCTAAACTTTGGGAAGGCCAGATACTAAAATATTCCCAGACATTAATCTCAGGTTTCAAAGTATGAAATGTAAACCACATGCATCAGAATTTTCTCTTTGAATTAAGCCCAGATTTCTGGGCTCAATTACAGGCTTCATCAGAATCACTGGGGGTGAGGTTCTAGAACATGTACTTTGCGTTTGTGTGTCTGTGTGTGCATGTGACTTTATTCAAAAATTCTTAAATTGAAGTATAGTTGATTTATAATATTGTGTTAATTTGAGGTGTTAGTTTGAGTATTAGTTTGAGGCAAAATGATTCCATTTTATATATATATATATATATTTTTATATATATATAAGGGCTACCCTACTGGTTCAGTGGTAAAGAATCTGCTCGCCAATGCAAGAGACCTGGGTCAATCCCTGGGTTAGGAAGATCTCCTGGAGGAGGAAATGGCAACCCACTCCAGTAATCCTCCCTGGGAAGTCCCATGGACAGAGGAGCCTGGCAGGCTACAGTTCACTGGGCTGCAAAAGAGCTGGACACGACTTAGTGACTAAACAACATATACATATGCAATTGTATGCGTGAACTGAACTGTATATATATATATATGCACACATATAATATTTGCTACAGAGTATAGTTCCTATGCTATACAGTAGGACCTTGTATTTATCTACTTTATACGTAGTACTGTTAGAACAGGTACTTTTGACAAGCACTGCAGATTATCTGAATGCACACTAAATCTGAATACTACTCATCTACCTTCAAACAGGTTATAAGATGGTTATTTTCTACCTATCCCAGTTACAATCTATGTTCTATATGTGATCATCTTTTTATCATCATAAAAATAATTTATGGAAAGCAACAACATTCTAGTCTCCCATATAATTTTTCCAGTTCTCCTATTAGCATTTAGCCCAAAATGACAGTGTTTCTTAGAGAGAAGGGAAAAACATGATGTTTAAATTTTAAGCTATAAGATGTTCTTCCTACTCAGACCTGGAAAACATCTTTTATACCTGCTGGATATTTGTCTGCACAGATACAAAAATAGATAGGCTTTATAAGTTGAACAAGTATCCCTAGGGATGCCCATGTGATGAGAGGGCAGCAGTGTAGCACAGTGGTTAGGAGAACAGGTTCTCTGGATACACCCTCCTCCACTCATTGGCTGTGCTGTCTGAGGCTCTGTTGCTTAACTTCTCTGAGACCACATTTCCTAAATGAGGATTAATAACAGTGTCAGACTCAGAGAGTAATTAACTCAAGAGGTTAAAATGGAATAATGTACAGAAAGTGCTTAGCACATTGCCTAGCAAGCAGTAATTGCTCAATAAATATTCGTCATGACAATACTAATTTGAACACAATATTCTTAATTCTACACCCCAAAGATGGGATACAACCATTTTCAATATTTCTAACCACAATAGAGCCTCTGGGACAGAAAAGTGACAAGTTCAGCAAATCCTTTGGTGCCGCCCCTCAGTTCATTAGAGAAGAAAACGCATGTGTGAAAGGCCAGTCACATTTGGACACAGACCACAGTAGGCTCTATGGTTTTCTACTGGTTGTGTGCTGGCTGGCTACCCACTATCTGCCCTCAACACAATGTCTAAGAAGGGAGACTTCACATCCACTTGAGGCCCACACAGAACAGGCTTCAATAAACATGTGTGGAACCCCCCAGGTTTCTTGGCATTTCACTCCTTTATACACAGCTGTTCTTTTCCAAGGAAAAACAAAAAAAGCACTGAGAATTAACAGGGGAAATAATGTGAAATAATTTACATCAACACTCCAGATAATTCTCCCTGGCAGCCCAAAATCTTGCTCATGTATGTTACCTAGCATTGCAAAATAAATGTCTTTAACTGTTTGCAAGAGACTCTTCTATTTCTTCACAGCTGTGGGAGCAGTCAGAAAAAGAGAAGGTGGTTGGTAGCCTCAGGGAGTCAGGAAGAAGACAATGCTGTTTGGCTCTAATTTCCTGTTTGGTGTTGTCTCCCTGGGGACACCAGGGAGTGGGTGTGGAGTGGGATGAAGGTAGGAGGAGGGTGGGGATTAGGCCAAGAAGGGAGTACACAACACAGCCTGGTCAGCACCAAGTAAGTCTTAAAGATTTATCTCCATAAATCAATCTATTTGGAACAATTTTCAAGGGCTATGACCATGTCTTGATTTACCTTCTTGTTTGCAGAGGAGCTTCTACAATCTCAAGCATGGGTGGGTGTTTAATCAATATTATGACCTAATACTCCTATTGCTGTAATAGGCTCAGGAAATTAATTCAGCAAATGAACATTCTTCTCCTAGTCACAGAAATCCAAACAAGAAATTTGCCTGATGGAAAGAAGGCTCAGAAATGTTGATGTACACTGATATCTCTGACTTAAACTGATAATCTGTGTTGCATGCTATTTTAGGAACTCATTCTGATTTTGCAGGATCCAGTGGCTTAACTTGCTTTTAGTGCGACACTCCCATAAACAAACTTCAAGTTAGTTTATGTTCCATGCATGAAAGATGGTTGCCACCATCATTCTCTGAGCTGTGTACTAGCTCCACGTTAGCAGTTTTACAGAGAATCAGGTCAACACAGGTTAAATGGAAAACCCAATCTTTACTGAATCACTCAAAAAACAATGGTTTCCTGGGCAGGCGAGATGCTAAATATACAATGACAAACAACAGGTATGCCACTCGTTGCAAAGAACTTACCAGCTAGAGGATCTTTTTAATAAAACAGAATAACAATTTCAATGATAGTTTTATATTGTTCTTCCACGTTAGCCAAGCTGAACTATATTTCATGGAATTCCCTCCACTGTATTGTTCCATCTAGGGTTGGCCCCTTGAGAAAGCTGCATGTTCTGGAAGGGAAACATGAAACTACAGACTGATGGCGTGTTGGGCGCCAAGTGCTATGGCAGCCTGTGCACAGGGCCAGTGACCAGTAGCATCATTGTGTTGGCACAGGATGGTACCAGGCTAATGCTTCTTCAGATCCTACCACATCTTCTTCAATTACTCCTATTCCTGGGCCAGGCACGTGTGAGCTCAGAGGTGAAGCACACAGCTTCTTCTGCAGAACACCCACATGGGCAATGTTGAGCAATGAGATACAGATGGGGGTTCCAGGTTGTCCCTATTTTCCCCCATTTCATATCTAGTTTTTCTTTTCAACTGCTGGCCCACAGTGACTTTAGGACCACACAGAAACCAAGAGGACAGCTTTACATAAATAAATAAACTTCCCCAGCAGCTCACACAATTGTGTAAGGTCTAATTCCTATAATAAATATCTGCATTTATCATGGTGGTTCTCATTCCCTAATTGAACCCTGAGCCTTGAACCCTGAGAGGGATCAATTATCCATGCTTGAGATGCAAAGAGGTTTTAAAGACAATATAGGGTTTATAAGTCTTTCAAAGAAGAAATGGCTTTTAATACATATTTGTGTAAGGAATATCAGTGTTTGCCAATCTAAGCAACAGACAGATATGCCCGCTGAACTCATGTATCTTCTTTGGCAAGTTCTAATAGTCAAACTCCAAAAGACCAGTCCAAACCTTCTCTGGTCTTCCCACCTTGAGTATGCTTTCCCCACCTGTTATTTAGAGGAGGCATAAAGTAATAGCTTTTGAACTGTGGTGTTGATGCTTTTGAACTGTGGTGTTGGAGAAGACTCTTGAGAGTTCCTTGGACTGCAAGGAGATCCAACCAGTCAATCCTAAAGGAAATCAGTCCTGAATATTCATTGGAAGGACTGATGCTGAAGCTGAAAGTCCAATACACTGGCCACCTGATGTGAAGAACCGACTCATTGGAAAAGACCCTGATGCTGGGAAAGGTTGAAGGTGGGAAGAGAAGGGGATGACAGGATGAGATGGTTGGATGGCATCACTGACACAATGGACATGAGTTTGAGTAGGCTCCAGGAGTTGGTGATGGACAGGGAAGCCTGGCGTGCTGCAGTCCATGGGGACGCAGAGAGTCGGACATGACTGAGCGACTGAACTGAACTGAACTGAAAGTAATGGATATAGGATCTAATTTTAAAAAGGAGGAATGGGCTGTAGCCAAGATGGCAGAATGGGAAGTGCCTGAATTCACCTCTTCCCACAGGAACACCAAAACTGCAACTACTTACAGAGCAACCATCCATGAGAATGATCTGAAGACTTGTAGAAAGGATTTCCCCAACAAAAGATATAAAGAACAGACTACAACAAGAAAGATAGGAGGGGCCAAGATGTTGTATACGCAGGACCCATATACCTGGGTAAGAAACCCATAAATGGGAAGAATATCATGATCACAGAGGTCCTCCCCAAGGAGCGAGAGGTCCAAGCCCCACACTGTGCTCTGCAGCCTGGGATCCTGCAGCAGGAAGATGAGTCCCCAGAACCTCTGCTTTGAAAGCCAGTGGGGCTTATGTTCAGGAGAGCCAGAGAACTTAGGAAACAGACTGCTCTTAAAGAGCATGTGCAGAGGTCGTAGCTTGAAAAAAGCCTGGGTCAGACCTACTTGCTATTCTTGGATAGCCTCTTGAGAGGCAGAAGGCACCTGGGACTTCACCTGAGAATGAAGACACTGGTGGCATCTCCTTGGGGGAGCTCATTCTACCGTGATGTCAGCACTGGCAAGTGCCAGTTTAGAATCCTTCCAATAGCCTATTAGTGCTGGGGGCTTACCTGCCCGCTAGCACCAGCTCCACAGCCCCCAGGCTGCACAGCCAACTGCTTGGGGAGCCTACCACATCCTCCAGTGGGCCCCCAACACGAGGTAGAACCTCACAGCTAAACAAGCTTGGAGCCAGCCTTGCCTCCCAGAAAGCTCACAATAATTGACCCGGCTCCATCAGAGGAGGCACCCACAGCCCAGATGGGGGTACCCCTAGAGCACATAGCTCTGGTGACCAGAAGGGAAAGTGGTGTTGGATCCCATAGGATGTCTCCTACATAAAACCACTTCTCTAAGATCAGAAAATGTAATTGACCTATCTAGTACAGGAAAATAAACACAGAGAATTAGGCAAAATGAGGAGATAGAGAAATATGCTCCAAATGAAGAAACAAGACAAAACCTCAGAAAAAGAACGCAAGTAGAGACAGCAACCTAACTGATAAAGGGTTCAAGGTAATGATCAAAAATGATCATTTTTTGATCATCAAAAAAGATGCTCAGTGAACTTCAAAGAAGAATAGATGAAAACTGGGAGAATTTTAAGAGAGTTAGAAAATATAAAGAAAAAACAAACAAAGCTGAAGAATATACTAACTGAAATGAAAGATACACTAGAAGGAATCAATAGTAGATTAGATGATACAGAGGAATAATCAGTGATCTGGAAGAGTAGTGGAAATCACCCAAGCTAAACATAAAAAAGAAAAAAAGGATTAAAAGAAATAAGAATACTTTAAGAAACCTCCAGACCACATCAAGCATACCAACATTGCAATATAAGAGTCCCAGAAGGAGAAAAGAAAGAGAAAGGGGCAGAGAACTTACTTGAAGAAATAATAGCTAAAAACTTCCCTAACCTAGGGAAGGAAATAGACATCCAGATCCAAAAAGACATCCAGAGTTTCAAACAAGAGGAACCCAAAGATGTCCACATCAAGTCATACTATAACTAAAATGACAAAAAAATGTATTTCTAAATCACTTTGCTGTAGAGCAGAAACTAGCACAACACTGTAAAACAACTATACTTCAATAAAATAAATTTTTAAAAATATATTAAAAATCTAAAAATTAATAGTAAGAGAAAAGCAACCAGCTATGTATAGTAAGCTGACGTTCAGCAGAGACCTTGCAAGCCAGAAGGGAGTGGCACTATATATTCAAAGCAATGAAAGGAAAAAAACCTACAACTGAGAATACTCTTCCTGGCAAGGTTATCATTCAGATTTGAAGGAAAGATAAAGAATTTTACAAACAAGTAAAAGCTAAAAGAATTCAGCACCACTAACCCAACCTTATAAGAAATCTTAAAGGGACTTCTCCTAGTGAAAAAGAAAAGGCCAAAAGTAGAAATATAAAAATTATGAAAGGAAAAATCTCATGGGTAAAGGCAAACATATATGAAAGGTAGATCACTTATAAAGCTAGTAAAAAGGTAAAACATAAAAGTAGGAAAATCATCTATATCCACAGTAAGTAGTTAAGAGACACACAAAACAAAAAAATTTAAAACATGATGCTAGAAATATTAAACATAACAGGGGAAAATAAAAACGTGGGGGTGTTAGAATGTGTTTGAACTTAAGAGATCACTAATATATGTGTGTATATATATATATACACATGCATATAACTTAGATCATCAATATATATGTGTGAATATATATATTCACACATATATACATGCTCAGTTGTTTCAGTTGTATCTGACTCTTTGCAACTCTATGGACTGTAGCCTGCCAGACTCCTCTGTCCATGGGATGCTCCAGGCAAGAATACTGAAGTGTGTTGCAATGCCCTCCTCCAGGGGATGTTCCAGACCTAGGACTGAACCCACGTCTTTTACGTCCCCAGCACTGGGAGGCAGTTCCTTACCACCAGTGCCACTTGGGAAGACCCACACATATATAAAACCTGAGATCATCAATATAAATGTGTGTGCGTGTATATAGTAACCACAAACCAAGAACCTATAATGTTCCATGTGCTCAGTCACTCAGCTGCGCCTTACTCTTTGTGACCCTATGGACTGTAGCCCAGTAGGCTCCTATGTTCACAGGATTGTTCAGGCAAGAATACTGGAGTGGGTTGCCATTTCCTCCTCCAGGGGCTCTCCCGACCCAGGGATCAAACTTGCATCTCCTGTGTCTCCTGCATTGGAAGGCGGATTCTTTACCCCGAGCGAGTTGGGAAGCCCCAAAACCTATAATCGATACATATAAAAAAACAGAAAAAAATCTAAACACTCAATATAGGCATCAAATCACAATGGAAAAGAACAAAAGAAGAAAAAAAAAACACTACAAAACAACCAAAGGAATTAATGGAATGGCAATAAGAACACACCTATCAATAATTACTTTAAATTTAAATAGACAAAATGTCTCCAATTAAGACATATTTGCCATCCTCACCCAAATTTCCAGCATTCAAAATATAATTATTTCCCAAGCACCTACAATGTACCAGGCTTGGGATACATCAAGAAACAAAACACAGATCCCTACTGTCATGGTGCTTACATTTCGGTGACATATTTACCAAACTCGGCACTTTCAAACAGAACTGATTAACGATGTCACCATTCACCCAGGGAGTTCTTTGCCATCTCACCCTCACTTGTTCCAAACTCTGTCAGGTTTACGCTTATCTCTGCTTGTCAACACTCCCCACTGCTCAGAGGACACCCAGGATTCTGCTACTTGACCCAGCCTCTACTATCAGACTTATCTTCTACTAACCCCGTGTTCCAGCTACATCCAACTGAATCCACCATTGTTCACAGCCATGACCCTTGTGTTCTCCTGCCTCAGCCCTCTCTCCTTTTCTTGGCCTTGTAAACCTCTACGCATCCTCTAAGGACTAGCTTAACTGACGTCTCTTCTTGGAAGACTTCGTCTATTCAAGAAGACAGTTATTTGCTTCTTCCTCCAATTCAGTTATGACACTGTACTGATCTACTCACCTGTTTGCATCCCATCCAGACTGAGAACTCACTGAAGTCAAGGATAATGCCATCTTGGACCACCCCAGGTAGCCCCTAACACCATGCCGGGCAGGCAGGAGGTACTTAAATAAACAGCTGTTCGCCCTCTCGCATTAGAGGTTTTGCATTAGAGCCTTTTGCTCACCAGTGAGAATCCCTAATTCAGCAGAAAGCATTTCTCTCTTTCAAGAAACTGGTGGTGCTAGATTAAATAAGATAATCACTCACTTCACTTCTGGAGGCAACAGCCCGGTGCAACGGGGTCAGCCACATGTTGTCCTTGGCATTCACACGAGCTCCTGGAACCAAAGAGCACAGGTTAGAAGCATAATACAGTCAGGGCAAGTTCTGCTGATGCGAAGTCAGATGCTGTATCTTGTGCTCTTGTTTGCCTGGTACAAACAACACATTTTGTTTGTTTGTTCGTTTTTTTCTTTGTATCAATTATGTGCTTTCTGGCCAGACAGGAGGCAATACTGAGTCCAGTAGAAGCAGCAAGATCATGAGTTTAGAATGTCACAAGAATTAGGTTAAGACTAGAAGAGAAAAAGGAGAAGGAAATGGCAACCCACTCCAGTACTCTTGCCTGGAGAATCCCATGGACGGAGGAGCCTGGTAGGCTGCAGTCCATGGGGTCGCTAAGAGTCGGACACGACTGAGCTACTTCACTTTCACTTTTATGCATTGGAGAAGGAAATGGCAACCCACCCCATTGTTCTTGCCTGGAGAATCCCAGGGACGGGGGAGCCTGGTAGGCTGCAGTCCATGGGGTCGCTAAGAGTTGGACACGACTGAGAGACTTCACTTTCACTTTTATGCATTGGAGAAGGAAATGGCAACCCACCCCATTGTTCTTGCCTGGAGAATCCCAGGGACGGGGGAGCCTGGTGGGCTGCCGTCTATGGGGTCGCACAGAGTCAGACACAACTGAAGCAACTTAGCAGCAGCAGCAGCAGAAGAGAAATAACAGTGTCTCACTGGGTAGGCGATACAGTTTTAAGAAAACTGAGATTCTCCAGAACTTTAGAAATATAGGTTCTGAAGAATGGAGAATTTCTCAAGGGTGTGGATATATGTATGTGTGCTCCTGAATATAATATATATTCCTGAATATAAACTATATAATCACATGCATTATTTTATTTTTAGTCATTAAGCATATTTATCTCACAGGGCAGACAACATCCTTCTTGACAAATTATTAGGGATTAGCAGTCTTTTAACAAAGGTATATTATATTAAAGGCCAGTGAGATGTCAAACAAATTTGTAAAGTTGGGTTCTGATGAGACTTGATCTGGGCTAAAGGGATTAGCAGAAATCCATTTTATCCGAGACCCTAATTATTCCTCTGGAACTAGCCACATATTTCGGTGGGAAGAAGCCACTTCCATGGGCGCTTTTGAACAGACACCACATGAAGCCTCTGTGGGCCGTCACAACTCCCTCGCACCATGGGGTGGGCAGACAGGGTAACACAGCCCCGTCTCCTCAGCCGGACTAGTCTGAACCAGAGCTGTGAAAACTACCTATTACCATGAACAGCAAAAGACCTATTTTGCTTCACATTTTCGATCATATGAGTAATACATTAACGTATTCTTCTTTTAAAAGATAGATTGTTATAGATTTAGGTAAAGCCCCTTTGAGAATCACTCCCAATGCTGGACTCTCTTCACTCCCTGAAGAAAACTACTACTCTGAGTTGGTATATGAGATCCTGATTTATGTCTTATATACAAATATGTGTTCCAATATTTCACTGTAAACAATGCTGCTATGAACAACCATAAAATGACTCTATGCAAATGTGTAAGTATTTTTCTAGGATACATAATTAGAAATGGACCTTCTGTGTCACTGACCATGTACTTTTGGTTTTAATAGTTTCAACCCTTCAAAGTGTGCCAATTTATACACTCACAGTGTATGACTGCTTTATTTCCTCACATTTTCATCAATACTTGATATTATCAGTTATTTATTATTATTATTCAAGGAATATGCATAACAATCTCTTTGAGTTCTTCTCCAGAACTGGGGCCACCACTCAAGTGGAGGATGGTAACCTCAGGCTGAGCAGAAGATTCCTGGAGCACTGCCCAGTTGCCTCACCACCAACCAATCAGAAGAAAGTCACACAGTCTGCAGCCCTCACTCCAAATGTTGCCTTCCTCTTCTGGGGACCGGTGATGACCTATTAGGCCTCCTGTTTGGCCCCTGTCTGTTTCATCACTGACTGGGTCCAACAGTTTTGGGCTAAACTGCTGTTAGTACAACTGGAGAAGGAAATGGCAACCCAATCCAGTGTTCTTGCCTGGAGGATCCCAGGGACGGGGGAGCCTGGTGGGCTGCCGTCTATGGGGTCGCACAGAGTCGGACACGACTGAAGCAACTTAGCAGCTGTTAGTACAAGGGCTTCCCAGGTGGCACTAGTGGTAAAGAACCCGTCTGCCAATACAGGCGACACAGGAGATGTGGGTTCAGTCCCTGGGTCAGGAAGATCCCCTGGAGGAGGAAATGGCAACCCACTCCTATATTCTTGCTTGGAGAATCCCATGGAGAGAGGAGCCTGGTGGGCTACAGTCCAAAGGGTCGCAAAGAATTGGATACAACTGAAGTGACTGTGCACATCAGTTACTTAAAATATTGCAAATCTGACTGGAAGAAAATGGTCTTACATTTCTGTGTTGCCTATTTAACAATGAGATTGGGCATCTTCTAATATGTTTGTTCATTAGCCACTTGTATTCATTCCCTGAGAACCATTTATTTATATTCTTTGCGTATTCCCCCTATTTTTCTTATAATTTATATGTATACATTAATATTGTAGTTACTATTTTTACTGTTTATGTATTCTAAAATTCTAAAAAAAAATGTTTTATGTAGATTCAAATGTGGCTTTTAGTATCAAAACTCTTTTAAGGAGAAAAATGCCGCTGAGCTTGCTGGGTAACATAAAGCAACATACACCCCCATGTGTAACAAACACCACACTGTGTTCATGCAGCTTTGGACTCACTTGAGAAATTGAAAGCTAATTAGAAATCTAGGGAGTAGATTCAGTCACTGTGTAAGCCTTCCATTCCTCCACTAATCCTCCTCCACAAGGCTGAAGAGGCAGCTGCCAGGGAAACCACCTCTCCCAGAACAACAAAATTATTATGACAAAAGCAGAGTTATCTGAATGGGGACGCATATTTCTTCAGTGTCATCTCGTGAGACTGGCTTCCTCATCCTCTTCCTCTGTCTATCGGACAGTCTTGTTTACATGTCAGAGGGAGATGTCAGATGGTTTGAGTTGAATATTTATAACTGATTTTTCTAAAGGAAGCTTCATGTTATTTACCTGCCTGTCAGGCACCATTGTGCACTGAAGGACACAGAGTCAGCATGTCTAATGATTTAAAGGCAAATGCTTTTTCCCCCAAGCACGTTTTTAATTTTTTTTTTTTAAAGCACCAGGTTATACTGATTCTCCAGAAACCAAGACCTAATTAAAAGTTATCAGGCATGAACTCTAAAATATCTTTTTTTTTTTAATCTTATCCCTACTACTGCTTGATTTTATTTTCATAGATAACAGGAGTAAAGAGAACTCTGAGCATATTTTCGGAGGCAATATTTCTGTTCTTCTCACCGTGTCATTTAGAAACAAGTAGGACAAAGAAAAAAGATAGATCAAATGACTAAAAATCTTACAGGCCAGCGAGAACAGGCCAGCCAATGTTTGGCTTTTAATTATAGAAATAAATATGAAAGAAAGATCACATGAAATATGATTATAATACAGTGAGATCAGCTTGCTATTGATTTTTTAAAAACAAACACTGTCCTGCAAAGCAATGACCTAAGAAGAGTATATGATAATTCCAAATATGTGGCAATTGCTCAAAACATTTTAAAAATTCCCCTTGGAGTTGCCTTTGGGGCCAGTTTATATGCCTATCAGCAAATGGCCCATTACTTTATAATCACACTGCATTGGAGACCAAAATCAGCATTGCCTCATTTAATTACCCCTCTTTTCTAGACCCCCCCAAAAATCAAATCCAACCTCAAAGGATGAATATTTGTTATGCATGAAAGAATCCAAAAAATGACCTGCCACCAGCTCTGGAGGCAATTTGCATTGGGAGTGGTAATCACATTTTGAAAAATCACAGGAAATAATTTCATAGGAATACCACTTGTTTGGTGGCCTACATTCTAATTTTTTTTTTTTAATTAATAGTTACAACTCACAAACACTCACATGTTACCGGGTGTGTACTCCCAGTTTTCTTCCTTCAGCTCAGAACTCTCTCTCTAACCCTGTGTGTTTCCAGAATTTCTCTACAAGGTCTTGTTACTATGGCTGTTTCTCTGTGTGCTCTGCTCCTTATATCTCAACACTAGTCTCTTAACTCTTAGCTACTGATTGGTTCACACTGATCTCATTCATATATCTCCAGGCAAATGATTTAGCAAGCTCTTGACCTTCTCTCTGCCTTAATCCGGACTCAGTCAGTTCCAAAACAGAAGCTACAAGCAGGTGGTGAAAATAAAGCCAGAAGCAGTTATAAGAAGAGGAAATCTGCAAGGCCTGAATTCCTTGCTGTCTACTCAGAGACACTCAGGGTTCCATCTGCCTAGCTAACAAAAGATAATGTCAGTAGGAATTTAGTGGGCTTGAGTTACACTATGCTCTGTAAGTTAATACAACAATGGAGAACACAGCTGTAATGGGAGATTCTGGCAAAGTCAAATGATTTGTCCAACATGGGAATAATTAGCACCTCATTCATTATTAAACTGGAAAACAATTTGGTTGGATTCCCTAAAGGGTCAACTGCCAGATGTAAGTCTAGAGATGAAATCACTGCTCTTGCAATGATATTTGTTTAGGAATATACTATACAAAATGAATAAAGGACCTTTCAGGGAAATTAAAACCATGAGAATTCCAAGAGTTTGCTAAGCTTCCACAGTTGAGTAAAATTCCTAAAGAACCTTCACAATTCTCTTCCGTATCCTAAGTCTTCCTAATTTGACGAGGGAAGGAGGAAAAATTCCATAGCATGTGCCACCTGAAATTATACTAGAGGCATTAATAGCACAGTGATTCTTCCAAGATGACTGGGCTAAGGAAACAGGTGTACAGATCAAGAGATACAGAACAGTTTCTCCTGGCTCTGAATGAGCCCTGTTTAAAAGAGGCTGGGGTGCTCCATGCCCACATAAAGGAAAGGTGAAACCAAGTCTCTTGATTATCAGACCCTAGATGCCTGGGAAAAAAATAGATGGGTCACCTCCATGCTGAAGAATTAAAATATTCCCCTTCAAATGTAGAAAAACAAACAAACCAACACACACAAAAAGCATAGCTGGGGATATAAGACAAAGTTCTAAATTTGCACAGTCATGAACCAAACATTCCTCTGAGAACCCTGAGCTGTTTTAAAACAACACTTAGAAGGTAGGTAGAGCTTGCTGGGATCATTAGGTCTCATACCACAAAAGTCTTTATTTTGCACGTCCACCAATTCTGCCTATAATTTTCCATGGGCCAAATTTCTACTGCTGGGGCAACCAGCCAGGTGTGCACTGGCTGTTAGCCACAGACTGTGCCAGTGCCAAGTACTACATATTTGTTTGGAACACAGCCTTGAAACATCTTTAGAATTATCAGAAGGAAGGCCTGTTCTCAAGAGCACAAAAAATACTCCACAAATTCTAACCTAATCTCCATGAGACTGTCAGGAGCATGTAGCACAAGCATTGCAAGGTATAGAATACTTGTTTCCTGAGAAAAGCTACCTCAAGAACACCACCACAACAAAAATAAGGGCAATGTGAATATTCCTTGTGCATCACAGCACCATTCTTTTTCAGTGTTCTTCTCCAATACTACTCCAATACTGTATCAGTTCGTATCTTTGCATAGCTGACTTTGGAATTCTACAATTTCCCTTTACTACTGCAAACAAAGTCAAAACCTTATTATTGGTCTTTTGCATAGTCTCTGGGCAGCGGCATTTCCTCCAGATTTGAATCTCCCCAAACCAAGATGCAGGTCAGGAAGCAACAGTTAGAACTGGACATGGAACAACAGACTGGTTCCAAATAGGAAAAGGAGTACATCAAGGCTGTATATTGTCACCTTGCTTATTTAACTTATATGCAGAGTACATCATGAGAAACGCTGGGCTGGAAGAAGCACAAGCTGGAATCAAGACTGCTGGGAGAAATATTAATAACCTCAGATATGCAGATGATACCACCCTTATGGCAGAAAGTGAAGAGGAACTAAAAAGCCTCTTGCTGAAAGTGAAAGAGGAGAGTGAAAAAGTTGGCTTAAAGCTCAACATTCAGAAAACAAAGATCATAGCATCTGGTCCCATCACTTCATGGGAAATAGATGGGGAAACAGTGGAAACAGTGTCAGACTTTATTTTTGGGGGATCCCAAATCCCTGCAGATGGTGATTGCAGCCATGAAATTAAAAGATGCTTACTCTTTGAAAGGAAAGTTAACACCAATCTAGATAGTATATTCAAAAGCAGAGACATTACTTTGCCAACAAAGGTCCATCTAGTCAAGGCTATGGTTTTTCCAGTGGTCATATATGAATGTGAAAGTTGGACTGTGAAGAAAGCTGAGCACCGAAGAATTGATGCTTTTGAACTGTGGTGTTGGAGAAGACTCTTGAGAGTCCCTTGGACTTCAAGGAGATCCAACCAGTCCATTCGAAAGGAGATCAGTCCTGGGTATTCTTTGGAAGGACTGATGCTAAAGCTGAGACTCCAGTACTTTGGCCACCTCATGTGAAGAGTTGACTCATTGGAAAAGACTCTGATGCTGGGAGGGATTGGGGGCAGGAGGAAAAGGGGACAACAAAGGATGAGATGGCTGGATGGCATCACCGACTTAATGGACATGAGTTTGGGTGAACTCTGGGAGTTGGTGATGGACAGGGAAGCCTGGCGTGTTGTGATTCATGGGGTCGCAAAGAGTCGGACATGACTGAGCGACTGAACTGAACTGAAACCAAAAGAATGAAGAAGAAAGCCAGCTAGCCTGCATGCAATCCGCACTGAGACTCATGCACATGCTTAGATCCATTCCAGGGATTTGTCCCGCAAATACTCAAAGGAGAAAGCACATGCTGGTTTTGGGTGAGATGTACCAAGTAAAGGTGCTTCAGTTCAGTTCAGTTCAGCCGCTCAGTCCTGTCCGACTCTTTGCGACCCCATGATTCGCAGCACACCAGGCCTCCCTGTCCATCACCAACTCCCGGAGTTCACTCAGACTCACGTCCATCGAGTCAGTGATGCCATCCAGCCATCTCATCCTCTGTCGTCCCCTTCTCCTTTTGCCCCCAATCCCTCCCAGCATCCGAGTCTTTTCCAATGAGTCAACTCTTCGCATGAGGTGGCCAAAGTACTGGAGTTTCAGCTTTAGCATCATTCCCTCCAAAGAAATCCCAGGGCTGATCTCCTTCAGAATGGACTGGTTGGATCTCCTTGCAGTCCAAGGGACTCTCAAGTCTTCTCCAACACCACAGTTCAAAAGCATCAATTCTTCGGTGCTCAGCTTTCTTCACAGTCCAGCTCTCACATCCATACATGACCACTGGAAAAACCATAGCCTTGACTAGATGGACCTTTGTTGGCAAAGTAATGTCTCTGCTTTTCAATATGCTATCTAGTAAAGGTGCTTATGCGTTGTTTAGTCATGCAATCGTGTCCAACTCATTGAAATCCTATGGACTGTAGCCCGCCAGGCTCTTCTGTCCATGGGAATTTTCCAGGCAAGAATACTGGAGTGGGTTGCCATTTCCTCCTCCAGGGGATCTTCCTGACACAGGGATGGAACCCATGTCTTCTGCATCTCCTGTATTGACAGGCAGATTCTTTACCACTGAGCCACCTGGGATTCCCCCCAAGTATATAGGTTTCCAAAAATGAAAATATTGGTATTTTAAAATCTGATGAAATATTTAAAATACATAGAAAAATAAAGAGACAGTATCATAAAGACCAGTATGCACACAACATGTGCTGGCCATATATTTACTCCCAATTTTTAAAAAATGAAGTATTTTACAGAATTGCTGTCTCTTTTATACCTTCCCCTGAAAACACCTCTCACTCTATTTGCCTCCTCAGAGGTAACTACTATCCAGAAACTGATGTTTCATTTTTTCCCATATTTTTATGCTTTGATTACATTATAGTCATGTATCTAACCTAACCTCCATGAGGTTAAGTTAAACAAAATAGTACTGTTTTGCAATGCAATTTCATTTCAGTTCAGTTCAGTCGCTCAGTCATGTCCAACTCTTTGCGACCCCATAAACTGCAGCACGCCAGGCCTCCCTGTCCAATGAAATTTAAAAATATGTAAATACACACATATCTATGTGTATTCATGTAGATTTAAAGGAATCCATTTTCCTTCTTTAATTTTTAGTTTTTTACAATGAAAGAAACAGATATCCAAATGTACAGAATGCATCCACAATACTGGGCCTGACTACTTGTTAAGATGGTCAGGAATCAGACTTTCAAAGCAACATAAAAATGTTTTACTGGAGAAGTCATTTCTTTTTCTTTTTTTTTAATTTATTTATTTTAATTGGAGGCTAATTACTTTACAATATTGTATTAGTGGACAATACAAGACATTCTTCTTATTGAAAAATGACTAAGAATGTCTTGTATTGTCCCTTGTCTACTGACAAAATCAATGACCAAATAAATGTCCACAAGCACAATAAAGAAACTTTGTTTGGGTTCTTTGTAGTAGTCAATCTAGTAAATTGGTTATTTAAATTTTCACATGCCATTGACTTTTAAGCACAGCTGGTATTTACCTGACAGAATCAGGAGTTCAATTATCTCTGCATCTCCCAGAAACGCAGCCACATGAAGTGGGGTTCGCTTCTCAGAATCCTGAAACGATGGCAAAGATAAACAAGTCAGTACCGGCCGGAGGTGCCTTTGGTAGATACAGTATGACATGTCACTTACTCTGAGGTTAATGCTTGTGGGAGAGAGTGAAGGCCAAACATCTATTCAGATGAGTGCTGGTTACACATTTCTCTCAGCATCTCCCCCAGTCACATAAAGGAAAGATCCCCATTTTTGTGTCTGTATGTTATATTTGCCTCATTGCTCCTTTTTTTAAAGCCCAGCTCAGGTCAAGGATGGCCCATCATGCAGTGGAATTATCTTTAAATCTTCAGCATGGGTAAAAAAATTTCAAAGCTTCTACCTATCTTAACAGCACAGTTCAAAGCTTTCAATGACTTATTTTCTAAGAAAACCTAGTGAAACTATTCACAAGGACATGAAATATAAATACAATTATTTTCCATTACTGTTGCTTAGACCACTGCCCATTCATGTAATACTTATTGAATGCCTACTGTGTGTCAGGAACCAGATTCTGGGGACAGAGGGGTGACTACGACTTCATGAAACTTACAATCAAGTGGGAAGGCTGATAATAGTCATGTAACCCAATGACACATGAGATCCTTTCAGATGGTGATAAAGACTATAACAAAATTAAAACAGGATAATGAGATCAAGTGACTGTGAAGATGGGAATAAGATTCCTTAGAATGGTTGAGTAAGGCCTTTCTGAAGGTGCTGACACTGAAGCTGAGAGCTGAGGCAGATATTACTAACTCTGTTGTACAGATAAGAAACTATGGCTCAAATAAATTAAGAAATGTCCTCAAGACTCCACAGGTATATAGCAGAGTCAAGATTAGACCTTCACCTGTCAGATTCCAGACTAAGTCCTTTGCATGGCTGTGAGGCAGCATGATAACAGGCAGGGGAAAAAAATACTGCTTCCCCATCTGTAAATTGGAGATAATACCTCCCTAGAGGACTGATAAGAGCATTCAAGACAATGTAAGTAAGTCCTCGGTAGGTATGAGGCTTGGTGCATGCACAGCAAGTGCTCCATGGTAGCCATGTTAGTCACAGCACAGATAGTTGTGGGATACTGTAACCCAGAAGGACCCTATGGGGCCTTCCCAGGACAGAACCCCCATCCGAGTCCTCTACCTGCCTCGTTTGTAGAAAAACTTTAGCTTCCAAGGCTTTCCCCTAGTTTCAAAGAACAAATTTAATCAAAATGAGAAAATGCAGGAACAAAGAAAAGAGAAAATAATACAGACATTAAATAAAATCTAGGACCTTTAGTTCCTCCTCGAGGGCTATAGATAATATCCTAAGCCACATCCTTGAGTTGTTTTGCAGATACTGAAACCTCCACCAAGAAGAAGAAGTTAACTGCATGCTGACATAAGCATGTAGATCCCAGACAAGTTGGAACCAGAATGTTGAGGATGCTGACACCCAACTACCTCACCACCAACCAACCAGAAGAATGGCCATAAACTGATCATACACCCCAAAACCCTCTCCATCACCCTGACTTTAAAAACCTTTCCCTGAAAGCCATCAAGGAGTTCAGGAGTTTTGAGCATCAGCCGCCCATACTCCTTGCTTGGCCTTGGCAATAAATGCTGCATGTTCCTTCACCACAATCCGGTATCAGTAGATTGTCTTCACTGCACACAGGCGAGCAGATCCAAGTTTGGTTCAATAACAATATCTTCCCTTGAAGACTGAGAACTCTCATAGGGTACAGAATAGGTCTTACCTCTCCCTATAGTACCACCATACTAGGTGAACAAGTGAAGTGAAGTGAAAGTCACTCAGTCGTGTCCAACTCATTGCGACCCCATGGACTATAAAGTCCATGGAATTCTCCAGGCCAGAATACTGGAGTGGGTAACCTTTCCCTTCTCCAAGGGCTCTTCCCAACCCAGGGATCGAACCCAGGTCTCCTGCATTGCAGGTGGATTCTTTACCAGCTGAGCCACAGGGAAAGCCCATACTAGGTGCTCAGCATAAACTGACCAAACTCAACTAGTCTACATGCATGGCCTCTGCTACAAACTTTCAGCAGCTATCCTATAACAAAGGTAACCAAAGCCTATGCACCATCTTGGTGGTTTCTCCAGAAACTAGGATGCATTTTAGTTTTGACATTTGTAGAGTCACTATTGATTTTAATCATCATTCCTATCATTGCTTGATTAGACAATATACCTAACAGCCCTTGAAGCCCAAGGATGTTATTTTGTTTTCTGACAGTTCAGGTCCTCTGCTCTCAGTCTCTTTCAGACTATAGCTTTTAGGCATTTCATGACTCACTAATATCTAAAACAGATGGTTGGCAGGGAACATGACAAGAACTGATCCTCTAGCCAGCCTATTTGTTAGGAGGTCTGGTCAACAGGTTTTATGAAGAGATTAACTAACTTTTCAGTGGGTCAAAAGAGGGGGTTTGAATTAACTGGGAATATATGTTGTCTATGCATGCTGCAGGCAATCACTACATATAAGAGGAAGTAGGGCAGTTACATTACTATTCCATATTAGATAATGATATGCCTTAGAAAAGGACTTCCCTGGTAGCTTAGTCAGTTAAGAGACCGCCTGCAATGCAGGAGACCCAGGTTCGATCCCTGGGTTGGGAACATCCCCTGGAGAGGGAAATGGCAACCCACTACAGTATTCTTGCCTGGAGAATTCCATGAATGGAGAAGCCCAGCAGGCTACAGCCCATGGAATCACAGAGTTGGACAGGACTGAGCTACTAACACTATTTTAACACCATGGCTTAGAAAATTCAGTAAGATATAAAACCACGGTTAACCCTCTTATTGCCATATCATCCTTTCTGTGAAAATAAAGATTCAGTGTTTAAAAGCATATTTGCTTATTTGAGAATCAAGTATTAATTTATACAGTGAACTATACAAATAACTGAGATCAGACTTTCACAAATGTCTTCTACTTCTATTTCTTCTATTGATGTTTCTACAAGCACTTTCCTTTTTAGCTTTATATTCTCTTTGAATCCTCTATAATAACTGAAAAGTATCTATTGGGCCCTAGGATAAAAGTTATATAATTATATGTTCGTTAATAAATTGAACTGGTTCCAGAGTTTGGTTCAACAAATAAAACCTCACCTAAGTGATTTAAACAAGGACTAACCCAACCCAAATTATGACTTTAATTTGACCTGAAGCATAGTCAATGCTCTGTTTGAGAACTTGGCCTCAAATAAAAGCCAAAAAATACCAATATTCAAATCTGGTTGGTCCATCATTATATAACAGGCTTTACTCATCCGGTAGGTGCTTTTATGACATGACTTGTTCAAATTGAAGTTTTTATATTATAATATGGGTGTGTTACATGAGATCATGTTTTTACAACTCCTTGATTATAAATCCTATTTTTCCTCTTAATATGCATTTAAAGGTTTCCTATAGCTTTCTTAACACCTATGCCAATTGATACTCTCCTTCAGTGACAAGCCATAAACAGGCAACAGCAGAAAAGATCTATATTCAGGCAGTTCTTTGGTTCACTGAAGCAGCAGAATCATATAAACAATTTCATGTGTTATTAAGACCTTACCCAAAATAACAATGCATTACTACTATTGACCAAGGGTTGCCAACACCTGCTCTCAAGCAAGGAATCTCAGTGATGTACAGGATCATAAGTTGAGGGATGAATAACAGAGTCACATCCATCACCATACCCAACGAGGTGAAACCAGCCAGAAGTTGCAGTTCATCCTCTTTCTAAGTAAAGGGCCACTCTACTTGTCATAAGCTAGATAAATAGAGTAGGAGATGCAATGGTAGAAAGAGAGGGAAGGCTCCGGGGAAAAGAAAATGCTAATAATAATACTAGTAAAAATAGGTCATTGGCCAATGATATCCCTACGGTATCTAAGAAGAAACAAAACCCATCTGGTATTGATGCAGTGCTTTTAACTTTTTTTCAGAATGCCTTCTCATCTATTCTATTACTTAAATCTTATAACATCCGTATCAGGGGAGACACATCTTTCAGAACTTTGTTGTTAAGCCTTGCTACCACCATCTAAAAGATATGGACTCTGAGCCCTTGGATATGTTGTATGGCTTGCCCAACACAGCAAACTGATGTCAAAGAACTGGGGGTCCTGGCTACCAACTTGAAACTTTTTTCTTTATAAAAGTGGAAGCAAGTGATAACCAAGCAAGATGGATGGGACAGGGGAGAAAGGCTCAAGAGGGATGGCATATATATATATATATATATATATATATATATATATATATACACACACACACACACACACACACACACACACACATATATATATGTAAATAAAATTATGACAGATTTACACTGTTGTATGGCAGAAACCAACACAACATTATAAAGCAATTATTATCCAATTAAAAACAGATTAGAGGACTTTAGTTTGTTAGCCTCTGTTCCAGATGTCTAGGAGACATCAGCAGTCATCCTTTTGTGTCCTATGGGTCATAGCCCACACACAGAAACCTTGCTTACAAAATGTAGGGTGTACATCTACCAAGAGCAAAAGATCTGAACAATGAAAAAGGAATTTAAACATAAAATTCAAACACAAACCAAAAAAAATGGAAGCAAGAACATCATCATAGAACTTGCCTTGATAGTCAAAAAAACTTTCCTTTATAATCCCTAAGAAATTCTGGGAAAAACGTGACAAACATATAGTAAACGTTCATTTAAATGAGCTTGCAAAAGTTAAATGGTCTGGGGCAAGAAATAAGGAATAAACTGAGAACCAAAGCTGGAAGCACATGAGCTTATTACCCTGCAGGGAGAAGCCATACTCCAGGGGCTTGGGACTGAACACTTGCTCCGGGATGGAAGGTGAGGTGGAAAACTGAAACTGGAAGACCTAGAAAGTGGTCTTGAAGAAAGATTCCTAAAGAACAAAGGTGGGCTCCAGAAAAAGCTAAACACTCCCTGGGCAGATGGCAAACCAGTGCCTTGGCCTAGATTCCTAGTGGAAGAATAAAAGTGTCTCCGCTGACTCCCCAGAGTCTGCCCTCCTGTGGTTTCAGGATTTGAAGAATACTGGAGTGGATTGCCATTTTCTACCCCAGGGAATCTTCCCAACCCAGGGATCAAACCCACGTCTCTTGTGTCTCCTGCATTGGCAAGTGGATTCTTTACCACTAGCACCACCTGGGAAGCCCCCTGTATAGTCTAGAAACTTTCGAGCTGCAAAATAGTTATAAAAGTTGGTTCTAGGCCAAGGATACCCATATGGTGCCAAGAAGAAAAAACATGTATCTAGAGAGATGTGTCCTTGGTCCAGGTAACCCAGGATTCCCACAGACTAAAACATCACTGAAAGTGAGCTCACAAACCACAGACCTATGTAGAAACAATTAATTTCCCAAAATCCAGGGTCAGCAGGCATACCAACCAGCAAGAGCTTGATATAACAGATACAGAGATACAAAGATAGACAGAGATACAAACAATGTTTAAAATCATTTGAATATGAAGGACAAAGCCCAAGGGAGAAAATAAAGCCTTATGTATTTTTGACTGAACAAAATTCGGGGGAACAGGTATGAAGGAAGAATTATAGGAAGCAGTACAAATGATGTTAGAAACCATCTAAGACTTTGATTTAAGAGAGATGAAAACAGAAAAGCTGAAAAAAATTGATTATTAGAACAGTGACTTTGGAATATGTTTTACCACCATATATTCAGCCATATTTTCTAGGTACAGACATATATTGAGAAGGTATTATCTTCCAGACACTGTGATAGATGTTATTAATAGAAATACAAAAATTGAAACATCCAGCCATCACCATAAAGACACTTACATCCAGTAACCAGTTTGCAAATTTAGGACATCAGAAAAAAATAAAAGCAGGGACATGGTAATTTGATATTTGTGATGTTAAAAGATTTATGAAAATTACCAAATGCGCTGAGACAAAGTGTTAGTCACTCAATCATATCAGACTCTTTGCAACCTTATGGACTGTAGTTCACCAGGCTCCTCTGTTCCTGGAATTCTCCAGGCAAGAATACTAGAGTGGGTTGCCATCCTTCTCCAGGGAATCTTCCTGACCCAGGAATCAAACCCAGATCTCCTGTACTACAGGCAGATTCTTTACCATCTGAGCCACGAGGGAATCCCACTGAGACTAATGTTGTAGTAAATATTGTCCCAAAACCTGTTCAATTCTGACCAAGCCTGGGGCAAGAAGTCTAAACAGACAAGAAAAAGATCTCTTTTGAACTGGGACATGCACACATTTTGCCCAGGACTCTCAAGAAGCCCTACTGGCTCCTGCTCAATATGAACTTTGGAAGCCCTGAGCCAGACTTCCAGTTCAGTCACAGAGCCCAGCTGGTATCTTATAGGCTGCCTTGGGGTATTTCTGGATCAAAACTAGAATCCAGGACCAGACTAAGACAAGAGTAGCCTTCAGGCATTGTAGCCAAGCTACATGTTCTGCACCATTTGCATTCATTCTCTCTGTTGTCCAAGTGGACTTTCTGAGATGACCAACAGTTAATAAATGGTTGTGTGGTCTTTACAACACCCAGGAACACAGAGGAGAAAACAACTCAAAAGCAAGCACACATCAGAAATAAACACAAAAATAAACTCAAAATGGATTAAAGACCTAAATATAAAATCAGAAACTATAAAACTCTTAGAGGAAAACATGGGCAGAACACTCTCCCACATAAATCACAGCAAGATCCTCCATGACCCACCTCCCAGAGTAATGAAAATAAAAATAAACAAATGGGACCCAATTAAATTTAAAAAGCTTTTGAATAATGAAGGAAACTGTAAGCAAGGTGAAAAGACAGCCCTCAAAATAGAAGAAAATAACAGCAAATGAAACAACTGACAAAGCATTAATCTCCAAAATATACAAGCAGTTCATGCAGCTCAATACCAGAAAAACAAAAAACCCAATCAAAAAGTGGGAAAAAGACCTAAACAGACATTTCTCCAAAGAAGACATGCAGATAGCTAATAAATACATGAAAAGATGCTCAACATCATTCAGTATTAGAGAAAAGCAAATCAAAACCACAATGAGGTATCATCTCATACCAGTCAGAATGGCCATCATCAACAAGTCTACAAACAATATATGCTAAAGAGGGTGTGGAGAAAAAAGAACCCTCTTACACTGTTGGTGGAAATTCAAACTGGTGCAGACACTATGGAGAAGATTGTGGAGATTCCTTAAAAACTGGGAATAGAACTGGCATATGACCCAGCAATCCCACTGCTGGGCATACACAGCAAGGAAACCAGAACTGAAAGAGACACGTGTACCCCAGTGTTCATTGCAGCACTATTTACAATAGCCAGGACACGGAAGCAATCTAGATGAATGGATGAGGAAGTTGTGGTACATATATAAAACTCAGGAAAAGTAACGTATTTGAGGATACATAAATACATAAAGGAATGTATCTGAGTCAGTTCTAATGAGGTGAATGAACCTGAAGCCTATTATACAGAGTGAAGTCAATCAGAAAGAGAAAGACAAATACTGTATATGAACACATATATATGGAATTTAGAAAGACAGTACTGACGATCCTACATGCAGGGCAGCAAAGGAGACACAGATGTAAAGAACAGACTTTTGGACTCAGCAGGAGAAGGTGAGGGCGGGATGATTTGAGAGAAGCACTGAAACATGTATATTACCATATATAAAATAGATGATCAGTGCAAGTTTGATGCATGAAGCAGGGCACCCAAAGTTGGTGCTCTGGGACAACCCAGAGGGATAGGTTGGGGAGGGAGGTGGGTGGGAGGTTCAGGATTAGGGGGGACACATGTATACCTTTGGCTAATTCATGTTGATGTATGGCAAAAACCATCACTGCATTGTAAAGTAATTATTCTCTAATTAAAATAAATTAATTTTTTAAAGAAATAAATTATCAATGTAGTTTTTTTAGAAGATTGTTCAAGTTCACAAAAAGAGATCTTTTTCTATTCCCTAGGAGCTTCAATTCCAAATAGCCCTTGGCAAACAGATATTCAGACTCATGGAAAAAATTCAGGTTTCTTCAGAAGGAAGGAAGGTTAAACCCTCCCTTTCTATGAATAGCCAAAGACACACACAGCCAGCTGGCGTCTGAGCTAAATTTGCAGCATGTCATAGAAGGATCAGGCAGAGGAAGTTTCTGTCATCTGTTTACCAAAGAAGCAGATGAAAGAAAATGGGGAACTAGAAGCATGTCCATGTAAAGTGAGCTTGACCTGGGCAAAGAGTCATTCTGGCAGCTAAACAACACTGTTAGGCCGGCCGACTGAGGGGACACCACAAGCCTCTCTTTTGAAGATTAAGAATTGTTTATTACAATTCTTTGGAAATTCTAGTGAGAAGTGCATGATCTAATCTTCATTGTACGTATCTGTTGTACACTAAAACAAACATCCCTCCCTACACAGAAATATCTTAAATACCAAGACAGGCAAATAGCACAATATTAAAAAAAAAAAAACTCTACAAAGCTTTCCTGTCATGAAACACAAAAGTTAAGTTCCAGTCAACTCAGATCCCCACTACTACCAAAGGAGTGGAGAAATAACTAACCAGATCATGTATACTGAGTGGAGATGAGCAGGAACAAACAAATGTCTAAAGAACGCTGGACACAAAATAAGTACCTTGGAGATACATCAAATCATGTGAGGAAAAGAGCCAAAGACACATTAAAGATTTAAATCAAACAAGATACAGAAAAGGAAAGATTGGTCTGAATCTCTTACTTGGTCTGAAGTGAGAAATTAAAAGAAATTTTTAAGGAAGAAAAAAAGCAAACAGGGAAACAAAAATCATATTTCTTTTTAACAGCTCAAAAATACAGAGAAGAATAGAAAATACCAGATCTATATGTCCCACGAGCAAAATCAAACACGTTAACATTTTTTTACATCTGTTTCAGAACTCTGTTTTTTAAAAAACAGCTTTAGGGGTAAATGTCATGAGTACTGTGACTTATAAATGGTTCAGGAAATAACTCGCTATGTATATGTGTGTGAGACAGACAGAGAAAGGGAGAGAAAGGCAGAGAGACAGGTTATGCAGTTTTTGATTCTTTACTACAAGAAAGGATGTTGCAATGTACAGTCTGTCCATGTCTCTCCCAGAATATGTATGTATTACTCCCTTAGAGTAAACACCAAGAAAAGAAAGGGCTGGATCTCAGGGAATATTCATGTTCAACTTTATTAGGTATTGCCAAATAGCTTTCAAAAATGGTTTACCCAATTTATACTCCCACCAGTCACAAGTTAATTAGTTACTTTCCCTGACATCCTTGTCAATATTTGCTATTATCAACCTTATTACTCTTTGCCAATACGATGTACCCAACATGTTATTTCATTGAGGCTTTGATTTATATTTCACTACATACAAGTGAGGTTAAGATTCTTTTCATATGTCTACTAAAAATTCTGGCTTCAACTTCAAACTCCCTGTATATATCCTTTATCCATTTCCAAATTCAGTTATTAGTATTTTTCTTATGATATATGGAAGATTTTTTAAAATATTGCTTAATTCAATTTTCAGTGAAAACTCAAGTTTTACCTTCCCCTAGACGCAGGAGAGACAGGTCAATGTCTACCCCAAGTCACCATCAAAGAAAAATTCAGATTTACAATCGTTATTCATCTTCCATGCATGTGTGATCCCATGGAGCCAGATTTTTCTTGGCTGGAATATTCTGTGCCTCAAAAGTGATGGTTTATCTCTGCCTCTACACACCCCCCAGCACTGAATAATCTCATTTAACCACCTCTGTTGGTATTTTAACCCATCCATCTGAATGTAACACAGATGTATGAGAAACATTAGTACATTTTGCTATATCTAAAAGCGTTTCAAATTCAAACCTCAAAACTATAATTCTTGAAACTAAATAATAATCACTCAAAAGACTTTAAAATGAAGATAAAATATAGGAATTCCCTGGTGGTCCAGTGGTTAGAACTCTGTATTCTCATTGCTGGGGCCCAGTTAGATCCCTAGTAGGGGCTAAGATCCTGCAAGTCATATGGCCAAAAAAAAGATAAAATAAGAGAAATGAGAATGCCAAAGACATTTTGATTATATCTGCCTTGCTGCTGCTAAGTCACTTCAGTCGTGTCCGACTCTGTGCGACCCCATAGGCAGCAGCCCACCAGGCTCTCCCACCCCTGGGATTCTCCAGGCAAGAACACTGGAGTGGGTTGCCATTTCCTTCTCCAATGCGTGAAAGTGAAAAGTGCAAGTGAAGTCGCTCAGTCGTGTCCAACTCTTAGCGACCCCATGGACTGCCACCTACCAGGCTCCTCCATCCATGGGATTTTCCAGGCAAGAGTACTGGAGTGGGGTGCCTTCTCCATATCTGGTAACTGAATACTATATATTTTATTGCATTAATTTTTTAAACTAAATTAACATATATTAAGCAAAAATTATATCAGAGATTTGTATATTTTCTAATTTATTCCTAAAATAATACTACGAGGTAAATGTTATCACCCCTATTTTACAGTGGAGGCGCCTGAGACTTTCAGTAACTGGACCAGAGTCACACAGTTAATCAGTGATAGAACCATGTTTCAGAACCAGATCTGATTTCATTGCTCATGCTCTTGCTGACTCTTTGAATAGTTATCAGTCTTGGCAGACAAAATAAAAGTTATTGTTCATTATAATTAGTACTCTTGCTCTAATAGTCTAGACCTAAGAACAAAATTCTCAGAAGTAAAAAATACTAGCTGGCAAGAAGAATAGAGTTGGAGAACACTACCTGATTTTCAGATTTTATCATGAAACTCCTGTAATCGAAACAATTTAGTGTATTGGTGTAAAGACACATACATGGACACCACATGATTTTCAAAGAAGGTTCCAGGGCAACTCACCAGTGAAAGGATAGTCTTGTCAATAAATGGCACTGAAACAATTAAACAAACAAAAAAGGCTTCAACCCATATCTTGCACACTGGACAAAAATTAAATCAAGATGGAACATAGAACTAAATGCAAAACTTAACATTCTGAAGGAAACATAGGAGAAATCCCTTGTAACCTTACATTAGACAAAGATTTCTTAGCTATAACACCAAAGCATGACCCATAAAAGCACAAATTGAATTTCATCAAAAACAGTAACTTCTGCTCTTTGAAATACACTCGGTTTTTTGTTTGTTTGTTGATTTTTCTGTTTGTTTTCTGGCTGCACCACACAGAATGTAGGATCTAAGTTTCCCAAGGGATCTAAGAGGGGTCAACCCACACTGCTTACATTGCGAGTGTAGGTCCATTAACCTCTGGATCACTGGAGAAGACCCTGAAATACAGTGTTGAGAGAATGAGAAGATAAGCCACAGAGTGAAAGAAAATATTTTAAAGTATATATAGGATAAATGACTTCTATCTAAAATATACCAAAAAACTCTCAAAACTCACTAATATGAAGACAAACAATCCAATCAAATAGCAAGCAAAAGATGTGAACAGATATTATACAGATAGCAAATAAGTACATGAACTAATGCTCAACAACACTGATCATTAGGGAAATGCAAACCAAAATCATATTACACACTTACTAAAATGGCTAAAATTAAAAAAACTGACAATATCAAGTGTTGGTGAGGATGTAGAGAAACTGAAACATTCATGCACCACTGGTGGGAATGTAAAATGGCAGAATCATTTCAGATAATAGTTTGGCAATTTCTTTAAAAGTTAAATACAGACCTAAATGATTCAGGTATTTAGGAGTTTACCCAAATGAAAAGAAAGTATCTGTCCACACAAAGACCTATACATGAATGCCTGTAACAGCTTTCTTTTTTAATTTATTTTATTGAGTACAGTTGATTTACAATGTTCTGTTAGTTTCTGCTGTACAGCAAAGTGATTCAGTTATGTATATTCTTTTCATATTCTTTTCCATTATGGTTTAGTACAGGATATTGAATATAGTTCTCTGTGCCATACAGCTGTTGTTCAGTCACCAAGTCATGTACATATAGTAGGACCTTGTTCTTTATCCATTTTATATACAACAGTTTGCATCTGCTAATCCCAAACTTTCAAAACATCCTTCCCTTACCGCTCCTCCCCCTTGGCAACCACAAGTTCTAACAGCTTTATTTTCATAGCCAAAATATGGAAACAATCCAAATCTCTATTAAGAGACAAATGGATAAACAAACTGTGATATTTCCATACAGTGGAACACTATTCAGCAATTAAAAGGAATGAACTATTGCTACACATTACAACATGGATTTGTTATTCTTGTTCAATTACTCAGTGGTATCTGCTCTTTGCAATCCCATGGACTGCAGCAGACCAGACTCCCCTGTCCGTCACCATCTCCTGGAGCTTACTCAAACTCATGTCCATTGAGTCAGTGATGCCATCCAACCATCTCATCCTCTGTTGTCCCCTTCTCCTCCTGCCCTCAATCTTACCCAGCATCAAGGTCTTATTTTCTAATGAGTCAGCTCTTCGCATCAGGTGGTCAAAGTATTGGAGCTTCAGCTTTAGCAGCAATTCTTCCAGTGAATATTCAGGACTGATTTCCTTTAGGATTGACTAGTTCGATCTCTTTGCGGTCCAAGGGACTCTCAAGAGTCTTCTCCAACACCAAAGCTCAAAAGTAGCAATTCTTCAGCACTCACCCTTCCTTATGGTCCAACTCTCACACCCATACATGACTACTGGAAAAACCATAGCTTTGACTAGACGGACCTTTGTCAGCAAAGTAATATCTCTGCTTTTTAATATGCTGTCTAGGTTGGTCATAGTTTTTCTTCCAAGGAGCAAGCATCTTTTACTTTCATGACTACAGTCACCATCTGCAGTGATTCTGGAGCCCAAGAAAATAAAGTCTGGCACTGTTTCGATCATTTCTGCATCTATTTGCCATGAAGTGATGGGACCAGATGCCATGATCTTAGTTTTTTAATGTTGAGTTTTAAGCCAGCTTTTTCACTCTCTTCTTTCACCTTCATCAAGAGGCTTTTTAGATTCTCTTCAATTTCTGCCATAAGGATGGTATTATCTGCATATCTGAGGTTATTGATATTTCTCCCGGCAATCTTGATTCCAGCTTGTGCTTCATCCAGTCTGGCATTTCACATGATGTACTCTGCATATAAGTTAAAAATAAGCAGGATGACAATATATAGCCTTGACGTACTCTTTTCCCAATTTGGAACCAGTCCGTTGTTCCATGTCCAGTTCCAACTGCTGCTTCTTGACCTGCATACAGGTTTCACAGAAGGCAGGTTAAGGTGGGCTGGTATTCCCATCTCTGGAAGAATTTTCCACAGTTTGTTGTGATCCACAACATGGATGAATTAAAATAATTAAGTTGCATGAAAGGAGTCAGACCAAAAAAAGATTACGTACTATATGAATTCATTTACATAAAATTGTAGGAAATGCAAACTAATGTACAGTGACAGAAAGCAGATCAGGGTGTGCCTAAGGAAGCTGGAGCAGGGATTAGAAAGGGTGGGAGGAACAGGTTACCAAGAGGCACAAGGAAACTGCGGGGGATGATGGATATATTCATTATCTTGATTATGGTGACAGTTTCATGGGTACAAACATGTCAAAGGACTGATGCTGAAGCTGAAGCTCCAATATTTTGGCCACCTGATGTGAAGAGCCAACTCATTGGAAAAGACCTTGATGCTGGGAAAGATTGAGGGCAGGAGGAGAAGGGGGCGACAGAAGATGAGATGGTTGGATGGCATCACCAACCCAATGGACATGAGCTTGAACAAACTCCAGGAGATAGTGAAGGACAGGGAAGTGTGGCATGTGGCATTCCATGGGGTCACAAAGAGCTGGACACCACTGAGCAACTAAACAATCAGACATGTCAAAACTTTGAAAATCTTTGTTTATTATATGTCTACTTTATTGTATGCCAATTATATCTCAATAAAGCTGCTTTAAAGTATATAAGCAGGCAAATAAAATACATTCTCCCTTGCACAACATAAAGAAGGGCATATCTAAGAGTTTAAAAAAAAAATACACCCATGCAACAATTCAGTTACAAGGAAGAAAAGAAATGGCAAAGTCATGAAAAGAGATGAAGCAATTCATGTTATGTCCTGCTCATGTAGAGACATAAAAGTGAAGTTCTGGCAAAAGAATGGGGTGTTGGATTAAACCGTATACGCTTTAAAAACAGGCACAAGCAAGATCTCTCTTCAAAATCTCTTAGGACAGTTACATTTCCTAAATGAAACCTTTGAAAAATATGTACTGGGTAAGGATGTACACAATAAATCTAGAAAACTAAGTACAAGTATGAAACGGAATTGTTCATGCCTAATCTGTGGGTTCACTGTAACGTCACCAGTAGATTACCAGAGGACCGCTGGGATCTTACCAGTGCCCAGAAATTTCCAAGGGACAGAAGTTCCTTTTTTTTTAATCTACTTTTTTAAGCACCTCACCAGACATGTGATCTGTTGGCACATTTTAACAAAATAATTTATATTATTTTTTGGCTGCACTGCACAGCATATGGGATCCTCCTTCCCCAATCAGGTATCAAACCCATACCCCCTGAAGTGGAAGTGCAGTCCTAACCACTGGACTGAAAGGTAAGTCCCCACAAGTCCTTTTAGGGCAGATTCTGCCTGGGGAAATGGACAGTTCAGTTCAGTTCAGTCACTAAGTCATGTCTGACTCTTTGCAACCCCATCGACTGACTGCAGCATGCTAGGTTGCTATTTATTCTGTTGCCCTGAAACATTTCTTCAGAGTCAGTGGAAACAGAACACAGAAAAGGGTTCTAGTCCTCTAGTCCTACAGGTTAGAAAACATGCTCAAGTTCTGTTGCCAATTAAACAGTAAAATACATTCACCCAATCCAAAGGCAATCATCGTGAGTTTCTGATGAAAACCAAGCAGGTCTTCAGGGAACCACCTCTCCCTGAATCCTAAAAGCTAACCAAGTTCACAGATGCCCTGTGCAGCATCCCAAGTGTAAGAAGCAGCAGTGTTTTTAACTGTAATGTATTTGGTAAGTAGTTTTTCCTGGAGAAACCATAATTCTAATATCATGGTGAGAAGGTTTTACCGCTAAGAATATCTAAGGAAGCCCACAGTTTGGAACTGCCCTTGGTTCCCATGAGCTAACCAGCGAGAAGAGAAGTTTAGTTTCTGTTAGGGCCCCACCCTAGGCTCCTGGTCTCTTTTAATTAGTTCATTAACAATTTCTTCAACAAAGATGTCTAATAGGAGAGGCAGAAGCAAACTCATAAAAACAATTTCTGTGGTCCATAAAAAATCATCTTGACTAAAATGATTAATATTTCTTTACAAGTTTTTTCCAGCCTCCAGGTGGGTACTATAGAAACTGAGTTTACACATAACACTGATAATAAAAACCACCAATGCAGTTATCAGGACCTGAGATCTTGATGATCGGCTCAGTACACCAAGATGCTAACAATCCTAAGAGCTGGGTGAAGAGTGCTACGGGTGTTCTTCACCTTCTTTCTTTGCCTGTATTTCAAGACTTGAATTAACACAGTTTAGAAACAAAAAACCTAAAATTCCTTTTGCAAATAAGACTTTACTATTTAAAAAACAAACAAAAATAAAGCAAAACAAGCAACAGGCTTGCTCTAATAAGAGCTAGTTGTAAGTAATTAAACATAAAATAGTAAAGCACTGGATATTGTTTCCCATCTAAAACTCTTTGTTATCCTGTGAAAGTGAAGTCGCTCAGTCGTGTCCAACTCTATGTGACCCCATGGACTGTAGCCCACCAGGCTCCTCTGCCCATGGGATTCTCCAGGCAAGAATACTGGAGTGGATTGCCATTTCCTTCTCCAGGGGATCTTCCCGACCCAGGGATTGAACCCAGGTCTCCTGCATTGCAGGCAGACGCTTTAACCTCTGAGCCACAAGGTTTTAAATAATTGATATGCAAAATGTTCCTTTGCAAACAACAAAACATTATGTTCATTACTAAACTTGGGAAAACTGTGATTTGTATAATGCTCCATATAGTTGAGAAAGCATGTCCTACACAACTGCATCAGCTTATTCTTAGGAAAAGTCAGGGAGAGTGATCAAGTAGGTATTGTTATCCTCATTTTATAGGACAAGAATCAAGGCTGACTCAGAGTAGGATGACTTGCTAAAAGTCACACACCAACTTTGGAGGAGTCTGGGTTTCCTGATTCCACATTCTCTGTGTTCTCGCATAACGCCACATAGGATCCTACTAGCCGGTACGAATTCCTCACCAAGGAAGAACCTGCTTCCACCTGCAGGACACTTCAGTGGCCTTTGATCCACCCTGACCTTTCCTGCAGGACAGGAATGGACACATGGACACACACATGCTTTCCTTAGAGGCATCCTCTTAGGGCTTAAAGAACACACACTTTGGAGTCAGAATGACCTGACTTTAAATCCCTCCTCTGCCACTGAGAAGCTGTGTGACTTTGGGCAAACAATAAGTTTGTCTCAGTTTCTCTGAGACTTATTTTTTTTTCTGTAAAATGAAAATAGGATCACCACCCAGATAGGCAGAAACTAATTTCCAATAAATATTAGCCATCATCATCATTATTATTGACATCTTTGTGGCTTATCCTAATTCTTTTAGTTCCCCTTGGAATGATACTATATAAGGAGACTCAGGATAAAGCAAGTTACTGTTAAGAAGTGGTATTTTTTAACCAGTAGAAGGGCTGACACTGCCTGCTCAAAGCTGGCACACAGCGGTGCTTTGCCCACCTCCTCTCCCTCCTAAAGCAGTCAACTTCAGTGGGCCTGGCCATTGTATCTGTTCCACTCCAACCAAAGGTAATCAAAGTTTCTGCCAGGCTCCAAAGCTGGGCCTCCCATGATTCATCCTTTATCTCCTGGGACCCACAGTACAGTTTTTACCTTATGGAACCAGCTAAAACACCCACCCTCCAGCAGCTCTAAACACTTGCTGAGAATATATTGGGTTGGCCAAAAAGTTTGTTTAGATTTTTCTGTAACATCTTACAGAAAAACCTGAATTAACTTTTTTGGCTAACCCGATATCTCTGCTGCCATGAAGGCCTGCTTTCTCATCCAGTCTCAGTAGTTCAGCAGAGTCAGACCGGGTTGCAACTTGAACTGAGGGGAACTGCCCTTGGGAGAAGGATGCTGTGCCTTTTCTCTCCTCCCCCAAAGCTTAAAAACTTTTGAACTAGGCATCCCCAAATTAGAACACCCTCACTAAACCTTTCTGACACTTGACAAGAGAGTTTTGCTGCCCAAGACACCTATGCTATCAGTCTTATTTATTAACTTATTAGAAGTAAAGCCACCACAGAATCATTGAGGCCATCAGGAAGATAAACACAGGGCCACTTTATACAGCAACAAGCAAGGAAACATTCATCTATGCCCGTCCTAATTGAGCCACTAGGACAGACAGCTAAACACACTGCAATGATTCCACACAGAGCCTTCTGCTTAGTGAGAGAAGACTGCAAAATGGCAGGCCTCCCAAGCCCTCTAATTACAGACTGATGTGAGTGGTCCCAGAACGTGGAGAGGGTTACGTAACAGCATTTCTCAATGAAAAGGAACATGGGAGACGCATCTCTCCAGCTCCAGGATAACCTCAAATAAACCCATACCCCTTGACAACATCCCTTGGAAAAAATGGTCAGTGGTGCACTTGGCCTTCACAAACATGCACTATCAGTTCAGTCCAGTCACTCAGTTGTGTCTCTTTGTGACCCCGTGGACTGCAGCACATCAGGCTTCCCTGTACATCATTAACTTCCGGAGCTTGCTCAAACTCATGTCCATCGAGTCAGTGATGCCATCCAATCATCTCCTCCTCTGTCATCCCCCTTCTCCTCCTGCCTTCAATCTTTCCTAGCATCAGGGTCTTTTCCAATGAGTCAGTTCTTTGTATCAGGTGGCCAATGTATTGGAGTACCTGCACTACAGGGGATATTTGTTTCCAACAACTTTAAATTGCTTAGTATTGCCAGAATAGCTAGTACTTTTTTCACATGAGCTAACAGCCCCTTTGGATCCTCACTTGAAAATATGGCTTCTGAGAGTATATAGAAGGCAAGAATGGAGTCTTCCCCCAGAAGATCTCAAATACTCATGTACCCAACACCAGAGGACATGGGGATATGGCATTTGATGGGTGGGTTAAACACTAATACGTATCTGGATAATTTGCTTGCTTGCTAGTGTTACCTTCTCTCTATTGAGCTTATGTATTCATGGAAGGGAATGATTTTTAATTTAAATATATCTTGCTTTGCATACCATCTGTATTTCTGAAAATGGCCTAACATTAAATGTTATAGAATTATTTTTTTCACTAAATTATAAAATAATGACAAGATAACAAAAGAGGACATGAGCTTGGCTAACATCAAAAAGACCACAAATGAACTTCCCTGGTAGTCTAGTCGTTAAGAATCCTCCTGCCAATGCAGCGGGCATGGGTTCAATCCCTGGTCAGGGAAGATTCCACAGGCTGCAGAGTAACTAAGCCTGTGTGCCCAACTACTGAGCCTGTGTGCCTAGGCTTCTCTTGCACACAGCATAAATAAATCAACAAGCCACAGATAACAAATGCTGGCAAGGATGTGGAAGTGTGAGGGCTTTGAGATCATCAACACAAAACACTCCGCCTTGAGAAGAAGCAGGGACATTTTGATATAACATAATGACAACATTTGTTTTATAATCACAAAACAGGGAGCCCCTGATTTGAGTTTTTTGTCACCTGAGAGAGTCTTTTCATAGTCAGTTCAACTGACCTTTCCTCTGAAATCTCTTCTGATTCTCTCCCCAACTCCCTCTACTGTACAATCTTCTTTCATAGCACCATCATAACTGATTGTCTGCCCTCCTCTTTCCTGATTCCTGCCAACCAGCCTATGGGCCAGGGCAGAGATAGTCTTATTCATTTCTGTATCAACCTAGCACCACATCAGGCTTTCCTGGTGGCTCAGACAGTAAAGAATCTGCCTGCAATCCAGGAGACCCGGGTTGGATCCCTGGGTGGGGAAGATGCCCTGAAGAAGGGAATGGCTACCCAACTCCAGTATTCTTGCCTGGAGAATTCCATGGACAGAGGAGTCTGGTGGGCTACAGTTCATGGGGTCACAAAGCATCACACATCTGGCATACAGTAGGTGCTCAATATACATTTCTTGGAGGAATAAATTAGGGTATTGTCTTAATTTATTTTAGACTCTATCAAACCTAAACAACAAGAAAAGGGTCTGAGTGAGGATGGCTTGTAGGTTTCTGTGGTGAGGCAGAGAACTGCTATCTACAAGGGGTCAGGGATGCCAAAGAGTCTGGATGGGTCAGTGGCAAGGTTGTCTGCAGCTCTCATCCGTATCTAAACTTGACTGAAAATAGCAACCCCTCAGTCCACCATGGGTACGGCCTGGCCTTGTTTCAAAACTGTCTGACCATCCCAGGATCCCCAGCCCTTCAGACTTCCTATCCATTCTATTGTTTTCAACAAGGCCTTGGTTTTGTACCTCATTTATCCAGTGGGTGAGAAAGCTTGCTAAGAAGGTGGTACGAAAGTCATGAGGCTCAGCTACCATTTCTTATCAATAAAGTTCACCTGTGTCCCCACAGTGTGTGCTGCCTGATATGCGGTCTGGTTCCAGAGAGACCTCCACTACAATATGACCTACAGATCAAAGGACATTCATGTCCACAACCAGTTCACAAATGCCAGTTCCTGAAAACCCAGAGATTTCTGGAATTAGGGGACCAACATTAAAGTTTTGTTTAAGGTGCAATATTTATTTCCTTGTTTCTGGCTACCCAAACCTGTATATGAAATGATTAGAGGCTCCTATTAAAATGAAACTACTGGTGTGGCTAGTTTCAAGCATAGGAAATCTAAGTGTTGGTATAGTCATAGAAAGGAGAAAGTGTGGGCTGGTCACCTTTATTAACAGGCCAATGCAGGCCCAGTGCTGGGGACGGGTGCTAGTGATGAAGAACAGGAACACTGTTTCTTAACAGGAGACGGCTGGGATTGCCCTGGCAATCCAGCAGTTAGGACTCCATGCTTCCACTGCCAGGGGCACAGGTTCAGCCCCTGGTCAGGGACCTGAGATCCCACAGGCCAAGTGGCCCCCCAAAAATAAATAAAAGAGAGGGCTGAAGAGACTACAGTTTGTGGGTGAGGGTCCATCAAAGAAAGTCTTTATAAAGGACACATAAAGGAAGCGGGGTCACAGGTGGGATCTACTGCTTCTCAATCCCTCAAGAATTTCCCAGGATGGATTTTCCCAAAAGGCTGAGGTGTATCCCAGACATCTGTGTCACTCAGCTAGGACCGGGGTTGCTAGGGAAATTTTATTCAGGGGTAAGAGACGATTTGATTCCAACTTGGCTGAGTGGGGACTTTCTATTACATCCCTCAGGTCACTGGAGGTCTGGCCTCAGAAGCTGCCAGCTGTGTCTGGGCAGACCCCTCTCTGGCAGCACAAGGTCAGGGGTGTGGTGAAGAGGGAAGGAAGTGCAGCTGTTGTGTTCCTGGAGTTCCCAGGCGGTCCTGACACAGGAAGCCCTTTCCCTCGGTTCTCCGGAGCCATGATGCGGGGTCAGGATGGTCGTGTACTTCCTCCAGCTGAAGAGCAGCTCTCCAAAGAGAGCCCTTCCCCCAAGCAGGTCTCCCGGGCTTTGCTGCCACACTAGGCATACGCAGTGAGAAAGCCCATGCTTACCAGGAGACCACTTTCTCTGCCACAGGATTCTCTCACCTCCTACTGCTCCCCTCCCTGCAGTCCTCCCCTAACACCCATACCTCTCACCCCCACTCCCTGATCAACTGACCCTCTAAGCCCCGGAGCACTAGACTTCTGCTCAGTCAGGCATGCCTCAGCCAGAACTGCCTTCCTCCTCCTCGTTTTCTCAATGCCTGAGATGTCTTCATTTTGAAGGCCTAGCCCTCAACCTCCTCCAGGCCCTCCCTGAATTGCTCTCCCAGTGACATGTCTCAAAACTAGGGTTCATCTCTCCTTGGTCCCTGAAATTTACTTGCAGTTTGCAAGATGTCCAAGAGCCATATAAGCATCCTCTCTAGTAGATACAGTGACTGAAGATGCACAGGATGTCAACTTGGTGGGAAGTCTCATCTGACGGAGGAGCTGACCAGACAAGGCTTTCATTTTTGGTGGCCAAAATCTAATTGCTGCCATAGCCACCTGTAATTACCAGGGTGACAGAAAGGTGGAATGAATACCAACCACATTGAGTGGGTGACATCCTGCATCTCATTTCCTGTGTGCTCATCTGTGAGCCAGGTGAGCCAGGAATACAGACTGGTAACTAGGAGGCCATACATAAAAAGGGCCCTGAACACTAGAGAAACTCAGAAAATGAAGTTTTGTGTCCAAAAGACACATATCTTGTCTCAGGATATGAAATATATATCCTTTTTTTTTTTTGAAATATATATCCTGAATAAACCATCTTGTCCAAGAATAAAAGCATAACATATATAAATGACAGATCTAGTTTCCCAGCTATTGGAAATTAATAAATTTGGCATTTTAGTTTATAAATCATTCTCTTGTAAACTTAGGTAGTGTGAGTAAATTCCCCAAATTCTAATCACTCCCACTGAGCTGAGAAAAATTGTTTCTCTGGGTGAACTGCATAATAAAGTTTGAAAACCATTAGCAACAAGGAATAAATGTGATAAAACATGCCTTTAAGCAGTACTCCATCAGCAAAAAACATTTTTAACACAAGCAAAATTATGTTTTTAATTATCTAATCATAAATTTCATAGATGCATTACTATTTATCATACTTAATATTCTATAAGATGCACACAAAATGTACATTAAATTTTTTTAAGAAATAGAAGTGGGTATTCCATTGCCCTCAATGGATCACCTTGCACACTTCTTGGGATTCTTTTACTCCCTTTTTGGGAATCTATTGTCTTAGATCAAAGATCTCACCTTAGGACTAGACCATCCAACTCAGACCAGTGTCTTCCAGTCATTAAGGACTACCAAAGACTTTTTGGACTATTCCCCATCAAGAATAATTTCTAAGGGAGCATTGCACAGTGCTACTTCATGAATGAAACTCATCGGAATGGATCTATGAATAGAAGTTTTGGCACATCTGTATCCAGGTAATGTTTTTAAATAATTCAAACTAGTTCTTATATGTCCTAGTTTATAAACATCCTCCTCTTATCTGATAAGCATGAACTATGCTTCGTTGCTTCACCTCTAACGGCTGGGCAAGTAGAAGAGGCTGGAAAAATACTTGTTTATCACAACACTGGCTCATAGCCCAAGTGAGAATATCCTTGTTATCTGTTTTAATGCAAAGCAGCCAGTTCTTCCCCTTCCCCGGGCTCTTCTTTCCAAGTTATCCCCAAGGCAGCATACAGGCACAGCAGTCTCTTCCTTATCTAGTATTCTGTTGAGCAAAACACAAATTCAGCTACCTGTTTAGTATAATTCAAACATTTAAGATCTTTGCAATGACTCGCCTTTGAAGCCCTGAGCTGCCATGTCAGAAGTTCAAATTATCATGTAGGGGCCAAGAAGTGAGGATGCCCAGGCCACGTGGAGAACCCACGTGGAGTTGCTCACGCTGACAAATAGCATCAGCTGCCAGGCACGTGAATGAGGACATCTCCAGATGATTTCAGCCCCCAGCTGACAAGTCTTTCCAGCTGAGTCCAGATGCCATGGAACAGAGAGACTCTATCCCGCTACACCCTGTCTAAATTCCTAACCCACAAAATCCATGAGCATAATACAGGGGCTGTTTTATGCCACTCAGCTGTGGGGTGGTTTGTTTTACAGCAACAGTAACAGTCTCGGTGAGGTTCTGAAGTGTTCTCTGAATTGTTAGAGAAAGACAACATTATGCTTCGTGTTAAATGGCCTTATGTGTTATCTAATTCAGAGCTACCAGGCAACCACTGATACACAGCATACAGAACAACTCTAATAAGAGTATTGATTAGATTCCAATATCATGTCTTTTGTGTACCAGCAAACAATCAGTTACGATATTTGTAGAATAATGGCGGCTGTAGTGACTTCACTGTCCCCCTGAGAAGTAACTGTTTAGTTCCCTCCTTTCTCTTAGGAATGGCTCCTCCTCCTGTAGCTTCTGCCCCTTCTCCATTGCTCAAGGCAGGAGCCCAGGAGTCATTCCTGGCACCTCTCTGCTCCTTGTCCTTCACATTTAATCCATCATCAAATCCTGTATGATCTACCTCTGAGATACACTGGGAAGCAACCCACATGGCTTCACCACTAGCAATCACAAGTCATCCGTGTGAGTGGCGCCCCCTAGAGCACACAAGGGTGTGGCAGCCTGTCCACAGCTACCACCCTATCCCAGGCACTTCATTTCTACCCTGACTCCAGTTTTGGTCTTCCTATTGGTCTCACAGCTTCTACTCTTCCCCTCACAATCCTTCCTCCACACAACACACAGAGCGACTGTTTACAATAGTCATCAGAACCTTTTGCATTTAGAATTAAATCCAGACTCCCTCATTCAGCTCCAATGACCTGGCGCTTCATCTCCTCTCCAACCTCTTTTTCTTCTACTCTCTCACTCCTGTTTCCTATCCCAGAACTTGCTGCTCTTTCCCCCACCCATCATGCCCTTGCTCAAGGCTTTATCCAGATTGAAACATCATCCCCATCTTCTCATGGTCAGTCTCAGCTGAAACATCCCTGCCGCCTCAGAGATCTTTTGCAACCACCTTTAATTCAGTATCAACACACACTGTTGGCTTCCTTCACAGCATTCTTCTCAATTCCTATGGACCTACAACTCATTTCCTTTACCCATTTACTGCCTGTCTCTCCATTATACTGTCAACTCCTGAATGCAAGGATCAGGCCTGTGTCCACCACCAATGTATCCCCAGGGCCTAGCACAGTGCCTGACACACAGCAGGTTTGATCAGTGTACCTTGTATGAATACATTAACTTGTATACTACATAGAAGCACACACGTTGTACCACCTCTATTCACTGCAACTTTTGTTTTCCTTCCAGGTTGAGCACGGACTAGTGGTTCTCAACACGTAGTCCCTAAGCAGCAGCAGCATCATTGCCAGGGAGCTTATTAGAAAAAGCCCCACCCTGGATCTCCCAAATCAGAAACTATGGGAGTGAGACTCAGCAACCTGTATTTTAACAAGTCCTTCAGGATGCTAATGCTCAAGTTCAAGAACCACTGCCACTGACGATTCCAGAGACTCTCATTCCATAATAGTATATCTCAAAGTATATCACATTGGTTCTGAGGATTGGTTCCAGGTGACAGCTTAAAAAAAAAAAGTAGGCATTTGAAGCCAAATGAATTTGAAAAACACTATGTCAATGAAAGTTAAACAGGTTTCCTTATAGTAGGAATTTCCAGAAACTTTAATATAGCAATATACATTGTGAATCACGAAAACAAGGAAATTTGCATTAGAAGTACTTCCCAATTTTATTTAGCCACAAAATCTCTCTTTATTTCCCTTCTAAACACTAGTCAAATTTATTGTGGTCTCTGAAAAACACATTTTGGAAAATGTTGTCATAATGTATTCTTCCCCAGAGAAAATCTTAACACCATTCCAATTCTTCGTGCTCACGGTGATATTAATAATGTCTGAGTCACTGGCTTAAAAAGCTTTGTGTATCTTCATTACTTATGCTCTTTCATAGATTTGAAAATAAAAGTGTAAATTAAACACGTCTTCTACATGTTCTTAAATACCAGTAAAAAGAATTCTGATCTTTGTTAAAGCCTTAAATGTTTATAAAGTCAAATATAGAGGAATAGAAAATGGTGGCAGTTTCAAGTTGAATTAGAGAAGCCGAGTTTAGTCTCTTATCCTGCCCTGAAGTCGACAGTGAGGAGATTCACTATTAAATTGCAAGAGAAAAGTCCTCTAATGAGCATCAGAGAACCAGCTTCCTGTCTGGGGCTCCGGGAGAGCCTTGGTTTTCTTCCCTAGCTGAATGGGGGAAAGACAGATTCTCTGACGATGAAGTGGAAAACTGCACAAGTGACTGAAAAATTATTGGCCCCAGCTGACAATCAGTGACCTTGAAAAGGCTGAGCCAGCTTGGAAATAGGAAGATAAAATATTCATGCCAAACATCCAGTGTTTACTTAATCAGGGCTAATGATTAGCTTCTTAATGAAATTTTATAAGCTCAGTTGCACACAGAAAACATTTGTTTCACTAAAAGCAAATAGGTCTGTTTGTACTATAATCAGACATCTGGAGCACAGAAGACCCCTCAACCCTCAGGAGTACAAAGGCAATTCTGTTTGGAGACTTCCGATCATTTTTACAAAGATGAGAGTGATCAAAATGTGATGGGAGAGAGAGGGTGGAGACCAAAAAGTTTACCATGAACACATCTGCCACATTCAATGGTTTTGAAACTGCAGAATTTAATGCCATAGATCCTAACATAAGGGTTCTGGCCACGCAGGGTCTGGGCAGTAACAGAACGATTCTACTTCTACTGCAGCACTGATCATTTCCTCTGATAACCTGGATAAATATCTGTCTCAGCCACCTGATCATGTGATCCACCAGGAGGACCAGAACTCTGTTCTAGTCACCTTACAGTTCCAGCCCCCGCACAGTGCTGGGAACGTGGGAGATGCTCAACAGACATCTGCTAATTGAACTGAAGTGAGATAGCCATGGTTAGGTGGTTAATTAACACCAATTTTTTGAAAAAAATGTTTTCAATTCCTTCATTTTTGGCTGTGCATGGTCTCCATTGCTGTGTGGGTTTTTCTCTAGTTGTGGCGACCGGGGGCTCCTTTCTAGTTGTGGTGACAGGCTTCTCAATGCAGAGACTTCTCTTGTTTCAAAGCACAGGCTCTAGGGTGCTCAGGCATCAGGAGTTGCAGCATGTGGGCTCAACAGATGTGGCATACAGGCTTAGCTGCTCTATGGCAGGCGGGATCTTCTCGGATCAGGGATCGAACCCGTGTCTCCTGCATTGGCAGGCAGGTTCTTTGCCAATGAGCCACCAGGGAAGGCCTCCCAAATGCGTTTTAAATGGTTTTTATTTTTTAATTTATTTATTTTTGGCTGCACTGAGTCTTCATTGCTTTGCGAGGACTTTTTCTACCTGTGGCGAGTGGGGACTACTCTTCGTTGCGGTGTGCGGGCTTCCCATAGAAGTTGCTTCTCTTGTTGTGCAGCATGGGCTCTAGGTGCGTGGGGTTCAGTAGCTGTGGCACAAGGGCTCAGGAGTTGTTGTTCTGTGCTCTAGAGCACACACTCAATAATTGTGGTGCACGGGCTTAGTTGCTCTGCAGCATGTGGAATCTTCTCGGACCAGGGATCAAAAATCTGTGTTCCCTGCACAGACAGATTCTTTGCAGACAGATTCTTTTCCACTGTGCCACTAGAGAAGTCCTAAATAGTATTTTAAAATATTCAAGTTTAGTAGGGTTCAAGGAAACATACCAATTGAATCTAGGAAATGAAGTAACAGGACCTATTTTGAAATTGATAAATTGACAAACATTAAATCTGACCATTTCTCCAGAAACAAGATACTCAGTGGGTAGCCTGGATGGATTTTTATAAGCAAAATGAAAAAGAGGGTCAAACAAACATTTTCACATTTAGCCAAAGACTACTGAGTCATTGATTCCATTGGTGGCACTCATGGTAAAGAATCCCCTTGCCAATGCAGGAAATGCAGGAGATGCGGGTTCAATCCCTGGGTCAGGAAGATCCCCTGGAGGAGGAAATGGCAACCCACTCCAGTGTTCTTGCCTGGAAAATCCCACAGACAGAGGATCCTGGTGAGCTACAGTCCATGGGGTCACAGAGTCAGATATGACTTAGTGACTGACCACGAGCAGAAACTGAATCATTATTCAAAATTATGGGTGATAAATCTTCCTTAACTGTTACAATTATACCTACAATTATATCTGCAAAATGCTTTATAAATAAAGCTTTGTCCTCTAACAAGTCTGCTTTTAATAGGAGACTTGGAAGAGGATATTTGCATGTGTCCTAAAGAAATCCCAGGCATTGAAGTTAATCTGTACCGATGCATGAAGTCAAGTTGTCATATGTTGCAAAAACAGACTTCCCTGACATTTATTATAGAATATTGTCAAAAGCCAAGAATTCTGAATATTACACTTTAGGGAAACTCAACATATTTGTTCTCAAGTTTTCTCTCCTTAAGAGAAAAACTACTAGAGCTTCTCTAATATGTTGGAACTATATATTTAAATATGTGATTTATCTCTGAGGGAATTTTATTTGCTTTATTGAAATACAATGAACAAAAATTTAGATATTTGAAGTATGCAATGTGATGACTGATATACATATACATTATGAAAAGATTCCTTCATTAAGTTAACACATCTATCACCTCACATATTTACTTTTTAAAACAGATTCTACCATGTAAGTGATTCCATGTGGTATCTGTCTTTCTAGTTTATTGCACTCAATGTCCTCCAGGTTCATCCATGTTGTTGCAAATGACAGAATTTCCTTCTTTTTTAAGGCTGAATGATTATTCCGATATTTGTATTCCAGAATATATAAGGATGAAAATCACAATTTCTTGAAAAAGATACTTTTATAATTAAATGTATTCAATAGTGAGTAAAATTAAGATTCTAAAAATACCATTAACAATAATTTTACCTTTACAAAGGTACAAATCTTACTGGTCCCCCTTTTTTTCAAATGTACAATTTGATACATTTTTAATTTTTAACAGTGTGGTAAAACACACATAACAAAATTTACCATCTTACTTTTTACCCATTACTACGACTGATGCAGTTGTTACCACAGATCAGATTCAGAGAGTCCCTGACAAAAGGGACTTCTCCTCTTTAATAAAACAGCCATTATTACGAGGCTCTTGGCCAAGAATGGACCCACTGTGATGAAATCCTAGAAGGAATATTGTAGAAATATGAAATCTATGAAATAAATTTTTGTGGCATATAGCCACATAGATAAATCTTGAGCACATAATGTTGAACAAGAAAAAGCAAGTTACAGAGGCTATAAACAGCTTGCTTAGTTAAGGTATTTAAAGATACACAACACCATCTATTGTTTTGGCATCTATGTAACACACACACATATAAATTTAAAGGTATAAATAAAATCAGAGTATATACAGACAAACATTTAAACTTCAGGACAGTAGTCCCTGGGGAGAGAGATGGGGGAGGGGGAGTGATGGGTCAGGAAGCCTAAAGAAACGTCAGCTCTGTTCATCTGATCCTAGCTGATGCCAGATGAGGGTGATTCAGTGGGAACAAAGCCATGTCCCAGCTCTAACGGACCAGACATGCTAGTGGAGGGAAACAGACAGAAGACAAATAAATGCACTGAATACATGAGGCAGTGAAAGCGCTAGCAAGAGAGGTTAGAGGCTGGTGGAGGGAGGCCGTTTTACAGAGGAAGTTTGGCGATGGTGTCTTCTCAGGTAAGGTGGTGCTAATGCAAAGACTCAAATGACGCGAGGAGCATGAGTTTATACGGGGAAAGCTCTTCAGCTGTAAAATTCCATTTTGCTTCTCTAAGTAAATCAGGTAAAATGTTAATATTTCTTCCATTACAGTAGTGGGCTCATGGTTGTTTTCTGAATGTTCAAATATTTTCATAATAAAACAAACAAGAAGATTAAAAAAAAGAAGAAAGCCCACTACCATCACTTCTTCGAAGATTAGGAGGAAGGATGTCAGACATCTCCAGATACCATCCAAATGGAGAATCTTGAGCCTGTGACTGCAGATCCTATGTCCTTAGGGATCCTGCATACATTGGGACCCCCTAAGAAACAGTAATAACCCCAGCACTGGACATGCTGCCTGGCCATTAGGTTATGCACGCTTGCCTGCTATTCCATCCACCTACCCATCCACTAACTTATCTAGCTATCCATCCACCCATCTATCTTTACCTCCCAAATAAAACATATGCCTGCTCAAACACCCTTATTGGAAAAGGAGAGGGCAGATGATAAAGAGACAATACAGCATATATGTTTTAAATAGAGGGAAAGGACACAAGATATAAATCAACATGAAGCACTGATGACAAAAGACAGGACCTCTGAGATCTGGCGAGGAAAACACACAGTGTGTGTATTTGTGAGCCACAGAGATCTACCATTTACATGCTCCAATGTCACCTTGCTCCCTCCCCTCTCCCAAAGAAAGGGAAGGTATCTTCGTGATGTTATGTTCCCACGTGCACAGAAAATCAGGGAGCAAGGGTGGAATCACAGCTGCATGGATACCTCAAACTCTTTTTTTGGAGATAATGTAAATTGAATAAGAAAACGTGAGGAAGTACCTGGGATGTCAGCTCTAATGCTACACCTCTAGCAGGTATTTAATCAATATTTGGTGAATGGATGAATGTATATGAGGTTGCCTTACAGTAATATTTTATAAATGATGTACTTTTTTGTACTCAGAGCATTTCCCAGGTCACAAAATTCTTTCAAAGGTCATGGTTAGCCCCGACATCTCTCTCTCGTAATAAACAATTATTTTTGGCCAACCATCTAATGAGGTTCTAGACAATACACAAGCCATTGTGTCCTTAGCGGAAGTGTCCTTGGGGTTGGGGGGCGGAATTCCCTTCTTCCACCTTTCTAAAGCTCTGTGAATTTGGATGTGATGGCTGGATCTCAAGCAGACATTCTGGACAATGAGATAGAAGCCACCTACCAAGGATGGCAGCACAAAAAGAGACAAAGGCTGGATCTTACCATCACTGAGCACAGGCATACCTCATTTTATTGCACTTTGCTTTACTGCATTTTGCAGATACTGAGGTTTGACTTTTTTTTTTTGGCTTTGTTTTTTTACAAATTGAAGGTTTGTGGCAACTTTGAGTTGAGCAAGTCTACCAGTACCTTTTTCCAACTGCATTTGCCCACTTCATGTCTCTGTGTCACATTCTGGCAATTCTCACAATATTCTGAAGTTTTCCATTATTTTTCTACTTGTAATGGTGATCTGTGATCAGTGACCTTTGATGTTACTACTGCAAAATGATTATGACTCACTGAAGGCTCAGAAGATGGTTACCTGTTTTTTAGCAATAAAGTATTAAGGTACGCTGGGTGGCTCAGACATTAAGGTATTACCGGTGGCTCAGACCAGTAAAGAATTTGCCTGCAATACAGGAGACCAGGGTTCAATCCCTGGGTCTGGAAGATCCCCTGGAGAAGGGAATGGCTACCCACTCCAGTATTCTTTCTTGGAGAATTCCATGGACAGAGGAGCCTGGTGGGCTACAGTCCACAGCATTATAAAGAGCTGGACACGACTGAGCAACTATCACATTACATTATTAAGGTATGTACATTGCTTTTTAGACATAATGTTATTGCACACTTTACAGACCACAGTGCAATGTAAACATAAGTTTCATATGTACTGAGAATCAAAAATTTCATGTGACTTGCTTTACTGTGATACTCTCATTATTGTAGTGGTAGGAAACCAAACCCGCAATATCTCTGAGCTATGCCTGTACTACGCTAGTCTTGGGTAGCCTACCTCTGAACTTGTACACTGGAAATAAACAAACTTCTATTTTATTCAAAAATCACTACATTTTAGTTTTACTAAATGAAAAACTTTTATTTTACTTTTTTTAATTTACTTTTATTTACTACAAGTTACCATTTTCCTTTTATCGGTTTTCTAATGCAGCCAAATCTAATAACATACCAACCAAAATCTGATAAGAAGTTTGTTATCAAACTCACTTAATAGATAGGGAAATGAGCCCAGAGTGGATTAACTGGCTCAACAACACACAGAACCCAAGACTTCTGCCTCAAACCTGAACCCAGTACTCTTTTCCCTAACCATAGTTGCATTTTAGTGTGGCTGATAGGGATTCATCATTGTTATGCTTAGTTGCTCAGTCATATCCAACTCTTTGCAATCCCATGGACTGTAGCCCCACCAGGCTCCTCTGTCCATGGGATTTCCCAAGCAAGAATACTGGAGTGGGTTGCCATTTCCTTCTCCAGGGGGATCTTCCCAAAGTGAAAGTGAAGTCGCTCAGTCGTGTCTGACTCTTTGCGACCCCATGGACTGTAGCCTACCAGGCTCCTCTGTCCATGGGATTTTCCAGGCAACAGTACTGGAGTGGATTGCCATTTCCTTTTGCAGGGGATCTTCCCAACCCAGGGATCGAACCTGGGTCTCCTGCATTCTAGACAGACGGTTTACCGTCTGAGCCACCAGGGAAGTCCCAGGCTCCTCTGTCCATGGGATTTTCCAGGCACTAGTACTGGAGTGGATTGCCATTTCCTTCTCCAGGGGATCTTCCCAAACCAGGGATCAAACTGGTGTCTCCTGCGTTGCAGGCAGATTCTTTACCACTGAGCCACTGGGGAAGCCCCTTGATATGGATTATGTACCAATAAATAAGGGGCTTCTCTGCTGGCTCAGATGGTAAAGAATCCACCTGCAATGCAAGTGGCCTGGGTTTGATCTCTGGGTTGGGAAGATCCCCTGGAAAAGGGAACAGCTACCTACTCCAGTATTCTTGCCTGGATAATTCCATGAATAGAGGAGCCTGGCAGGATACGGTGCATGGGATCACAAAGAGTCAGACATGACTGATTTTCACTTCACTTCACCAATAAATACAGTATATCAAGCAGGAACATACAAAACAGTTTGTTGTGAAGGTGTTATATCAAAAATTCTGATTAGGTGCATATGGGAGGTAGGAAAGCCCGGAAGGAGTTTAGGAAGCGGGCTAAAGGAGAAGGTATACTGTACTGCACTCAGGATGACTTCAGAAAGTACACAGCAACAAATCCACAACTGCCCTAGACTGACTGCCGTAAACAACCGTTCAAGCAGGAAGTTGGCAACTGACTTGATTACAACCACCTATGCACCTCCTGGGGAAAAATCCCATCTATCTCCCAGGCTTCTGTCCTAATTATATAATATACATTTAAGCTCTTTGCATTTCTTCTTTTAAAATCAGTTATATAATATTATGTCTATAAAACTACAATTGGAAAGTCCTCTGGCTATAATAATTATATAGTCAGTTAACATTTGAAACCATAAGGAATATACCCTTGGTAAAAATAAGAGCTGGCACAGTGAATTCATCTAAAATATATGTTATACCCTTTTAATTTGAGCATATCTTTTAAGAATAATCTGAATATATGGTTCTCTCTGCTCAATTCATTTTAAATGAGTTATCTCTTTTCAACAAAGCTTTAAATTTTTATGATTATAACTACATTCTCATTATAAAAGAAATTAGAAAATAAAGAAGCCCAAAAGTACCTTGAAACTTTCACTGTTTATTCTAATTGAAACTACAAAAATTATTTTTCTGTATCTTATGATATGAAATGTTCCTAAATATAACTAAAAAGACATGAAATTATATGGTATTGCCATCTAGAAGTACTACACAAAAAAGATCTTAATGACCCAGATAACCATGATGGTGAGATCACTCATCTAGAGCCAGACATCTTGGAGTGCAAAGTCAAGTGGCCCTTAGGAAGTATCATTACGAACAAAGCTAGTGGAGGCGATGGAATTCCAGCTGATCTAGTTCATATCCTAAAAGATGATGCTATTAAAGTACTGCACTCAGTATGCCAGGAAAACTCAGCATTGGCCACAGGGCTGGAAATCGTCAGTTCTCATTCCAATCCCAAAGCAAGACAGTGCCAAAGGATGTACGAACTACTGTACAACTGTGTTCATTTCACATGCTAGTAAGGATATGCTCAAAATCCTCCAAGCTAGGCTTCAATAGTACATGAACTGAGAACTTCCAGATGTACAAGCTGGTTTTAGAAAAGGTAAAGGAACCAGAGATCAAATTGCCAACATTTGTTGGATCATACAGAAAGCAAGGGAATTCCAGAAAAACATCTACCTGTCTTACCTGCCTCCTGAGAAACCTGTATGCAGGTCAGGAAGCAACAGTTAGAACCAAACATGGAGCAACGGACTGGTTCCAAATCAGGAAAGGAGTACATCAAGGCTGTATATTGTCACCCTGCTTATTTAACTTCTATGCAGAGTACATCATGTGAAACACTGGGCTGGATGAAGCACAAGCTGGAATCAAGACTGCTGGGAGAAAAATGAATAACCTGAGATATGCAGATGACACCATCCTTATGGCAGAAAGCAAAGAGGAACTAAAGAGCCTCTTGATGAAAGTGAAAGAGGAGAGTGAAAAAGCTGGCTTTAAACTCAACATTAAGAAAACTAAGATCATGGCATCCAATTCAATCACTTCATGGAAAATAGATGGGGTAAAAGTGGAAGCAGTGGGAGATTTTATTTTCTTGGGCTCCAAAATCACCTTGGACAGTGACTGCAGCCATGTAATTAAAAGATGCTTGCTCCTTGGAAGGAAAACTATGACAAACCTAGACAGCATATTAAAAAGCAGAGACATTACTTTGCTGACAGAGTTCATATAGTCAAAGCTATGGTTTTTCCAGTAGTCATGTACAGATGTTAGAGTTGGACCATAAACAAGGCTGAGTGCTGAAGAATTGATGCTTTTGAATTGCGGTGCTGGAGAAGACTCTTGAGAGTCTCTTGGACTGCAAGGAGATCAAGTCAGTCAATCCTAAAGGAAATCAACCCTGAAAATTCATTGGAAGGACTGATGCTGAAGTTGAAGCTCCAATCCTTTGGCCACCTGATGTGAAGAGCCGAATCATTACAAAAGACCCAGATGCTGGGAAAGAATGAGGGCAGCAGGAGAAGGACGCACTGAGCGTCCCCCAGAGGACAATTAAGAATGATGTTAACCAGACCTGCCTTCACACATCGTAAAGGGCTGGGAAGGCACATCACTGCAGCCTGCTCAGAGCCCTCTGGAGTTCATGAATCATTCTCTACAGGACATAGGTCATGGCTTCCAAACCACAGCCCCACATCCTGGGCAGTGGTCCAACAAGGAGCGGGGAATGTGACAGTACTGCCAGGCATATGCTGAGAGGTGAGCACCTACCCTCAGGACAAAAACACCCGGCCCAGAGCTGTGAAGGGGCCTGCAGTCTATCCACTGGCCAGGGAGCCAGAAGTGCTGTCCACACTTGCAGAACACGGGTCACTGCTCTCCCCAGAACCCTGGGTCGTCTGCTTCAGGACTCTGCTTTGGATTTCCAGATCAGGTGGCCAGAGAAACCTTAACTTCTAAATATTTGCTGATCCACGGTTAGCAAAACGGTGGCCTGCAAGCTGGATTTGGCCCACAGATGTGTTTTCTTTGGCCTGAAAGATGTTGGATCATTTTTTTGGAATAAGCATTGAACAATTTAGAGATTTCCTGTACTTTCTCTTAGAAACTTAAGTCTGGGCCACACCGAGCCTGTATTCTTGTGCAGAAACATTCAGTGAGAGCTAAGTGAGTCATCACCCCCAGTGACAGTACGCCTCCTGATCCTTGCCTGTAGCCTCCTTACTCCCAGCGGTTCCTGATTTAGGTCTAATTTAGAGGGTCTGTAAAGCTAACAAAATAACTCAGGTCTTTATCCCCATATAAAATTCCTTATTTAAGAAAGAGAAAAAAAATCAAGACATATGTAGGTGAAGGAAAATACACAAAAGTCTAGAAGCTTAAAAGCCTGTGTTATATAGTTTGTATTTGTCATGTTCTCATGACATGATAGAAAGAAGCTGAGAGAAGTTTAAAAAGGCTGTTAAATTTATCACTCAAAATTCTTTAGGTAGAGTCAGATTACATCCTTCTGGATGGATTCAAAAAATTATTCTATTTTTAAAATAAACAGTGCACATGTCCATATTTACTTTATATTTACTTTATAAAGTAAATAGCTCATGGGGATGTAATGTACAGCATAGTAACCTTAGTTAAAAATACTGTACTGCACATTTGAAAGTTGCTAAGAAAGTCTATCTTGAAAGTTCTAATCATAAGAAAAAATGTTTTTGTAACTATGTATAGTATTTTTTTTTGTAGGTATGGTAACACACATGAGAACAAGTTATAAATTTACTATTGACAATTTGTCTCGTTTATCGGAAAAAACCCTCTCATCAGATAAAAATAATACAGTTTCTTTTTTTCTCACTTAGATCTTGAGATTGGCAGGTCACCATCCCCTGAATTAATGCCCATAGTCAAGATTCACAGCTTTAATGCTTCCTCCACTTTTTTCACTATAAGTACTTTGCAAACATAATGTTAGCTTTCATCTCAAGATTTATTCTAATAGATGCACTCATCATCCCTTCCTACCCTGAAAGTGAAGACAGTAAGCAAAATGAACCGATATATTGGGCTGGCCAAAACGTTTGTTCAGGGTTTTGTAAGATCTTACCGAAAAACCTAAATGAACTTTTTGGCCAACCCAATACCTGGGCCAGATCCTATTATGGCAAATGATAAACATTAATTGCTTGGAAAAATCATTTATTATTTGTATAAAATAGATGCATTAAAATAGTCAACCCAGGGACAACCCAACCGTAAAAGGCATTTTTAAAACTATTATAACAAAATAAAATTGAATATGCACTGACAATTAGTTGATACTAAGGAACTATTGCAAGTTTTATTTAGTATGACAAAGATTTTGTATGTGTGTGTATTCATATCTGTTACTGCTAGTTTTAAAAAGAAATAAACTCCATGGGTTTGCTATCATGTGGGACTTACAAATCTTAGAATTGTAGTCTTTCACAGTTTTACGAGACTGTAAACATCACCTAGTCCAGGCACGGAAAGAAGATTTTAATTTACAGGCCAATTTAAATTTCACAGTGCTGTCCCGAGAAGAAATGTGAGTCTGTAAGACTGAGTGGGGGAAAAAGGTCATGAACCATTAGCAATACTGGCCAAGGACACAAACAGGAAAGTGGGGCCATGTATGTTACTACTACTGGTCACCTCTAGAATCTCTAGTCTAATGGTCTTTCAAAGAGTTTATTATTTGTTAAGTCAACTCATTACATCTTTAGACAGCTCTGTGAAGTTCTTTCTTTTATTTTGGCCTGAAATCTTATTTTCTGCAGCTTACAATGATGTGACATATAAGAAGAGCTCCAGTTTAATTTGACAGTGCTTGAACTATTTCAGATATTTCTCTCATCTTTCCCAAGACTAAAACATCACCATTCCTCACCAGGCATGGTTCCCTCCCTGTCTTTACCACTTGCCATTGACAAGCCCCAGTTTGTCTCTGTCGTTATTTCAGTGTGGTATGCAGTAAATGGTCTGCTGATGTCATGTTGTCATAGCATTATCCCCAAAATGTCTTTATTGAGTTCAAGTTTTGGTTTTCAGAATCTCTACATTCATTTAGACTTCAGATGCTCTACTTCAATTTAACCAGTTGGATAGAAGCTTCTAAATCTTTCTATTATCAGCCACATATGGGTCAACTTTAATGGATCTCTCAGAACATATAACTGTCTTCCCACATATCCAGGCTCTGGCATGCCAGCAACCAGGGAAACCACAAAGAGACTCAGATGACCCTTCCCGATTGTTCTGTGGCTCCTCAAATCCATCTGTGAATTTTCGATCTTAGGAAGAGAACTTTCAATCTTACAACTGAGAACGGAGGGCCACTAACTAAGCCAGAACTATCTGGCCACCATTGTCCTTGTTGAAAAATAGGCAGGCTTCCCTGATGGCTCAGTGGTAAAGAATTAGCCTTCCAATGCAAGAGACATGGGTTCGACCCATGATTCAAGAAGATACCACATGCCACGAAACAACTAAGCCTGTGAGCCGTAACTGTTGAGCCTGTGCCCTGGAGCCCGTGCTATGCAACAAGAGAAGCTACTGCAATGAGAAACTTGCACACCGAAACCAGCAAGTAACTCCTGCAGCAATGAAGACCCAGCAGAACCAAAAGTAAAAAATAAATAAATTTTTAAAAATTAAAATCAGATCAGATCAGATCAGTCGCTCAGTCGTGTCCGACTCTTTGTGACCCCATGAATCGCAGCACGCCAGGCCTCCCTGTCCAACACCAACTCCCGGAGTTCACTCAGACTCACGTCCATCGAGTCAGTGATGCCATCCAGCCATCTCATCCTCTGTCATCCCCTTCTCCTCCTGCCCCCAATCCCTCCCAGCATCAGAGTCTTTTCCAATGAGTCAACTGTTCGCATGAGGTGGCCAAAGTGCTGGAGTTTCAGCTTTAGCATCACTCCTTCCAAAGAAATCCCAGGGCTGATCTCCTTCAGAATGGACTGGTTGGATCTCCTTGCAGTCCTAGGCAACCACAAATTGGCTCAACATAAGTAATAAAGCAGGTTTAGTCATTCACTCAACATGTGTTGCAAGGACTGGACTGGGCCACTGAGCAAATGAGAATGAGTGACACAGCAGTCATGTCATCAAACACACAGTTTCTCAAAAGCAAAACACAGACATAAATAACTCAAATAAAGTGATCAGTGAGGTACAAAGAGCTAAGGGATTTGGGAGGTGGAAGAGAAGGCAGCAGAAAGGAAGTTGAAAATTAGGCCAACTTAACAGAGGAAGGCAGAGAAGGCAATGGCACCCCACTCCAGTACTCTTGCCTGGAAAATCCCATGGACAGAGGAGCCTGGTAGGCTGCAGTCCATGGGGTCGCTAGAGTCGGACACGACTGAGCAACTTCACTTGCACTTTTCACTTTCATGCATTGGAGAAGGAAATGGCAACCCACTCCAGTGTTCTTGCCTGGAGAATCCCAGGGACGGGGGAGCCTGGTGGGCTGCCATCTATGGGGTCGCACAGAGTCGGACACGACTGAAGCGACTTAGCAGCAGCAACAGAGGAAGGACCAATAGCAGGCCTGAAAGGACAGGTGGGATCAGAACACTGGAGAAGTGAGAAAAGAAAAAATACCAGGTTGAGTAATGCCGTTTGGTTGATGCATACTGCTACTGGGAAATAAAGTCTGGAAAAACACAAAGAGGCAAAGCTGAATGAGACTCTTCTTCTATCAGGATCAGTCAATCAAAATGTATTTATATCAAAGAACAGGCAACCCATCAAAAGGTACAGAAAGATGAAGAAGATAAAAGAAGGCAAAAAAGTCAGCGCCTAGAGCAGAAAATAAAAATTAAGTGACTAAATAGGGATAAAGAAAGAAAAGCAAAGGATGAGAAGAGAAGACAAAAACTGTCTTCTCGCTAGCAAGAGGTGCTTCCCTGATTTACTTCCCCTCCTTGACACTGAAATGTCTGGGAGCAGCCGCTCTTCTATCCTAAAATGAATCTTTGGGTTTAGATTTCTAATCCAGATTTATCTTCCATCTCCCTATGCCCTTTGTTAACGATCACTTCCCCTAAACTGTCTAATCCACCTCCAGCAGTCACTGTGACTGAACCTGAAGGAATGCTGACCAAGGAAAACCATTGAAGAGGACAGCTCAGTGTCTGCAACAGGCCTGATAACAGAGTAGAGGAGCAAATGATCTTTATACTCCCCTGAGGAAGGGAAAGGGGGATGTGAAGAGGGAGGCTTTAAGAGGTATGAGCGGAGCAAAGAGTCTGTGGACCCAGAAGAGCCACACGATCAACCTAAGAACTCAGGCTCCTCTTAGGCTTGTTTATTCACTCATTTAACCACTCATTCATTCATTCATTCCTCTCTCTTTATCCCCCCCTTCTCTGCTGTCACATCCAACAGCTGCCATACATCCAACAGCAACTACAAAGCACTTTCCACAGCAGCCTCAGTTCATACCTCACTTCATTAGTCCCTCATGATTAACATAGGCCCCTAAATAGTGTCCCAGATTTTCCATTTCAGAAATACAATATGGTATGATTTCTCACTTGTTGCCTTCTCTGCCACGTTGTAAGCTCACGAGGGAAAGAGCTATCTTTTCAAATGCTGTATCCCCAGGACCTTACACAGGATCCAAACTCAGTAATTAACTGTCAAATTAACAACACACTACACAGACGACTAAGGGGTATCATTTGAATTACCTAAAATTCTCTAAAACCAGAAATTGGTGTAGCCAAGACAGCAACTTTTCACCAAAGTCACTGTTCTCTGACACTTTGGGGACACAGTTACACTAACTTCCCAACCTCTTCTGTAGTTAGCTGTGGCATGGGATGAGTTCTGGGCAGTGGGATGTGAGTAGACGTGACTACGCCACTGCCGAGCTGTCCCATAAAATCTTCCCAGGCTTTGCCGCCACATTCTTTTTTTCCCTTCTTGTTGGGCTGTTGACACACCCCTTGAATGACCTTAGAAGCTACATGCTGATACCTGGGACTCTATGCAGAAAGCAGCCACCCCTCTAATCTGCTCATAAGAGAACTAAACATCTCTTATGTTTGAGCCATCTGTGTGTTACAGCAGTTAACCTCCCCTAATGTTTACCAGCTAGCAGCTGTTTGTCACTTTCCTAAGGAGAAATTAAAGGCTTTCAGAGGACAGTACACTCCTTCTTGGTACACAGGACTGACAAAAGTCCTGCGTATTGATGATTATCAGGGAAGATAGTAACCTTGCCTTGGGCTGGCCTGGGTGTGGCCCACAACACAGAACAGGCTGGATGAATTCTGGTGATGTCAGAACATAGATGATCAACTTGCTTGCCTCGCCTCCTCTCAGAAGTATAGGGCCCCATCGGCCCTAGACAAACGCCCAGTTGCCGTATCAAGTAGTCTGGCCCTGACCTCCTCTGTGCTTACCTGGCAAAAATGTCACAGCACATTGCTCTGCTGCTGTCAGTGCCAGCTGGGGAGAAACTGCCAAGAGCTTTTTCAAAAAGCCACAGCAGCCTACATTGCACAGAGCAATGGGTGGCAGCGATGACTCGCCTTCTGAATAAAGCATGTGGCGGAGCGGACCAAGACGCAACCTCAGACAGAATGCAATTCCCGGTGGCAAAGCTCTTCTTGCACTGTAGATGTGTCTGAGTCTGTTGTTTCTCCTCAACACTTGGGACTTCAAAGAGAACTCCTCTCCCTCACAGACTGGAGCGTGTAGGTAATTGCATTACATTAAGAGAATTAGTAGCATGTACTATACATAATTGTTTGTTCAATCTAGGTCCAGGAAACTATTAAAAGGATAAATCATTGACTAACTCTTTTCACTTTTCCTCATTGCAGGTTTATGTCAAGAACTTCCAGATTCAGTGGTTCTTAATCTTTAGGGGATCATGAACCCTTTTAAGAGTTTGATGAAATGCCTTGACCCTTTCATTAAACAAAACGTCCACAAGTGCACGCACATATTACGTACGATTTCAGGGTACACACAGGATGCCAAGTTCATCCACTCATCCCAGGTTCAGGGACCCTCTAGCACAGAGGGCAGCAAATTTTCCCTCCAAAGGGCCAGAGAGTAAATATTTTGGGCAGGCCACATACTGTCTCTATCATAGGTACTCAACTCTGCTCCTGCAGTAGGAAAGCTGTCCTTCTCATGTTCCAAACAAACAATGTGTAGATATCAAAATGTGAATTTCATACAATTTTCCTAAGTCACAAAATATTCTTTTTTTTTTCATTCTTTTTTCAGCCATTTAAAAAATAAAAACCATTCTTAGCCACTAGCTTGTACAAAAACAGGTGACAAACCATAGTTTGTCAACTCCTGCTTGTAAGCCATGGGTTCTCTAGAACAAAGTTTCTAACTCTATTTTCACTAACTTCTAACTGAAACTTCACATTTCTTCACATTATGAATGCAGGCAGCAAACCTTAGTGTTGGCAGAAATCATAGGCACATTCATGCCACGTTAGAGTGGTGGCAGGTAACACAAAATATTGATCAGGCTCATCATTATTTTTAAATTATGGCCATTATTAGATCTACTGTATCTTGCCATTTAAATGTGCTGATAAACACATATATTATATGAAAATTTTGATTCAATATATTTCAAAATAATTGATTTCCACTTGAATCCTATATATATTTTTTTTTACATTTTTTAAAATTTTATTTTATTTTTAAACTTTACAATATTGTATTAGTTTTGCCAAACATCGAAATGAATCCACCACAGGAATCCTATATATTTTATTTAGAGCATTTCAAAACAGAATTCTGAGAAGTGGGCCAGGGCTTTCACCAGACACCAGGAAGGTCCATGGCACAGAAAAGGTGAAGAGGGTCTGGGCAGGCAAAGCCAGAGCATCTCCTACCAGAGCATTCACATCTTCTGTTTTGTGGATGAGCATCCGTATCTCCTCTGGATCACCGCTGAAGATTGCTTGGACCAGTGGTGGCTGTAAACACAGGAGAACTGGAATTAGAACTATACTTAAATCATTGGATTGCACTCAGATGCAGATGGCTAGAAGATCTATTCCCCCAAAGTTTATTCAACAATTATCAATTGGCAGACAAAGATGAATATGGCTCAGGTCCACCCTTGCTCAAAGTCCAGTAGGGGAGTTATTTGCATCAAAAAATAACTATAATATGATTTGAAAGCCATGACAGACAGTCACATCTAATCTGGGGCTATGACTGCAACATGAAAATCACCACTAGTTGAAAATGTCCTTGGATGGTCCTTAAATTACCTTTCAAGAAAACTACCAAATCTGTGTTTTTGTGCATAGGGTCCCCTGCCATTCCCCAGCTTCTCACTAGACAATGCTCCCTGGACCTTTTAAACGATTCTGTTCCTAGAGGATGTTAGTGGCCATGTTTCTGGCCTCCTGAATGCCTGCTTTTTTGTCAAAGTTTGGAAAAGCCTTTAAATCATTCCCCCAACACTTCCCATAGCCTAGCCAATGAGCACTGAGTGTTTTAGAGGAGATTACTTTCCCATCTTGGAGAAGGCAATGGCACCCCACTCCAGTCCTCTGGAAAATCCCATGGATGGAGGAGCCTGGTAGGCTGCAGTCCATGGGGTCGCTAGGAGTCGGACATGACTGAGTGACTTCACTTTCACTTTTCACTTTCATGCATTGGAGAAGAAAATGGCAACCCACTCCAGTGTTTTTGCCTGGAGAATCCCAGGGATGGGGGAGCCTGGTGGGCTGCCGTCTCTGGGGTCGCACAGAGTCGGACACGACTGAAGCGACTTAGCAGCAGCAGCAGCAGCAGCAGCACTTTCCCATCTATTCAAAGTAAGTGGTATAATGGTGGGGTGGGGAGGAAGAAGGGAGGCATTACTGAACATGTATCATTGAACTCACCTAGATTAAACAAGCCCAGCGCGTGGTAGAAGGATTTATAACTTGATGGAAAGCCAGCTGAAAGAAAAACTGGCTCTGCTTGGGTGGTAAGGTGAGAAGAGTGTCCAGAAAAGCTTCATGGAAGGCACCTTCATGAATGTCTGTGAGTTTGCAAAGAGAAGGAAGGATATGGTGGCCAGGGAATCAGAGTGTGGAAAGGTGTGGATATGCAAAAAGCCTGATATGTTAGAAATGCTGCCATCTACCTGGTGACCAGGGTGTGGGAGAAAAGAGCAAAAGGGGTGGGCTCTGGGGTTGGTGCTGGGCTCCCCCACCTGGTGAAGGATCCAGTTCAAAGCCAGTTCTGCCGCTTGCCAGTTACACGTTAAGCCCATTTCCTGTGTGTAATCTGGGGCCAAACATGATCTTTGTTGTCCAACCCATCAAAGGGTTGGTTTTAGGAACAACTGAGATAATATATGGGAAAACCTTCCATAACCCCACATGCCGCGTGCTAATTCGCTTCAGTCATGTCTGACTCTTTGAGACTCCATGGACTGTAGCTCACAAGGCTCCTCTGTCCATGGGATTCTCCAGGGAAGAATACTGGAGTGGGCAGCCATACCCTCCTCCAGGGGATCTTCCTGATTCAGGGAAGGAATCCAGGTCTTTTATGTCTCCTGCATTGGCAGGTGGGTTCTTTACCACTAGCACCACATGGGAAGCCATACAACCCTATCCAAATAACAGATGTTTTCACTAAGAAATGTTTATGATGTCAATATGGAGTATTTGACAATTTTTTTTTCAAAGTTTAAAACCTTGGTAATAACACACATGCACACACAACATACATATATTTACTTATAAGTTTTGGAAATACTTTGGTCCTAGCAGGCAATTGGATGGTGGCAGTTTCCCAAACTTGTCTGATCGTAAGTATCGCCTAAGATGCTTACTAAAACAATATTCCCAGAACCCTTCCCTGGAGATTCTGGGGTGAGGTCAGAGAACCCAGACTTCTAATAATCACCCACTTAGTTATCGGGAACTGTGAGCACTGACCTAAAGTGACATGGTTAGAATTATCTGCCTCAATCTCTATGCAATCTATATGAAATTCCAAGTCCTGACTTTCCCTACAAACTTTCTTTTCTATTTTTTACCTTCCTGTTGCCTTTCTTACATGTTTTGATGATGTTCCTTGTTATTTTAGGGGACCAATATAAGTATTGTCAGTAGAACATGGTAAGAATACTTAAGGAAACATTATATTTAAAAAAATGTTAGGGACTTCCCTGGTGGCCCAGTGGTTAAGACTTTGTGCTCCCAATACAGGGGACACAGGTTCAGTCCCTGGTCAGGAAACTAAGATATCTCATGATGCAGAGCATGGCAAAAAAATATATATTAAATTGCAGATAAGTATTACCACCTGTCAGGAATTTGTCCACAGTTTTCCGTCTGCCATCAAAGTTTCCAGCAAGTAGACAGATGTATATCTCTTTTTGGTCTCAAATACTCTCTTAATCCTACCTTCTTGCCAAGGTGTCTGATTCAAAGATAGTTTCTCAAATTACCAACAATTAAGTAGCAGGAAAGAAGTCTTGAAAAGAATGCAAGTTTGACCAGTTGGTGGGAGCAGACACTCTGCCCAAGATAATAAGTTCCTTCCCTACACTTGCTGACTACCTGCCATGTCTCCAGACACCCTGCCTCATGGCAAGGACCATATTTCAAGTAAAACAGACAGTCATATAAAGTCAGGATTTCAACAAAAATATCTGACTCTGGCATATCTACTTCATAATTCTCTCTCTGCTGTGCCTATTGCCAAATGCTTGTGCATATTTTTCTGCCTTTTTGAACCTTAAGAGAAAGCAAATACCAAACCCCAATAACCCAGGGATGACAAGCAGAGGCAGATGAGATTTTAGTGTTGAGTCAACAGTGATCAATCAACAGTTGAGAAGTTAAGATTCTGAGAAACAAACCCACCCCAGTTTAATGCACCACTGGTTAGTCACTTTAAGGAAACACAGCTAGATAAGCAAAGCTTCTCTTCACTCTTGACTGAAAGAATGCACACAGATATTCAGTCCTCACACCACTCAAGAAAGGCAAGGGTTCCAAGCTATGGCTGGAATGTACCCAAGGAGAGCCACCCTGCAAAGCTGCCAGACAAGGATGCCAGCACAGCCCTCAGCAGGGAGTGGCATGTAGAGCTTTCCAAACACCTCCAGGCCCAGTCCCTGAGACCCACTGGAAGGTTATCATCAATGCAGAGAATTCCCAGCAGAGAATGGTATGCATACTTCCTCAATGCCTCCAAGTCTCGCTCTGCTAAAAGCTGCTTTGGGGAGTATTGTCAATGCTCAGAATTCCTAGCATCCATTGGGAAGAAGCTGACAATTGTAACTCTTTCAGTCACATGTATACATGAATAAACCCACATATACATGGATGCATTTTGCCCATGTATGTACTCGTCTGCATCTACATTCACGTCTGTATGCACAGAGATACATGCTGATTGACACACAAATCCCTCCCACTCCCTGTGGAATAGAAAAGTGCCGGTTCTCCAAAGTCTTGCTAACTGGACATTTCTGCCCCAGCTGGGCTGTGTGGCCACTGTGACATCATTGTTTTCACAACTGTGAATCCAGGCACTATGAGATTCCAAATCAGAACTTCAGACACATGCTTTGCCATGTGTTTGCATGGATGAAGTTCTTGAACTAAATTTCTATAACTCTTGAGCTAGTGGTACTTCTCTAAAAAAAACTGCAAAAAACAGTACAGGCATTTCTTTTTTTCTCTACACTTCCGAATAAAACATACCCATATAACACTTTGACATTCCCTTTTGTTGGGATTTTAATTGGATCCTGCTGTTTTATGTTTCCCTAGCATATTAAAAAGCAGAGACATTACTTTGCCAACAAAGGTCCGTCTAGTCAAGGCTATGGTTTTTCCAGTGGTCATGTACGGATGTGAGAGTTGGACTGTGAAGAAAGCTGAGCGCCGAAGAACTGATGCTTTTGAACTGTGGTGTTGGAGAAGACTCTTGAGAGTCCCTTGGACTGCAAGGAGGTCCAACTAGTCCATCCTAAAGGAGATCAGTCCTGGGTGTTCATTGGAAGGACTGATGCTAAAGCTGAAACTCCAGTACTTTGGCCACCTCATGCGAAGAGTTGACTCAATGGAAAAGACCCTGATGCTGGGAGGGATTGGGGGCAGGAGGAGAAGGGGACGACAGAGGATGAGAGGGCTGGATGGCATCACCGACTCGATGGACGTGAGTTTGAGTGAACTCTGGGAGTTGGTGATGGACAGGGAGGCCTGGCGTGCTGCGATTCATGGGGTCGCAAAGAGTTGGACAAGACTGAGTGACTGAACTGAACTGAACTGAGGCAAACACTTGCCCCAAGAATAAATATTTGGGAAAAGATACATCTAAATACTGTCTGTATTACATGATTTTAAGAAAGACGGAATATTCTAATTACAGTACTCTTGTTCATAAATACCAAGTACTTATACTCTGTTGACTATTTATTTGGAAATCACTGTATCTTTTGCCTTGACCTTGATAGGGCCTTCCATGCAGAAGAACAGAGTCCCAAGCCTTGGCATGAACAAGAATTTTTTTTAGAAGTTTCACCCATTTCAATGCTAGTATATACAAAATACAAGTCCTTTGTGTGCAAATTTGAATAAATACATTTTTCACAAGGGTCAGAGTTGTGAAAACAAATAGTGGCAGGAAAAAGAGAGATTCTGATGTCATGAAACCACTGGTTATCAATCCCTAAAGAAATTTAAATTCTTAAAAAGAGATATGCAGCTTCAGTTACCAGAATTGTTTTAGCATGTTTAGCAGCTGTAGACTGGAAATGATTTCCATGTGATGTGGATACCGGCACAGTCCCTCATGTAGATTCAGAAGGATACTTCCTGGGCTTGCTTAACCAACGGCACAAGTAGGGGTCAATCTTCAGATGGTACCTATCCTTGTCTTTCAATATCACCAACTACCAGCACTCTACTGGTAGAAGAGTGAACTGGTAGGGCTGTTCACACTTGCCAGAAGTGTGAACAGCTGCCTTCTAGATGTGACTGTCTGCCAGCCTGATGACATGTGACCCCTCTAAGACAGAAGAGCAGAGCAGAAGCCCCTTGAATTTGGCAACCATTATGAACAATGTGGCCATCGCTGACATTAGGAAGTGAAAATCTATCCGCAAAAAGCCACTTTCACTTTCACTACCCGCATCCCCTATCAGCCCACCCACTACAGTATTTTTCTATTTTATTCTCAGTCTTTGAGAACAAATGAGGAAAATATCCAATTCCCAAATATAAGACGCTAAATCAAATAAATGTACTGACAACAGTATTCTCAAACTGTGGAGTAAAGTAACAATTCCACTAGGGGGAGCAAGAAGGTAATTTGTTACCTGGGAGGTAAGAGTAAATATTCAAGTTGTGTGATTAAGGTAAGTAAGTAAGTAAGTGAAGTCACTCAGTCGTGTCCGACTCTTTGCGACCCCATAGACTGTAGCCCACCAGGCTTCTCTGTCCATGGGATTCTGCAGGCAAGAATCCTGGAGTGGGTTGCTGGAGGATCCACTTTATTCAAGACATGAAAGGATTCAAGCTTCTGGGAGAATTCTTAGTAATAAGTAAACACAACCTGTATTACACCCCAAAACAAAAATTTTTTAAACTTTCCTACTGATCCCCAAGGGTCCAGGTTTTTAGGAAGAATAAAGCTATTTAAAACCCAGGTGTTAAAGAATTATTTTCTTCATGTACAAAATCCAATTATTTCCTCAACTGCACTTTTTAAAAGTGCTGCTAGTGGTATCAGATATGCCACTGGCTTAGGAATAAAGTTCAACTATGAGGAAAGCACAGGTGGTTTAAAGGATCCACTCCGTCCTGCCTCGAGGTGACAGATCCCCATCGGTTAGCACCCTCCAAAATCTTCTATTGAAACTAACAATTTGATTTTAGCTAAAACCATCGTATAGTGCCTTTCACTTTGTCAGAGCTGCATATTCTTTTCTAATATGTTGGCTTTGGAAGATAAGCAGTGATAGAGGCTGTCGCTGAGCATCTGAAAATAAAGCCCATGGTAGGAAGTCCAAGAAGATGCTCCAGCATTACATTTCAAGTTGTTGGCATGCTGTTTGACTTTTTCTGATTAGACTGAATAAGTAAAGATTCCAAGTCTAAATGAAAACATCTTGCATTCTACTCAGGAGTGAGTTTTGGGACTCAATCAATAGCCAAGAGGGAAAAATGATATTCCTAAACATCTGTCCACACTTAAGTATTCTGAGTACAGTATGTCATTAAAGCAGGATGGGATCATGTTATTAGTAGCTAATAGCTGATATAGCAATAATCTGACCATGTGAAACCATCAACTTATATGAACATGCTGAAACACTTCATTAGGTAACAACTGGTTTTTGTGTGAGGCAGTGCTTGCATTTTTACAAAAGGATAATAAAAATTTGCTCGAGTCACAAGATTTAATGGACATAACTTGTTAGCTCTATTCATGTGGGTCCTGCCTGCTGTGTGATCTGCTGACAGAGTGCCATTGAGTGCTTTCTGAATATAGATCACTCCTTACTTGGCGAGAAGTTCACTCCATCATAGAAAGACAATGATGATCGTAAAATCAGAATCTGTTTCCCTTAAGAATTGTACAAAATATACAGTTATGAATCCTCATAAACATTTTTTATGCAAGACTACATGACTAAAAATGTCTCCTACAAACTATGCCACAAAGTGTCTATAATATTTCCAATTTTTTTTCTTTTCATTTTATTTTTTTTACTTTACAATATTGCATTGGTTTTGCCATACATCAACATGCATCCGCCATGGGTGTACACGTGTTCCCCATCCTGAACCCCCCTCCCACCTCCCTCCCCATACCATCCCTCTGGGTCATCCCAGTGCACCAGCCCCAAGCTTTCCAATTTTTTATTAAAAACAGAAAAAAGCATAAAACTCAAAGTATCAGTAATACTCTATTGTAGAGATTTATTAACTTTACACTTGTGAAAGAAGAACTACACTTATTCAGAAAATGGAAAAATTAATTTATCCAACCTTTTCCAAAATGATTATGACACGTAGGCATTGACTATGATATAATTATTCAAGGACCAGTTATTCAGTTTCTGGAACATTCATTTCCTTTGCATCATCTTCCTTTCATGAGACCCTCCTTAAAGAGAGATCTCTCTGCTCTTTAAGAGTGCTTATTAGCACCTTCACCAGAGGAGTGCTGGCCGGAGGAGAAATGAAACCCAAGTATCAACTTTTCTACTAGATACTTACAAAAGGTTAGGTAAAAGGAAATGATGAAACAACAGTAACTGTAAGCTTGCAATCTGGAAGCAATGTTGATTTTTACGGACCTGAGATCTCTCTTTCTTCTGCCACAGGAGGAAGACACATGTATGGTATCAGAGAGACTTTGGGTTAAATCTTAGCCATGGTTTCCTCATCTATAAAACAGGGTCATGTGATGTCCCTGTTTTATAGATGAGGAAACCACAAGCAAGGCTCCAACAGTATGTGAACCAAGAACTTCCAGATGTTCAAGCTGGATTTAGAAAAGGTAGAGGAAGAAGAGATCAAATTGCCAACATCTGTTGGATCATAGAAAAAGCAAGAGAGTTTCAGAAAAACATCCATTTCTGCTTCATGGACTATGCCAAAGCCTTCAACGTGTGGATCACAACAAACTGTGGAAAATTCTTAAAGACATGGGAATACCCGACCACCTTACCTGCCTCCTGAGGAATCTGTATGCAGGTCCAGAAGCAACAGTTAGAACTGGACATGGAACAACAGACTGGTTCCAAATAGGTAAAAGAGTACATCAAGGCTGTATATTGTCACCCTGCTTATTTAACTTCTATGCAGAGTACATCATGAGAAACGCTGGGCTGGATGAAACACAAGCTGGAATCAAGGTTGCTGCAAGAAATATCAATAACCTCAGATACGCAGATGACACCACCCTTATGGCAGAAAGTGAAGAACAACTAAAGAGCCTCTTGATGAAAGTGAACGAGGACAGTGAAAAAGCTGGCTTAAAACTCAACATTAAAAAAACTAAGATCATGGCATCTGGTCCCATCACTTTATGGCAAATAGATGGGGAAACAGTAGAAAGAGTGACACATTTTATTTTCTTGGGCTCCAAAATCACTGCAGATGGCGACTGAAGCCATGAAATTAAAAGATGCTTGCTCCTTGGAAGAAAAGCTATGACCAACCTAGATGCATATTAAAAAGCAGAGACATTACTTTGCTGACAAAGGTCCATCTAGTCAAAGCTATGGTTTTTCCAGTAGTCATGTATCAGTGTTAAGAGTTGAACCATAAAGAAAAGCTGAACACCAAAGAATTGATGCTTTTATTTATTTTTTTTAATTTTATTTTATTTTTAAACTTTACAAAATTGTATTAGTTTTGCCAAATATCAAAATGAATCCACCGATGGGGAACACATGTATACCTGTGGTGAATTGATGCTTTTAAACTGTGGTGTTGGAGAAGACTCTTGAGAGTCCCTTGGACTGCAAGGAGATCCAATCAGTCCATCCTAAAGGAAATCAGTCCTGAATATGCATTGGAAGGACTGACGGTGAAGTTGAAGCTCCAATCCTTTGGCCATCTGATGAGAAGAACCAACACTGGAAAAGACCCTGATGCTAGGAAAGACTGAAGGCAGGAGCAGAAGGGGTTGACGAAGGATAAGATGGTTGCATGGCGTCACCGACTGGATGGACATGAGTTTGAGCAAGCTCCGGGAGTTGATGATGGACAAGGCAAGCCTGGTGAGCTACAGCCCATGGGTCGTAAAGAGTCAGACACGACTGAGCGACTGAACTGAACTGAGCCATTTTATAAGATACGTTTAAGAAATGACATAACATATGCCATATCTCCTGTACAAGGCCAATGCTCAATAAAAAACAGTGATTAGTGTTGATTTTTGAGGTAATAAGCTCAAAAGCTTTCACAGACAAGTGTATGGGATTCAGGGAGATTTCCTTAAAAATTACAGAGCAAATAAGTCAAGTTAGGATTATAACCCACTCAACACCACCAGTAAAGCAGAGGGACCCTTCATACTGGGGAAAAAAGTGTTTATTTACAGGAAAGGGAGAAAGAACCACACTGAGTCTCATTTGGCCTTTGTTATCCTGGGCAACCTCAAAAATGCTGCACAGACTCACTGTACTCAGAGGTCTAATCTATAAAACCAAAATAACAGCGACTCACCTGAATAATACATCATCTCTCTTGACTCATCCAGCTGTGCCCCATATTTATGTCTTCTGGATGGGACATGAAACTTTACTGTTTAAGGTTATTATAAACAAACATGGTTTCACTTTCCTTTATATTTTCCTGATGGTCATAAAGGAGATTAATTCCCTGTTTGGAGCTGTGAGGGGGTCAAGCGATTTGCCTGTTAGTGGCAAAGTTGAAACTAGAATTTAGTTTTCCAGATTCTCTCAGTTCAGTACTTTCTCTCTCACATGTCATATTAATACAATAAATATAAAATAAATATATTATATATAAGACTTCCCTGGTGGCTCAGACGGTAAAGCATCTGCCTACAATGCAGGAGACCCAGGTTGGATCCCTAGGTTGGGAAGATCCCCTGGAGAAGGAAATGGCAACCCACTCCAGTACTCTTGCCTGGAAAATCCCATGGACGGAGGAGCGTGGTGGGCTACAGCAAAGAGTCGGACACGACTGAGCGACTTCACTTTCACTTTCCCAAAAATAGTTGGAATAATCCTCCCACTCATTAGCAGGGTTTTGGCTGGGTTCGAGTCCCAGCCATGAGGGTTCCAGTCCCAATCTGAGCTAAATGGTTTCATGTCTGGTGGTGAAAGTAAAGTCCAATGATATAAGAACCAGTAATTCACCCTCAATTTCAATGAACTTTCTATGGAGAAATTTACAACTTTATAACTCCCTAAGGGAAAATATTATCATTTCTATTCTCTCTATATATGGGTATATACACCATATAATGACTATATATGTGTATATATTTCTAGATACAGTACTCCTAACACAATGACTAACAATGAAACAATCTTGCCAAAAGTTAGAAAACAAATAGGAACAATCTCAAACCTGGGGAGGGCACTCTCTGTGCACTGAATTCTCAGAAAGAATGAGAAGGGAGGTGTAAGCTAGATTTTGAATGAGACTGTGAAGACTGTGGAGAGTACATCTTTCATGTTGGAGAATAGTAGACAGTGGGGTTAGAAAAAGCAACAGAGTGGAGGGAGCACAATGCCAACAGAAAGAGTTTTAACCTAATCTTCTGAGCAAACAGGAACTGAAGGTCTTGAGCAAGAAAACGGCACAGTCTTTGCAGTTAACCTGGCCACACTGTGGGTGGGCGTTCAAGGAGAAGAAGGCGTTAAGAGAACCCAGTTAGAACACTATCACGGCAATCCAGGCATCCCAGAACTTTCCCATCTCCATGTATCTTGGGCTCCCCAGTTACAGCTTACAGGGAAAGAGTGGAAACGACAGATTTTGTTTTTACTTCTTTGATGTTGCTCTATTCCTGGATGCAAATTTGGCTCCGCATCTTGGCAATTTTCCTCTCCTCTTTATATATAGCCCAAATCTCCTGTCCCCAACACACTACTGCTTCCAGGTGAAATCGAGGTTACTCCCTTTAGTTCCTGGAACACTTCCATCTCCACCCCAACAGAACCTCCATGGAAATAAGTTCTGTTTTGTCAGACTTGTCACTTGAGCACTGAATTTAAATCATAGCATTTCAAAAATAGGCCACAACCATAAAGAGAAAAGCAAAGCAAAACAACACAGACATACTTTGCCAAATGCCATATTTGTATTGGGATCTGCTGCCAATTACCCACATCTTTCTTCACTCTGTCTAGTTTGAAATGGCTTGAGATCAAATCTCAACTTGAGCTAAGTTAATTAAACAGTGTTCAGGAGTTAACATTTAAAGAAAGTTATTTTAAGCAAGAACACAATAGATCCAAGAGGTTAGCGTATGCAGCATATTTAAACCAATGTAATTTTAGTGAAACAGAAAGAACAACAATATACTTCTACAACAGTTTCCTGTTTGAGAAATTTTTATAGAGGTTTTATTTCCTATCTTAGTTTTGTTAACATTCTTTGTATAACTGTATCTTATAGCATATTGAATTTATGTGGTTTTAAATACAACCCGTGATTTTAAAATGCTAATCACTGAAATGAAAGCCATTTGAGTGAACTTTGTGGAGGAAAAACATATATATGGCCAGAAGATGATTTTCTAGGGTAATAAGTGTATTCAGTGTAATTTCTTTGTTCAGATACAGAAAGTGGTTCTCAGTTTTAGGATGCATTGTACAAGCATAACGATTTTACTAATATTTGATATATACATTCCTTATCATAATAAGGACAGTGATAAAATAATATTAAAGAAAAAATATGACAGAACATAAATTACAGTAATATTCTCTTGTGATCTAGAGTAATTATAACTTGAGAATTACTGGCAATTGGAATCTAAATAAACCAATTCAATCATCCTTTAAAAAACAAAATCAATGTGGAGAAATAAAAGGCATTCAGCAGGAAGGTGGCAATTTCTTGTTATATTTGGAGGAGGGTAGAATGACCGCATTATGAGTTATAATGAATTAACTCAATCACATAAAGTTATTCAACTCAATCACATAAAGTTATTCATGGCTCAGGCAAATTCCAAATTGGGTTTGTCTAATTTGTTGGAACCTGAATTCTCTCAAAAGTCACCTTTTGCCCAGTTAAGTCTTTCCAAAGTCCAGGGGAATTTCCTTTTAAACCTCTCCTTCCTTTCTGTAGTTCTTTTTCTTGGAATTCCACAGAATTCCTTGGAAAGGAAGACAGCAGTAAAACTCTCACTACTTCTCCACAGGGAGCCAGATGGGAGATTATGGAGATGCGCAAAATGGAGTCACCTTCCTGGCCTTGGCTGTTCAAATCTAGGGCAGTGCATTGACCTGGACCTCCACTAGTCTCTGCCTGAGGTGCCTGGAGGGTTCCCGGCTGCCCACAAAACCAGGAAGGTTACAAGGAATGCAAATCAAACAGGGACCCTGTCAGGGTAGTCTTCCAGGAAGCATCTTTCCACTTCCCCATCCGATGTCATAGCAAGGGCATTCCGTGACAGATATCCAAGGGAAATGATAAGACAGCAGGAAGAAAAGAGTCCAAGATACTGGAAAACATTAGATAATATAAAGTGGGAACTTTTGCAAAGACGAAGAGTCATATCATATTTCCTTGCTGGGATACTAACTCTGTTCATATTTCCTTTGTTTCTCTGCACAGCACCCCACCAACAAGAAATGAATGAAATGTTTTTTAAAAATTAATCTGGTACATCAGATAACAATTACATTCAATTCAACAAAGACTGATTAAACGTTAAGAAATTTACCAAGGGTAACAAATTCTGACACTGAGATACACCAGTTTCTTCCTTGATGAAATTACCAAGGTGGAAAGGGAAGAATACAACTTGAATGTAAGGTAGATACCATAGGAGAAGTACATAAAGAAGGGGGAGAGGTCGCATTTGGCTTCCTGAAAGATGTGGCCTTTGAAATAAAGGTTGGAAAGGATTTAAACAGGTAGAGATGGATGAAATGGGGAGGGAGTGCTCCTACCTCAGAACATGAGCAGGAGACTAAACGCGCACAGGGAACAGGTTTACGTAGCTGGAGCCTGAGACACAGGAGGGAAACTGAGAAGTACACTGGGACCCTATCCAAGAAGGCTCTGAATACCAGGTCTAGAGATCTGGACTCTCTCCTTTACAGCTGGGGAGTCATATATGTTTTTGAGCAGGGGAATTATCTAAGAGTTGTGCTTTAAAACAATCACTCTGGAAATGGATTTGTATGATAAATTGGAAGAAAAGACCAGAGAGGTAAGTTAGGAGACCACAACAACAGGCTGGGCAATATGTCCTGGGGCCAGTGTCCCTCAGCTCTTTTACCTATCAGTCCCTAAAAACTATCTCCACCTTTAATGCAACAAGAGCTAGCCAGCTCCAGCATGGCGGTCTCCATTCAGAAAGACTCTCACCAACTTCCCAGGTGAAATGCAGGGCTCTGGAGCGCAGCTGCCCTGATCATCTGCAGAGGAGTAGCGGAAATTCTGTAGCATTCGCTTTCTTTACTTTTCCACTTGCGCAAGCACGTCCAGTTGCCTACTCTGCTCTCTTCAGCTCTGGGACAGGAAGTTCCTAGGGCTCTTGAGTCTGTTAGCATCCTGCATCTGAACAACGGGCTACTTCTCTCCCCTCTCTACCACAGAAACCAGAGCATCATGCTTTCGGTTTTGGTGCTACATCTGTAATTTAGGTTTTGGTGAAAAAAGAACTTATCTTTATATCGTAAGCTCAAAAAGCAAAAATGAAAAAGACTCAAGTATAATGCTGTCTTTATTTCCTAGTTCTAAAATTTAGTCAAAGAATAAAATTCATTTTTTTTTAATCATGCAAAGGGTAAAAAATAGAAATATTACAAGAAAAGGACTTTCTAACACATTAAAACCTCTGTGCATTTACTCTTTGTCTTATATTTGCTGGTATTTGATCTTAGTAGCTCTCTTGTTGCAGCAACACAAAGACAGCAGTAACAATCTAATGTGTATCCTTCTACATCTTTCCCCAAGTCCTTGCTGATATATCAAAATATAGATACAGATATAGGAGGCAACAGAGTTATCTCAAAGGTGGAATTTTTCTGTTCCCGTATCTTCGTCTTTACAAGAACAATAATACAGTGAGGACATCCCCCAAGTCACCAGCTATAGGATTAACTCATTTCTTTTCATAGCTATATAGCACTCCACAATACAGACAAATCACAATATATTCCATTATTCTCATGGCTGGGCACTCAGGTTGTTACTGGTTGGTGCCATAACCAACAGCCTCAGGGTATCTATCCTGGCCAGTGCATTTCACAGAAAAGTGCTACCAGAGCCGAAAGCATTCTCCGAGGACCCACTAGAGTGCCTGAAGAGCTATGAATGGTGGTTCTTAACATGGTAAAGGAGGCAGGGACCAAACCCAGCCCCAAGAAAAAGAAATGCAAGAAGGCAAAGTGGTTATCTGAGGAGGCCTTACAAACAGCTGAGAAAAGAAGAAAAGTGAAAGGCAAAGGAGAAAGGGAATGCAGAGTTCCAGAGAATAGCAAGGAGATGTAAGAAAGCCTTCTTAAGCGAACCATGCAAAGAAATAGAGGAAAACAGTGGAATAGGAAAGACAACAGATCTCTTCAAGAAAGTTGGAGATACCAACGGAACATTTCATGCAATGATGGGCACAATAAAAGACAGAAACAGCATGGACCTAACAGAAGCAGAAGAGATTAAGAAGTGGCAAGAATACACAAAAGAACTATACAAATAATGTCTTAAGGACCTGGATAACCACAATGGTAGGATTGCTCTCATACCATAGGAGAGACATCCTGGAGTGTGAAGTCAAGTGGGCCCTAGGAAGCATCACTATGAACAAAGCTAGTGGAGGTGATGGAATTCCAGTTGAGATTTTTCAAATTCTAAAAGATGATGCTGTTTAAGTGTTGCACTCTGTCAGCAAATTTGGAAAACCCAGCAGTAGCCACAGGACTGGAAAAGGTCAGTTGTCATTCCAATACCAAAGAATGGCAGTGCTAAAGAATGTACATACTACCATATAATCGTGCTTATTTCACATGCTAGCATGGATATGCTCAAAATCCTCCAAGCTAGGCTTCAACAGTATGTGAACTGAGAACTTCCAGATGTACAACCTGGATTTAGAAAAGGCAGAGGATGCAAAGATCAAATTTCAACATTTGTTGGATCATAGAAAAAGCAAGGGAATTCTAGAAAAACATCTACTTCTGCTTCATAGACTACACTAAAGCCTTTGACTGTGTGGATCACATCAAACTGTGCAAAATTCTTAGAGATGGGAATACCAGATCACCTTACCTATCTCCTGAGAAACCTATATGCAGGTCAAGAAGCAACAGTAAGATTCGGACATGGAACAACAGACTGGTTCCAAATAGGAAAAGGAGTATGTCAAGGCTGTATATTGTCACCCTGTTCATTTAACTTCTATGCAGAGTACATCATGAGAAATGCAGGCTGGATGAATTACAAGCTGGAAACAAGATTGCTGGGATAAATATCAACAATCTCAGGTATGCAGATGATACTACTCTAACGGCAGGAAGTGAAGAGTAACTAAAGAGCATTTTGATGAGGGTGAAAGAGGAGGGTGAAAAAGCTGGCTTAAAACCATTCAAAAAACTAAGATCATGGCATCCGGTCCCATGACTTCATGGCAAATAGATGCGGAAAAAGTGGAAACAGTGACAGATTTTATTTTCCTGGGCTTCAAAATTACTGCAGATGTTGACTGCAGCCATGAAATTAAAAGACACTTGCTCCTTGGAAGAAAAGCCATGACAAACCTAGATAGCATATTAAAAAGAGACAAAGCTGTGGTACATATACACAATGGAGTATTACTCAGCCATTAAAAAGAATACATTTGAATCAGTTCTAATGAGGTGGATGAAACTGGAGCCTATTATACAGAGTGAAGTAAGCCAGAAAGAAAAACACCAATACAGTATACTAACGCATATATATGGAATTTAGAAAGATGGTAACAATAACCCTGTGTACGAGACAGCAAAAGAGACACTGATGTATAGAACAGTCTTATGGACTCTGTGAGAGAGGGAGAGGGTGGGAAGATTTGGGAGAATGGCATTGAAACATGTAAAATATCATGTATGAAACGAGTTGCCAGTCCAGGTTCGATGCACGATACTGGATGCTTGGGGCTGGTGCACTGGGACGACCCAGAGGGATGGAATGGGGAGGGAGGAGGGAGGAGGGAGGAGGGTTCAGGATGGGGAACACATGTATACCTGTGGCGGATTCATTTTGATATTTGGCAAAACTAATACAATTATGTAAAGTTTAAAAATAAAATAAAATTTAAAAAAAAGAGAGACATCACTTTGCCAACAAAGGTCCCTATAGTCAAAGCTATGGTTTTTCCAGTAGTCATGTATGATGTGAGAGTTGGACCATAAAGAGTGTCAAAGAATTGATGCTTTCAAATTGTGGTGCTGGAGAAGACTCTTGAAAGTTCCAAGAACAGCAAGGAGATCAAACCAGTCAAGGCTAAAGGAAATCAACTCTGAATATTCATTGGAAGGACTGATGCTGAAGTTCCAATATTTTGGCCACCTGATATGAAGAGCCAACTCATTGGAAAAGACACTGATGCTGGGAAAGATTGAGGGCAGGAGAAGAGTGCAACAGAGGATGAAATGGTTGGATGGCATCACCAACTCAATGGACATGAGTTGAGCAAACTCCAAGAGATAATGAAGGACAGGGAAGCCTGCCATGGTGCAATCCATGGGTTTGCAAGAGTCAGACATGACTTAGTGACTGAACAACAACTACAGGCTATAGGTTTATGAAATACGCAAAAGAAGTGTGTGACATAGTCCCTTCCTCAGACAGTACCAAATATAGCTGGGGAAGTAAGCCAAACCCACACCAAATAATTAAACTGTTTTAAGACTGGACTGAGCCACGTTCTACAGACTTTATACATGGAGTGCCAGGTTTTCCTCCAGCATGATGATATCTCAGAAGTCCCTCTAACCCTAATATTCTAAGAAGCTTCTCTGATTCAGAAAAGGAGGAAACAGGAAAGACTAAGAAGTCAAGGAGGTGTCTGTGGAGGAGGCAGGACTTTGATCAAGACCCAAGAACAGTTTAGATCAATGGAGAAAAAGAAATTGTATTTCAAATGAGCCAGGGTACACCATAGACTTGAGCCACGAATATGTTCAGGAGAGTGACACAAAGCAGGCCCTTCTCTAGGTCACAGCATTTCCAAACACGCCCTCTCCCAACTCCTCCACTCCCATCCAGCCTCGGCTTAAGGTATAAAGAATCCCAAATTTAGCTGCCACTGAGCACTATATTCACATGGAATCAAATGCACTACTTCCAGCCAGTGGGAGCTTGAAAATACTCCCCAGATGTCTTCTCTCCCTGTCCTCCACACACCCCTGCCCACCCCTGCATGCACACACACATCCCACCTTGTTCTAAGCCCTGTAAATAATAGTAGTTGTTTAAACTGCTTCTGTCCATCTGGGAAAGAACACGTATAACATGGAGGAAAGAAAAAATGAAGTTTCAGTGACTGTAATTGAACCAAAAAACTGAATTTGAGAATAAAAAACTGTTTAAAATGTTACTGATAAACTGACTACTACATTGTTAGTCTTTGACCCTATGTTGCCAAACTATGTTTGTAACTTACCAAGTTCATCTAAATATAGAGCACGTTTAATAATACCATGTTTTAAATTTTATCATATTGGTAACTAAGATTTGAGAGTTCCCTGTGTATGCTGGATATATTATGCCTTGATACTAAATATAAGTGGCTGTGACAAAGTTCTGAAAATGAATTCAGCAAAGTAAATTAATGTGCCTTTTATCTCAGAGCCTTGAGATTTAAAAGTTGCATGTAATTTTTAAAAGTTAGAATCACAGGGAAATTTATGCTTTTCTTTTTCTTTTCACTGTCCTTCCCAGTCTACAATTAGCTTTCAACACATTTTTTAAACTTAAGGAAAACAAGATTTACTCTCAGGATGTTTACTTGAACGCCAAGTTGAAAGACATAATCTTGACAGGCACAGTGCAGAAAATAAGGGCTTTTCATAAGGACAGGGAATTATTGAGTTTAAAGAAAACCTAATTTGCTTGTTGAAGCTGAAACTCCAATACTTTGGCCACCTGATATGAAGAACTGACTCATTTGAAAAGACCCTGATGCTGGGAAAGATTGAAGGTGGGAGCAGAAGGGGACGAGAGAGGATGAGATGGTTGGATGGCATCATTGACTCAATGGACATGAGTTTGAATAGACTCTGGATGTTGGTGATGAACAGGGAGGCCTGGCGTGCTGCAGTCCATGGGGTCGCAAAGAGTTGGACATGACTGAGCAACTGAACTGATTTATACTTTACAGTAGGAAGAAAAAAAAAAAAGCCCTTGACCTCCACTGTACCAGCACAACCACAAAGGCAACTGAGGTCTGAGACTGGGTACCAGGAAGGCAGCCAGTGTCTGATGCTTCCTACGGCTGGACCAACGATAACTGAGGTGGTACCTGTCTTGTTGGCTCCACATACCCTTTTCCTCACCAACACTCTCCCTGAAATTAGCTTTAAGCCTTTGACTGTGTGGATCACAATAAACTGTGGGAAATTCTGAAAGAGATGGGAATACCAGACCACCTGACCCGCCTCTTGAGAAATCTGTATGCAGGTCAGGAAGCAACAGTTAGAACTGGACATGGAACAAAACAGACTGGTTCTAAATAGGAAAAGGAGTACATCAAGGCTGTATATTGTTACCCTGCTTATTTAACTTATATGCAGAGTACATCATGAGAAATTCTGGACTGGATAAAGCACAAGCTGGAATCAAGATTACTGGGAGAAATTTAAATAACCTCAGATATGCAGATGACACCACCCTTATGGCAGAAAGTGAAGAGGAACTAAAGAGCCTCTTGATGAAAGTGAAAGAGGAGAGTGAAAAAGTTGGCTTAAGGCTCAACATTCAGAAAACGAGGATCATGGCATCCGGTCCCATCACTTCATGGCAAATAGATGGGGAAACAGTGGAAACAGTGTCAGACTTTATTTTTGGGGACTCCAAAATCACCGCAGATGGTGACTGCAGCCATGAAATTAAAAGACACTTACTCCTTGGAAGGAAAGTTATGACCAACCTAGATGGTATATTCAAAAGCAGAGACGTTACTTTGCCAACAAAGGTCCGTCTAGTCAAGGCTATGGTTTTTCCAGTAGCCATTATGGATGTGAGAGTTGGACTGTGAAGAAAGCTGAGTGCCAAAGAATTGATGCTTTTGAACTGTGGTGTTGGAGAAGACTCTTGAGAGTCCCTTAGACTGCAAGGAGATCCAACCAGTCCATTCTGAAGGAGATCAGCCCTGGGATTTCTTTGGAAGGAATGATGCTAAAGCTGAAACTCCAGTACTTTGGCCACCTCATGCGAAGAGTTGACTCATTGGAAAAGACTCTGATGCTGGGAGGGATTGAGGGCAGGAGGAGGAGGGGACGACAGAGGATGAGATGGACGGATGGCATCACCGTCTCGATGGATGTGAGTTTGAGTGAACTCCAGGAGTTGGTGATGGACACAGAGGCCTGGAGTGCTGCAATCCATGGGGTCGCAAAGAGTCGGACACGACTGAGCGACTGAACTGAACTGACTCATATGAAGACCTCAGGAGTGCCTTTGCAAGTTAAACCTAGATTTGGGAACCTGCCCTACACATCTAACATCAAAACTCTTAGCAACTGTAACCCAGTTACCACACTACACTGCAGTGGTTTAAAATGTACCATATAATCATATTTCTTTAGAGATCACAGTCCCATTGTCCCAAATGAGGACTTTTGGCTGCCCTTCCTCCTCCCAGGGATAGAACTGGGCTTGGCCACAGGCAATAAAACCCGGGTCTCCTGTGATGGACATGGCCTGCCCGGACATGTTGAGGCCTGTCCCTGTTTCAGAGAGTCTGAGTACATTTGGCATGTATGATTACATTTGGCTTCTTGAATCATGACTGATCAAAAATGTTGAAATGAGGCCACTGAGGGAGGTAGAAAAATTATCTGAGAGGTCAGAGGCCTGGTTTTGCTCTGGCCCTAGTGAGCAGGTATAATAAAACTAGGGCAAGTCACAAAGCTAACAGAAACCTCAGTTTCCTCCCCACCAAGGGCGGGTTCAAAACAGTCAACTCTTCAAGAAAAAGAACGGGAAGACCAGATTTTACGAGGGAAAAAAATCCACTGAAGGGTCCAGGTGATGGTAAGCCCACTTTGCCATAGACCATGTTGCTCACAGCGAGGGAACTAGCAGGACCTGTCTGCTTGGAACCGGTCAGAGGATTGGGACAATCAAGAGTGTGCAGTTCACAGTGCTTCTTTTATTTTTGAAAACCCACATTATGGGTACAGAAGAAATTTAGCTAATGATTCATAGCTGGGTTGCATATCAGAATCTCCTGGAGAAGTGGGTCCCACCCCATTGGACCTGATGCAATAAGTCAGAAATGGAAATTCTAGCAAAGGCTCTTGAAAAGACTTCCCAGGCAACCTACATGTAAATACATGTTTCCTCAAACATATATTTACCGAATCTGATCTTTCATATCGGTACCTTAGAAACAGTATACTTTTGACCCCATAGTCCACTTCAAGGAAACCATCCTATAGAAATAACTAGTGAAAAGTGGAAGTCCCTCAGTAGTGTCCCATTTGTGATCCCACAGACTATAGTCCATCAGGTTCCTTCTGTCTACAGAATTTTCCAGACAAGAATACTGGAGTGGGTAGCCATTCCCTTCTCCAGAGAAATAACTAGGTAAGTATGCTTACACTTTTTATAGAGAGATGTTCATACCAGTATTCATGATTGTAAAAATTAGAAAGGAAACAGTATAAAGGCTTAGGAAATGATTAAATAAGCTAAAATACATAAAGCCAAAAAAAGATACAGAAATAGGCACCAGGCACACAAAAAGATGTTAAACATCATTAGTCATCAGAGAAATGATGACTTTTGATTTGCAAAATCAAAACCACAGTGAGATACCACTTCAAATACACTAGGGATGGATAAAACAAAACAAAACAAATAGAAAGTGTTGGTGACAATCTGGAGAAATTGGAACATGGCTGATGCGGGTATGAAATGCTGTAGCCACTCTGGAAAACAATCTGGAGGTTCCTCAATAAGGTAAGCCTAGAATTCCTATATGACCCACAAATTCCACTCCAGGGTATATACTCAGAAGAACTGAAAATGGGTGTTCAAACAAAAACTTGTACACAAATGTTCCAAAAGGTGGAAACAACCCAATGTCCATCAGCTGATTAGCAGAGAGGCAAACTGTAGCATAGTCATAAAATTGAATTCATTTTCATGCATTGGAGAAGGAAATGGCAACCCACTCCAGTGTTCTTGCCTGCAGAATCCCAGGGAAGGGGGAGCCTGGTTGGCTGCCGTCTATGGGGTCGCACAGAGTCGGACACGACTGAAGCGACTTAGCAGCAGCAGCAGCAACTGTAAGAAAGGAATGACGTACAGTGACAGACGCTACAACATGGACAAACCTTGAAAACATTATGCTCAGTGAATAAAGACAAAGGTCATAAAAAGGGCACATGTTAAAGGATTCAATTCATAGGAAACATCCAGATTAAGCAAATTCATAGCGACAATATGCAGATCAGTGGTTGCCAGGGACTGTGAGAAGAGGGAGGGGAAGTGACTGCTTGATGGAGATGGAGTTTTCTTTTGGGGCAATGCAAATGATCTGGAACGAGGTTGTGGGGATAGCTGCACAACATCATAAATGCACAAAATGCCACTGAACTGCTCGCTGGTGACCTAGTAGTTAGGTTTCTGGGCTTTCACTGCCATGGGCCGTGTTCAGTCCCTAGCTGGGGAAGTGAAATTCCATAAGCCACATGATGTGGCCTAATGAAAATGGTTCAAATGGTAAATTTTATTCATAGTGTGTGTGCTTTACCACAACCAAGAAAAATGCACAATACATAAAAAAGAATATTTTCGTTATTAAAATTTATCTTTTGAGGTACATTAATAACAAGAGTGGAAAACATGGGAAAAGCAGCCTATGAAAATACTTCTAGTGTGATCCCAGCTTCTCAATATATAAACACGCACAGAAAAATAAGCACTGGAAGGAAACATGAAAATGTCAAACAGAGTATTGAGAGATACATTTTCTGTCTTACATTCTTCTGTAATGTCCACATTTTCTAATGTATTATTTTTATTATTAAATATCATTAAATTACTGTTAAATATTACTCTTATAATCATAAATTAAAGAACTATTTAAAAAGATGAGACAGCTTGACTCTCTAAAGTACAGATAGGAAAAGGTAACAGGAGGAATGAAAGGTGTAAAACACGCATGATGTAATGATTTCATTAGTGGGGGCAAGACAAAATTATGGAGGGTTCGAGACTTCAACAATCTGAAGAATTTACGTACCATCCAAAGCTGGAATTGTGGCTCCAGATCTTTTGAGTTTTCAAGAGATTCTGGAGCGCCAGACTTTCAGCAAAATGCCCTGGTTTTTAAATGTTGGCAACTTAATTCAATATTTTTTCAAACACCCCAAGCCAAACAAAACACATCTGTGGACCGGATGAAGCCCACAGGCGCCAGTCAGCAAACTCCAGTTTATAGGAACGGGAATGCTTAGCCTGGAAAAGAAAACCTTTGAAAGGACACAGTAGAGACTTCAAGCGTCTGAAGAATGGCTATGTGAAGATACGTGAACTTAATCCATAAGTCTCTAGAAGGCAGAATCAGAACTAAAGGCAGAACTTGGAAGCAGAATTAGGCCCAGTAGATAAGGAAGGGTTTCTAACATTACAGGAGCTGTCTAACAGTAAACAGAGCTCCAAAATGCAGCAAGCTGCACATCCCTGAGGGTTCCAGCAAGGGCTAAGGAAATGGGATTCCTGCTATGGGTGAGAAGCTGGACAAGGGTCAGTGGTTCCCAATCAGGGCTGAGCATCAGAAATCTGAAAAAAAAAAAAAAAAAAAATACAGATTCCTGGACCCCTTTCCAGAACCATGAGGTGAGGCCCAGGACTGTGTATTTTTAAAAAGCGTCTCAGCTGCCTAGCAGATGATTTAGAACCACCGCCATGAACCTGACTTTGATGCAGGAATTCTATGACTTTAATCCATGGCTTGACCTAGCTGGCAAGGAAGGCGAGGAGGGATGGAAGGAAGGAAGAACAACTTACTGGAGCTCGTTAGGGAGCAGGCTCTGTGCTAAATGCTTTCTTATGTCATCTCACGGAATTTTCACAGCAATTGCTGGACATCAAAAGCCATGATGTCCTCCATTCCATTTCCCAGAGAGAGAAACTGAGGCTAGGGACGTTTGAGTATGACCCAAGTTAACTGCCAGATACTGGGAAGATTTTTCTGGCTCTGAATCACATGCTGGTTCAACTCCACCACAATGCCCTCTTCTACCAGCTCAACTAACATCTCTCAAATGCCCCTGAGGAGCCAGGCAACGTGCCAGGCAGAGGAGATTCAGTAGTGATTAAGACACAGTCCCCAGCCTCAGGAAATTTTGGAATCTAGTGAGGCAGAAAAGTAAGTAATTACATCACAGTGAGAAATAGGGAGTCAGACAGGAGGGGCACCCAACTCAGCTCTTAGTTATCAGGGAAGGCTTCCAGGAGGAGGTAACATCAAACCCCGGGTCCTAAGGTGAAAAGAGAAAAGGAAGTCCAGGCTGAGGGTGCAACACTTGCAGAGGCACAGAGGCCAGTGGGAGCCTAGCAGGCATGGGGAAATGCGGGCAGTTCAGAGTGGCCGGAACAAGGGATGCAAGGAGATGAGTGGCAGGATGTGGGACTGGCCAAGTGGGCAGGGTAGAGCCCCAAGCACTCATATGATATGCTAAGACTTTATCATGTATCCTCAGGGAAACAGAAAGGGTTTAGGTTTACCACAAAGGAGTGATGTATTCAGAATCACATCTTACAAAAGATCAGACTGGCTGAGGTGTGGAAATGGATTGGCAGGGCAGGACTGACCAGAAGCAAGGGGACCACATGGAGGGCTAAGGTAGTAATTTCAGCTGAGGGGGTGGTTATCCTCACCAAGACGATGGCAGAGAGGATGCTATGAAGCAGAGAGATGATCTGTGCCCCTTCCTCCCTGCCTCCCTCCTTTCCCTCTTTCTTTCTCTCTGTAAATAACGTTATGGAGCCAGGCTAAGCACTGGCCACTCTTTCAGACCTAGACATACAAGAATGAGCAAAAACAAACATAGTCTTGCTGTCATGCAGTTCACTTTCTGCTGGGCAGAGGATGTTTGTAGAAGCGTTTTTAAAAATATTAAATAATATACCAAAAGTATACTGATTGATTATGCTATCAATAATTATATCATAGTTAAAGGACATTAGGGGGCTGGCTCCTCCCTCCTCCATCATCAATTCCAAAAGAATCATTAAGTATAAGAGTCCCGTAAGATATATCTGAAAAATTATATCCACAGTAGCCCTGTACTCTCCAGCATTATGTTTCTAATATTCATATGTGAGGATATAAAGCAGACTGCCTACTCTTGGTATATTTCATTCATGCAAAGTAAAAAGAGTTTACCTCCATTTTAATACATTTTTCCTTAAACAGAAGTGATTGGCTTAAAAAATGGGTATGTCCTGTTTAAATTAATAAATTAGAAGAATTATTAACAATTTACTAAATGTGGCCTCATACTAAATTAAATGAAAACCCTTCTTGCTGTATTCAGGATAGATACCAGGTGGTCTGGGAACAAGTTTGGACTTATCCAAAAACAGACCACAGAACAAGCAGCCAGAGAGTCACAACTTTGTTGAGGGGTGGTGGGTTCTGAAGGGTCTCCCTGCTCAGGGTCTTGCAGATCTGAAGGGGACTCTCAGTGGTCTGACCCACTGTCTCCAGAAGTCTGCACATTCCAGGTCCTGAATAACCCTTCAGTCTCCATGCTGGGTCACCCATGAAACCTGGATGTTCCTATTATACTAGAGAGTCCTTGTGGTTTAAGTCACAGCCACGACATTCTTTTCATTCCTTTACTTGATTCCAGTATAAGAATGACCCTTGATGTCCTAGATGTCCATCAGCAGATGAATGGATAAGAAAGCTGTGGTACATATACACAATGGAGTATTACTCAGCCATTAAAAAGAATACATTTGAATCAGTTCTAATGAGGTGGATGAAACTGGAGCCTATTATACAGAGTGAAGTAAGCCAGAAAGAAAAACACCAATACAGTATACTAACGCGTATATATGGAATTTAGAAAGATGGTAACAATAACCCTGTGTACGAGACAGCAAAAGAGACACTGATGTATAGAACAGTCTTATGGACTCTGTGGGAGAGGGAGAGGGTGGGAAGATTTGGGAGAATGGCATCGAAACATGTAAAATATCATGTATGAAACGAGTTGCCAGTCCAGGTTCGATGCACGATACTGGATGCTTGGGGCTGGTGCACTGGGACGACCCAGAGGGATGGTATGGGGAGGGAGGAGGGAGGAGGGTTCAGGATGGGGAACACATGTATACCTGTGGCGGATTCATTTTGATATTTGGCAAAACTAATACAATTATGTAAAGTTTAAAAATAAAATAAAATTTAAAAAAAAAAAAAAAAAGATGGAGGAACATTTAACTCTTGCTGGGTAAGTAGCCTGTCTACCATCTTTGGAGAGGAGCTTCCACATCTTCTTTATTGATCTTTATCTGAGAATTTTCTTCATAAAAGTACTTAAAATTTGTGTTGCTATAGCAATTTGTATGTTTTTTTTTTCTTTTATGGCTTGCTTACTAAGCAGTTATTGCTAATATGAAGGAAAAATATTATCTTTGATATATTTTATATTCAATCACCTTACTAAGTGGTCTAAACTGATTCTAAGTACTTATTATTTTAACATCCTGGTTCTCCTGAGAGGAAATCATACTATCTGAAAATAAAGATTTTTTTCTCCTCTTAAAAAAAAAAAAAAAGAATGACCCTTGATTAAACAGCTGTCCTTGTGGATAGCACATTAAGCTGCTTCTCTTTTAGAGGTGATTTTAGTTTCTCTTTGACTTCTCAGATGTCTCCTCTGATCTTTTATCATCCTAGCATCTCAATGGCAAGCAAGAAAAACAATACCTTAACAAACAAATGTGTTCTTTCCCCTTTCCTTTTTTTAAACACCAACTCAAGTAGTTTGCACTGAAATCAAGTCACTGAGGAAGCCCTCTTGTAATTTCTTCTTTCACCATGATGATCTTTCATGGCTGTGTTGTACACTTTTCCTTGGTCCACCAGCCAAGGGAGGCATATTACTACTGGTTTGTAGTACTGAGTCAAAATCTGCTTTCCCAGGAATGTTACAGAAAGAAAGAACTCATGTCCCAAATGGTTCAATAATCCTAATCTTTGCATTTGGCAAATTAGAGAAAAATATAAATGAAGACAAGATATAAATTCCCTGAGTACTTATGGGCCAGCCTCCAAAGAGAATCAGCTTATAAAAAATATATCAGATTTCTAAAAGTAAAATTTAAAGTTCTCCTCCCCCTTTTATACATTATACAACAAGGAAAGAAGAAGAGGAGATGCCAAATGGTGATGGGAGCTTTTGTTGCTATTATTGGGTTATGGCTGTATAGTAGTCTTGAATAGTATTGATGAACTTAAAAAAAAAATTGCTTCCCTCAAACTTTCTAAATATATTTTATTTTATTCTGGATGTTCAAAGAGATGCTCAAGATTTGTTAAACATTTTAGATATTTTCTACCTAACTCCACAGAAGAGCCTCAAAACCAAGGTATGACATAAACCTGCCTTCAGGTGCCCTAGTGGAGAACACTTGATACCAATAACCACCCCACACACACATCAACAGTACAGAACCAAATGGAGGTCGTAGAGAGCTGGCCAGTTTCCCCTAAATTCACTGAAAATTTTACCTGCGTATCTAACCCCAAGTCTCCTCCCACACTGGGGAAGAATAGATAAACAACACTTGAGCAAAGAGCTGTTAGCCCTTCAACCTTCGACATCTGAAGACTAGTTCAGTTTCCCAGTGGGAGAGGTGAGCTGGCAAAGCTAAACCATGCCACACACCGTGTGCCTATTTTTCAGGAATGGCTTTCATTTTAGTGCTTTCAAATGGGTTCTAATGGTAACCTTGGAGAAGAATAACCCGAAACTCCATGTAAATGACCCATTTTCTCCAGGATGTTTTTCAGCTTCTCTCAGAACATAGTGTGATTCATCCATTAGGCTATCTGGAAAATAGGCATTTAGAATAAAGGCAAAGTGGATACAACAGCCAGTACTAGTAGAGACAGCTCTCTGGTTTGCTTTGTGCTGTTCAAGTGATTCATGAATGCAATTCATTTCCTTGCCTACAGTTCACATGCTCATAGTTCTTTAAAGATGAAAAGGCAAGATGTTCTGAGTAGTTCTCTGAGTGGACCAAATCCTGATGCTGTTTAGGCACTCCAGGATTCAAAACCCTGACTTTGTAAGAATTCTTAATCATTCATGTGAATGGACCCCAAGAAAAGGATAACTATGAAATCTACAGAAAATGAGTTTTAGTTGGCGTCATGCTTTAGCCCTGCTAAATCACTGACCAGAGTAACCTGGCCTGAAAACCTTCTTTGATACCCTTGCCGGGGTCCAGCTCCAGCACTGACTGCTCTCAAGTGGGAGAGCAAATAAAGAGAGAAATGATGACATGACTAAAGGCTAGAGGGTTGGAGAAAGGCATGACAAATAATGTAGTCAGCACTGCACTTCTCTTCCTGTACCTGTGTAGACATCACTAATCAAGCATGACATGTTTTTCAATCTCAAACAGACCTTCAGAAACTTTCTCAACAACTGAAGTACTCCAGGCAAAGACTAGCAATCAAGAACAGTTGATCTATTTGCCACTCTGATTTAAGAGAAAGCTAGACAATCCAGTGGATACAGACGAAGAAGAAAAGTTCTTTTATTTAACTATTTTATTTTCCTCTAAGAACTGGAATACTTTATAGAAATCACCATGAAAAGCTAGAAAGAGTTAAGCACTAAACGTTGCTTCTGATTTTAGAAAGATGAACAGACAAGTAAGTTGCCTCAGCACACAGCCCAAGATGCCTAGGAAGCAGAACAAAGAATCAGAGCAAGAATTTCTGTTCACGAGGAAGTGAAAACAGGCTGCATCTACAAGGTAAGGGTTGCTGGAGAGAAAGGGCACTTTGGGGCCTCACCTGGGGGACCATGGGCAAAGCAGGAAACTGCTCAGAAACCATAGGAACCCGTTCCTACTACCGGAAAGACTTCTCTTAGTTGCAGAAATTCCCTTAGGTTAAAAGTTTCCCCTTTAGGCTGAAATCACCTCTGAGTTAGAAGGTTATCACTTAGTCACATCTTATGGAGAATTAGTTTTTCTTTTCTTCTGACTCCTGAACAAAGACAGCAGCAAAGGCAGGATAGGTGTTTCCAACACAGACAAGGAAAGAAAGTAAATGTGATTTGGAGCCTCCTGAGAAGGGCTGCCCTGGATTGAACACTGGGCTTGGGGACTGGAGAACATCCGTGAGGGGCATTTTTTGATGAGTTACTACATGCCAAGCACTTTTGCTTCCTCTTTACCACCAACAGTGAGTTATTATTAACACCGTCCTTTTACAAATGAAGTAAATGAGGCTCTGAAATTTAAAGTAACCTGATCAACGATAGAAAGGTAGCGAAGGGCTAAGGCAGGACCCAAATCTGGATCTGTGTGGTCCCAACACTGGTGCCCTCCTCACTATGCTGAGCTGCCTCCTTGGGAAAGGCATCAAAGACACACTTGGCACCCTCGGAAATGTTCCTTAAGGCTGATGCCTATCTTACTGCATCACCCTCTTCCTGAGATTAAGAAGGAAACAAATTCTACTCTTAGAAGCTAGGTCTTAAAAGAGGACGGCCCCACCTGTTGGAACATCTTAACTTGGAGAGATTAGGGCACTGGGGCTAGGTGGACTAAAATGTCATGTATCGGCTTCCTTTGGCTCAGATGTCATTCCTCCTGCATGGAGAGATGCAGCTTCAAAGGAGGTCAGAAACTGAAGCTGAGCGTGGCCTCAGCTCTGCGCAGAGAAGAGTGAAATGTGTGAGGGACAAATGTCCTCCTGCGGCCTCTGATGCAGCACAAAGCACCCAGGGTGGAACCTGCTCGGGTCTGTGTTGTAGCCTACGAGCTAATCCTGAACTGCTCCCTCCGTGGGTTCACCTAGGACTCCAGACACTCCGTCACGTTCTGGAGGCTCCATTGCACACCTGTATGCCAAAACAGGATGTCAGGCCAGGGGGATGCTGGTCCCTTCACGAAGGGAAGCCTATGTTGCCCACTCTGATGCCATGAAGCAGGCCACAACCATTTCCACCACTCTTCACATTTCTCATAACTGGACTATTCACCCCCAGGATTCTGACAAACCACAGGCTCTGCCCTTCGAGCAGGCCCAAGGAAACCCAGGATTAATGCCCACCATGCTGGCGTCCCGGGCAGGCACACACAAGGGGTGACAAGTGATACAGAGTGCTTCCAGGGTGACCAATAACACAGAGGGGCTACTGGCGGGAGCAGGGGGCAGCGAGGAAGGCAAGCAACGTGCACTGCGCCCTTCCTACCTCTCAGACAACCGTACCAAGGAGCCAGAGTTCAACCAGGCCTGTTTCAACTCTTCCTCCAAAGTCCGTGTAACAGAAGACAAGAGTGAAAGTGTCCCTCTGGGTGGCTGCCTCAAAAATAATTTAACTTACATTTCCTGTAAATTTTGCAGCCTACGCCTTGATATCTCCATTAGTTTCACTGTAAAAGAATAAAATAATGTTTTTAGGTGACTGACAAAAAAAGTTAACTGCCTGGGAAGATAAATCACATCAATCCTGTGGATTGTGTGGACGCTGGCATATTTGAGGCATCCATCCTGGCATCCATATCAAGGAACACAATTTTGGACCAAGTCAGGGCCATACTGTCCTGCTGCCCCACCCCACCACAAGATTCTCCCTGTTTACCAACTTGGGAGAGTTGGGGTGTTAAGTAAGAAAGGCAGGAGGTTATAAACCATAACCCAGACAAGAGGGATAGTGAGAGACAGCAAGCAGGAGGTGACACAGCACAAGGAAGCCCCACAAAAGGTCAACTGTCAAGGCCAAGAGAGGCAAAGGAACACACACGATGGGGACCCGACACTTTGCCGTCTTCTCCAGATTTGCAACCATCACTCTAATGATGAAGGATTGGGAATCATAAGTCAATTCTCATGCACAGGAATGCACTTTGTTGAGTCTGTCTGTCTGTCATACACATAGACACACACACACACACACACACACACACAATCTACTGCCATCACTTTGGGAGAAGCAGAGGAGGTATTACAGGCACGCAGATCCTGAGACTTGAGAAACTGGAATGAGGGGGTGCTGGTGCCAGTGGATGCAGAAGATACCACACATCAGGGAGCACTTGAGCTGAGTTTGAAACCAGGCAGGTGGTGATGCAGTGAGACCACACTGGCATCAGATGAGAAGGTCAACTGGCCTCTGAGGTTGGTTATCATAAACCAGTACCCATGTGAGCGTGGAGAGCAGATAGCTCTCAGAGAAACTATTTCCATCATAGTCTCAAACCAAGAACCCCAAATGAGCATTTTCTGCACCACATACTTAAGTCCTTATAGGTGTGATGATCTAATCAACCCCGTGTTGCCTAGGCAAAGGCACATCTTCAAAGTCTAACCAAGACCATAAGTTCCAGAAGAGCAGACACAGTCACCATCGTGTCTCTAGCTCCGAGCACAGAGTAGGCTCTCAATAAATCTCTGTTCATTGAATGTAGAGAAAGGAAAGTTATTGCATTTATTATAGATTAGGTTCAAAATAACACATTCCTTTGTTCTGCCTCTTCTACTCTGCTTTCACAGTGTGTGTTAACCAATAAGATCACTGGAGGGTCTCACAGAAGAACTTCTCCATGGGTAAAAATTTGGCATCATGGCAACCGCTGTCACATCACACATGCTTTCTCTCAAAAGAATTCAGTAACACCTACGCGAAGGAGGGAGGCAGACATGTACACACGAGCCAGCCAACCCACCCGATGACCTCACGCCCCAGGGTGAGGGAGAGAAGAGAAGGCAGCATCCCTCCTCAGCTCCCTCAGTCAGTTGCAGCCCACTGTGCTCCTCCCAGTGTGCACACCTCAGACCTGAGTGGGACTCTGGTGTTTAAGGAAACATTTTTCACACACATCAGCCCCCACACACAAGCCAACTGCCTGTCTGGTGTTCAAAGAAAGTGCAATGCGTTCCAACTCTGCAGGCAAAACAGGCTGTGTTGGCCTCCCTGACAGACAGAGCATGGGCCTCCAACGTGGGGCTTTCCAAAGAGACTATCAAAGTTAATTTTTGACTCAATGTGACTTCTGCCTCATATACACATCAACAAATCTAGCCACTTGCTAAGCCCACCACCCACAACAAGAATAGGCTGAATAAGGAGTACCTTCCAAAGGAGAGGACTAGACCGTCTTCTTCCAAAGTGGTCTACAAAAGAAGTGGTGGTAATGTAGAAAACACTATTTCTGGCATGGATTACGATTCAGTACATGTTCTTCCAACCATCTTTCTGGTTTTTCTAAAATGAACCAAAATAATATTTGCATGGTGACTATTCTACAGCAAGACTGCTTGGAATTTTTCTACATTTCTTCTAATTGATTTCAGCACATGTTACTTCAAGACCTCTATTAAATATATTAAACATATTTAACCTTAGCTAAAATAAATCTGGCTAATTAAATGATATAATGAACAGCTCATTAGCAGAGCACTGGTAAATATTTCTCTACTCCGGCTAAGCAAGGCTTATTATACACTTGAGCACTATGTGATCTTATCATACCACAATTATCAGCCTTATATGCTAAGCCTAAGCATAAAAAATCTGTAATTGAACCAATAATGGAATTGGACCTGTCCATTTCTAAGCTTTTGGTGACTGGTTCACATGATCTTTTAATGGCCAATTTAAACTAACTGTAAGTTTTCATAAACAAGACAATTCAACACTCTTAATGATCTGTTTTATCAGACTTTCTGAGTAAACAAGCTTAGAAATTTTTCTTCCCTTGTTATAAAGATACATATCTCAACCACAGTCACTTTAAGAGATTAAATGTTTGTGTCTTTGGGAGCATAAAATCTTTCCTAAAACATATCTTAGATTTCATTATGCCATTTATTTTAGGATCACTGTAAAGCAATCCAATCACTTTAAGGAATAAAGAATCATAGAATAAGATGGAGGTTGCAGCTGAAGGGTACATTTGAATGAGCTATATATATATATATATTAACATCCTTTATTCCTGTAATTTTGTTGGAAATTGTCATAAGAAAACAATCAGGGATGAGCACAAAGATTTGTGTTCAAGATATTTATTGGGGTGCTATTTATTATAAAAAAATAATTGGAATCTTAATAATCTTAGTGTAATGAAATATGGCACACATCCAAATAGAATATTATATACCTATCAAAAATAACCTTTCAATATGTATGGCTGAGTCCCCTCGCTGTTCACCTGAAACTATCACAACACTGTTAACTGGCTATACCCCAAAACAAAAAGTTTTAAAAAATAATATTTCAAAGAATCTTTAAAGACTTGAAGAAATATTTGTTATATAAGATTGCTGCTGCTGCTGCTATGGAGAAAAAAAATAAACAAAACCATATCCAAGGCCTAGCAAACAGCATACACGTAAAAATAATTTTGTCACACCAAGTAACACATACAATGAGCTAGCAAACAAACCTGTATTTTAAAGTACATATACACAAATAAGCATAAATAAAACAGAAAAATATCAAGAAGCCAATAGTATTTCTCTTGGTGATTAGATTACAAATGAATTATTTTCTCCTTTTTTCTTTTTCTCATGTGTATATTCTAAATTTACAGTTAATAATCATGACTGATACAGTTGGGAGAAAAAGGAAACATTTTAAAAACTAAACATGAAAACAGATGTCTAAATGAAATTACAAGTCAGAAAGAGAAAAACAAAGATCGTATATTAATGCATATATGTAGAATCTAGAAAATGGTACAGACGATCTTATTTGCAAAGCAGAAACAGAGACATAAACATAAAAAACAAATATATGGATAAGAGGGAAAACAGGGGATGGGAGGAAGTGGGAGATTGGGATTGACACATATACACTATTGATACTGTGTATAAAATAGATAACTAATCAGAGCATACTGTATGGTACAGAGAACTCTACGCACTGCGGAGACCTGAACGGAAATGAAGTTCAAAAGGGAAGGGATATACATATACATATGGCTGATTCATTTTGCTGTACAGCAGAAACTAACAAGACATTGTAAAGCAGCTATTCTAAAATAAAAATCCGTTTTGTTTTTTTTTTTAATAAATGAAATTACTTTTTAAATGAAATTTTTGAAGCGTAACTAGAACACAGAAGCCCACTGACACTGTCAGGTACAGTAGAAGCAAAGTCTCAGGCCAGAGATAAGGGCTGCTTCTCCCCAGATGGGTGCTCCAAGTTAGGCCATGCCAGAATTCAGGGACTGGAAGAACCAACTAGATAGCCAGTGGGAATTTGCTGCCTGACACAGGGAGCTCAACCCAGTGCTCTCTGACAACCTAGAGGGGTGGGGCAGGGTCAGAGATGGGAGGGAGGTTCAAGAGGGAGGGGACATATGTATACCTGTGGGCTGATTCATGTTGATGTATGGCAGAAACCAACACAATATTGTAAAGCAATAATCCTCCAATAAAGTAACAATTTTTTAAAAAAGCAAGTTGATATGTTATCATTAGTTTTATATCAGCGCTTTCAATGTTGAGGTAATATATTAAATCTAAGAAAATCAAGGTAGCTTATTTCACCCTGTTTACTGAAAACCACTAAGAAGTAAATTTGTTGTTGTTGTTCAGTCACTGAGTCATGTCTGATTCTTTGAGACCTCATGGACTGTAGCAGGCCAGGCTCCTCTGTCCTCCACTATCTCCTGGAGTTTGCTCAAGCTCATGTCCATTGAGTCACTGAAGCTATCCAACCATCTCATCCTCTGCCACTCTCTCCTGCTTTTGACTTCAATCTTTCCCAATATCAGGGTCTTTTCCAATGAGTCGGCTCTTCATACCAGGTAGCCAGAGTATTGGAGCTTCAGCATCAGTCCTTCCAAAGAATATTCAGGGTTGAAGTAAATAGCCAGCTCTAATTTTTCAACTGATGCTTTTTCTCACTTTTGAGAAAGAAAAAGCCATTCTGATTGGCATTGGCTGGACTATAGAAACCCCAGTTTGGGGCAATATGAGGGTCTCTTGGTGCAGGGGTTAAACCAGTACCTCAGTTTAACACTTGAAATGGGGAAGTGTGAGGCACTGAATCTATAGTTTCCAATTTAATCCATGCCTAAACCCACAGATTAGATGACATCTCCCCAGATAATTTTGATGGCCTCAAATGGTTTCAATTAAGTGAAACAAAACATTTCTATGTATTTTTAATGAAGAATAAACACATTCTTGGTTGACCAAGTATATGGAAAAAAATATCTGGTACTTTAAAAGATACATATTAAGCCCTGTGACTAAGTAGCCGTTTAATTAAAGTATTAATAAGTGTCTCAACATAAATCCTACTGGCAAGGGGGTATACAGTTTTAGAAATCTACTGGCAGTTAGGTCTTTGGTCCTAATTTTGTGGCAACAAACAGAGATCCTAACAGCCAAGACATATTGGAGGTCTTTAAAACCTTTAAGCTTTTGTGTCAGGATTCACGAGGCTGCTTCCTCTGCATTCTTGTCTCAATTTGTATTCAAGTTCTCAACCTTGATGAATAGCAGCACCTGTCAGTTCTCTGTCAAGCAGCTAGGACGTAGAGGAAAAAACACAAAGAGTCACACAGACCTGTATTCAAGGATTTGCTCTGCCCCTTGCCACCTCTGAAACGTCGCCTCTGGATGCCTGTTGTCTTATTTGTAAAACCAAAAGATCACCCGGCTCTTCTGGCTATAACTCATGTGAAGGTACAGAGAACAAAGTCATCATTTAAAATAAAGTGTGTCTGGTACGGTTTTCAAAAATTCTTGTCTTGATCTCTAAGTAATCTACAAGAATGTTACTTCTACTCAACAGAGAAGATGAGTTGATGCTTTGCCCTAAAAGTCTCTCAGCTGGAGAAAACCACAATATTTCCTTGGCTTATCCTGTAAGTGATCCAACAAATTTCTTTGGCATACCCCCTGTGAACTATGCAATACCCTCCAAAGATCAGTGTCACTGGAGGGAAAATCTGGAAGCTTCTTTAGTCTGTCCTGCCTCCCTCCATTCTAAGAACTTGTCCCCCCAAAATCCCTGTGATTCCAATGAAATTATTTATAAAACACTTCCCTCAGCTGTCCTCATCACCAAGGCAGGCACATGACGCAGGTCAACCAGTCAGAGTTCTTTCTCAGAAATTGATTTGGATCCTGAGAGGACAGCAAGGGTGATTTCTCTCCAAGACACGGAGTAGAGGCATGTTTCACTGTCTTCCTCTTGCCCTTCTCTAACCGGAAGAGAGTAGCATTTTCATTCAACACAACATCAATCCACACAAAACTACCTTTTCTCACCTTTTTCTGCCATCACAAGCATGAGCTTCCAGGAAACACTATCTTACTACCCTGAAATAGCATGAAACCTAAGGCAGCAGTGGTTGGTATAAGCAAGTCAATTGACAGAAAACCAACCAACCAAAAGATTACTCTTTTAACAACAACAACAACAAAAGACACAACCAGCATCACAAATAAAAAGGCAGAACTGGCTGATTCGAAGCAGAATCACCAGCAGATGGGAGGCACCTAAGATAAAGGAGTTATGACTATTTTTTCATCACTGTTTGCCAAGTGAGCCTGGCTTTGCTGTTGAATAGAGATCATTTCATTTCCTTTCCACCTTTTTTTTCATGTCCCAATTATCTTCCACATTACTCGGTTATCTAGATAATCACAATTACCTATTTCCTGACTGATTCATATACTTTTCAGTTAAAACCCATAGAGAAGCAAAACAAACAAACAAAGAAAAATTCAGGGCATCAGATATTAAGTTCCACCAGGACTTCATTCAAAGGCTCTGAAATCAACCAGAAACTCAGATTCGCACTAAGGTCGAATGGCTCCCCAGATAGATTTCAATAGGGGAACACGTTAGTGTTCTTTAATATAGAAAACGTTAGTGTCACCCCAACCTACCAAAATTCAAGTGGTTCAACTAGAGAAAGACTGATACTTGCTTGAATGACATTACAGACTTTCCTGCAGGGAAGCAGCAAAATTAGCACATTCAACTCTATATCTCAAAGATACTTGAAATTGTGTAAAACAATTGAGAAATTAAACAACAGGAAAATAGCCAGATAACAAGTCCAGAAGAGCCTATTTTGCACTTTGGGACAGAGCAATAATGGTTCTGAGTCACTTACCTGTTCTTCTTCAAGAAGTACCCTTAAGATTTTCATCTTTGAGGTAATAAACATATGATAGGGTTATTTAACAACTGTGGGGTACAGTTTTCTCATCTGTTAAATGAGTGGGGTGGAGGGCTTGTTTTGGGGGGAGTTTGTTTTTGTTTTAGCTTATTTCCAGATCTAAAAAGTCTACAGTTCAGTTCAGAACACAACTCCCACAGTTTCCAGAAAAACATTTGAGTAATTGGCCCCAAAGGAAACAATATTTAGCAACAAAGCCCCAAAGCCCTCCACTCCTTGACTAAAATATTTTCCCTATTTCCTATGGATGGATAAATTAAGATTGGCAATAGCATGAAGGCTGAGGTTATAAGTAAGAAAATGTATAGGCAGAGTCAAAATACTGGAACAAATAGGAAAGAATTTCCTGATCTTGAGATCAGAAAACCAGAACAGGATGGATTCTTATTTGCTTGGGAAATCCTGTAATACTGAGGCCTGAGATCATTCTATGAGAAGCTCTGGACCCGGCATGACCCCCCACAAGTTGTCCCATCTCGGTCTCAGGGGCTAGCACTTTATACTCCATATTCAACAGTCATTATAAGCAGACTACCCCCAGGGAGGATGTGATTTTGATGAAGCGAGTCTCTTGGGATGAATATACTTTTCAGAGAGGAACATATTGGAGTGCCTTCAGTCGTGAATGGAGCCAAAACTCAGCCTCTGTAAAGCCTACCATACTGAATCCCAGAGACAAGAGCTCGGGGTGAATGGGAAGCACTAGTGTCACCTGGGAAGCCCAGAAAAGAACAGCTTTATAGCTCTGCCAGGCAAAGGGGGCCACAGCAGGCTAAGGCCCCAAGAATGCATGCCTGGCCCCCTTTCTTGAACTCAGCTACTATACCATACTCCTTCACTCTGCACACATGGTACAGGGCATGTGAGAGCCAAAACAGACTATTTTCCTGTATTTCCCCATCTTCACACCATTGCTCAAGCTGATCACTCTACTTTGAGAACTTTGCTTTTAACTGCTCCCAAGCCAACACCCACAGTTCATTGCCAGCTGGGACCCATTCCACAGTGCACTCCCGCCTCCCACAGATCTCTCTCACATATTGAAGGAAACTTGCACTTCTGAAGCTTAAAACAGAACTGATGAGAAGCTAAACATTTGATGTCCAAAGGACAGAGGGGGAAAGAAAGTTTCCTGAAGCCCCTTCAGACTCCCCAGCATAGGGGGACCCACAAACTCACTTTTCTAAAATGTACAGTTCCATGGCATCAAGTACATCTACACTGTTGCTCAATCACCACTATCATTCATCTCCGAAACATGACATTTTTGCTGAAACTAATTTGAGAGGGATTTCTGTCTCTTTCATCCAACAAAATCCTGACAAAGAAATGCATAGTACAGACTGTGAGATACAAGAAATCCATAAAGGATATGAGTTATGTTTTTAAAACAGTGAATAAAACAAAATTTTCTGGCACTGTAAAAGCAGAGGAGACCTTGATTACTCTTGAGAATAATCAGAGTCTGGAAAGACCAGAAGATAATTAATCAGATAGATCATATAGTTTAAATCACTTAAAAAAAAAAAAAGGATTGTTTTTCTATTTGTAATAGAAGAAAGCACAAACACAAAAAGGAAGCTTGCATTTCATCTCCCAAGGGAAGACATTCTGCAGAGGAAATCAGAATCAGGCCAAACAGACAAATATCCCAAGGCAGGGGAAAGCCTTAGAGAATATGGAGAAAAGGAAGGAAAGAGTGAAAGCTTGGCACAAAAGATTCCCTTTATTTTAAAAAACTTTAGAAAGCTGTCCACCTTATTTGTCCTACACAAATAATTTTATAAAAGTGTAACAGAGGAATATTCCTGGAGCACTTTTCTTCATATCAACAGAAAAGTCTGTGCTGTATAAATTACTTTGAAATCAATCCAGAAAACTTAAGTGAAAGTATATAATATTTTTAAATGTAGAAAAGAAAGAATTTGGGGGGGGGGGCAGGCCTTAGTTCCCTCACAACTTTTATTTCTTCTCCTTTGTCATAAATTTAAATTTCAGTTACACTATATTCCCACTTTTTCTGGGGATAAAACTTTCTGTCATTAACAAGCCTAAATATTTGATTATAAGTCCAACAGAGTTATCATCTAACAAAGAGTTAGATTAACCACTATTATTCCCTCAGTAACATATTTGCTAGCCTAGAAAATGGATTCTCTATATAAAAAGATTTTCTTATTTCTCTGCCATCTTTTCCATTCAAGGTATTGTCAGTGTATATTTTGAGACAAGGAATACACTCTAGAGAGAGAAATATGATCAAGAGTTGTCATGGGTGGACATTAGCAATTTGCTCAGTGGCCAAACTTGACGGCAAATACCCTTCATCTTGGCAGGAAGCTCCACAGCCAGAAAACAGATGCTTCAATTAGGTGTCGTGTCAGGCTGAATATATTTCATGGGTGGGGAGTGGGGTTGGGCTGGGGGCAAGGATTACAAGCACAGCTCTCAGCTAAAGCATTTCAGTTGGCCCACAGCAATCTGTCTCAGAAGAATCTTGCCTTTGAAATCTACCTGTTAGTATAAACCAGCACTAAAATCTCTGAGACAGTTAACAGCCTTTATTAAATGGATGTTCAGGAGCCCACTTTATTTTGCCTAGCAGGTGGCCTTACAATAGATCATTTACTTTGAGACAAATTATGTGGTGTGAAAGTTACTTTTACAAAAACAATTGGGAGAACGTACTCTCCTAATTTACATGTAATTTGAGTTACTGTAAAACACATCTGCTAGATAAGGAAACATTTTTTAGCAGAAGAGCTTGGTTATTCTTTGACTAGCAGGCCTGACCACAAACGCCCACTATAGCCCTACTACAGAGGAAAGTCACTCCTCCCGCAGAAAGCATAACTCAGATTGCCTCAGCCTCTCATCTCTTCCAGGGAAACTTTCACTAAGGATATGAAGCAGCCAAATGAGGGTCTCGGATAAATGCATTTATCTTCACCACCCTCATTGTCAGTTTTCCCTCATTTTGAAGGACATGTTATAATACGTCTCTTTTCACCAGAGATAACTTGAAAAAGTCAGAGATACAATCATGTCCGACTCTTTGCAACCCCATGGACTGTAGCCTGCCACACTCCTCTGTCCATGGGATTTTCCAGGCAAGAATACTGGAGTGGGTTGCCATTTCCTTTTCCAAGAGATACAATATAGGAAGAAAAAGTTTTATCAGTTCAACCAACTGGTAAGGACTGAAAAAGCAAGGCCAGGGCTTCCCAGGTGGCTCAGAGATGAAGAATCTGCCTGCAATGCAGGAGATGCAAGTTCAAACCTTGGGTCAGGAAGATCCCCTGGAGAAGGGAATGGCAACCCACTCCAGCATTCTTGCCTGGGCAATCCCATGGACAGAGGAACCTGGCAGGTTACAAGTCTAAAGGGTCACAAAGAGGAGGACATAACTGAGCAACTAAACAGCAACAACAGCAGCAGCAAAAGGAAAGAAGGGCTCAAAGAGGCAACCTGGCACAACAGAAAGTTCTTGCTTGGAAGGACAGGAGTGCCAGGGTCTAGTCCCATTCTGTCACCTCTAGGGTAAGACTACTTCCCACATGTCAGAATCTTGCTTTTACCATCTGTAAAATCCTTTTGGAGGTCTACTATAGAGACCTACCATAGATCCAGGACTGGGTCGCCTCAGGCCAAACAACTAATAAAGAACACGGCACTGCATGTCTAAGATCTCTTCCTATACTAAAATCCCAGTATTAAGATACTTCCTGGACTAAAAGCCTCTATTTAGTGACTGCTCTAGCTAAGAAAGGCACTTCGAACAAGACAGAGAATAAAAAAGCGTTTCTAGAACAAGAGATGGGTTTGTTTTTTCTTTTTAAGTTAGACAGGTTAAGCTATCAATCCCAGCACTTGTGTTGTAAACAACTGTCAGGATCTGCTTTGTACTTTTTATTTTTCTTTATTGCCTACAAGTACCTGCCACTGTCCTGAAAGCAGACACAAGAAGAGAAAGACTGTCGAGAAGCAAAGTTCCAAAACGTCTCCCACAGCTGAAAAGCTCTAAGGCAGGAGAACAAAAAGAAACAAACAAAACCGTAGCAAGAATGATGAATAATGAGAACTATATATTTTCTTTAGGGATCAGAAACTTTCATGAAGATTCAAGTTGTGCTTAAGCCTTGAGACACCCATCACCTTTGGGTGGTGTAACTTCGAAAAACATCTCATACTCTTGTTCTTCTAGAAGATTTAGAACCCTTCTCTGGCCCAAGAACACATCCTCTTTCCTTCACTGTCACCTCCTTGGTTTTTCACTAGGTTATGACAGCCACAAAATAAGGGGGTCAGGAGAAGCTTGGAAGAAAGGTCGTCATCCTCACGACCTAGATCTCTCTCTGTTCATTCCATCCATGTTTGCTTTCAACAAGTTTCCTTAGGCAAAGTAGTCATTTCATGTTACTCCATCGAATTATTCTCTTATTACCCTCTCTTATTCCTGATTTTTTTGCTGTTGTTATTTGAGAAAACTCCAACAGGGTTTCAAGCTCCTTGCTTTCTTTTCTGTTCTTAAACGGTGACATACTTAAAGCATACGAACAATTTGGACATTAGCATTACAGACATCATTGTACCTACTATCCTGGTTAAGAAGTGAAACACGACAGATGTAAGGAAAGCCCCACACCCATCACCCATCCTTCTACTCCCATCCTCCCACCACCACCCTGATACCAGTAGTTATCAATTCTACACATGTGTTTAAATATTTACTGGCTGTGTTTATAACCATGCACAACATAATGTTTTAAAGGTTTATACAAATGGAATCATACTGTCTATATCCTTCTGAAGTTTTGTCTTTTCCATTCAACATTATGCTTTGGAGATTTATGTTGGTGCACATGCGCCTGTGTGCTCAGTTGCTGAGTCGAGTCCAACTCTTGTGGCCCCATGGACTGGAGCCCACCAGCCTCCTCTGTCCATGGGATCTTCCAGGCAAGAATACTGGAGTGGGTTGCCATTTCCTCTTCCAGGGGATCTTCCTGACCCAGGGATCAAACCCGAGTCTCCTATGTCCCCTGCATCGGCAGGCAGATTCTTTACCAATGAGCCACCTGGGAAACCCGTTGGTGTACATAATCCTAGTGAATTCATTTTTACCCCTGTATAGTATTCCACTACATGAAAAATACCACTCTATTTTTCCATTTCAGTGAGGTTTGTTTCCAAGTTGTCTATTTTTTTTCATTACAAACAATGCTGTGGTAAACACTCTTGTAATTGTTTCCTTAAACACAGATGCAAGGGTTTCCCATGGATATAAATTCAGGAATGAAATCACTAGGGCATAGGGTGTACACAGCTTCAACTCGTTTATCTCCAATTTACTGCAACAATTTACTCTCCCAGAAGCAGTATGTGAGCATTCCTATATACCTATGGCCTCTCTAACATTTATTATTTTCAGATTTTAATTCTTGTATATCTGTTGTATACCTCCACTAATTACTTATACAACAAATAAGTTTTTGAAAGCCAAAAAAAAAAACTTTTAGAGAAAATAGTTTGATGAATGAATACCTCTATAATTCCACAAATGTATAAACAAGCCCTCAAAAGTGGCAGATGCACCTCCGTATGTGTAATAGAGTACACTTAGGAAAAGAATTTTCTATCTGTATTTATGAAACGTTGGCTTCTGAGAAATTGATTACAACTAGAGAAAGGGTCTGGGTCCCCTACACTGTTCCCTGAGCACATTCTGCATTCTAGAAGGCAACTCACATCCTAGACTTCAACAGGCAGAGCACAAGAAACCCCACCACCTCCACTGTCGTTGCTCTGATGGAAATGGTTCCCCATGGCTCAAACCTTGACCACAGTTAGAAGAGATTAAGGGTGAAAAAATCAAACAAATGAAAAAGGGAGAAGAGCAAACAGGAAAATCAGTTTTAACACACTGTATATATAATTGGCATTTTCCTCCTTATAAACATATTAAAATTAACCTGAAACACTATATAAAGTTGCAAATCTTTCAGGTACTACAACCCAAATCTGACAATCAATTATAGTCCAGTTTAAAAAAAACAACAAAATCTGCTTTTCTGAACTGATCTCAAAGAGGAATTTGAAAAAAGGAGCAGAAGGAGATGGTCTTAAGATGAGCTCTTCAGAACCTAAGATGATAATTCATTATTTTCATAGCAGTCTAGTTACTTGACAAGAGTGATTATAACTTTCTACAGTTTAAGTCCTCAAAATTTTGTGAAATACAGCATAGGCTTATGAGTTGGGCCTTGGGAGCCAGGTCATCTGAGTTCAAATCTCAGCTCTGCTGCATATTAACCATAATCTTGGGTAAATTATTTAGCATTTCTTCTCATTTGTAAAGTGAGAATAATAATAGTATCTATCTAGTAATAGTTGTTAGAGAATTAGAAGCTAGAATAGGAACTGGCATGCGAGAGGTCAAAAAAACAACAGCAAATATTAGTTATTACATTCTAGCTTCATTTTTAAATTAAAAAAAAAAAAGTTTTCTATTAGGAGTAAATATTTAGGCTTCCCTGGTGGCTCAGTGGTAAGAACCCACCTGCCAATGCAGGGAACACAGGTTCAAACCCTGGGGTCTGAGAAGATCCCATGTGCCTCAGGACAACACAGCCTAAGTGCCACGACTACCAAAGCGTGCACGCCCAGAGCCCATGCACCGCAACTCAGAGTAGCCCCAGGTCACTGCAACTGGAGAAAATCTGAGTGCAGCAACAAAGACCCAGTGCAGTCAAAAAAAAAAAGTAGATATTTAAGAACTGAATCACTTTGGTGTATAGCAGACATTAACACAACACTGTAAATCAACTATGTTGTGGTTCCGTCACTAAGCTTGTGTCCAACTCTTTCTCGACCCCATAGACTGTAGCCTGCCAGGCTCCTCTGTCCATGGGATTTCCCAGGCGAGAATACTGGAGTGGATTGCCATTTCCTTCTTCAGGGGATCTTCCCAACTGTACTTAATTATTATTTAAAAAAAATTTTTTAAGTAGGTATCTAAGGAGTAGTCTTTTGTGTCCATTTTGGACATTTGAGTTTCTAATGTTTACAGGATTACCTGAGTGAAAAATTTGGGATCATTTTTGTTTTCTTCGTTATGCTTTTCTGTACTTAAAAAACACCTTCTTTTTTTTAAGCCTCACATGATTTTCAAACGGAAACTCAATTTTCTTTTCAGGAAAAGGGAGTTAAGGGCCAGTAATGAGTAGAAACACTGATTGTTTTAAAAGCACCTCTTATTTAATTATATCTGCTCCTACCTGATGCCTTGTGAGATCAGTTACTGTCCTTTCCCAGTATAAAATTTTTATAGCTCACAAGCTCTAAATTCAAAACAAATGTGAAATTTATCATGGATATAGATGGTATCTTCCTGTTTGCAATTAACAACAGTTCTGAATCTTGCCTAGATTCTTCTGACACAAAAGAGGATTAAATAGCCAGAGCTCTTAATGTGTGTGATGGGGAGGGAGTGAAGGAAAGAAGGGAGGTGACCTTGGGCTTTGGATTTACTATAACCCGCTTATGTGTTGGATGATAACCGCCTTTGGGGATCCAAGGGACCACAGGCTTGAAAAGAAAGGACTTGTGAGGAAACCTTCAGTATCAAATTTGATGCCACACCTCTTAATTCTTCTTCCATATCCAAGATAAACTATAAATCACTCAGCCCAATTCCTGTATGGTTAATAATTTGAAGCTAAGTAAATAAAAGGAATGGTCAATTATTCTTATGTTTTCCCAATGTATTACCTTTAAAAATAAATCTGGTTTGGGGGAATTTGATTCCCAAGGAAGGGTAATTTGCTTTAGCAAGTACTGGAATCTTGACCCAAAACCAGGTCTAATAATTTGGCATTTATAAAAATATGATTTCTGCCTTGGGACTTCAAAAGAGGTATGGGCTAGAAATTTCTATGCTTACTTTAAAAACAATCTGCAACCCAAACATTGTCTTCTAAGCCTATGAACCAATTCTCCCAAGATAATCTTTTTGAGAAAAACACTTTCAGTTACCTAAAAACAACAATTTCTCCTTCCTGGCTACATTAAACTCTCTTTGTCCTATATCCTCCATGCCTCATAGAAGAAAACTTTTATGGTTTCCTCTGGAGAACTACCTTAAAAATCAATGACATAGCTTCAATAACTCTTAAATAACTTTTCTATGTTTTTCAAGACAAAAAGGATTGGTATTCTTCATTACAGTAAACCCAATTACAAGCTGTGTTGTAGCTTATAAGTCCCTTGGTAAGAGACCAGCTATATATATTTTAAAATAGACTGTTACAGCTATAGGAAATTTTAGAGGTGATCCAACTGAGCTGCACATTTGAATCCCCTGCAGAACTTTTAGAAATACTGCTGCTGGGCGTACCCCACACCAACTAAATCAGAGTTTCTATGGATGGGACTGAGGTACTATTATTATTTTTTTATTTTTAGGTATTCCTCAGGTGATTCTGATGCATAGTAAGAGTCATATACCACAGATGTGGTCCAAGCACCTTGTTCTACAGGTCGGGAGGCTGAGGCCCAGAGCTGTGAAATGACATTGCTGAAGTCACATAGGTAATAAGTTTATAATAACATGGGATTTAGAACCCACATCTTCAGATTCTTCTCAATTACATTATCTTCTTTCATAATGCTATTCCTCCTTATAAAATTAGATCTCAGAATCTGATTTTAAAAAAGGACCCATTCTGGACCCAATTTCCAGAGAACTTCCAGAGACCAGCTTCACAACAGTTGGTTTAACTGAGGCCTGGACGCCCAGTCACTGGCTGCTGTTATAACAACCACATCACCCTATGAGCTAGAAAACACCACCTCCTGCCATCTCCATCAGGAAACAACAGCCTAATAACACAATCTATTTTAATGGTTTTCTTTACTGTTTCCACCAACCCCTGTCCTCTGATGCTTTGTTCTAAAAGAAATAACAACTGCTTCTAAAAAATTTCATACAGGGGTAAATTGAATTTCTAGTGTAGGGATGAACTAAAAGCTTTCATATAAAGAAATGGTTTGGGGGCAACTTCTTGAAAAAGAAATTATTTGCTAATGGGTGGTCTGAAGTTTTGTTTTCAAGAGAGAGTTGACACAGGAATGCAGAAAGAGCATGACGGGGAGTTATAAGCTTATGTGTAGAGATTGGGAAAGTACAAATGAGAAAATGTTCAATGAATTAAAGTCATCTATAATCAAACCTTCCAGAGATGATGCTATTAACATTTTGGAATTCTTTCTTTCATATTTTTTCCTGTCTGTGTATATATAAAAATAGAAAATTTTCCCAAAACTGAGTTGTAATAACTCTAGCTAATTAAGTCCTTAAAATGCTCAGAGGAGGTTTAAAGACCTAACGAATAACTGGTTTCTCCTTTTGATTACCACATAATTAAAATATATAACAAATATAAAGCATGGCATTTAGTAACACTGATAGATTTTATTTATAAAGCACTTATACTGTGCCAGGCACACACCTAAAGTCCATATACAAATTAACCCCTTTGGTTCTCACAACAGATCCAGAATTGGGTGCAATTATTTTCCTGAAAGCAAGGCCCAGTGAAGTTAAACAACTTGACTCAAAGATGCACAGAATGTAAAATGCTAAGCTGGGGTGAGAAGTCAGGTGATGGGGCTACAGAGTCCAAATCTTAACAACTCTGCTATGCTGACCCTCAAACAGAGGCACTAAGTTATCACTGCAGAATCAGAAAATATAAACTCTTTCATGCTAATCTATAACCTGGAAGCAAAGGATATATAATGTAGTGACTGCTGAGCTAATCATAAAACTAACATGCTGAAAATGATAATGTAGGAAATAAGTACTGATTAAAATAAACTAAACACAACTTGAATTTCACAAGCACAGATGGAAGGATGATCTTGAAGGCGGGATCTTGGTGACAAATGTAGCCAATACAAGCTTTCTTCAAGGATGCACTGTCTGTGTTTAGTTTTATTACTTAAGGGTTAGACTGCCAAGAATTTTTAAAAAGGTTGATGCATCTGTGGCTGCATTTCCCCAGAGCACCATAACCTGCAGTCTTGCCAAAATTAAATGAAAGGATTGACTGTCCTCTTCCTTGCTCTGCCTTGAGAATGCTAGCATTTGAACTGTTGGGGGGAATAAAGCTGCTATGAACTCCACACGCAGGAAGAATTTTCTGCTTGGATGGCAACCAAAACTCCTTATTCCATGACCGGGTCCCAGCAGTCTCAAAGGGCAGCTGAAGGCAGATCTAAACACTCATCCCTTCCAAGGAAGATCTTGAAAAGGGAAAAGCATGTGATCTAAGAAGGTATACAATTAATCGTTATCACAGGTACTGCTATGACAGGACCATATCCTAGGTTATGACACATGTAGGTCACCAGAGTGACCAAAGAGAAGTAATAAATAAGTAGTGCTTTGATGACATGTGAGAGGTACCAATTAAAGGAGAGGGAACAGGCGAGAGTACATTAATCAGGAAAGCTAACTACTATACCAAACATCCCCTAAATCTGTGGTATTACAAAGGAGTTTGTTTCTCATGTTCCAGTCCAACACAGATTAAGAGAGGACAGGGACCCACGTGGCCATTCAAGGTCTCAGCCCTCTTCCTCCAGTGGTTCCCTCACTTCCTAGGACCTCAGGGTCCTCTTGTGGATTCTGTGCTTATAGTCAACAAGCCCAAACAGACGAAGTAAAGGATCATTTGGGAAATTTTATAGGAAAAGGCAATGGCACCCCACTCCAGTACTCTTGCCTGGAAAATCCCATGGACGGAGGAGCCTGGTAGGCTGCAGTCCATGGGGTAGTGAAGAGTTGGACACGACTGAGCGACTTCACTTTCACTTTTCACTTTCATGCATTGGAGAAGGAAATGGCAACCCACTCCAGTGTTCTTGCCTGGAAAATCCCATGGACGGAGGAGCCTGGTAGGCTGCAGTCCATGGGGTCACAAAGAGTCAGACACAACTGAAGCGACTTAGCAGTAGCAGCATAAGGATGAGGTCAGGAAGTAACCACATTCCACTGGCCAGAACTCTGTCACCTGTCCCCACCCAACTGAAAGGAAGCCTAGAAAATCAGATTCAGAGAGAAAAGAATACACAGGGTTTGATGGAATAAAGCATTTTCTCTGTCATCAGAAGGAAGGAGGAAATCAATCCAGATTTGGATAAAAATAGATGTTCATTTAGCTAAGTCATTGTCAATAGCCATGTTCTTGTGGATAAATTGAGCTGAACCAGAAATATGAATCAATTAAGGATGTCCTACCATGAACACTCTTCCCTGGTGACTCAGACGGCAAAGAATCTGCCTGCAATGCAGGAGACCTGGGTTCAATCCCTGGATCAGGAAGTTCCCCTGGAGAAGGAAATGGCAACCAATTGCAGGTTTCTTGCCTAGAGAATCCCATGGACAGAGGAGTCTGGCAGGCTGTAGTCCATGGAGTTGCAAAGAGTTGAACACAACTGAGCAACTACACTTTGACTTTCTTTCACCATGAATACCCTTCCCTAGCCCTGCCACACATGGTATGGTAATCCTATGTTCCTTTAGGCCAGTGGTTCTCAACCAAGGGCAATATTGCCCTGTTATGGGACATTTGGCAACGCCTGAAGACATTTCTGATTGTCAGAGCTGGGTAAGGAGTGCCACAGGCATCTAGTAGGTAGCTGCCGCTGCTGCTAAGTCACATCAGTCGTGTCCGACTCTGTGCAACCCCACAGACGGCAGCCCACCAGGCTCCCCCATCCCTGGGATTCTCCAGGCAAGAATACTGGAGTGGGTTGCCATTTCCTTCTCCAATGCATGAAAGTGAAAAGTGAAAGTGAAGTCGCTCAGTCATGTCCGACTCTTTGCAACCCCATGGACTGCAGTCCACTGGGATTCTCCAAGCAAAAGTACTGGAGTGGGGTGCCATTGCCTTCTCCATCTAGTAGGTAGAGGCCAGGGATATTCTAGACATGCTACAGTACATGAGACAACTCCTCATGAGAGAGAATTATCTGGCCCCAAATGTCAAGAGCACCATGGTTGAGAAGCTCTGGTCTAGGCCTTGAATCTAGGGCCTTGTTCATGTATTTATGATAATACTTTCATTCAGGTGCCATTTCTGAGTACCTACTACGTGCCCGCAGTGCTTCACCTGCACACTCTAATGGAATAGTTATCTCCAGCTGTCTTCTTCATTCTCCTCACCAGTTTATGAGCTACAGGGCAAGAACAGGATTGGGTTTTGTATCCATCACCACCCTCCAGTGTCCATTAATATTAGGCATATAACACATTTTGTATGAGTGGATGGATGGATGACTCTAAACCACTGTGTCCCATGCTCTGACCTTCTGAGTAAATTAAGGTATTTGGTTCTCACGACTGCCCATTTTGAAACCCTAACAAAACAACAAGGAGGTGATAATCCAGTTGGTCCTTAAGAAATCCAATGCTCAGGGATTCCCCTGGTGGTTCAATCATTAAGACTTCATGCTTTCCTTGCAGAGGGCGTGGGTTCAATCCATCCCTGGTCAGAGAACTAAGATCCTGCATGCCACATGATGTGGACCAAAAAAAAAAAATATATATATATATATATATAAAAGAAAGTAATCCAATGCTCAAATTAGCACATGGCCTTAGAACCTGGTGATGAAGCAGAAAGCCTCATCTTCATAAGACAGCTCTGCACAAACCCTCATCCAGACCTAAAGATACAGGAAGTTGTACCCATGTGGCAGCTGCCTAGTGAACTTCATTTGATCTGAGCCCTACACAAATATCTAGGGCTTCCCAGGTGGCTCAGTGGTAAAGAATCCACTTGCAATGCAGGAGACTCCGGTTTGATCCCTGGGTCAGGAAGATTTCCCTGGAGGAGGAAACGGCAACCCTCTCCAGTATTCTTGCCTTAAAAATCCATAGACAACCTGGAGGGGTGGGGTGGGGAGGGGGGTGGGAGGGGGATTCAGGCGGGAGGGGACACACATATGCCTATGACCGATTCATGTTGATATAGGGCAGAGGCCATCACAATATTGTAATTATCCTCCAATTAAAATAAGCCAATAATTTTTTTTTTTAAATACCATCCCATGGACAGAAAAGCCTGGTGGGCTACAGCCCATGGGTTTGCAAAGAGTCAGACATGACTGAGAAACTGAGTGCACACGCACCTATATGAGCATCTACTATCCCAGTTCCAACAACACAGCACATGGTGGGGATGGACACACTAACAAAAATGTTTGTCATTCAAAATTCGTTCACACTAAAGAAGAGGCGATCCCAAGGTCCTGAGTAGGGCCCACTTCCTCCTGGAAGGTAGCTTCTCTTAATGGCAGTAAGTCCATTTCATCCAAATGGAAGTCAATCCATAAGGTTCCTTTCCCGGCTCTCACCCTCCTCAGCGCTCCCCATCCTCTGCATCAGCTTTTGAATCTAAAACAGAGGATAGCTCTTGAGCACTTCTCACAAGGACAGATGGAACGTGCTGCCACACCACTGATTGCCAAAACACCACCTCACATGCGGGTAGTTTTCCAACAAGGTTCTTTCATATTTGTTAGCTTATCTGACCCTCATCCTCTTCCTTTGAGCCTAATATTCTCTCGTAATACTTTTCAATGGTCTGAGCTTTATTGGCATAAGATATGGTCCCAGTACATTTCCTGGGCTGCTTTGCTTTGATGCACACTCCCATGGGTAGAAGTGAGGTGAAAGTCACTCAGTCGTGTCCAATTCTTTGGGACCCCATGGACTAGAGAGTCCATGGAATTCTCCAGGCTAGAATACTGGAGTGGGCTGCCTTTCCCTTCTCCAGAGGATCTTCCCAACCCAGGGATCAAACCCAGATCTCCCGAATTGTAGGCGAATTCTTTACCAGCTAAGCCACCAGAAAAGTCCCATGGGTAGAAAGAGAGCAAAATTTGAAACCAGAGAGCCTGGCTCCATCCAATTCTAGACTCTCACTTACCAGCTCTATGGCTCAGTTTTGTTTTGTTTTTCTGTTTTTTCTTTTTTATTTTTTAATTGAAGGATAATTGCTTTGCAGAATTGTGTTGGTTTCTGCCAAACCTCAACATGAATCAGTATGGCTCAGTTTGTGACATCATTTTCTCCAGGACCATCTCCTCGTATGACCGACTGGTTCATACGAAGCAGAACCAGTGCTTCCTGTGCGACTTCATCCACTGCTCTTAAAAGGATCCAGTGGGATAAAATATCCAAAAGCATTCTGTAACGTGATGTCCTAGCTTCTTCCCAGAAATGATCAACATGCCTCTCAGCTGCTGCATGTTTCTGACCAAAGTCAAACTTCTAGAAAACACAAATTAGATTACATCAATGATATTATTAAACTAAGGACTGCACTTTTATTCTTCAACCAATGAGTTCTAAATTGACTTAAAGTGAATAAACAAAAACTGCTTATATTCTCTTTTGCATCATGGTTTCTCATTGTTTAGCCATAACTCAAGTGTAACCACACTCATCTTGGGCCAAGAAAAGTAATGGAATGAAACAATTCAAAACCACACACTGTTCAATTGTTCTGTCACTTTTCTCTCACAGGACACCACAAAACTGGAATGACAGGAGAATGTCTAGGGACCACTAGCCATATTTTTTTCTATAACTAAATAATATATAAATATATTATCCATTTAAAAGTCCCCCAAATACCAAAACATAGATAAAATTTAAAAAAACCACCCATCTTCACTCCCAAAAAGTAGTTAGCCATTGGTCTGTCTGGTGTGCATCCTGCTAGACTTCTTTCTGCAAATCAACTATATGCATTTATGTACAATCTCTTATTCTGTCTTGTAACATAATTGAGATCATACTTTAAGAGTTGTCCTACAACCTGTTTTTTTGACTTTTTGTAGATTTTCACATATCATGCATTCCTATCCACCTCATTCTTTCAGGTGGTGTAGGGTTTTCTGTTAGGTAAGTACCTCAATGGCACCCTACTCCAGTACTCTTGCCTGGAAAATCCCATGGGCAGAGGAGCCTGGTAGGCTGCAGTCTATGGGGTCGCAAAGAGTCGGACATGACTGAGCGACTTTGCTTTTCATTTTCATGCACTGGAGAAGGAAATGGAAACCCACTCCAGTGTTCTTGCCTGGAGAATCCCAGGGACAGAGGAGGCTGGTGGGCTGCCGTCTATGGGGTCGCACAGAGTCGGACACTACTGAAGCGACTTAGCAACAGCAACAGCAAAGTACCTCAAACTTAACCTTAGTGGTGGAAATGTAATGGTTCTTGACTTCCAAAATTACAAAACTTTGTTAAAATTTTTAAATCTCCATTTGATTTGCCTTTCTCCAAATTTCACCTGAAAACCACTTCCAGTAGAGTTCTACTATTCCCTTTCAATAGAGTCTTTTTAAGAGGAGGCAGGCTATACTCAATGCTAAATCTTTCAAACTGCATTCCTTATTCATTGCTACCAGCATTTGTTCAACCAGCCCTATGTTTCTCCTGCAGAGAGAATGGGCCACTACCTACTAACATGGGCTTTCCATGTTAAGACATTACAAACTTTAGCCTCACACACACACATATACACACACTTTCTCTCTCTCTCTCTCTCTCTCACACACACACACACAGCTAAGACAAAAGAAAGAAGGTTTGCATGTGAAAATCATTGCAAGCAATAAGAACCGTCTACCCAGTTAAGCATGGTCTTGGGTTCTATAAAAGAACTAGATAGAATGATATTGTTAAATCTTCTGTAAGAGCAAAACTATATTCACTTGGAATTTTCAAGTTCAAATATTTGTTGATTGTCCACTATATGCTCAGAGGGGCTCAAAGGCAGTATAAGATCCAACCTCTGCCTTCCAGAACAAACAAAACTGTCGAAGAGGGTAGGTTTATAGGACTAAAACAAGTAACTACCACCACAAAGTAGTCCATGATTGAGTGAGCAAAGGAGTGGTTCAAGCAATGGTGCTCTAGGAGGAGCTCTTAGGAATAATAAATCAAGGGAAGTAACACCAAACAAGTCACTCTGAATAGGGGTCTCAGCACTGTACGGAGGGCTTGAAACATGGAGCAATGAGTGAGGGCTATTTGTCACATGACCATCAAATAGTAATTCTGAGTCTAAGACACTCCTGGACAGATCAGTCTAAGTGTAAGTGCATATCTGGTGATGCTCCAATAGGTAAAAACCAAAAAGGCTTAATACAGACTCAGAGCTTTATCCAGAGTCTCTCAACCTCTACCACTTCTACAGGCCATACAGGCTACAAAGTACTTCTCTGCAAAGCCTTCCTGGCAGGATCAGAATTTAGGTTTTAGGCACTCTTCCTCTCCTAAAGGCTGACTGTGTGTAAATACATTCAAAAACCATCACTGAGTATCTACTATATATCTGTTGCCAGAGTTAAGAACAGATTGAGATTACACGTGGTTCTTACCTTGAAAGCATTCACAAGTGTCTGAACAACTGAACCCACCTCCCCAGCTAGTCAATGGTACAGCCTAAATGCATTAAAAAAAAAAGGACAACAGGAGAATGTACACAAGAATATTTCTGTCGGCCAATAAAAAAAAAGATTTCTTGTGTTCGCTTTATAGTGTTGAGACTTCGTATCTACAGGGCCTAGTCATTTCTTTCAAGTCTGTGGTCAGAAATGTTGCCTATATATCCCTTTAATGGAGCTTTCAAATAAGTTTCCATTTTTTGTCTCCATTCATCACAAAGATAGTCTCAATCTAAGCCCCAAACTGCCAATTTCTCCCCTCAACAACAACTGAAAAAATAAAGGAGGGAAGGAAGGAAAAAGGATGAAAAAGAAAGGAAAAAATTTTACAGTAGGTATGAGAAAAAGAGAATTGCTATATCATGTCAAGTCCAAGTTTGTACAGAGCACATAGTGAGAGAAAATACGTGCGTGCCTGTGAAGTTGCTTCAGTCGTGTCCGGCTCTTTGCGACCCCATGGACTGTAGCCCACCAGGCTCCTCTGTCCATGGGATTCTCCAGGCAAGAATACTGGAGTGGGTTCCCATGCCCTTTTCCAGAGGATCTCCCGACCCAGGGATCAAACCCACGTCTCTTACATCTCCTGCATTGACTGCTATGTTCTTTACCACTAGTGCCATCTGGGAACTCACTATACTGTATTTAAATGGCTCCCACAGAAGCACCAAAGGCACAGCAACATTCAGAAATACTAGAGGGGAAAATCAAGAGAAGCAAGACATTGCTGTCTGTCTCTCAGTAGAGGTCAAGAAAACAGGTGAGACAAAGTGTTCGTGTTGACCTGGCAGTGGCAGAGATGGCAATAGTATAGAACACAGATAATGAGAGGCAGGAGAGACTCATTTTTAGAGCAAACTCAACTTCTTTAGGTGGCTTGCCATCAACTGTGGGTCTCATATAATAGCTGATTTTTCCCCCTAAGAATAGACCTTTGCTCTCATATAGTACTGCACTCCCGAATGTTTCAGTACTAGTTATGACGCTTAAGAAAGGCACAAAACACTATAGCTGTCAAATTCAAAGAAGGAATCAATTCTTAAATCATCTTTTCTAAGGACTCACAAATCTATCAATAAAATGTGTTTGGAAAACAAATATTTTCCTGCCTCCGCTGTTTTTACTTTTAGTAGCATTAACTAAAAAGGTACCATTTCAGCAATATTTTTCTCAAAAACTGAGACTCATTAACTCACTTGCATTCAAGCCATGCTGCTCCACTCCTTATTTTTTTAGAAATATCTACTCAGGGGAGCATGTGCTCATTAAAAATATCTCATAGCATTAACATTCTCACTAGAAGCTTCAATGCATGTGATGTCTTCAGTGCTGACTCCATTTGTGTCCACTGTCCACCTGTGCAAATGTCTAAATGATAGATGATAAGCAAAATATAAATCACCACAAAAGAGAATCACAGAGAAAAACCTGGAGCTTAATTACATGCCCCAGAGCATCACCTCCAAAAACACAAAAGATATGATTTTTGTGACAGTTCTGGAACTCAATGATCAAACTCTCTATAATACTGCAATAAAAGATAATACTTGAATCATACAAAATTGACATCCTTTCCAAGTAAACTTAGTTTATTCCCACTGCTTTCCTTTACATATTGTATACCAGTAATGCACAGAAATGCAATGGCTGCCTTTCCACTCCTGAAATGCACCCAGCCCCCTCCCTTCTCAAGCTTTTGCACAGACCATTCCCTCTGTCTAGAACATTCTATACACTCTTTTCACCACATTAAATCCAATTCACCTCCTGGATCTCAATTCAAAAGGCCCTTGTCCAGAACAACCTGTCCTCACCAACCCTCCCACTGCCCATCTAGATGAGATTCCCCTGTTATGCAGGTTCTGGCAGCTTCCTGTGCTTTTCCCTCAGAGAACGTATCAGTTTGTAGAGTAATTCTATTTCTGTGTGTGTTCTTTGATTAATATCCACCAGACTGTAAGCCCTGTCAGGCCAGAGACTATGGCTGTTTTAGTTTCACTGGATTCTTGGAGCCTAGCACAATGGCTGGAATATAGTAGGCACTCAATTTGCCAAATAAATTTAGTAAGCAAAGTTTATCGTGTCCTGCCACCCTGCCATATAAATGGTCAGACCAAATAAAGATGGAATGAGGAAAACAGTCTGTTCTGAAAACTGCCTGATAACTTGGCTTGACACAGTGCTAGTAAGTTGATTCTTTTCAGCAAATTTAGTTTATCTTGGTCTATGTTATGGTCATGACCCTGACAAAGAATGAGTTTAGTCCTAAGGGTAGCATAACATGATAGAACGATTAGGTTTGGCAGTATAGTTCAGCGAATCCCAAAGAGCAGTGGCTTAAACAAGATAGATGCATATTTCTCCCTCATTGTAAACAAGGTCTAAATACAAAGTTATCCAGGACTACTTAAGTGCTCTGCAGTGAGAAAGACCTGGTTCCATCTATCTTGCTGCAAACTCTCCTTAGCATCTACTTCATGCTTCTACTTCACAATCCATCAAGGCTGCTCAAGTCCAACCATCCCATCCAATTCCAGGTATTAGGAAAAAAGAACAAGGTAAAAAAGGGTGACGTTCCTCCTTTCTAGAAATTTCACACATAAGTCCTTTAGTCAGAATGTAGTCCCACAGCCACACCTAGCAGCAAGGGTAGCTAGACCATACAGCCTTTATTCCAGAAGAAGTTTATATTACTTAAAAAGAAAGGAAGGCTAGATACTGAGGCACAATTAGCAGTTTCTGCCACAAAGTTCAAATATATTTAAAGGAATCTCATTTGCTGTTCCTGGTAACAGCAGGTCTCTCTTCGGGTGAACGTTATCTAAGCAAGTAAGATCGATGAAATGGGAGAAGGAAGCCTGTATGTCCAACGGGAAGCATCAATAATTTGAGCCTTGACGTGAACCGACAAGTTAGTCTCCATGTAAGATAAACAAGTATGACCATCACATGAGTTCTAAAATGTGTTTTTAGTTCTTCATAAATGTTTGTACCACTGACATTGTCCCAGAGTCAGACGTACAGTTTCATGCTTTATATCCTGCCAATTCTACTGCAGACCTGTTTGCTTCACTCTTCGGACTAGTCTTTTAGTCTTTGGGAGTTTCAGTGTCTTTATGGAGTTCAGATCTTGAACAAGAGATGAAAATGTGAACAGGGGACCACTCATGCAAAACCCAAAGTGTCCTACATCTGAGCCAGCACCGGGAAGAAACTTGCTCTGCTGCCAAAGACTGGGCCCTAAGGGAGGAGGCAATGAGAACACCGCAGATGACCCCAGAGCTGCCAACAGGAACGTGGAGATCTGGAAGATCAAGCAGCTCATTAAGAGCTTGGAGGTAGCCCGCAGCAAAGGCCCAAGCATGGTATCACTGATCAATCCTCCCCAAGACCAGATTTTACGACTGGCAAAAATGTTACCAGATGAATTTGAAAGTGCACCTAACATTCAGTTACTAGCAAACTGTCTTTCAGTCCTGGAAGCCAATACATTTGTACAACAACGACTCAAGCTTCAAAACAAAGTACCTTCAAAAGGGGCTGATAGTTTACTACGGTACAACTGTAACAGAAGAAGGAAAGGAAAAGAAAGTCAACCCTGACTCTGAACCCTTCAAAACAATTGCTACATTGTTGTATGTGTGTGACAACAAATTCCATCCAGAGGCTCTTATAGCACTTCTTCCGGATGACAGCTAGCTGGTGTCATTGTAGTAAATAGTAGTGCTGATTTTTTGACACACTCCAAGGAAACACAAGAGAAGTCCTGCACGAATTCACTGAGGATCTCCCAAAGAAACACGGTAGAGGAGATCAACCAGCCTTGCATCTTGCCCTTTCAAGGATGCAAAGTGATTTAACTATGTTCAGAAAGTAGCTGAGACTACTGGGCAGACTGCACACAGCATATGAGATCTTAGTTCCCTCACCAGGGATCAAGTCCATGCTTTTTGCAGTGGATGTACAGTCTCAGCCACTGGACCCAGCACAGTGACCCATTTACATGACATCCTCAGCTTAGACTGTGGAATAAGAAATATATGTGGTGAGTATTGGGATAGAAAAAAAAAAAAAATCTGTTAAATGCTTCTCAAATGGTCTCAATGTGGGTCTTCAGAAGAAGGGCTTTTCATTTTTCTGCTAATCTCTCAAACACATTCCCTTATAATATATGCATTTGAGGTATGGTATGACTTCTACATTTTCTAAAATACCAACTGAATTGTTAGTTATGGAAGAAAACTTACATAGAAATATATACTCAAGAGGTGAGTCACACCAGATTGGTATCTTCTTTAAAAAAAAAACAAAAACGAGTTGTTTAGACGTCAACTACTAAGCTCGAGGTATTTCAGAAATTAAGAAGAAGCAGACTTTCCTGGCAGTCCAGTGGCTTAGACTCCTCGCTTTCACTGCAGGGGGCCCAGGTTTGATCCCTGGTCAGAAAACTAAGATCCCACATGCTGTGTGACAAAAAGAAAGAAAGAAATTAAGTGGAAGAACTGGGCAATAAGCAAGATGGGAATTTCCAAAGTTGCTCTAAAAACAGCAAGCTAGTCACACCAGTGACAGTTGCTAGCTAGACGCGGAAAATAAATCTTTACAAAATTGCTAGAGATTCAACCTTACTTGTTTATAGCTAGTCTCTCTCTTAGGGAGGCAACTTTGTGCCCAGTTTAGATTTAGTGTGGCTACAGCAGTCTTTAAAGCAAGTTTTTTTGATTAACCACAGCAGCATGTGGTAATGTTTTACTGTGGATAAAACGGCATCTCAGAAAGACAGATCCGAGGACATGATATGCTGCATAATAACCTCACAGTTTTATGGCCCATTCTCCACTACCACCACCCCAACACACACCCATCTTCTCTTAAAAGTAACTGTCTACTCTTTGCAGTCCAGAAATTCTACAACAAGCCAGCCTGTGATCAAAGACATCTCCATCAGCTTTCCCTGGATACATAATCCACAGCTGGCAAACACTCAGAAACACCCTATTGACCATGAATAAATTTGATTTTTTGGACCGGAGGTATGCAAAATCTTGCTATGCAGCCCACAACAATCATGCATTTGAAGATTATTCCTCCTTTTCAAGACAGATATTTTCTTTATAAATCTTGGTCCTGTTTCTGAGGTGTACCAAGACCTCAGGCCTGAAAAATTAGAGGGAAATTTCTCATAGCCAGGGCAGACTGTCAGAAAACCTCATGATTTAAATGGAGAAAAGGAAAACAGAATTAAATTTGCACACACACACACACACACACACACACACACACACACACCGGTGCTAGGTGTCAAATAAGTTTGGGAAACACTAACTGAAAGATTTCTTTTCTTGCAGACCTTCTCAGAGCCTTTAATATTGTCAATATGCATTATGGATCTCTAAGAGGGGCATGGTAGACAGATTTTCTACTTCAACTCTTATTCATCTTACAGGCAAATGCTCTGTAGAATATACATGGCAAAATGCTAGAATGGAAAGAAATGTATCAAGATTAAACAGGGCTATCTTGGGGTATTAAAGTTTATAGGTAATTTTAATTCTCTATATTCTAAACTCCCTATCATGAATTTTTATTGCTTTTATAATCTAAAAAAAGGATGTGAAAATAAAAAATAACTCTTGAATCTATATTAATATCTTTAAAAATAAGAAGTAACTGAAAGTGAGGTATTTTCTTTCTCATAAGAAATAGAGGTGTTTCTTGTTCTTTAAGATTTACTGTATACCTCCAGTATGCCAGGTTCTGATGTAGAAAGGATTTATTTTGATGATTCACTACATAGTACCAGTGGCCTGAAAGAGGAAAAGAAACTCTTTAAAGATCTTCCCACCATGTACTAATAAATAAACTAAAGCCTACAAATGTAATAAAACACTCATACAATATTAATCTGAAAAATACATATTTATACTATTGTGTTTTCCCCTTAATCATTTAAAAGATCTCCTTCTAGTAAAACTTCTTGATTTACCTTTTAATAGTACCCTATACCGGAGAAGGCAATGGCACCCCATTCCAGTACTCTCGCCTGGAAAATCCCATGGACAGAGGAGCCTGGTAGGCTGCAGTCCATGGGGTTGCTCGAGTCGGACACAACTAAGCGACTTCACTTTCACTTTTCACTTTCATGCATTGGAGAAGGAAATGGCAACCCACTCCAGTGTTCTTGCCTGGAGAATCCCAGGGACGGGGGAGCCTGGTGGGCTGCCGTCTATGGGGTCGCACAGAGTCGGACACGACTTAAGTGACTTAGCAGTACCCTATACATAAAAACTTACACTAGAAATCAAATTTTATCAATAGACCCTTAAACTCTATTATTCATTCTTTTATCAAATTATTAAATGCTATTACATGCTAGCAAATATGTAATTATTCTTGGAGAATTTCATGAAAGCAGGTCTTTCTACATGCTAGTTATTTTAGCAGGTTATTATCTATTTGGCTGCAACAGTACTTATAAAATTAGAAAGAGGAAAATTAGCATAAAGAAACTAAAGTCGCAACAGACCTATGTAGCAAATATTTTATGATATGATCTGTTGCTTTGTCTTATTTTCAGTTTGATAATCCCAGTAACATGGACTACCCAGAAGAGTAAAACCAAGTTCAAATTCTGGCCAAAAGAAAACATTTTCAGTGTGCTTGGTCCTAAGGCTTCCTACATTTCCAGTTATGCCAGGCTTCTCAAAAGAGACAGGAGGAGCCAGACATCAAAGTCCATCTTTAGCAATTCCACAAACCACTTTCTTGTTAAGGCATCCCTGTCCTCAGTTACTAAACCACAGTGACTAAAGTCTATTCACTCTCCAAGTTCACCATGAACAAAAGAACTCTTCTTCTAAACCCTTCAGACTGTTCTTCCCATGGAGTATTTTCAGAGAGTTCTGGGAATGACCCCTTCCTCTCAGTTGGGGGGGCAGGTCAAGAATGGACACAGGACACTCTGACAAAGGCAGATTTCGAGCCAGACCTATCCCGGGAGGCAAAGAACATACTTCTATTCAGTCATCTCCCAAAATGAGAGTAAAAAACTCTGGGTATTCTCTCTTCAACTCAAAGGGGAGAAACCCAGGGAAATTATGTCAGCTGGAAGCCCCACTGTGGAAATTTCAAGTCCACCAGGCTAACCACAGTCAGATGGAAGGGTCACAAATAGGTATAAGCCTTTGCTTCAAGACCTCAGTAAAGAGGCCTAAATTTTGTAACTAGCCAAATGAGCAGCAAATTTATTTGCTTGGGGAAATTACATTGCCCTGCTCTAATTAGAGCTCTGCTGGAACAGAGTTTCTAGAAAGTGTTGAGATATCCTATTTCACTGAGCAAGAGTTCTAATGACTAAAGTGGGCCCCCAAAATCATATTAGAAAAGCCATTTAGAGGAATAAATTTCCACAAATCAAACCAAAGCAAAATAAAAATAAACTAAGTCTACCATTTTTTAGTATTTATTATATACATATGTTCACCAAATATACAGTATGTTTCTAGTTCACTCTGCTGAATTGTCTTAAGATGTCAATAGCAGCAAGGAAGACTGTTAACACTAGCTCAAAAGGATTCCTAGAGAGCCTAAGAAACAAGGAATACAGTGCCTCAGAAATACAGCTTTAAGACCAAAAAAATATTGTTTTATAAGTAAAAGAAACTTGGAGCACAACTCTAAATTCTGTATTTGTTGAATCAGTGTTAATAAGTTCAAGCTCATTGGGCTTTCTAAAACTAACATGCTCAAACAAATAAATGGAGGCCAAGAAAACATACATAGAGGAAATATTTGTGGGCCCAAAACATGAGTTTAGAAATCAAATAGCATTACAAATAAGCATAGAACTATTGTTATGTCACCCATGAATAAAGACATGAAATGACCTATGTATAAAAGTTCCCAGTCATTGACATCATATTCCAAGACAAAAATATCAAAATAACTAAATGCTTCTCACACATGGGAGCCACACCTTAAACATGCAAAGAAATTCAAACCAACTTAGGTGGCTATAAATGACAGAGGAAGCAGCTGCTGTTAAAAAAAGTTTTGGGTTTCTTAATAGCTCATGTCAGCAGCCACTTTAAAAAATAGGGTAATTTTTTAAATGGTTAGACACAACTCTCTTAAGCAACTATCTATGGCGAAATAGGAAAGCTGAGACAAATTTGTACACTGAGGAATACAACGGTATTTGGAGAAAATTGCTTCCCACTCTCTTACTAATTTAGCAAGTAAGAATGTATCAGCCTCAGATTGGTCAGTATCTAAGCAGCAGGCAGTAATTTTTGTTTTCTCCCCCGCCTTTCTGAAGAATTTGGAATGCATCTAATATTACTTGTTAACAATCACTTATATCCATTGCACCAGGCATATGTCTGGATAGAGCTGGGATAGAATACCCATGTGCTGTGTCTCATGTTAGTTGAAACCGTTGTTGAGGAGATAGAAAAATGGAGGATGGAAAAAATCACACATGTGCAGAGACTATTTACTATTCACTTTGTACAGTCAACAAATCTAATGCCCAGCTTTGGTTTGACAATTTTTGAAAGAGAGCCATCTCTACCTCTCAAGCAGTGAATGCAAACTGTCTCTTCAGTTATCCTCTTGATCCATAGAGATGATGACTCCGTTTCTGGGTAAAATACATGAATAGATGGGGGACTCTGTGGATAGCCAATTTGAAAGCTGGCTACAGGTTGGCTACATACACTGCTCATTTTAAGAAAATATATGAACATTTCCAATTACAAAGAAGATTAACTCAAGGGTGCTCATTTATACCTTACAGAGGAAAGAGGCTGTTTGCTATAATTTTTATCAGGTCAAGAGCAAGAAGAAACTTGAGAGCAAAGTTGTTTGTGAGGTTATTTTTCGTAAGAGTGGTAGAAACTTCTGGACTGTCCCATGAGACTCACCAGATGATTCTGTATGCATTACTCAAGTCAGGAGGTGGCTGGAGCCATCACAACTGATTGTGACTCCTAAGGACACTGGCAAACCTTTACACTCCGGGAAAATTAAAAGTATTGAGGCTGATCAAATCCAAGTTGTACCTAAATTCTCCTAGGAACATTCCAAAAACTAAGAAAGCAGGAGAAATAAAATATATATAGTCCCTATTTACAGCACTCAGATATCATGCAACCTCTTCAATCTCACTGAAATGAAAATAGAAAACAAGGGGAAAATGGGAAAGGGGAGGAGTATTTTGGATTCTTCCTCAATGCTCCATTCCTACTGTTCTATTCCTACTAGTTGTCCCGGAACCAGAAAATGACATCAGAAATGTGAACACAACACAGCACATGAGCCCTGATGAAGGTCAGGCTTTGATGAAGGTAAAAGAAGGAAGAGGCAAAATACAAGAGTCCAGTTATAAGCCCACAAATAACTGTGCCCCACCATGCCTAACCCCTACATTCTTAAACCATTCTGTTCAGCCAGCCTACAAAGGCAGCTTGAATTCCCAGGCCCCGGGTGCTGCCAAGTATTCTGCATTTACTGCAACAGTCTCCCCATCACTACCCCTGCCAGTGATGTAGCACTCCAACCTCATGGTGCTGCCAGACTTGCTTCCTGACATGCGTTTTCTTGAGCTCAAACACCTACAGCAGCCCACCAGTGTCAGGCACTGTGCTAAGTGCTTTTCATGCATTACCTCCTTTCATCCTCACAACAGGACTATGAGATATATTCTCATTCTTTCCACTTCACAGATGAAGAAACTGAGGCACAGAATAGTTTAGTAATTTACCCAAAATTACACAGCTAGGATATAGCAGAACACTTACACCCTCATTTGCTTTAACATCAACAAAATAAAGTCCAAACTCTCCAGCCTCACCATCAAGCATCTATCTTTCCAGGCTTATTTCCTTCTCTTCCCCTTTGTTTCTTCCTTACTGCCTGGCATAAAACAATGCAGTTCTCTCAACGAATACGTGTTGACTGAATTACATGTCCAACTTAATAAACGATCAGTCAATTTTTATTTCATTCAAACATGGTTCCTATTTACAATGGCATAGGGAAAAAAATGTTTCAGCTTCTGCCCAGGAAATCTAATCTTTGAACATGACTCTAGGCAACAAAGAAATTGCACAATAACTTGTTAGGTTAATTATTTATCTCCTCACTGTCACCAAGGGCTTCCAGGCAAGGTAGTAGTAACTTGTAACAGTAGTGTTACAAGTCACACTAGAGTGGGGCAAGGTTGTTGAATATGAGTCCCCAATCCAGGAAACAAACTCCTTATGATATACCCTTTTGTTCCTTGAAAGAAAATTTGACAAATCTATCATAGGTGATCATACTGGCAGTAGCCTTGAGTACTTAGAGCAAAACTGATTGTTTTATATAAATTAGGTTTTGTTTGGTGGCAACAAGTAGGATAAAGTAAAACCCAAGCTTCATTGATACAGTGCTTTGCAGGATATAAATCACTTACACATAACCTCTGATATCATCCCCACAGCAACATTCTGAGGCTTTATTATTGTCCCCAGTTGGCATAGGAGGAAACTGAGATGCAAAAATGATGAGAAAAGTACCCCAAACCACAAAGCAGGCAAAAGAGCCCAAGTCTCCTCTCTCCAAGTCCAATCTGAGGGTTCCAGGTGGGAAGAGCAGTTATTTTCTCACAGACCTTTCGCTCTACACAGAGCAGCTTCGGTGACAAAGACAGATTCTGCCCAACTCACTCCAAGAATCCAAGCTGAGGAGTGGAGGTTCTCAAGAAGATCCAGGAAACAGCTGCCAACAGGGCCCTTCTGTCACGGTTTCTGTGGGCTTAAGACACTAGCTCTATCAACTGTACATAATAAGTAATGATTCTTATTACTCATAAGATCCCTTCTTCCTCCTTATCCCCCTTCTTCCTGCCCACTCCCAAAATACCTGAACAATCCAGAAGCAGAAAAGAAGAAAGTAGTAACATCCACGCCCATCACTCCTGGTTTTCTACAAATGCTGCAATAAGCGCATGGAGCAGAGCCTTATTACCTTAACCTGGGGAGGGGGATGAGGAAGGGAATGGTGATGGTTCATCTTATGTGTCAACTTGTAGGGTGTGTTTGGATGAGATTAACATTTAAATGGGTGAACTTCGGGTAAAGCAGATTGCCCTCCATAATACAGATAGGCCTCATGCAATCAGTTGAAGGTCTGAGTAGAACAAAAAGACCAGCCTCCCCAGGCAAGGGGCAGATCTCCACCACACTGCCTTAAGACTGGATCTGCATCCATTCTGGTGAGAGCTGCGTCAGCTCACCTGGGTCTCCAGTCTGCTGGCCCACATAGCAGATTTTGGACTTCTCATAATCACGTGAACAAATTCCCTATGAAGAATGCCATATACATATACATACAATAGTGTGTATGTTTGTGAATGTGAGTGTGTGTGTGTGTACATATATATAATCCCCTGGAGAAGGGATAGGCTACCCACTCCAGTATTCTTGGGCTTCCTTGGTGGCTCAGAAGTAAAGAATCTGCCTGCAATGCAGGAGACCTGGGTTCAATCCCTGGGTTGGGAAGATCCCCTGGAGGAGGGCACGGCAACCCACTCCAGTATTCTTGCCTGGAGAATCTCCATGGACAGAGGAGCTTGGTGGGCTACAGTCCATGGGATCACCGAGTTGGACATGACTGACTGAGCAGCAAAGCACACAGCATACACACACACACACACACACACACACACACACACACACACACACATATATGTACCTCATTGGTTCTGTTTCTCTGGAAATTCATGACTAAACAGGGAGAATACCAATTGGCAATGGTGGAATATTGTAGGAGCAAATTTTTCCCACAGATGAAGAAAGATCCCTGAGACGATGAAGAGGAACTCAGAGATAGGATGTGGTGTCCATGTGGAGGAAGTACTGAAGTATAGGTACTTTGTGGAGGTGCTGGAATTGAGAACGCCTTTGCTAAGGGAGAACTAATATTTTCAGCTATACAAGGAGAAAGTTTATTATTCTTAAAAATTATATAATATGTAAAAAATGTGATATAAAACTCACTTTGGTTATAAAAATACCACTAGAAAACACATTTGACGATTTTTATCAAATTAACCTTTTTGAAAGATGGAAAGATTCACATTATGCAAGAGGAATAACTTTCCCATTTTGTTTAATGTGTGAAAGAATCAAGAGGCCACCAGCATACTTAAACAATATACTGGAAAGCAAAAAAGTTTTTATGACAGAGCAAAGGAAAAATACAACTTCATATTTGTTTCAGATATGTAATTTCAGCAAACACATCTATTAAAATACATAATCTCATCAGCTGCACTAAAGTTTATTTTTAAACAGATATTCAAAATATTTAAGCCCTAATCCTATCACAGCTGCAGCTGGATCATCAATTGTCAAGTTACAGGTTTACATTCATTCGCACCAAAATATCTGCATCATTACAGTATTTATTTTGAGGATATTTTTCATGTGGATAATTAAAAGCATACAAGTCCATATACATTTCATTTTTATTATCAAAGTAGTTTTCAAAGATATTTCTAGGCCCAAAATATGAAAGTGAAGTCGCTCAGTCGTGTCCAACTCTTTGCGACCCCATGGATGGTAGCCTACCAGGCTCCGAGATCCATGGGATTTTCCAGGCAAGAATACTGGAGTGGGCTGCCATTTCCTTCTCCAGGGGATCTTCCCAACCCAGGGATCGAACCTGGGTCTTCTGCATAGCAGACAGACGCTTTACCGTCTGAGCCACTAGAGTGATCCAAGGTTAAATTTAATGTATTTTGTCTACGATGAAAATTTTACACCTATGATAAAAGACTAACATAGAGTGCTGACTTAGCTCAGAAATTTTAGTCTACTCATGAAAAACAATTTCTTCTGGTGGGATAATTTTAAAATTATCACACTAGACAATGACAACTTATCAGTTAGTTAGGATGTTTTCAGCTGTAAACATTAGAAGACAATTAAAGTTGGCTGAAGCAATCTATCTGGACATTTATCTCTCTCTTAACAGTATCTTTAGAGGTAGGTGGTTCTAGCCTGAGTAGGTCAGTGGCTCTATGATGTCATCCTTTGCTCTTCCATCTTTGGTAGTGGGAGACCACCTTCTAATAGTGGTGGCAAAAGCTCCAAACAACACATTATCACACAAGAATGTCCAAAGTAGGAACACAGGAGGCAGGGAGAGGTAAGGAGACTAGCTCCCTGAACCTCTCTCTTTTTTAAATAAGAGAAACATCTTTCCCAGAAGCCCTCAGTTGACTTTCCAGTAAGTCTCCTTGACCAAAATAAAGTCACATGACCTCTTCTAAACTATTTTGTGCCAAAAAGGGATAGGATTACCATGATTAGCTAAAAAGTTTTCATTCATCCTGTAGGGTTGGGTATACTGCAGCCAGATGCCTGAACAAAATTGGGGTTCTGTTAACAAGGGGCTTTCCTGGTGGCTCAGAAGGTAAAGCGTCTGCCTGCAATGCGGGAGACCTGGGTTGGATTCCTGGGTCGGGAAGATCCCCTAGAGAAGGAAATGGCAATCCACTCCAGCACTCTTGCCTGGAAAATTCCATGGACGGAGGAGTCTGATATGGTATAGTCCATGGGGTCCCAAAGAGTTGGACACGACTTCACTTTCACTTTCACAAGGAAGAAAGCAGGATGGCAATCAAGAGTGACTTCCAAAGATGGGTAAGGGAATAACAGCTTATATTGCGAGTGCTTTTAGCACCACTCACCTTATTATGCACTTTTTATACATTCTATCATTTAGTTCTCACCAGTTAGAGGCCATTGTTATCTTCATTTTCCAGATAAGGAAATCAAGTTTCAAATAAAAAGCATCTTATTTCATCCATTTTTACTGCATTATGCAAAGAAGGAAGAAAAATTATCACAGGTATAACAAACTATAGAATGCTCCTTTTAAAATATATAATGCTCCAATAAAATCTATGGCTAAAATTTTTTGTTTTAAAATTCATATATATTACCAACAATAAAACTATTTCTTGATCATCTTTTTACATATTTATTACAATACATAAATATATACATTTTACTTTGCTTTCTTCCAAATCTTTTTCATTTCCAGTCTTCTTGAATATCATGTGGAATAGTGAAAAGAAAATTCCAATTTTATTTGTTGGCCACCTACATTCCTTCTAATTTTTCACCATCAGAAATAACACAACAAAGTTTTGTGTTTTTTTTCTTACAGTTTTTTTATTCTTTAGCTGTCTGTCTTTAGAAGAGATTCCAAAGAGTGGGATGGCTGGGTCAAAGGGTCTTACCATTTGTATAATTTTTCACATCCACTGCCAATGGGCTCCTAAAAGAACTGAGCTATTAACAGTGCTGCCAGAAATGTATGAATGTACCCATTTTTCTCATGTCACATAAGCTTTGTTTTATTTACATTTGTATTCATTAAAGAGCCATAAATGGCTTCTCATTATTTTTTTTACTTCCATTTCTTTGATTTGGAGTAGACCATTTCCCTATAGGCATATATGCAACTATTTTCTCATGTGAAAACCTGTTCCTATTCTCTGCTCATTAATCTTTCTGGGTCTTAGTGCTGCTGTGATTCACATATTTCAAAACAAGTTGGTTTAATTTCATTTCTGCAAACTGCATGCAGACTGACTGACTAGTTTGTCTAGACTTACACTTGGGTGAACCCAAATTCCAGCTTGTTTCCTCAAACTCCTAGATTAATAACTGAGGCATAACTGTCAGTCTTAGCGATAAAAATATTAACAAGAATGTTTCCACTGCTTATCTTTTTTCCCAAGATACATATTAAGACCGCATACTCAAAAATTCTAAGAATAATATTTATACATCAGCCCTTGTTTTCATTGTCAACTATACTCTGCAGATAAAGGATTATTCTTTCACTGTGGGATAATAGCCATTATAAGATTTCTTTTATGCCAAAATTGCAAGGTGGAAAAAGCAATATCTTCAGATTTTGTTTTCCTTAAGTATAAAGAAAAAAATCATCCTCAAAACAACATATACAATAAACTTTCAATCTTAAGCAAAAAAGAAAAGGCAAAAAAGGGGGAGGGAAGGATAAACGAGGAATTTGGGATTAATGGATACACACTACTATGTGTAAAATAAACAACAAGGACCTACTGTGTAGCACAGGAACCTACATTTAATATCTTGTAATAACCTATGATGGAAAATAATCTGGAAAAGTGTGTATATCTGTGTGTGTGTCTAAATCACTTTGCTGTACACCTGAAACTACTACTACAATGTAAATCAATTATACTTCAATACGAAAAGAAAAAAAGAAAAAACATACAACACATTGTTGTAAATACTTTTTTCACCTCTACTGCCCTGCCTCTTATCTCCTTCTGTTACCTAAATATTTATTCTCAAACCAGAATCCCTAAGAGAGCCTTTTAAAAAATATAGATTCCTGCCCCATGCCCCAAATCTATGGGGTTGCAGCCTAATAATCTGTACTTTTAAAATATTCCCCAAGTTTTCAAATATTTTAGCTGTAAAATTTCTCATTTTAAACTAAGTCTCTTAACAAGAACCATAAGGCTAATATTTAAATTGATTTTAAATTCTGCTAAGCCAAACATTTGTATTTACTTTTGTAGTGCTTCCCACCGGAGAAGGCAATGGCACCCCACTCCAGTACTCTTGCCTGGAAAATCCCATGGACGGAGGTGCCTGGTGGGCTGCAGTCCATGGGGTCGCTAAGAATCGGGCACGACTGAGCGACTTCACTTTCAATTTTCACTTTCACGCATTGGAGAAGGAAATGGCAACCCACTCCAGTGTTCTTGCCTGGAGAATCCCAGGGACGGGGGAGCCTGGTGGGCTGCCGTCTATGGGGTCACACAGAGTCGGACACGACTGAAGTGACTTAGCAGCAGCAGTGCTTCCCACCCAGGTGGCGCTAGTGGTAAAGAAACCACCTGCCAATGCAGGAGACCTAAGAGATGCCAGGTTAATTCCTGGGTTGGGGAAATCCCCTGGAGAAGGGAATGGCCACCCATTCCAGTATTCTTGTCTGGAGAATCCCATGGACAGAGGAGCCTGGTGGGCTACAGTCCATGGCATCACAAAAAGTAGGACATTACTGAAGCAACTTAGCACACATAATGCTTTGGAAAGCTCTTGAAAGACAATTTAAGCTGTTGATTCATCTTTTGCCTAAGAAAGAGCAGAGGCCAGAGACAAACATTTTTTGCTCTCAGCCCTTTGCAAGGTAAGGTAAGGATGTGTGGCACCCAGAATCATCACTGGTACCAATTTACCCTCAAGAGTGCTTTCTGAAGGAAGTATTCAGGAGGCCTTAGTCCTATCGCAAAGGCTTTGTTAGTTTTTTGTTTACTTTTTCATAAATAACCAAAATCAACTTGTATAAGGGTAGCACAACCGTGAGTATTTTTATATTTTCAAACTTTTCCTTAATGTTTCGGGGAAGTTTTTTTGGGGGGGAGGGGAGTTATTTTTATGCTTCAGGAGAAACAGACATAAAAAGCCTTGGTGGCATTCCCCATTTATAAACTGGTTGCTTTTGAATTCTCTTCACTGACAGGCATTATTAGAATCTTATTCTAAGATGTCCAAAAGTGCTGCGGATAGTTTATTACTGTCTTTAATAATGCTGATTTCTGCATTACTCTATTAATAAGGGTTATTCTGTATATGCATATATTCCACATATGTACGTAATATATATATAAAGAAAAACTTGGATGCATTTGCAAATCAGAAGGATATTAACGAAAAAGTCTTCATAAGTCAATGCTTTACTAACTCTCCAAGGTATTTCCACAAGGTATTTAAATCACAGAAAAGCACTTCAGCTGCGGCCTCGGCTGCATGGAGAGAAAACCCTGTGGTTAGAGTTTTACCTTCTTTCTGCAGCCCCCCAAAAAAGACAGCTGTGCTATGTGAAGAAAACTCTGAGGAGACAGGGCAATACCACATGATCCTGCAGTCAAGGAAACATGTTAACTGCAGCCTCCTGAACCGGCTAAATCTTACTAGTCAGCCTCATTCCAGAAACAACATTAGTAATCAATCCTGCGTTCCTTGCAAGATTAGTGTTTCTGAGTTCAGCCTCCCCCAGTGGAAGTTTTCTTTACCCAATTTTACAATATACAGGCTGCAAATCTTTTGATCTCATTGAACTAAAACAGGCAAAAGCATTCAATATCTTACTCCATAGTTTCATGTTAAGCTTCCAACTGCAGGCTATAATTGGCCAGAAATTTTGATGCTTCTTGAACTATCCTACCAAAGCATCCTAACAGAGGAGCAGATTCCAAGTACAAAATTAAATTCCTTTCCCTAGGGAATGTCTTAAGAATTCTTCTATATGTCCCATCTTAGTCCCTGATATTTATGCATTTGCTTTGATAACAAATAATATTTCTTCTAAAACTCTACGATAAATGGATATTCCTGAAGGAGGAAGCAGGTATATTACAGCACTTCATATACCCAAGAGGGTGCACACCCATCAGATTATCTGCCTTATTCAAAATGCTTTCCTTTCCAACTGCAAACCACATCCACAAAGCAAGTTCCTGAGAGCTATTTGTACAACATGCTGCCCCAGGCCCTCACTGTGTTAACTGAACTAGAAGGCCCCTGATTACAGAGACCAGGAGGTTCCCCATCCAGTGAATGTGAGGAGATGGAGAGCAAGACATCTCTCTCTTTGGCTGGACCTGTGGCCAAGTGTTCGCCCCTATGTAATCCGAGGAGTGAAGAAAGGCGATCTTCAGAAAGGGACTAAATGAAGAAGATACTCAGAAGCAGAGGCGAGAAGTAGAATGGAATGCCACCTGGGTCTCTGATATATCCAGTCTAGAGTCGGGGGCTGCCCTTCCTGGAGCTGGGCTCCGTCAATTTGGAAGCTCTATTCTCTGAGTGATTCACCTCAGCACACCACAAGGAACTCTAGTTGGCAAAATATGAGCTAAAACAATGAAAAAGGCAACCCAGGGCCTCAGTCACCATAAGGTGAATCGCTTTTGCTGTGGTTGCAACCTTACTCTAACAACAACTTTCAATTTGAAAAAAATTAGAAATTAAGACATAGGGGCAATAAAACTAAATCAATAACCAGACAGGTTCCTAGTTGGATATAAAGTAGGTATTCCTTCTTACCTAGCAAGAAGAAACTGATCCAACCTGCCTTGCCTTAAGCTGTCATAGTTTTAGAATTGATCATCTGTAAATTATGAGTACAAAAACTTTAAAAAGAGGAAGAGGTGCAGGCCCGTCTTCCGTCTTTACCAGGACCGTGAACTTCCCTTTTCTCCAGGTTGTTATGTACTCTGCTGTTGTCACGGTGGACAGTGTGGCAAGAGACTGCCCCACCACAGACAGCCACACGTCCACCAGCACGAGAAAGCCAGAGAAAGCAGGACTCGAGTGCTGACAAAGAGGAACACTGCACCTCCAGTCACGTAACAGAAACCAGAGCAGGACACCATGCTTAACAGAACATGCTCATGCATTCCCACGTGCACCAAATACAGACATGCTTAATTATGCATCTGTGCTATTCACTGCAGGAGACCTTTAAAATGAGTGATTACTAAGTACAGTTTAAAAGTAACAAGGAATCTTATTCCATCTGTTCTAAATCGAGAAAAATAATTGAAGGAAATTCTTATAATATTCTGAATTTACATTTTTGTAATCAGGGCTAGCTTTCGTATACATGGTTTAAAAGAAAATGTACAGATGACCCATAACTTAAGATACAGTGTCTTTGAATTCATACCCCTTTCACTCATTGTTCCAGATAGAAAATAAGACAAGTAGGGGAAATAATTTTACAAGAGAGATTTAGATGAAGAGCAAGTTGCCAGCAAATGCCCAACGGTGGACCAAGCTGGTTTCTAAATCAGTCGGTGTGTGAACTGAAAACCGTTAGGACTGTGAGAAGCATCGGTAGAAAAGATTCCTGCCTTTCTCTGTCTCTGACTGTGTGCCTTTAAATGACATTTTAACTTTAAGTCACCGACATTTAGGTACTCTCCACATTTCAGCAGTTTTACAAAAGGTACAAATAGGCACAACGGAGCCAAAGGTAAGACAATTTGAACACAATCATCTCTATCAACGTAACGAAACCAAAGTGCATTATAGTTGTTACAAGCAGAAATAAGTCAACCTGAGGCAGACAAGGGGAAAAACAGACAGAGACAGACAGACAGACAGATCGCCATCCTAAAGTTAAACATCTATCTTCCAGGCTCGTTTTTTTCTGTTGTTTTTTTTTTTTTTAGTACACTTTAAGATTCATTTGAATGGAGATACTAATTGCTCCTAACTCAAAGGACTGTTCTGAGTATTAAATGAGTTAATATTTTGTATTAAAAAAAAGGTTCATTCTGAAGAAGACATCATTAATCACCTGTAGAAAGGATTAAAAACAAAAGCTAGCTGTTTCAGAAGATGGCATAGGAAAAGAAGGGGTGTAAGTCTCTACACACAGACACGTGTCAAGAAGCTCATATTCTGAGCCAATCACTTCCTATGAAATGAGCAGCCACACGCCCCCCTGTCCAAGACTTCCTTGTATCCCCCCAAAATAGTGAACTGTGTTGTGAGGGACTTCAATACTCTCATAGATTAAACACAGGATAAAGACACAGACTATAAAAATTTAGAAAGAAAAAAAAAAATGGACTCATGCTGTGGATGCCTCAAGAGAAGAGAAGAGAGAGAAGTCAGTAAAGGTCTCCAAATTTCTAAAAGCAGCCCATCTTCATTAAAATGGAGGGGAAGGTGAAAACATGAATCCAGACCCTTATAAGCAAGCACACCGCTTGCACAGGTTTAGGGTTTAAAATGCAGGTGCCTGAGCTTTTAAGATTTAGGGACTGGCTTGGAAGTGGCAGCAGTAACTGAAGATTTCTTTATAGTCAAGGTGATCAGCTTTCTTTTAGGGCATTGTGCAAACGAAGTCAGGTGGCCAAATGTAAGTACCATGTAAGACCCACAGGAAAACTGAATATTTCCCAGTTCAATACAATCTGACAATGGTTTTAGGAAGTATTCTTTTTTTAAAAAAGTTACACAGAAACAATTTTTAAAGCCATACAGACTACTTTTTACTTGATAAAACTTAAAATCAACACAATACTAGTCAACTTTTATACTGATTATTTTAAGTCTTGGGGAAAAAACAGTCAAGTCATGACTTTCTGCAGTTCCATGCTCCTTTTTTGTGTATCTTAAAACATTTTTGCACAAACCTTTTTTTATTGAGGTAAAATATACCTAACAAACTTTACCAGTTTAAGCATTTTCAAGTGTACATTCAGTGGCATTAACGGTATTGTTATGCAAGCATCAACACTACCTCCAGAATTTTTTCATCATCCTATACGGAAACTCTGTACCTATTAAACAACAATTCCCCCTCGCCACCAGCTCCTCCTACCCCCAGTAAGCACCTATTCTACGTTCCATTTCTTTGAATTTGACTATTCTGGGTCTCACATAAGTGGGATGTTAACAATATTTGTCTTTATCTCCCTTTTTGTCTGGCTTATTTCACTGAGCATAATGTCTTCAAGATTCATTCATGTTGTGGCATGTATCAGAAATTCATCCCATTTTAAGGCTAGTGCATGTATGCATAAATTTTGTTTATCCATTCATCTATCAATGGACATGTGAATTGTTTCCATCTTTTGGCTATGTGAATAATCACTGGTGTACAATTGGTCTAATCATTGGTGTACAACAATCTGCTCAAGTCTCTACTTTCAGTTATTGTGGATATACACTCAGAGGTGGGATTATGTTGGATCAAGTGGTAATTCTATGGTAGGATTTTTGAGGAACCACCATACTGTCTTCTAGAGCAGCTGTACCATTTTCAATTCCCACCAGCAATGCACAAGGGCTCCAATTTCTCTGCCACTTAACCAACATTTAGTGTTTTCTGGTTATTTTGATAACAGCCATCTTAATGGGTGTGAAGTGATATCTCCTGGTGGTTTTGAGTTGCATTTCCCTAATGATTAGTGACTGTTCCATTTTCTTTTAAATAGTGTTTCAAAATATGTCTTTTTGTTTTGTTTCAGTATCTCTTTCTATATAATAGAAATGTAGTCACTGCTCTAAGGAGATAATCATGAAATGTTCTGGGAGCTCTGAAAAACTTCCAAGACACTAAAACTAAGGAGCCCAAGTTTCCGTTATCTAGGTCTCAACCAGGTGCCAAAACCCTGGGGCCTAGACACAAAAGATATTTTCAAAAATACCTTTGAGGTTCTTAAAGACTAGGTAAAACAGCCTTGAACACAGTTCTCCTATTTGCCAATAATGTCTTTGTTGTCAAGGAGATTAACTAGCTGAGTAAGCGGAAAGCGGGATGGTCCCAGGGTTCTGGGGTACGAGGATGGTTCACCAAGTCAAGTATTGCTGGTCCTACCTGAGGCCTTGGTTGATCAGCTCCCGCTAATGTGTACATGTGTGTGTTCACATGTGCACACATGCATTCTGTGGCACCCCTCCCAGAGCTACACCCCAACAAAACAACCCAGCAACAGATTCAACCACCTCATGATAAAAATGATTTCATAAACCTGAGAAGCAGAAACAGGCACTTAAAAGATCTTGGGGTTAAAAGCCCTGCTGTGAGATAACTCCTTGTTCAGTTCTCCAGGTCTGGGTCCCTCTTAGAGTAACCCACCATGATTTCCAAATCCTAGAAATAACCTTTCTTTCCCTTGTCCATCTAAGCTAACCTAACCCTCTCTAGGCTGCCTGAGAAAATTTCCCTTTCAAATCTTTTCTCTTCCTTTTTCATTACTAAACTGTCTTCCAATTCATAGTCATTCATTCAACAGGCAACACACGTATGCTGAAGACCACTGTGTGTGAGGGGCTGAGCTTGGTGCTGGTGATACTATGACGCCAGCCAGAAGGGACTCACCATGGAGGGGGGTCTGCCTTCTCTGATTCTTACTTTATCTAAAATCCTGAAGTATTTCTGAGGGCTTACAGCCATTCTTTGTTCATCTATCAACAGAGGGTCACTTAACAATAGCTCGTTGAAAATGAAGTGGTGCAATAAAGAAAGATTCTTGAGCAAAGTCACTCATTTCGGTGGCCTCCTCAGAAAAATGGTAATACCACTCTTCCTGGAAGCAGAGACCTGAACCAAACAATCATTCATAGGGAAATGCATCAAAAAACTTTCTCAGAAAAAGCAACAACAGTCGAAAGAAATAGACAATCGTTTCTAAACACTTGCACCCTGAGGCTCGATGCTAAAGGTGCAGTTTCCATGGCTGCCGTGGCAGCTGTCATTACTGCTGGGTCTCCTGAAGGAGCTTTAAGGTGGAGTCACAACGAGGGACTCGGAGACTTCACTGCTGAACAAAAGACCAGAACAATGTTGAAGACACAGTATATATTACTACGACCAAGCCAACAAGAACACTTGCCTCATATTGAACAACAAAGCCTGCTAACTCTTCAGAGTTGACCAGAAGAGAAAGCCTGCAAGACTAGTTCACCAGTATGAAGAAAACAGGAAAAAGATGTCAAAATCCCCTTTGTTGCGTGTGATGGAATAAGAGAAAACCCGAGGGCAAAATGTAAACATGCACACAATTATGAATCTCAACTAAAAACCTGTAATGTGCGACGTGTGCCAGGCTTTGCAGTAAGAATCTATGTATCAGCAACTACCAACCAGAACAAAATACTCATGTACTTTTGTACAGACCAACCTTCCTGGCCATACAGTGGTTCTCTCTGACAGTGCATTCTGGGTAGAGAACAGTAAATGAAATCCAGACAGGAAGTAGCCAGAAAAAAGAAATGGCAGAGCATTCTAGCAATATCTTCTTGTAGAGAAACATGAGACATCACTCTTATATTTTAATCAAATTATTTAGGAACCCAGACCCTAAAATTACTTATTAATATGGTTACTCACAAAGGGTGGGGGAGTTGTAAATGAGTTTGTAATGGTTTGGCTTCCTTCCTAGGATCTGCATCACCAAGTCGGCCCTAATTACGGACCACTGGCAACTGCAGTCACATTCCCATCCAGAATGAAAAATTCTGACCTACTCCCCTTTCTGAAGCCTTTTCTCATTTTGATGCATATGGATTTGTGCTAATGGAAATTCCGTGTGAAAATTCCAACTTGCCAAAATGAGTCCATTCTCCACCCCCCACCAAAAAAAAACAACCATTTAAAGAAAGTATAATCACTTTTAACTTAAGAATGACAATACATTCATGCCAAGGGGGAGGGGGGATGAAGAGGGATGGACTAAGAGTTTAGGATTGGTAGCTGCAAACTATTACATTTAGAATGGATAAAAAACAAGGTGCTAATGCATAGCACCAGGAACTATATTCAGTATCCTGTGATAAACTGTAATTTGGAAAAGAATATAAAAAAAGAATGTATATATATATATATATGTACAACTGAGTGACTTTGTTATACAGCAGAGATTGGCACAACACCTTAAATAAATTATACAGTAAATAAACAAATAGAATGACAATGTATTCAAAATTTCCTTTCCTAACATGGATGTCTGAGCAATACACTGAGATACAAACATTGCATGATATGTTCTGGTGCTGTTTGTGAATTAGAATTATGCCTTGTTAAAAAGTATACTATCAAGTTTGAATTTGCCTAAAAGCCATAGTTGTGTAGCAATGCTGAAGAACACATGCTATTATTCTTGTGCAGCAGAGGCTCAGAGTTGTCCTCCCGGATACCCACTGTCCCTCTCTTCTAAAGAAATAGAAGGCATAGCAGGGCTCATGGCCGCATCCCTGACGATTACATTTTCTAGCCTCCCTTGCAGAGAAGTAGTCATGTGATTGGTTCTGAGCAACAGAATATGAGCCACACGATGTTTGCACCCTCTAGGTCACTTTTCTAAAAGGAAAGGAGATTGTCCTCCCTTTTCCTGTTCCCTTTTGCCACAGTAATAGAAACTCAAGCAGCCATCTTAGCTGGAAGATGGAAGATGTGGGGTAGAGAGGGCAACGTGATAAGACAGAAAGAACAGTTATCACCAACATCATAAAGCCATCTTATCAGCCTTGGTCTGCTTATGTTCTGACCAGTATAGATGCGAATGAAATAAACTGTTATTTTCACCAAACCAGTATCCTAATACATCTCTTGAAGCACTTTGAACCCAACCACTATCTTTTGTTGTGATACCTGTCCCTTGAACAGAAGGCACCATGGTTTTCCTTCATATGTGTGTACACTGACACATTTTTTTATTGGAGGACAATTGCTTTACAGTAGTGTGGTGGTTTCTGCCCTGAGTGCATGCTCAGTTCTGTCCAACTCTTTGTGACCCTATGGACTATAACTCGCCAGGCTTCCCTAGCCATGGGATTATCCAGGCAAGAGTACTGGAGTGGGTTACCATTTCCTCCTCCAGGGGATCTTCCCAACCCAGGGATCGAACCCAGGTCTCCTGCACTGCAGGCACATTCTTTACCAACTGAGTCAAATGGGAAGCCCAGTCTCTGCCATACATCAATGCAAATCAGTCATAATTATATATGTGTATATATATGAATACATACATACGTATATACCTCTCCACCCCCATTCCAGCCCTCTACATTGTCACAGTGTGTCAGGGCTCCCTTTTTTTTGCAGTAGCAGCAGCCTCCTGCTACTTATCTATTTTACACATGACAGTACATATGTGTCAATACTACTTTCTCAGTTTGTCTCACCCTCTCCTTCCCCTGTGTCCACCAGTCCACTCTCTATGCCCATGTCTTCATTTATTCTCTGTAAATAGGTTCATCAGTACTATTTTTCTAGATTGCATATATATGTGTTAGTATATACTTGTTTTTCTCCTTCTGACTTACTTCACTCTGTATAACAGGCTCTAGGTTCATCTACCTCACTAAAACTGACTCAAATTCATTCCTTTGTATGGCTGAGTAAAATTCCATTGGATATATGTTCTACAACTTCTTTACCCATTCATTTGCTGATGGTCATCTAAGGTTGCTTCCATGTCCTGGCTATTGTAAGCAGTCTGGCAATGAACGTTGGAGTACATGTGTCTTTTTGAATTGTAGTTTTATCAGGGTATATGCCCAATAATGAGACTGCTAGGTCATGTGGTTGTTTATTCCTAGGGAAACATAGGCAATACACTCTTTGACATAAATCACAGCAAGATCTTCTTTGACCCACCTCCTAGAGTAATGGAAATAACATAAATAAACAAATCTCAAACTGCTGCACAATTGCACTCATCTCACACGCTAGTAAAGTAATACTCAAAATTCTCCAAGCCAGGCTTCAGCAATACGTCAACCGTGAACTTCCAGATGTTCAAGCTGGTTTTAGAAAAGGCAGAGGAACCAGAGATCAAATTGCCAACATCTGCTGGATCATGGAAAAATCAAGAGAGTTCCAGAAAAACAACTATTTCTGCTTTATTGACTATGCCAAAGCCTTTGACTGTGTGGATCACAATAAACTGTGGGAAATTCTGAAAGAGATGGGAATACCAGACCACCTGACCTGCCTCTTGAGAAACCTATATGCAGGTCAGGAAGCAACAGTTAGAACTGGACATGGAACAACAGACTGATTCCAAATAGGAAAAACAGTATGTCAAGTCTGCATATTGTTACCCTGCTTATTTAACTTATATGCAGAGTACATCATGAGAAACACTGGGCTGGAAGAAGCACAAGCTGGAATCAAGATTGTTGGGAGAAATATCAATAACCTCAGATATGCAGATGACACCACCCTTATGGCAGAAAGTGAAGAGGAACTCAAAAGCCTCTTGATGAAGGTGAAAGAGGAGAGTGAAAAAGCTGGCTTAAAGCTCAGTCAGAAAACTAAGATCATGGCCTCTGGTCCCATCACTTCATGGCAAATAGATGGGGAAACAGTGGAAACAGTGTCAGACTTAAATTTTTGGGGCTCCAAAATCACTGCAGATGGTGACTGCAGCCATGAAATTAAAAGACACTTACTCCTTGAAAGGAAAGTTATGACCAACCTAGATAGTATATTCAAAAGCAGAGACATTGCTTTGCCAACAAAGGTGCATCTAGTCAAGGCTATGGTTTTTCCTGTGGTCATGTATGGATGTGAGAGTTGGACTGTGAAGAAAGCTGAGCGCCGAAGAATTGATGCTTTTGAACTGTGGTGTTGGAGAAGACTCTTGAGAGTCCCTTGGACTGCAAGGAGATCCAACCAGTCCATTCTGAAGGAGATTAGCCCTGGGATTTCTTTGGAGGGAATGATGCTGAAGCTGAAACTCCAGTACTTTGGCCACCTCATGTGAAGAGTTGACTCATTGGAAAAAACTCTGATGCTGGGAGGGATTGGGGCAGGGGAAGAAGGGGACGACAGAGGATGAGATGGCTGGATGGCATCACTGACTCGATGGATGTGAGTCTGGGTGAACTCCGGGAGTTGGTGATGGACAGGGAGGCCTGGCGTGCTGCGATTCATGGGTTCGTAAAGAGTCGGACACGACTGAGCGACTGAACTGAACTGATACTGTATACCTTTAACATTAATACTGTACATCTACTATACTTCAAGTTTTTAAAAAAAAAAAAAAGAAAAGAAAGGGGGTTTAATACTGTTTCAACTCTTTGGCTTTATTAGCAGCATAATGTAAGAGTTCTAATCCAAACCACCTATGTTTTCACAAATTGAACTTCCAGCAGTGAAAGTATTTTACCATACCCTCCAAGAGCTAAAATTTAAAACATATCTGGCTTAAGGTAATTAAAAATCCATCTTGAATTTATGTTCCATAGAGCATATGACATATCCCTGTACAAAAAAAAAATGAACTTTAGTAAACTGGACATAGGCCAGGGGAAAGCTGTATGATAAAGGCAGCAAAATGTCTGCTCGGGCAGGTGGAATCTATTTGAGGCGTAGTGGCTGCTCAACCAGGCTGAACAAACAGTCTTTTAGGGGACCAACCAGAGGTGACCACCTAAAGAATTTTCCACCAAACGCCACCATTTTCAGTTCTTTCTGATTAAGGACCAAAATAAAAGCTGTGGTAGTTATTTCATTTCCATCATTTAGAAAGCCACAAACAACAGCTAAGAGCTTTCTATAAGCATGCCAGCGGGGAGGGAGGGGGAGGAAGATTACAGTTGAAATTATACCCTTTTGAGAGCCAGTTAAGCCACTAATTCACAAGCAGGTCTCAAGGCTGCTATCTGACCCAGAAAGCCACAGGTGAGCAATTCATTTTAAGGCTGATTACATGAACATCAAATCATTCCATTTTTTTAACCTTTTAAAAATTTTTGACTTTTTCCACACTTTCTTTACACAACTGAACAACGGTCCCAACCCAGGGACTTGAACTTGGAAGTGGAAAACCTTCCAGTCTGAGCACTGAAGAGTGTCACTAGCCCTTGCATACCTCAGGCAAGTCATTACACATCTGGATTTTGCCATTTCCCTACCTGCAAAACAAACAAAAAAAAGACCACTTCCTACTTCCTGTTATGATAAAAAACAACAACAACAACTGGGGTAAGTCAAGCTCCAAAAAGACTTTCAATATGGTATATGACATTCCAACAGCCAGTTTTGGGGTAAGAAGAGGGAGGGAGGTTTAAGAAGGTGGGGATATATGTATACCTATGGTTGATTCATGTTGACATACGGCAGAAACCAACACAATATTGTAAGGCAATTATCATCCAATTTAAAATAAATAAAAAAGTTTAAAAAGAACTTAGAAATAATCTCTTCCATTTAGTCTATTTGCAACATAGAAAAACTCCCTATATGATCTATTCAACATAACAAAGAAAAAAGTTTGACCCTTTCAAGTCATAGAGGATTATTTGCTCTAGATAGCCTAGTCTTCTAGATTAATGTCCAAGAGGGCAGGGATTTTGTGTTTTGCTGTGGAGTATATCTTCAGCACCTAGAACAGTGTCCAGCCCATAATAGGTGCTCATTACATATTACTATTAATAGATGAAGAAATGAATAAACAGCTGGCAAAGAATCTGCCTGCAATGCAGGAGACTCCAGTTCTATTCCTGGGTTGGGAAGATCCACTGGAAAATGGATAGGCTACCCACTCCAGTATTGGGCTTTCCTGGTGGCTCAGCTAGAAAAGAATCCACCTGCAATGCAGGAGACCTGGGTTGGATCCTTGGGTTGGGAAGATGCCCTGGAGAAGGGAACTGACTACCCACTCCAGTATGCTGGCCTGGAGAATTCCACGGACTGTATAGTGTACATCTTCAGCACCTATAACAGTGCCCAGCCCATAACAGGTGCTCATTATATATTATAATAGATGAATAAATGAATAAAAGTTTAGCACTCAATAAATGCAGAAATGCTTTTTTTTTTCATTTTAGCCATTTCAGGTGGAGATTTCCTTAAAATGTGTAGTAGCACCCTCTCTTATCTTCTTAAAAAGATTATAAAGAGCATAATAGCACACTCCGCCAACAGCAAAGGGTCACCTTTGTGTACATCAAATATTCCAAAGATGCCTTCGTGTGCTTTAAAATATTAAATCACTACAGAATTTTTTATGCAATTTTTAGCTCTTTCATGCTTGTATCACGTTTACCACCCTTCCCTTTCTGTAGGGTTGTCATTTCTCCCTATTGTGAACAGCTTAGAATTGGCCGTTTCTGAGTTATTTGATTAAAAGCCAGTCAACCACAACTTAGCAGAGTGTCTCAAGTAAGAGTACAGGCTCTAAGAGATAAGGGAATGGGGCGAGGAGAGGGGCCTCTCTGTTTGCAAGTACCTGTTTCATGGGATCAGCCTACACTGAGGAATTAGCCTGGACTGAGGCCTTCCTAGTATGTGCTGCTTTCAAAGAGCAGAGTGAGTCCTTCAAACTGAAGCAGCTGAATTACAGGGAACCTTCCTAATGCTGGAAAACTATTATTTTTAAATAATATGTTAAATAGGAATGACCTAAAGCTTCCTAGCTAACCTGTGGTTTGGATGCCCAAGGATCTTAAATCAGGCCCCATTTTACAGGATCTTAGATTAGTATCGGTTTGGGAAAGAAATGTGACTCTTAGATAAAATAAGAAATGCACATTAGAAAAAAAATCTAACAGGTCCATGAAAAATCATTAAGCTTTGAGGCATCGTTTCTTGATGTGCGTGCTACTTATACAGGTATGTTAAGAGAACACTTATGTGTTCTCTTCTGTATGTATAGTACGCTTCAATAAAAAGTGTTAAAATTGCCAGAGCAGAGTAATATTTTATCCTTGCCCTATTCTAATGTAAACTGGCCTTTCATAAGCAATAAAGCACAGAGAGTTTGAACATGGAGATAGAAGCCGTAAGAGTCCTCTCTCCAAATAAAAGTCCACTAAGAGAAACACGCTACTCGTAACCAGAGGCTGTTGCCTGGGAAACTGGGGCTGTAACTACCGCAGTCACGCCTCAGGAACAACGATGGCCAAGATCTATTTCAATTCTTAGATGCCTCGAGGAACCACAGATGACTATAACTGTGGAAGACAGCCAATCTGTAGTAACGAAGAAGCGCGTGCCTGAGTTAGAGAAGCTACAATGGTTAAAGGAAAAAAGAGAGGCAGGGAAGAAGGAAAGAGAAAACAAAATTCAAGTGCAGCAAGTAAAGCCCAATCTAAGAACTGCACAGCTGCAAGGCTACAGGTTTCATTCATTTCAGCCAATCCACCCTCTTTACCTTATGGTGACCCCACAACAGCACCTGCCAGCCCCCTGCCAGGAGTAGGGAGAACAAAGCTGAGTAAGACTGGCCCTTTCACAGGGAAAGGCAAGCTCAGAGAAATGCTCCACTCGAGGTACAAGTGCCCTGGAACAAAGTAGGGGGAACCAATTATCTTCCGTATGAAATGGGCGTGGGAAGCTTCAGACAGAAGGTGGCATTTTTGAAGCTTGAATTCAAAGAATATGTACGATCTCCCCGGGATGAGGCCGAGGAGGGGCATCTCAGGCCAAGAGAATGACAGATACAAAGGAGAGAGGCATGCCACAGCCCCATTCTGTTTCTCAACAGGGTGGCTACTGCAATTTGGCAGGGAGGGGACAAATTCCCCCTGGAGACAATGTCTCACACACTGCAGGATGTTTGCCATCTCTGACCCCGGCCGCTATTCACTGGCAGCAACTCCCAACCATTATGATAACTAACGGAATGCTCCCCACGTTTCCAAATATACCAAGGAGTGAGGCTGTGCTGCTGCTCACAAGTGAGAAGCCCATGAACACAAGAAAACAGATGTGTGGCTGAAACAGGAGTTGGGGGGTTGGTAGGATGGGAGCTGAGGATGAGATGCAGGTGAGGACCAGAATGAAGGGCTTCACGTCCCTGCTAAGGAGTCAGGCTCTCTGCCAGGCTTAGAGAAGAGACAACAGTCTCAGAGCAGTTATGTAGGAGGCCAAACCAACAAGACTTGGCAGCTCATGGGCTATGAGGAGGTGGAGAAGAAGGAAGAATGGAAGAATAAAGAATAACCCCCACAGTTATAAGCTGGGCCAACTGAGTAAACAGTAGTGGCACTAACCAAAGGAAAGAATAGAGTCTGAGGAGGGCTAGAAGGGGATGGAAAGGGGAGGTGGAAAATGAGTCTGCATCTGAAGCTCATAAGGTACAACCAGGTGGAATGTTTAAAAGTAACAGACAGACTAATGCTAAGGAGAGACATCTGGGTTGGAAGTAAAAGAAACCTTGGCATATAATTGCAGGCAGTGTCTAAGCCATTCTTCGAGGGGGCTCCAAAACAGGTGTTCCCCAGCTTCCTGAATAAGCCAGGGAGAGGTGCACCTGGAGGTAAGAAAGCTGAGTACCTGGAGCCAGGGCAACACAGCAGAAACGAGACACAAGTGGGCAGAAACAGAAAAATGGAGCCAGCTAGCCAGGTGGACGTGAGCGGACTAGCGATGGAATACTGAATACAGGTGGTTTGGAACCAGCTCCCGCATGCTGTGTCCACAGGCACCCTTTCACATGATTCTTGGCACACATTAGGACAGTGGCTTTCCAACTTATTTGCCTGTGATTCACAATAAGAAAATAATTTGACATCTCAACACAAGTCAAACACAAACATCCACATGAGGGCTGGTTACATGTGTGCACTGCAAGCTGGGCAGCTGCCCAGGGCCACACACTCAGAGGTGCCTCCTCTTGGTTACTTCTCTGCTGCTGCCATCTTGAAACTCCCAATAATTTTTTAACAAGAGGTACAGTATTTTCATGTTACATAGGATCCCACAAATTATGAGGCCAATCTTGATACATACAAATACATGTAACAAAAGTTCCATAAAACAGTATCTCCCAAGTACATGTGGTAGAAAATTATATTTTCTGTTCTTTTTTTTTTTAATACAGTCCCAGCCTGTTAATGTAACAATCCACTCACAAGTTGCAAATCACAGTTTTAAAATACTCTCTGGGGCTCAGTTCTAAAAGTTTGTTTGTTTTGTTCGTGGTGGTGGAAGGGGTATACAGATTCTTTTGAAAATTTATATTCTCTTTCCTCCACAAAGAATTTGAGGCAGTATACAGAAAATAGTGAGGGTAATTGAAGACAAAGGAATTGCTGAAATTAACCAAGGAGGACTGGATTCACGAAGAAGGAAGGATTCATTCAGCAGGGGATTGAGGAGGAATGGTCAGAAAAGTAAAACGAAAACTAAGAAAAAATAGGCAAGATCAAAGGAGCACAAGAGCTTCCCAAAGGAAGTAGTCAATGAAGTCAAGAGCCCCAGAGGATATCAGGCTGAGGTGAGAGTTGCATCCTGAGGTCACTGAGGACGAACTACATTAGTTTCAGGCCACATGAGAGAAGGGTGAGTGCTGAATGCCAAGGGGCCAGGAGGCCAAAAAGCAAAAAAATCAAAAAACACCAAAAAAGAGAGAGAGAGAAAGGAACTAGGTGGGAAAGTAGAATAGGGTAAATTTTTTCTAAGAATTCTGGGAGGTTTTAGGATGACTAGGAGCTTCCCTGGTGGCTCAGAGGATAAAGAATCTGCCTGCAATCCAGGGGATCCAGGTTTGATCCCTATATCCGGAAGATACCCTGGAGAAGAGAGTGGCAACACACTCTAGTATTCTTGCCTGGACAATTCCATGGACAGAGGAGCCTGGCGGTCTGCAGTCCATGGGGTTGCAAAGAGTTGGACATGGCTCAGCAACCAGCAACTGTATTCACCTGGAAGCCCCACCCTCCACAATATTAAATATGTAAAAATATGCCCACCTCCCACACTAAATATACATTACTTTTATTTGCATTATAACTATATATTGAAATGAGCTGCAAAAGACTAATTGACATAAATGCTACGTTTTATAGGCGTTTGATTAAACATATATTACTTTTGACTTTAGCTTTTTTTCAGTATTCAAGAAGCCAATATAAACTTTTTTTTTCTGATTTCAGACATTTTTAGGCTTTTGAAAAGCTTATTGGCCCCAGGCCCGTAATTTTTAAAGATTAATGAAGGCTGTATGTCGGGGCTTAAGGTAAGGCGTCTGGAGAGACTGAAGAAAGACAAAGTCTTTCTTACCAGAGGCAATGGCCTCTGATGGAGACAGAGCTGCTACAAAATGTCAGAAGAGGCTGGATAACCCACTTTTTTAAATGGCAAAGTTGATGAATAAGCAATCCAAGGAAGAGAAATATAGAAGGTCAATGAACATATAAAAAGCTACCTAACCTCCTCAGCATGCAGGGTAATTTCCATTTTTCATATAATGGACTGGTGAAATGTTGAAAGACTAATAATACCTAAAGCTAAGGGCGAGGGGTGGGTATGAGGAAGCAGGGCCTCTGAGATACTGCTGGGTGGAGTGTATGTCACTATAACTTCTGCAGAAGGTCATCTGGCAGGCTCCAGTAACGAATAACTCAGAACATGAATCTAACTTCCTCACATACATCATCTACTTCAGGCTGTCTCCCCCCACCCATCCTGCGATCTCAGCATAAGTTTACCTCCAGAAAGGGGCCTTTCCTCTAACACAGAACCTTGCTTTATTTTACTCAAAGCCCTATGTCTGCTATTTCCTACTTACTGAATTGCTTTACCTGTTTAAGCAGAGAGCACCTCCCTCTCTCCCACCTTTCCACCTTCTTCTCTCATTCACCTCCTATTCCCAGCTCTGAGGGGCCTGTAGAAGCACTACCTGGACCAACAATTTTCACTGCAGCATTGTTTTAATGACAAAAACTGGAAATAAGCTGAAAGCCCATCAATAGGGGAAACAGTTGAATAAATCATGATATGTCCACACTATGGAATAAGAAAAATAATAAAACAGCTTTTTATGAAGCTTGATACTGACCTGGGGTGGGAGAGATGTTTATAATACACTGTATTATGGATAGAGCAGTTTATCACACTTCTATTTAAAAGGAAGAGAAAAAACCATGAGATAAATACAACTGTACATGATTGAATAAGCACAGAGAAAAGTAAGGAAGGAAACACACACAATACTGATGGCCTTTCGGGTATGATACTATTGCAGGGGACAGGAGATTTCCTTGCTACCGTGAGCTTATATTTTGTAATTTTAAAAAATTAAACTATTTTAAAAGAATTCTGGCCTCAAGAATATTAAACTATCATACATTGTGTTTATTCCACCTGTTAGAGACTCTTGAGAGTCCTTGGACTGCAAGGAGATCAAACCAGTCAATCCTAAAGGAAATCAATCCTGAATATTCACTGGAAGGACTGATGCTGAAGCCGAAGTTCCAATACTTTGGCCACCTGATGCAAAGAGCTTACTCACTGGAAAAGACCTCGATGCTGGAAAGACTGAAGAGGAGAAGGGGACGACAGAAGATGAGATGGTTGGATGGCATCACCGACTCTGTGGACATGAGTTTGAGCAAGCAAGATGGTGAAGGACAGGAAGCCTGGCATGCTGCAGTCCATGGGGTTGCAAAGAGGACAGGACTGAGCGACTGAACAACAACAATCCTAAGGGTTCACTGGACCTGCCTACAGTCAACCTTGTAACCTAACTTCCCATCTGATTTGTGAAAAAGCCAAAATTATTCCAAAACACTGTAGCAGAAATGCCATGCCTTTTATTAAAGACCGTTGTTCCCCCTGGCTGACCTGAAAATCATCTGAGAGTCTTTTTAATAGGCCACTGAGAGTCCAAACTGCCCAGCAACAAGAGAGGAAGAGAGCAGAGAGTCAAGGACCCACCTGTGTGCATGGAGGCATATGCTTCCTGTATGCCTGTCAGGTTCCCAAGGCAGCCACCGATTCTCCCACAAACTTCACTTGGCTGGAGCCTGGGAAGTGATATCTAGAAAGCCGGAGGCACTCTTTTCAAGAGGCCCTAAATCAAAGGTCCTTGTCTCTGCCAGAAACAACCTATAAGGAAAATCTTATCACAAAACAAGCTCTCAGGCATGTCAAGGATTTTTCTAATTAATTCCTTAAGCTGATCAAGTGATAAAAGCTGGGAATTTAAAAGGACTGATATTTCTACCTCACTGTGCTAATCAACCTGTAAGCTACTCAACCAACCATGAAAGAAACGGTATGAATGGGATGGGCTTTAGCACACAGCATGGGGCAGAGCACCTCACATCAATCAAATGAATGGGGCTGAATAATAAGCCAATGAGAATTGTGGAACCCAAGCGGACATCACTAAGGGGGCCTGACATTTAGAAGGGGGTAGAATCCAGTCCTCACTGAGACGCTAGTTATGTACTTAAGCCAGGGAAATTGCTGAAAATGCTCTCGCTTCAGTTTCCTCATCTATGAAACGGAAATGATTATGCCTATCTCCTAGGACTACCGTGCGGCTCAAGTGAGAATATACATGAGGGACTGTGGTAGATGGAGGTAAGCTGCCCAGATCCCTCTTTGGGGAAGGACGTGCTGCCCAGTTTTGGGAGCATGGTCAGCACAAGGCCTTCAGCTGCCCACTCCTTCAGGGTCCGCCCCAGGGCCAAAGACATGCCTCCCTGAGATCATGCCCTTTCTGCAGGACCTGAGACAATCCGAGTCTGCTGACTGAGGCCCAGTAATTCTTTCCCAAAGCAGGACACTGTGACTGTATGTACTCACTGCAGAGTTTTCCACCAGATTGGGTGAGGTCTTTTCAAACCCTTCTTCTACCCAACCCTGCTTCCTTCCCTTCCTGAGTACCAGTCTCTAATGAGCCCCAAACTCCATGCAACTGCTTCAAGAGAACCCAACCTGCAACAAAGCCCTTCTGTTGTCTAAAGTAGCTCAGCACTTCCATAATGTCACAAAGAGCAGACGCCGATTGTGGCTTAGGAAGAAAAACAAAAATCACACTCATAAACTTTTATTTTTCCATATGTGCCATTTATGTCAAAGTATTCCAAGTCTGGCAATTCATTCATATTCACCACATTTGTACAGAATATCATGTCCTCAAGGCAAGCTGCTAGGGGCCATAAGGGCTCTGCAATGATTATAGTTGGAGCTGATGCCTATCTCCTTGGCTGTGGCTCCTGGTGAGGTGGCACTGTCCCTAGAGGCTTTGGAATCTTTTCCGTAAGCAGCCTTTGGTTGTTATACTGATTATAGGACTCTGATGGCATCTGGGAAGGGTGGGAGCAGAAATGCTAAATTCCTACAATGTTCCAGAAGGTCCCTCTTGATAATGGATTGTCCCATTCCACACAACTTTCATAAAAGAGAACAAAAGTTTATATAATCATCTGAATCTAGATCTTAATACTGCATTTCATGAAAATATTTTGTTTGGTTTTAAATACATTGAATTTTCTAAGAATTCAATTATCCTATAAATCAAGGGAAAGACATACTTAATTCTATTCAGAATTTTACCAAGAGTTTTTTATCATCTCCAAAAATCATGACAGGTTTAGGAGTGTCACAATTAATGAGTTACCTGTACAATATAATTGTATTGGTCTATATTTGTAGCTATCTTAGTCTTAGTGATAAACATTAAGACTTATTTAGCCCTTATTTCTAAGGTTTTATATGTAGTATTATTGATTAGCCACAGCTATGAAGGAGAGTGGGGACACCAAGCCATCGCCTAGCCTAGAGGTGTAACCCTAATGTCAGGCACATGATACTAACAAAGAGCTGTGGGAATTCAAGAAAGGGAGAGGCTAGCCTGGGGGAAAGGTCATGAAGAGGGTGCACTGGTGTGGGGATCTGAAAAGCAATGCTCCCAGGAGCCTCATCTCTGGGGAGCATCACTGCAGGAGCCCTTTACATACATTCAGTTCAGTTCAGTTGCTCAGTCATGTCCGACTCTTTGCGACCCCATGAATTGCAGCACGCCAGGCCTCCCTGTCCATCACAACTCCCGGAGTTCACTCAAACTCACGTCCATCGAGTCAGTGATGCCATCCAGCCATCTCATCCTCTGTCATCCCCTTCTCCTCCTGCCCTCAATCCCTCCCAGCATCAGAGTCTTTTCCAATGAGTCAACTCTTCGCATGAGGTGGCCAAAGTACTGGAGTTTCAGCTTCAGCATCATTCCCTCCAAAGAAATCTCAGGGCTAATCTCCTTCAGAATGGACTGGTTGGATCTCCTTGCAGTCCAAGGGACTCTCAAGAGTCTTCTCCAACACCACAGTTCAAAAGCATCAATTCTTTGGTGCTCAGCTTTCTTCACAGTCCAACTCTCACATCCATACATGACCACAGGAAAAACCATAGCCTTGACTAGACGCACCTTTGTTGGCAAAGTAATGTCTCTGCTTTTGAATATGCTATCTAGGTTGGTCATAACTTTCCTTCCAAGGAGTAAGTGTCTTTTAATTTCATGGCTGCAATCACCATCTACAGTGATTTTGGAGCCCAAAAAAATAAAGTCTGACACTGTTTCCACTATTTCCCCATCTATTTGCCATGAAGTGGTGGGACCAGATGCCATGATCTTCGTTTTCTGAATGTTGAGCTTTAAGCCAACTTTTACACTCTCCTCTTTCACTTTCATCAAGAGGCTGTTTAGTTCCTCTTCACTTTCTGCCATAAGGGTGGTGTCATCTGCATATCTGAGGTTATTGATATTTCTCCCAACAATCTTGATTCCAGCTTGTGCTTCTTCCAGCCCAGCGTTTCTCATGATGTACTCTGCATATAAATTAAATAAGCAGGGTGACAATATACAGCCTTGACGTACTCCTTTTCCTATTTGGAACCAGTCTATTGTTCCATGTCCAGTTCTAACTGTTGCTTCCTGACCTGCATATAGGTTTCTCAAGAGGCAGGTCAGGTGGTCTGGTATTCCCATCTCTTTCAGAATTTCCCACAGTTTATTGTGATCCACACAGTCAAAGGCTTTGGCATAGTCAATAAAACAGAAATAGATGTTTTTCTGGAACTCTCTTGATTTTTCCATGATCCAGCAGATGTTGGCAATTTGATCTCTGGTTCCTCTGCCTTTTCTAAAACCAGCTTGAACATCTGGAAGTTCACGGTTGACGTATTGCTGAAGCCTGGCTTGGAGAATTTTGAGTATTACTTTACTAGCGTGTGAAATGAGTGCAATTGTGCGGTAGTTTGAGCATTCTTTGGCATTGCCTTTCTTTAACTCCATCAAAACGCACAGCTGTGTAAAAGGAAATACAGCCCACTCCAGCACTCTTGCCTGGGAAATCCCATGGACAGAGAAGCCTGGCGGGCTACAGTCTTTGGGGCCGCAAAGAGGTGGACACGACTGAGCATGCACACATCCACACAAGGATATATTGTACAGTGCAGAGAATACAGCCAATATTTTGTAATAACCATAAACAAAGTATAACCTTTAAAATTCGTGAATCACTGTTGTACACCTGAAATATACAGTTGTAATTCAACTATACCTCAATTAAAAAAAAAATCACCTGTTAAAGAAATTAAAAAACAACAACAACTTCACAGCTACCCTCTGGGTAAATACTATTCCCGTCCAGATCTTTCAGAAGAAAAGACCGTGGCCCAAGGAAGACAGGTAACTTAAGGTTTCAAATTCAGCTCTTGCAGCCCCAGAGGGCAGGGTTTAACCATCCCACTAACACTGGACCTGGGCCCAGTGGAAACGGGGTGGGTTTGGGGGAGAGCCCAGGGAGTCTGGTGAAGAATGATTTCTATTCCAAAGCTGCATTTGCATCTTGTTATTCGCCTTCTCACCAATTCTGGATGACAAAAAGATACCATTGTGAGGAGAAATTCTGAGCATATATCGTTCACATAAGGCTGGAAAGACTCTAGGAGAACAGAAATTCAGGAGTCACAAATGCTAATAAGTCAAGAATCACAGAAAAGTTACTAAACTGAGGCAATAGCAAAATGGTAAGAGGCTTGGAATTAGAAGCTCTCTGTTTCCCCTGATCTAGCAACAGGACAAAGCTTCTGCTTAATCAATTCCCACCTAATCAGAGAGCCATCTTAACACCGTCTCCCAGAGCAGCAAATTAGCCTAATAGTGAGTGATTGTAGCAATCAGGGGGGCATTGGTGGGGAGGCCAGGGATGGAAACATGTTAGTGCTGGAGGGTGGGGGGAAGCAATTGGCTAGTGCTAAGGGGTTAAGTCGGAGAAGGCAGTGGCACCCCACTCCAGTACTCTTGCCTGGAAAATCCCATGGATGGAGGAGCCTGGTAGGCTGCAGTCCATGGGGTGGCTAAGAGTCAGGCACGACTGAGCGACTTCACTTTCACTTTTCACTTTCATGCATTGGAGAAGGAAATGGCAACCCACTCCAGTATTCTTGCCTGGAGAATCCCAGGAACAGAGGAGCATAGTGGGCTGCCGTCTATGGGGTCGCACAGAGTCAGACACGACTGAGGCGACTAAGGAGCAGTAGCAGTAGCAAGGCGTTAAGTGGTGTTTAACTAGCTGTTAAATTGCAAAGTGCTAAGTTTCCCCATTCTAATGTAGAAACTGTCAACAATGAATAGAAATGAAGATGAAATGCATTAGGTTCTGTCTTTATTCTTACACCGCAGGTATGCATACAGGTAGATACAAAATTTATTTTTAACACAATAAAGGGAAAGATCAAGGCTCTTCATATGCCAAGTCAAGCATTTCTCAAACTCAGACGGGAGCTTGTTAGAATCACAGTGGTTGCAAGTCACTTCAGTCGTGTCTGACTCTATGGACTGTAGCCCTCCAGGTTCCTCTGACCATGGGATTCTCCATGCAAGAATACTGGAGTGGGTTGCCAGCTTGAAGGGCTAATTTCCTCCTACCCAGGGACTGAACCAGAGTCTCTTACATCTCCAGCATTGGCAGGTGGGTTCTTTAGTGCCACCTGGGAAGTCCGTAGTCGTAGGTGGGGCCCTAAAATTTACCTTTCTTAACAAGTTGCAGGGGGTGCTGATTTCGCTGATCTAGGGACCACACTTTGAGACCCCACTGCTCAGAATGTCTTGAGAGCCATTTGGAAGTGGGGGCAGGGGAATGAAGGAGCAGCTGAAGGATGGATAAGGAGAGAGGCCCTCTCAGCAAATAATGGAGGGTACCCTTAATAACACAGGAAAGCTTCTACGTACTTTTTAAACCAGTGATTTGTCATTTCATTAAGATTAAAGAGGCTATAACTATAAGCAATCAAGTAATGCCTGCCACATGTCTGTTGAGAATAAGAACAAAATGGCAAGGAAAACAGTGGAGGCCTACACTTTTCAAAGATGTGCAATGAGATTGGCTAATCAAAGGGGAAGTCAGAATATGTCACAAGGGAAGAGAGGTACCAGCCAGAGATAACTGAATGGCTACTTCTCTGTCTGTAGGACCCTAAGGAAAATTCACTGGTTCTGCATTACTCCTTCCCTGTGTCGAGCGGTGTTCCCACCATGACTGATAATCCCAGGACCACGGCTGGAAGAGAATCAAGCTTCTGCAATGAATAAAATCTTGGTCTGACCAAGATTCAGAGCCCACTGGTCACAATCAAACTTCAGGTTCTCCTGGATCACCCTTACACCAACCCAGCAGGTTGTGTAGGCCTAAGGTTGTGTAGAACTAATTATCCCATGTCTCACCATGGGCAATAAGGATTTCTTCTGCCAAGATGGACCAAGATTAACATCAATATATCACACCCTGTTCCCACGACTCCCCAACTTCCAGATGACCAGACGCTTCTGGAGGAATGTTTCCAATCAAAGCACTGCTTTGTGACCCCAGCTTGTATTAACCAAAGACCAAAAGCCCTCTGCCCTTCAGCTCTCACCCTCCATCTTTTTCCCTTCCCTCAGTAAGGGTATGCGGGCCAGCAGCAAGCAAGTACTTCAGATCTCCGAGGCAAAGACCTTTGGCCTTGGAGAAGTTCAGAGCAGAAACAGGTGGTGTGGTCTGGAGCCAACATTCAAGAGAATAAAATATCCACAACTCTGAGAGAAGAATCTCTCCACATGGAATTCTTATTTACATTTCATGCAGTCAGCAGTTCTCCAGTTTTTCCACACCCCTTCAAAGACTAGGTTCTCATATTGTGTGCTGTGAGTAGATCAGACTAACAGGGTTTTGCTCTTATGGTTTCAGGCTGGGTAAAATTTCATAACCGCATGATTGCAGGGCTGAGCTTAGCAGTGCTGTATTTAAGAGTTAATCGCATGTCCGTCATTCAGCCCACACATCAATATGTTATCCATGGGATAACATATTGCCCCCTTGGATTTAAGAGAAGCGGGTGATAAAACATTTCCCTCTTCTAACAAGTCCATAAGGAAGGGTCAGTTCCTGATACAAGGCCAGGGGGCCCATTTGCATATGATAAAAATGTGTTTCTAACTGAACAATGCCTCAAGACACAGTATCACACAGTCAAGGCAGTAAATAAGCCATTGGTGCTCTACACTGTGGTTAGATCACTTTTCTTAAAACACTACTTTGCACAAATCAGAACTCCAATCCACTATTCCATGGCTCCCCATTGAACCCAAACCCCTTAGCATTTTTTCTAGGGTGCTGCCCATTCTCTGTAATCCATTTGCCACCGTTTCCTGTGCAAACCCCTCCGCTCCAGTCAACTATTGATATCACTGCTCTTGGAAACCTAGCACAGAACTTTCTTTTTCTCTTATTTCTGGCCTCTGTCTCAAATGCCCTCTTCCTCCTTCCTCCCAGCTTGTTAAACTCTTACCACTGTGCTTAGTCGCTCAGTCACGTCTGACATTTTGCGATCTCATAGACTGTAGCCCGACAGGCTCCTCTGTCCATGCGGATTCTCCAGGCAAGGATACTGGAGTGGGTTGCCATGCCCTCCTCCAGGGGATCTTCCCAACCCAGGGATCGAACTCGGGTCTACCCACACTACAGGTGGAGTCTTCACTGACTGAGCTACAAGGGAAGCCCCAAAAATTCCTACCACGAGGCATTTAAAAGCCAGCTCCAATCTCATATCCTCCACAGCACTGCTTTTCAGAAAATCATCTTCCCTGGATGCTCTCTCCCCCTGAGTTGCCATGATAGTGATCAGCTGGCACTGGATGTTCCGTGCACGGTGGGATTTTATTCCTTTATCCTGGAGCCGCCTCAGGTGGACTGTGCAGCTCCTAGGCACAGCCTCTCACACCGACTTCCCTAGCATCTCACTTGCTCCCCTCCCACAGCAGACGTTCATCAGAGGCTTCCTGCCCTCACTTTTCAGCAACCACCACAATCTGGGTCCTCCCTGGGACTTAAGGTTTATGAGATACTTCTGTCTTTAAATCATCTTATTTCTCTTCCTCGCTGTCCCATCATTGCTCTCTTTTAGCCCGAGCATGTGACAGGACTCACAATTCATTCTTTTCCTACTGTTGTCAAATAGTTTAACGAGTGTTTAATGCAAAAATCCTAAGAGGCAACTGCTAGGTTGTAAAAATCACTTTGGGTCCCAAGGGACTGTGTTCGGTCTGCAGACAGGAAACAGACATCAGGAGGAAGAGATTAGCGTGAAGGAAAAGTAGGCTACGGCTCCTCTCCACCCCCATCAGCAATCTCTCTACAAAACAAAAAAGAAAGCATCTGGATAGAACCTGGGCAAATATTGCTGAGATCAGAAAACTGTACACAAAACGAAAGCACAATGGGTTTGTAAGAGGCAGATTTCACTCCCCAACCCCCAATCACCAAAACTCAATAAGAAAACTAGCAGTGCTCCCTCAGCACATCTGTTTTCAGTTACCTGTGCTGAACCACAAACTTAACAGAAAGGGAGAGACTTCAAGCTGACCTCATGGTTTAAGGTCTGTCAGGGCAGAGCTCGGAGGCCTTGAGCGATGGCTGGACAACATCCATGATCTTGACAGGCCTCATGGAAGACAGTTTGATGGACCAGGAATTATGCTGTTGACTTGACTGCTAAAAAAAGTAACAGCCGCCAAGAGGTAGTAGCATCATTTGAGAAATACACCTACCCAGTGTTAGTCAATCACCAATTAAGACATTAATCCTACCAATTAGCAGTCACGTTATCAATCAATACCCACCATACACAGGCTTTCTTTCTCCATCACAGTAGTACCCCATCCACCGTTTCTGTTACCTGAAGTCAACAGCAGTCGCAAAACATTAAGTGGAAAACTCCGAAATAGACAGTATATAAGATTTTAATTTTAAACAAGCACTGTTCTGAGTAGCACAATGAAATCCAGCTCTATCCTGCTCTGTCCCTCCTGGGAATAAATCATCTCTTTGTCCAGGTATCTTTCCAGCCAGTCACTTAATAGCCATCTGGGTTATCAACTATCAGAATATGGAAGTGTTTATGTTCAAGAGGCCCCAGAGTACAAAAGTAGTAATGCTGGCAATTTAAATATTCTCTTATTGTTCCTAATTTACAAAATGAACTTTGTCATAGGTACGGCATATTAGAAAAAACACAGTCGCTACTATCCACAGTTTCAGCCATCCACTGGGCGTCCTGGAATATTTTCCCCCACCGATAAGGGGCAACCATTGTGCTCTATCTTACCTATCTTGCTACTATCTTCCTAAACTTCTCCAGCTGATTTTGGTTTTATTTTTTAAAGTCTTTGAAGAAAAAAAGGAAATTCACATGTTCAACCCCAGAAATGTTTAAAAAACATTTTCTATACAACTAAAAAAAATTATTTTTAAAAAATTTAAAAAATGAAAAACTCTGACTACTAGAATGTTCTTTACATTAAAGTCTTAAGTCCTGGTTCTCTTCATAACATTCTTTCTCTAGACTCATAAAAATATTTCCAAGAATAATATTCCCTTCCTTTCAGTGAACTGAACATACAGAGTACTGCCCACAAGTAGATGATGGAAAATAGGAAAAATAAAAGTGTTCCTCCTTTGATAAAACCCTTCCACATCTGGTGCCCACTCAAGTTCGAGAATACCAATACCACCAAGCTACTCTTTGAAACAGTGCAATACCGGAAATCTTTCCACACCAAAATCCTAATCCCTTCCCTATCAGAGAGCAACCTGACCTATTCTAGTCCGATGCAGTGCCCAAGCCTTACTTTCACCTGCTTACTGCTCCTTTATTGCTACAAAAATGGTTGCAAGAGGGAAATGCAATTTTAAAAATCCACTTCAGTAACAGAGGTTCCAATGACTTCATTGTTACGTTAAATTTGTCTGAGAAACCATCCCCATAAATTGTTAAAATATATTATTAATACATATGATATGAGATACTAAGATGTTTATTGGATAATTATTGCCATCCAGGTACTTTATTTGTTGAACTTTCAACAGTTCAGTTCAGTCACTCAGTCATGTCCGACTCTTTGCGACCCCATGGACTAGAGCATGCCAGGACTCCCTGTCCATCACCAACTCCCAGAGTTCACCCAAACTCATGTCCATTGAGTCCATGATGCCATCCAACCATCTCATCCTCTGTTGTTCCTTTCTCCTCCCGCCTTCAATCTTTCCCAACATCAGGATCTTTTCCAATGAGTCAGCTCTTCGTATCAGGTGGCCAAATTATTGGAGTTTCAGCTTCAACATCAGTCCTTCCAATGAATATTCAGGACTGATTTCCTTTAGGATGGACTGGTTGGATCTCCTTGCAGTCCAAGGGACTCTCAAGAGTCTTCTCCAACACCACAATTCAAAAGCATCAATTCTTTGGAGCTCAGCTTTCTTTATAGTCCAACAGTTAGGTTTCTTATTAAGAATACAGTTATTTTATATTTACTATGCATCCCAGGTGGCGTTAGTGGTTAAAAACAAACAACAAAAAACCCACCTGCCAATCCAGGAGATGGAATAAACTCAGGTTTGATCTGGAAAATCCCCACGGACAGAAGAGCCTGGCGGGCTACAGTCCATAGGGTCACAATGAGTTGGACACAAATAAAGTGACTTAGCACGCAGCACACTAGCCAACTGTTTACTTAATTTCTACTTGAATTATTTTATATAGGAACATGGAGATCAACACTGAAATTTCAGTACAACGGGTATTGAAAGACATACTTTTCAAGACCTAGGGCTCTGCCCAGAGACTGCCATGAAATGATAGGACTCAATAAATATTTATTAGTGGAAAAATGAATTGTATTCCATTTGCTTGTTTCTACAGCAGCCATCATAACAGGGTTTTTTAAATTTTATAGTCCTCGATGCAAAAAAATCTAACTAGTGCAGTTTCATGTTGCTTGGGTCATATCAGAACAAGAGTAACCAAGCTCTAAGACAGAAGTTAACAACTTCTTACACCAGTCTCTATGTGCTGGCAAGAAAAATTAACCTATCCTGTGGGTAGGGGATAATTTAAGTGAAGCTTTGTGTTTGTGCTCAGTCGCTCAGTCGTGTCTGACTCTTTGCAACCCTATTGGACTATAGCCCTCTGTCCATGGGATTTGCCGGGCAAGAATACTGGAGTGGATTGCCATTTCCTGCCCCAGGGGATCTTCCTGACCCAGGGATTGAACCTGTGTCCTGCATTAGCAGGCAGACTGTTTACCATTGAGCCACCTGGGAAGCCTTCCAAGTAAAGGTTAGAAGCTTGCAAAAAATATATTTCTAAAAAAATATTTCTATGATGTTTCCTTCTCTTAGGGGGAAAAAAAAGCTACCAGGGACTCTTCTCAAGAAATTATAAGTCAAAGTTTCTAAACAGATACAGAATACCACTAGCTAATGTGCCAAGTAAAAATCTGGAAGACACTATGTTTTTATTTCATAAAAGCAGAGACCTAAGATGCATTCCTGTCTATAAAAGTAGTTGGTCCTTGCACTGATCATCCATCTGGCTTCTCCTCTCATTTGGAGAGATCACGAACATTTACAGTTTTAACCACATCTATTTCAGTTATTGTTCTTTCCATTTCAAATACTTCCTCTTCACTCTCCCTAAAGGTAAAGGAGGTAATAAGCTGGGCTCAATTCCTTTCTTCCCAGCCTTCTAAAATTTGGGCTTCATGCCTTCTGTTTTACCTCTCAACATCCCAAGGTAGCCCTCACATCTGCTAAACACATCCAGAACCACATCACGCCACATCAAAACCACTCCAAATGCCCCGGTATAACTCTCTAAACTAAGCTGGAGTGGATTGCCATTTCCTTCTCCAGGGGATCTTCCCAACCCAGGGATCAAACCTGGGTCTCCCGCATTGTAGACAGGCGCTGTACCGTCTGAGCCACCAGGGAAGTCTCTAAACTAAGCTGCTGCTGCTGCTGCTACTAAGTCGCTTCAGTCGTGTCCGACTCTGTGGGACCCCATAGACGGCAGCCTACCAGGCTCCCCCGTCCCTGGGATTCTCTAGGCAAGAACACTGGAGTGGGTTGCCATTTCCTCCTCCAATGCATGAAAGTGAAACGTGAAAGTGAAGTTAAACTAAGCTACCTGTATCCAAATGCCAAACTCATACTCAAACTCTTAAACACACACTGCCACACACTCTGCACGAGCCCAGTACTACAAACTGTTACATTCAAGATACACACACTCCATCCATAACTGCCCCTCACGGCAGCAGCCTCTTTCTCTAATGCCTCCAAATAAAAACTTTCATCATATTAATAAAACATGATGGACACTGCAGCTTCTATATATATATATATCAGAATCATTTTAGTGAGCTTTAGACAGAACACTGACTTAGGATGAGCACCTTCCACAAGTCTTATAATATAGACTATACTAGATCCAACCAGTCCACCCTAAAGGAGATCAGTCCTGGGTGTTCACTGGAAGGACCGATGTTGAAGCTGAAACTCCAATACTTTGGCCACCTCATGCAAAGAGCTAACTCATTGGAAAAGACCCTGATGCTGGGAGGGATTGGGGGCAGGAGGAGAAGGGGACGACAGAGGATGAGATGGCTGGATGGCATCACTGACTTGATGGACATGAGTCTGAGTGAACTCTGGGACTTGGTGATGGACAGGGAGGCCTGGTGTGCTGTGATTAATGGGGTCACAAAGAGTCGGACACGACTGAGTGACTGAACTGAACTGAATGGACTTAATATCTACAAGATCTTCGAGAACAAACACCAAAAAAAGATATCCTTTTCATCACAGAGGACTGAAATGCAAAAGTAGGAAGTCAAGAGATACCTGGAGTAACAGACAAGTTTGGCCTTGGAGTACAAAATGTAGCAGGGCAAAGGCTAACAGTTTTGCCAAGAGAAGGCACTGGTCATAGCAAACATCCTCTTCCAACAACACAAGAGAAGACTCTACACATGGACATCACCAGATGGTCAATACTGAAATCAGATTGATTACATTCTGTGCAGCCGAAGATGGAGAAGCTCTACACAGTCAACAAAAACAAGACCGGGAGCTGACTGTGGCTCAGATCATGATCTCCTTGTTGCCAAATTCAGACTTAAACTGAAGAAAGAGGGAAAACCTCTACAACATTCAGATATGATCTAAATCAAATCCTATACAATTATACACTGGAAGTGACAAGTAGATTCAAGGGATTAGATCTGATAGATACAGTGCCTGAAGACCTATAGACGGAGGTTCATGACATTGTACAGGAGACAGGGATCCAGACCATCCTCCCGAGAAAGAAATGCAAAATGGCAAAATGGCTGTCTGAGGAGGCCTTAACAAATAGCTGAGAACAGAAGAGAAGCAAAAGGCAAAGGAGAAAAGGAAAGATATACCCATTTGAATGCAGAGTTCAAAAGAAAAGTAAGGAGAGATAGGAAAGCCTTCCTCAAGTAATCAATGCAAAGAAATAGAGGAAAACAACAGAATGGGAAAGACTAGAGATCTCTTCAAAAAAACTAGAGATACCAAGGGAACATTTCATGCAAAGATGGGCACAATAAAGGACAGAAACGGTATGTACCTAACAGAAACAGAAGATATTAAGAAGAGGAGGCAAGAATACACAGAAGAACTATACAAAAAAAGATCTTAATGAACCAGATAACTACGATGGTATGATCACTCACCTAGAGCTAGACATCCTGCAATGCAAAGTCAAGTGGGCCTTAGGAAGTATCACTACGAACAAAGCTTGTAGAGGTGATGGAATTCCAGTTAAACTATTTCAAATCCTAAAAGATGATGCTATGAAAGTGCTGCACTCAATATGCCAGCAAACTCAGCAGTGGCCACAGGACTGGAAAAGGTCAATTTTCATTCCAATCCCAAAGAATGTTCAAACTACCACACAGTTGCACTCAACTCCCATGCTAGCAAAGTAATGCTCAAAATTCTCCATGCCAGGCAGGCTTCAACAGTATGTGAACCATGAACATCCAGATGTTCATGCTGGATTTAGAAAAGGCAGAGGAACCAGAGATCAAATTTCCAGCATTCGTTGGATCATAGAAAAAGCAAGAGTGTTCCAGAAAAACATCTACTTCTGCTTTATTGACTATGCCAAAGCATTCGACTGTGTAGATCACAACAAACTGTGAAAAATTCTTAAAGAGGTGGGAATACCACACCATCTTACCTGCTTCCTGAGAAATCTGTATGCAAGTCAAGAAGTAACAGTTAGAACCAGACATGGAACAATGGACTGGCTCTAAACTAGGAAAGGAGTATGTCAAGGCTGTATATTGTCACCCTGCTTATTTAACTTATATGCAGAGTACATCATGAGAAATGCTGGTGTGGATAATGCACAAGCTGGAATCAAGATTGCCGGGAGAACACCAATAACCTCAGATATGGCACATGACACCACCTTTATGGCAGAAAGGGAAGAGGAACTAAAGAGCCTCTTGATGAAAGTAAAAAACAAGAGTGAAAAAGCTGGCTTAAAACTCAACATTCAAAAAACTAAGATCATGGCATCTGGTCCCATCACTTCAAAACAAACAGATGGGGAAACAATGGAAACAGTGAAAGACTTTATTTTCTTGCACTCCAAAATCACTGCAGATGGTGACTGCAGTCATGAAATTAAAAGACCCTTGCTCCTTGGAAGAAAAGCTATGACCAACCTAGACAGCATATTCAAAAGCAGACATTATTTTGCCAACAAAGGTCCATCTAGTCAAAGCTATGGTTTTTCCAGTAGTCATTAATGGATGTGAGAGTTGGACTATAAAGAAAGCTGAGTGCCAAAGAATTGATGCTTTTGAACTCTGGTGTTGGAGAAGACTCTTGAGAGTCCCTTGGACTGCAAGGAGATCCAACCAGTCCATCCTAAAGGAAATCAGTCCTGAATATTCACTGGAAGGACTGATGCTGAAGCTGAAACTCCAATACTTTGGCCACCTGATGCAAAGAGCTGACTTATTGGAAATGACCCTGATGCTGGGAAAGATTGAAGGCGGGAGGAAAAGGGAACGACAGAGGATGAGATGGTTGGATGGCATCACCGACTTGATGGACATGAGTTTGAGCAAGCTTTGGGAGTTGGGATGGATAGGGATGCCTGGCGTGCTGCAGTCCATGGGGTCGCAAAGAGTTGGACATGACTGAGTGACTAAACTGAACTAGTCAAGCTACACCCCACTATATTAAACAGCAAGTTAGCAATATCACTTCCTCATTTTCCAAACATATCTGCTGCTAAGTAGCTTCAGTCGTGTCCAACTCTGTGCGACCCCATAGACGGCAGCCCATCAGCCTCCCCTGTCCCTGGGATTCTCCAGGCAAGAATACTGGAGTGGGTTGCCATTTCCTTCTCCAACGCATGAAGGTGAAAAGTGAAAGTGAAGTCACTCAGTCGTGTCTGACTCCTATCGAGCCCATGGACTGCAGCCTACCAGGCTCCTCTGTCCATGGGATTTGCCAGGCAAGAGTATCGGAGTGGGGTGCCATTGCCTTCTCTGACATTTGCTGCTAGATTCATCAAAAGAGGTACTTTACATCCTATTGCTGGCTTTGGAAATTAGGAGTCTCAAATGTCAATTACCTAGGGGCTCGTGCCTTATATGAGGCCTGCCAATGGTCTTCCAGTTTAAGTGAAATAATTCCCAGTAATTGGCCACGTGGAAGAAAATGAACAGAAAGTTGGATAACTATCACCCAAAAAGGTTCAGGACATCGTCTCTTTGATGGATTGAGGGGTACAGAGAAACTAAAACTAAACGGCTTTCACAGAATTTACAAACTTGAAATATCTATATTTTACTCTGGAGAAAATAAAGCAGCAGGCCTTATATAAACAGGCACATAACAAATGCAAACACAAAATAAAAAGTTTAAAAAAAAATTAAGAAGAACCAAATAGAAAAGTGCCTTCAAAGATGGACAAACATCTATACCTAGTGACATTAACAGATGCAACTCACTTTAGCGAGACCTATTTGCAAACAATATCAAAGATGTGCATACCAAGAATGAACAAGAGTCCCCCCAGCCTCTGTTAGGCCACCAGGATTCCTCAGAGTTTTCCCTGCATTTTTATCTAGAGGTTTCCAAGTACTGTCCCTCAGGTTATCCATGTTCTATGACCAGGTCCAAGTTGCCTAACCATGAAAATCAAACAATGGAGCCTTTTTCCCAGTTCTTAGAAGGAAAAAAATAATTATGTATACTGTCATATAGATATGACATTTATTCTTTATGTTTTCTCATTAATTTCTCTAAAACCTTAGCATCTACCACCATATGACCTCACAAGAAATGAAGGCAACATATACTCAGAAACTACATGTGTATATTTAGACAAAATTATAGAAATATGATAATTGTTAAATTTTAACTACTAACAATAGAAATATATTTTCTTCTATTTGAGCAGGGCCTGCTCCGTATGACAGAAGCAGCAATATTCCAGTTTTGTGGCACTCCAAACAATGTGCACCTTGAAACCCACCCAGGAGTTTTAGGCCCTAGGCGAGTTTCTCACTCACTAGCCTCTAGTCACATCTCTAGGCCCACTTACAAACATCCTGCAAGAAGCAATGAAAAACTAGGGAGTTTGAGTTGAGCAAGGCCTGTGGGCCCTGATGAATTCCACTGTAAGATGTCCACCAAGTTCCACAAACCCTCCTGCCACGGGAGTGAGGCTGGAACCATGCAGACCAAGGAGTCAGTCAATGGAGCATGTATGATTCCATAAAAGCTACCGGTGGCATCAAGATCTCCCCTGCTCCTCTTCTGGGTTCTGATCTGTACAGAGTAGCCCACCTGTGATGGAGCCACTGGAGGAACAGGATCAAAGGATGGAAAAGCAAGGGTTAAAGTGACTTGCCGAGCTATGAGAAATATTCTAGTTGGATGTTGAAGCTTTAATGCTTGGCTCTAATAGGGTAATGACTCTCACTCCTTTCTCATAAACATGCTAAGTACATTTTTACTTTCTCCAGAAACCAAATCCCTCTGTGACTTTATGACTTACTGCCATAACTACGAGCCTCTTACGCTATTAACAATCTAGTGGCACAGCCCTAAGGACTTGGCCTGTTTGTTAAGTCTTAGGCATGCCCCCCTCACAAACTCCTGCAAAATAAACCCTAGTTAAACAGATTACAGAAAAACAAAAAGGAAAGAAAATACAAACTCTATTCGTGGCTGACAAAAAACCTGCACAGAGCTTACAGAAATGAACAAAATGATACAGTGTCAGAGTCTGAAGAAGAGATGTCAATGCAGTCATCTCTGGGGCAAAATCAAGGTTGCCAGTGTTCACCACTGAGCACTAGTGGAAGTGATTCAACAACTCCAACTCCCACACTAAATCCCTGAGTCCAAGATCTAATTCTGGGTTAGTCTGATAGAGCTGCCTACCCCAATTTACAGAGAAAAGGGGCAGGCCGGATAATCTGGCACAAGGCAGAGACCCCTTCCATTTGGCCATTGTAGCTGGTCGACTAACATCGTCATTTGCTACTCTACAAGAGTTTTCCATGACACTATTAAAGCACATTATCCTTTCCAAATGTTTTTTGCCTCAATAGAGCCCATTTCCACCTTGCAATAAAATTAAGCAAGGTGGTGGTTTAGTCACTCAGCAGTGTCTGACTCGTGTGAACCCATAAATGATAGCCCGCCAGGCTCCTCTGTCCATAGGATTACCCAGACAAGAATACTGGACTGGGTTGCCATTTCCTCTTCCAGGGGATATTCCCCACCCAGGGATCCAGCCAGGGTCTTCTGCAGTGCAGGCAGGCTCTTTACCAACTGAGCCACCATTCTATTTAATACTAGTTCTCTTGATCTGAAAGCAATCTTTTTATTTAATCCAAAGACCTCTTTTAATGCTATCAAAATGGCAGTCAAAATTGGTTTAGAATCTTTAAGTAATTTCTAAGGATAGAAAGAATCTCTACTTACTACACCTTGTTTTTGTTTTTTTTTAAATGTTTCTCAGTTCTCCTAGAAATATTTAACTTGATTTTAAACAACCTAAAGTACTCGTGTACTTGTGAAGCTGAACATTTGGTTTTCATCCAAACTGTTAAAAAAATATGCAACTTTGGTAAGCATGAAAAGACCATAGAATGGAAACAGACTTAAGATCCCTAAAAGTTCCAAAATTTTCTTATCCTATTATATTTTAAAAAGGAATCTATCCAACTATCCGACATTCTAGAAAAGGCAACATTATGGAAATAATGAGATCGATGGTTCCAAAAGTTAGGGAAGACAGATGAATGGGCAGAACACAGAGGGCTTTTGAAAGGGTGGTGAAACTACCCTGTGTGATACTCTAATGGTGGACACATGTCCTTAAATATTTGACAAAACCCATAGAATGCACAATACCGAGAGTGAACTCTAATGTAAACTATAGACTTTGGGTGATAATGATGTGTCAGTCCAGGTTCAGGGACTGTAACAAATATACCGCTCTTGTTCCAGATGCTGAAAATGGATGAGGTTGTGGGGATAGGTGGCTGGGAATATAGTGGAACTCTGTAGTTTTGGCTCTTTTCTGCTGTAAACCCAAAATTGTTCTAAAAAATAAAATCTTTGTTTAAAAAAGAAGTAACACTGCTACACAGCCTAACTAATTATCGGTATATATCCTCCAACTGAAAAAAAAAAAAAAAAAAGGTAGAATAGTTGAGGAAGAGGTTAAAACTCCTGTCACCAGAAAAAAGTGTGAGGAAAAGTCACTGTGCTGTTGTGCCTGTCTTGTGACATCACAGAATACTTGGCAGAACAGATGTGTTTCTGTTTGGCCTAGAGATGAGCAAGAGGAACCAGCAACACCAGTCATCAGAAGATGAGCATTCTCTTTGAAGAACCATGTTTGACGCTGTTGAAATACTGCACAGAAATGCCAGGCAAAGCCATTCAACATACACATACAACCAGTACATCATTTTTAATTTTATGTCTAGATATTTCACCTCATTTTTGGTAAAATAACTTCCCAGATATAATATCTATATCCATCTTAAAGAATCAGGGGATTTGTTAGCTAATTTCAGAATTGACGAACTAAATAACTATCAGATATACTCCCACAAGCATCTGCTTTGCTAAAAATGTTATAAAAGCAGAAATCTAGGTCTTTAAGGGTGTTGGAGAAGACTCTTGAGAGTCCTTTGGACTGCAAAGAGATCAAAGCAGTCAATACTAAAGGAAATCAATCCTGAATATTCATTGGAAGGACTGATGCTGAAGCTCCAATATTTTGGCCACCTGATGTGAAGAGCCAACTCATTTGAAAAGACCCTGATGCTGGGAAAGATTGAAGGCAGGAGGAGAAGGGGACGACAGAGGACGGGACGGTTGGATGGCATTACCGACTGAATGGACACGAGTCTGAGCAACTCCAGGAGATGGTGAAGGACAGGGAAGCCTGGAGTGCTGCAGTCCATGGGGTCGCAAAGAGTTGGACATGACTGAGCAACTAAACAACAACAAAAAGGTCTTTAAATATAATAAATGAGCTTTCCAAGACATCAAATTCTAATTAAACCTTAAGTTTTAATGAGAAACACCATTGCTAACTAACATCCTGCAATTACTATGGTACAGAGTGGAATATGCAGAGGAGCACACAGGCACCAGATTCAACACATCTGAGACGAGCCTTCCCAAGCATCCGAGTTTCACAAGTCAGAGGGATAAGTTCTCAAAACATCCATACACATGAAACAAACTTTTCATCTAGTTACTAGAATTATCCTTCAGACACACAGAGATCATAAAAGAAATGTTATTTGGGTTAATTAGTTTAAAAATCTTCTAAGAGAATATATGTAAAGCCCTATTATATACCCCTCCACCTCACCTTCAAAAGTTCGTTTTAACACACGAGTCCAGTTTTTCAAAATTGTAAACACAAGCTTTTCAAAGGAGATCTATTGCCTATGAGAATTGACTAGCATGTCTCATTCACACCTGAGGTGACCCAGCTGGCCAATGGATGGGACTCTGGGAGCACAGGGATGCACAGGTCACCCCCCATGATGACATCATCTATTTCAGGGTTGCCTCATCTCTCAAGGAGTGGCTTCATGCGGGGACCCTGCTCCCCTGGAGCATGGGAAGCTTCAGGGAGAGGTTTGCAGGCACAGGCTGTGTATAGAAATCATGGTCCACATCCTTGGCTTCCAAATGTCTACCTTTCCAAAAGGCATCTACCAACAAAGGTCCATCTGGTCAAAGCTATGGTTTTTCCAGTAGTCATGCATGGATGTGAGAGTTGGACTATAAAGAAAGCTGAGGGCAGAAGAATTGATGCTTTTGAACTGTGGTGTTGGACAAGACTCTTGAGAGTCCCCTGGACTGCAAGGAGATCCAACCAGTCCATCCTAAAGGAAATCAGTCCTGAATATTCATTGGAAGGACTGATGCTGAAGCTGAAACTCCAATACTTTGGCCACCTGATGCAAAGAACTGACACATCGGAAAACACCCTGATGCTGGGAAAGATTGAAGGCAGGAGGAGAAGGGAACGACAGAAGATGAGATGGTTGGATGATATCACTGACTCTATGGACATGAGTATGAGCAAGCTCTGGGAGTTGGTGATGGACAGGGAAGCCTGGTGTGCTACAGTCCATGGGGTCACAAAGAGTCAGACATGAATGAGAAACTGGACTGAACTGAACTGTGGTTCAGGCTGCTGCTGCTGCTAAGTTGCTTCAGTCATGGCCGACTCTGTGCGACCCCATAGGCGGCAGCCCACCTGGCTCCCCTATTTCTGGGATTCTGCAGGCAAGAACACTGGAGTGGGTTGCCATTTCCTTCTCCAATGCATGAAAGTGAAAAGTGAAAGTAAAGTCACTCAGTCGTGTCCAATTCTTCATGACCCTATGGACTGCAGCCTACCAGGCTCCTCCATCCATGGGATTTTCCAGGCAAGAATACTGAAGTGGGTTGCCATTGCCTTCTCTGTGTGGTTCAGGAGTGTGCTTTTTTTCTGCTTTTTACTGCTGCTTCTTCACATCTCTCTCTTGAGGATCTTTCTTCTCCCATGTGACAAAAGGTAGACTTAACCCTCACACATTCTGATTCTGACTGAGCAAACTTCCTGCAAGGTGTTAAACTTGCTGGTGCCAATAAAAGGGCACATTCAAAATACTGCAGGTCAAGAGAGCTTTCTCTGAAGAACACCCCATACCATCCCAGCAATTATGTTCTCCACAAACGTGAATTAACTTAAAACAAGAAAGCAAGCCTCATCCAGAGATTAAGAAAAGCATTTCAAACAAGAATGTTTGACTTTACATATTTTGTTAATAATTTATCAAACTTTATAATATGTTTATGTTTTGACAAATTGTTCATATAGATAAACTCAATCCAGAAATGTATTTAATTCTTACCACCTTAGGATCATATTTTTATTGCAAAGTATCACTGGATAATCAGAGTGGGGTTTTTTTTTGACACATTACATTTGGTAAAATTCTGTGTGAGAAAGTAGAATGGAAGTATGAATTCAAGGAGGAAAAGGAGCAATGTAAAAAGTTCCTACTATTAAAGTGCTTGTTCCTGTATTTTTAAGTGATGATGGAATTTATCAAATCACAACATGTTTAAATTCCCTTCTTTACATTTTAAACAGTAATAACTTTATTTTAAAAGTCAATATTTACATTATACTAGGAATCACATCCTTTGTAGCTTTTTAACTTTATAATGAAAACCTAAAAAATGTGCAAGGGAAAACATAGTTATAAAAATCTTTCAGAGGTGAAAGTTGAGGACAAAGAATGTTGCAGAGCTGTTCTTAAGCATCATTAGATGACCCAGCTTGGCCCTCCCTTTGGTCCCCGCAGGATCAATGGTGAAAATCATATTCTGCCTCTTTTGGGCCTGAATAAGTTCGATACTTTAAATCAAACACCCACATTAACAGTGACTTCCTGTGCAAGTCTTTAAAGAGCTGTTTCGGTTAAAGCCCATCTAAAATCTTGCAAATATTAAAAAAAAAAAAAATGATAACCAAACATTTCCTCCTGTACTATTTCCTTGACTGGGGGTGGGGACTTAGGGGGAGGCTATTTCAGATCTGTTCACATCATGACACAATGGGCTATCAGTCACACAATTCTTGATTATTCCTATTTAACAGGGAATGGGGGGAAAACATGCACTTAAACACTTTGGCAATATTTTCCACCACCAAGCCTTTTACTAGGGCTATTTATATAACAAAATATTAATCACATCCTATCCTTTCTGGCTTCATTTTAATGATTTCAGAAAGAGGAAAGAGAGTAGGAAGGAACCAGGAAGGATGGTGGGGAAGGAGAAAACACAGCCGCAGAAACTGGCGGTGGACCGTTCATTCATTCACTTAGTAGCTGCTGATAGCCTACTATCAGGCTCGCCAGAGCCCTAAACACTAAAAAGCAGGAGGCACAAACACTTTCCCCTAGAAGTGAAGAGCAAATAAATGGCTTAGCTTCCACCTTCCCAAGCCCCACACTAATCAAGGAGCTAAAAATGGCTTAAAACCAGAAGTGAGAGGCTCAACCATCACAGAACTTGCCGAGTCCATGTAAGAAGGAAAATGAAAGTACTCATTAAATACGTCTGTATTTAGACATGTCTGAAGATTAGGCAGTTCTGTGAAAAACATTCTCTTCAGATGGCAATTTCAGACACTTCCCATGAAATTCAAAAAACAAAGAACACTGTGGAGGTATTCAGGGGTTGAGGGCATGGGAAAGCCTTAGTATTTCAGCACTTTTCCCAGTCACAAGTGTTTTCAAACAAGAATGAATTTCCATGGCCTTCAGTGTATCACAGTTCTTCACCCCAAGTTGAACATTAGGCAATATTCTTTCGGCCCTGTACACAATGGGCTCACTCTTCTAGACCAGCTTAGAAGTGGGGTAACAATTCTGATCTGAAGAGTACAGATGACATGACTCTAGAACCACATAATAATTATCGGGCGGCAGACTTCAGTACTCTATCCTGGGGTGTTTATACAGTGTTTCAAGCTGTATCCTAAATATAACTGTAGAAGTGACACATGTTTTTACAAGTGCTGTTTAAGAACAGGATAGGCAAACGAAATGCACCTCAGACTGAGCTAGAGGAAAAACAAGAGGTCTACCCCGACTGAGAGTCAGTAAGCCAAGCAATATCCGGGGGCCTCTGTTACTCCCTCTGAAAAACGAGAATTCTAGAGTTCACTTGCCTCCTCCACATGCTTTATAATACTGTTCAGAAAATGGTGGAAGTCTTCAGATACTTTAGGTATAAAGTTTCTATCAATGTTTTCTAAAGTTATGCACTACAAGAATTTCTTCACAAATCTTCTTAAAGTCCCTACAGTCTTAATTCTTTCTCTCTATAGGCTCAGAAGAGAAAAATGAAGTTAACTTTTAGATGAAAAACCACAATATTGTGATTATCCTCCAGTCAAATTAATTTTTTTTAAAAAGATGACGTGTGCTGACTGACTACCCTGCTCCTCATTAACCAATTCAAGGTGCCCATCTTCTCCCAAGATCAAAGAGAACTGGCATAGGAAGAGCTTTAGAGTAAATCAAATGACTCTGGAAGTGCAAGAATAGAATGTAAATTCTCTTTACAACTATAATGACATGAACACTAGAAACCACACAAACATACACACACTCACCCAAACTCATAACACACACAGAGACTATCAGACTTAGCTGCAGAGAGAACTTTCCAGAAGAGTCAGAAATATTAGATAAGTAGATACTATTGACATTTATTTCTTTTATAATCTCCATTTGTAATAGTTAACTATATCCTTTAAATTACTTAATTGTTTAAACTGGCTCTCTATAAAACTAAAACCATTTTCATGCCCACATTAATCTGGAGTCCCTACTCAAAGAAACTAAAGATAGTATTTTTAGCACACAATGGGAAATAATATTAAGATTTCTGTTTCACCCTTAAAAATCAGCAGTAAAGTTCTCCTCCCCTGTCTTGGCTCTCTTAGAGCATCAAAAGTATATTTTAACTGTTTCTGAGTCCACACGTGGAATTTAAAAATCCAGTTTAAAAGGCAAATGATTTAAAATATAAACACATGACTTCCTTTTCTACAGTGATTCCTAGAGGGAGGGGAAAAAAGTCTGAGTAGAAACAAACTGTTTAAAGAGGATTTTTTTTTTTTTTTAATTAAAAGCATACGACAAAAGCTAACTAAGCTTCTGCTTTCTCCTGGAAAAAAAATAATAAAGGCAAGACTCCCCCATCTTAATTTAATTAAATCTAAATTAAAGTTCAGTTTAGGTAATACCAAGTCTGTAAGAGGGTAGCCCTCAATTTCTGAAGAGTAAGGTTCCAAGTGTGTGCTTGCATTAGAGCAAGGGTTGGCAGACTTTCTGCAAAGAGTCAGTAAATATTTTCAATGCTGCAGGTCATATAGGCTCCATCACAAAGACTGCCCTCTCATGGCCTGAAAGCACCCACAGACAGTACATAAACAAATGAGGGAGGCTAGATTCTGTTTTATTTATGGACTCTGAAATGTGAATGTCATATAATTTTCATGTGTGTCAAAATATTACTCTTTGATCTCTTTCAACCACTTAAAAATGTAAAACCTATTCTTCTCACAGGCCATGTAGGCAGTAGGCTGAGCCTGGCCTGTGCACAGTGAGTGGTCTGCCAGCCTCTGAGTCAATGTCATAGAAGACTGGATGGGGGGTCAGCTCATCTTAGTCAATGTCCTTAGCACATAAAGGAAACTGAGGCCCAGAGAGGTGTGATGACCACAGGATCTCCCAGCAAATTCACAGCAGAAATGGAGGTGAGAATTAGATCTCAAGAAAGGCTAATTGAAAAGGTAAAGCAGTGATGAAGAAATGCCCATCTTGAGTTCAACTCAAATGGACAGGCAGAGGGTGTTCAACATCAAAGATGTCACAGCAAACTAGTCACCAGCAATAGGAGCCTTCAGTACCTGCCCGCCCACTGTGTTATCAGTTGCCTGCCCACTACAAGAAGGCAGTGGCACCCCACTCCAGTACTCTGGACTGAGCAACTTCACCTTCACTTTTCACTTTCATGCATTGGAGAGGAAATGGCAACCCACTCCAGTGTTCTTGCCTGGAGAATCCCAGGGACAGGGGAGCCTGGTGGGCTGCCGTCTATGGGGTCACAGAGAGTCGGACACGACTGAAGCGACTTAGCAGCAGCAGCAGCACACTGGTTCTGAGGGTTCTGTATCAGCAGTCAGGACCCAAAGATCAGCCAGATACCCATCAGCCTGACTCTGGTCTTCTGGGTACATAGCCCTGCTCATTTCTTCTGCAGCCAAAATAACAACCTCCACTTTGGTTATTCAGATCCTAGAACTCCAAGAAAAAAGGTCAATGTGGCCAAGAGCAGAGATCAATGTTAAAAATTATTTTAAAGAACAGAGTAGAGAAGGGACGGCCAACTCCAGCCTATCTTCAACGCCCAACTAGCACCTCAGAAACCAACATGGTCAACCTCCCTCTCATCCCTGCTTCCTTCCCTCTTTTTTAAAATATGTTTGTCTCTGCCTATTAATATTTTTCTTTCTTTAATCTTCTCTTTTTTCTTTTTTTGGTGGGGCGTCACTGGTGGCTCAAACGGTAAAGAATCCACCTGCAATGCAGGAGACCTGGGTTCAAACCCCTGGAGAAGGGAATGTACCAATTCTTATTTTCATTTTCCCTTCACTCTTTTTATTTTGCCCACTCTTTTTATTTTACTTTCACTGGGTATAAACTCAACTGAAATACACTTTAAAATAAAATACACACATGTATCCAATGATGTTTAACTTACCCCCTCTCTAAATAGCATTCTGTAGTTCTAAGAGAAATAAAGACTCCAAATTAAAGTGACTCTTTACAAAGAATCTATCATCTCTTTTAATCACACTTTTTTTTTTTTTTTTCAGAGAAATTTAGGGTTGTCTATCCTATTCACTCAAGGCTGGAAGTTTTACACCAGTGTTACCAGTGATTTTTAGAAATTCCATCATGATGATATTTTACGAAGACTGCTCTATCAACTGTTTTGTACTTACACACTTCCTCAGAAAAGACACCGTTCTATACTTCTGTGAAGAGGAAGTGGCATTCTTATAAGTAACTTTCAGTTCTTTTTGACAACTTAAAGCAAGAATGACTGCAAACACCTCAGAATTTTTTCAATGCACAGTTATTCTCCTATCTAAACATAAGATTCCTCAAATTAAGTGAATCGATGTGTTTAAAATGAGAGAAAAAAGGAGGACCAAAATGCTACAATTCAAACCTCTGGATAGAGATTTCACAATAATAAAACACTTCCTACTAACATTGTTTAAGCTAGAGAGAAAGCTGACCAGATAAATGGGCATAAACTTAAAACAAAACATAATCAAAATCTTATTTTAATTGAAATTAAAGAGCTGAAATTGATGCTAGAGAGCTAGTCTCTTCAAACTGACAGAGGAAGAACCAACTAGAGATCAGACTACTGAGTGCCTACCGTGAGCCACTTGTTGGACAGAGTGGCTTGATTATCACAACTTGATTATCACAACTTTCCCATCAAGTATTTATTATACCTATTTTATCATCAAGGAAAGTGGTGTCATGGCAAGACTGATACAGCTAGTTAGGAGCAGAGATGTTCTTATAGCCCAGATTTCAGGTATCAATTTAAGGATCCTTTTAACTATGCCACTCCCGTGTAATATTTTTGGAAATTGCTCATTGTGATGTCACAATATTTTAAAACATTCTAAATACAGAAAGAGACTACCCTAGAACCTTGACATAAGACTCTTTGGTAAAGAACAGAGCTCCTCAAAACAAGATTATTCCTTCTTGACTGCTAAGAAAAGGAGCATTAGCAGTTAAACGTTACATGCACCTCATGGGCCCCAAGACATAATTGTACTGAGGCTCCTAGTCACCAAAAAACGCATTCACTTGGCTTCTAAATGACTTCATGACTGAATCATTTATTCAAGTTGTAGCTGGCCATTTCTCAAGTTAATAGTCTATTCTGATATCTGGACTCCATTAAGAAGGATATGGAAAGATTTTCACACTTGCAGAAATAAATGAAGATATTTCAGCATGCCTAAAGAAACACTGAAATCCCTGGAGCAAGGAGCAACACCCATTTCCGGTCCAGGTAAGAAGAGAGGCTGAGGGGAGGGTGGGGACAGCAGGATTATTAAAATGGAGACCTATAACTGCTTGCTGTCTTAAAAAACTATAATAAAATGATTTTTGGCAACTCTAGTATCTCAAATTGCCCTGGAAAAACCTTACCCTGAAAGAGTTCATAAAAACAAAGCCAGGTCTTCCTGTGACTTGAAGGCAGATACTCAAATATCTGACTGGAGTCATGAGGGCCACTTTGACTAAGTCAATAGGTGGGGTAAACCTCACAACTAACTCAGAAGCATACTGCTTTAGTCAACAAAACCAGCAGAACTGTGTGCTTTTCTGACAATCAAAAGGATTCTAAAAATTCAACTGAAGATATTCCATCAACTGAGAGTGAAGGGCTCAGAAGGGGCACAAAAGGAGCCGGAAGAAGTAAAAAGAAAGAGAAACCATTTCCAGAAAGAGTAAGTCACTAAAATATTTTAAGTGTCCTGGTCAAATATTAAGGGTTTGTGGGGGGGGTTTCTTGTTTTCTACAATAAAGATCCTCTTTTTAAACATAACCACAATACCATATTCATGCTTTAAGTCATCAAAGAGCCAGTCAGGATCCAAATGTCCCCAACCATCTCTTAGAAGTATGTAAGTTTGCATCAGAATCCAATTAGTCTTAATTCTCATTTAATCTATATATTTCCCCTCCATTTTCTTTTTTCTTGCGTTTTTTGTTTGTTTGTTTGTTTTTTTTAAAGAAACGAGGTCTTGTTGTAGAATCCCCATAGTCAGCATTTTTTAACTTAAAAAATGTATTAAGGCTTCCCTGGTGGCTCAGTGGTAAAGAATTCGCCTTCAAATGCTGCTGCTGCTGCTAAGTCGCTTCAGTCGTGTCTGACTCTGTGCGACCCCATAGACGGCAGCCCACCAGGCTCCCCCATCCCTGGGATTCTCCAGGCAAGAACACTGGAGTGGGTTGCCATTTCCTTCTCCAATGCATGAAAGTGAAAAGTGAAAGTGACTCAGTCATGTCCGACTCTTAGCAATCCCATGGACTGTATCCCACCAGGCTCCTCCGTCCATGGGATTTTCTAGGCAAGAGTACTGGAGTGAGGTGCCATTGCCTTCTCCGACCTTCAAATGCTAGAGACACAGATTCAATACCCAGTTCGGGAAAATCCCACATGCCATGGAGCAACTAAGCCCATACGCCACAGCTACTGAGCCTGTACTCTAGAGCCCGGGAGCCGCAACTACTGAAGCCCGAGTGCCTAGAGCCCATGCTCCATAACAAAAGAAGCCAACAATGAGAAGCCTGTGCACGGCAACTCCAGAGTAACCCCTGCTTGCCACCACTAGAGAAAAGCCCACGCAGCAACAAAAACCCAGCACAACAACAAATAATTATTATTTTTTAATGTACTAGGTTAAAAACAGGCTATCTCTAGACCTACTACATTATTCCATCAATGTCCCACACCATGAAGACTATCCAGTCTCTTTCAGTGAGGTCCATGCAATGGCACCCCACTCCAGTACTCTTGCCTGGCAAATCCCATGGACAGAGGAGCCTGGTAGGCTGCAGTCCATGGGGTCGCTGCCAGTCGGACACGACTGAGTGACTTCGCTTTCACTTTTCACTTTCATGCATTGGAGAAGGAAATGGCAACCCACTCCAGTATTCTTGCCTGGAGAATCCCAGGGACAGGGGAGCCTGGTGGGCTGCCGTCTATGGGGTCGCACATAGTGGGACACGACAGAAGCGACTTAGCAGCAGCAGCAGCATGCTACTCCAGGATACATGTTTATCCAAAAAAAATGTTGCCATGACAAGTAATATATGCAACATTCTATTCAAGTACTAGAGGGTGTCATGGAGACAGAAGACCCATAGGTAACACCTTACCTTATGCTATAGTACTTTTGGAACAAACTGGGGTACGAGTTAGTTTTTAAAAGATTATGCCTAAGCAACAAATGGAAATAATGAGCTCTGTCCAAATGCAAACTCATTAAGGTCTCCAAGAGAGGACACATAGTACCTATCAGAAGAACTCAAGTGAGAAAGATTCATTGTTAATAATATACATACACCTCTCCTACCAAGTTTGCACATTAACTATTTCTTCCTTTAGTTCTTCTGCCTTACTAGAATGAACCCGGTGCTTCAGTAAATACACAGTCCTCAAATACATGGTATGTCACTCATCTGGGATGCCTTCCACCCCCATCTTGCTGCTTAAATAATTTCTTTCTTCAAGGACCAGTTGGACTCACTCTAGCTCCTTGAAACCTTTACCCATCTCTGGACTCCTGGAGTCCCTAATTAGCACCCCCAAAATGTAGTCTAAACCTGCACCGTAGCTGTTTTGAGAATAGTGCGCATGTATTGAATAAAGATTTGAGGAAGGCCTTCCATGTACAAGGCATTCAAGGTCATCTCTAACAAGACCATGAGCTCCATGGGAAAAACGGTCTCTTGTGATGCTACATCTATTTCAGGAGTCCAGAAGCACAGTGTCTAAGAATGTGTACTTGAAGTCAAGCTTGCCCAGATGTGTTGAATCCCAGACTCATAATTACTTAACCTCTCAGATCTCATTTTCATCATCTGTAAAACAGAATGATAACAGCCAGTCTTTCATAGAGATGTTATTAGGATCAAATCACATAAAGCATGAGTATTATCTTGTCTTCAGTTCAGCTGCTCAGTTGTGTCTGACTCTTTGCGACCCCATGAACCGCAGCACACCAGGCCTCCCTGTCCATACCAACTCCCAGAGTTTACCCAAACTCATGTCCATTGAGTCAGTGATGCCATCCAACCATCTCATCCTCTGTCATCCCTTTCTTCTCCCACCTTCAATCTTTCCCAGCATCAGGGTCTCTTCCAATGAGTCAGCTCTTCGCATCAGGTGGCCAAAGTACTGGAGTTTCAGCTTCAACATCAGTCCTTCCAAAGAACACCCAGGACTGATCTCCTTTAGGATGGACTGGTTGGATCTCCTTGCAGTCCAAGGGATTCTCAAGAGTCTTCTCCAACACCACAGTTCAAAAGCAGCAATTCTTCTGTGCTCAGCTTTCTTTATAGTCCAACTCTCACATCCACACAAGACTACTGGAAAAACTATAGCCTCGACTAGATGGACCTTTGTTGACAAAGTAATATCTCTGCTTTTTAATATGCTGTCTAGGTTGGTCATAACTTTCCTTCCAAGGAGTAAGCGTCTTTTAATTTCATGGCTGCAACCACCATCTGCAGTGATTTGGGAGCCCAAAAGAAGTCAGCCACTGTTTCCACGGTTTCCCCATTATCTTGTCTCCTTATTACCAATTCTCTCTAGTCTTATCTGTTCTTATCCTTTATGGAAAGAAGAGGAGTAGAGGACTCCAACAGAGTTACTGCCACAGAGATGGAGTCCGAACACTCCTTGATGGTTTGAATACATGGAGGATATACTTTGTCATGGGTGTGAGTGTCCCTTCCCAAAATATTTAGGATCCCTTTTCCTAGTGTCACCCTGATACTTTCCCTGTGAAGAAATGGAACTTGCTCAGAACTAAATACAATGTAAACCTATCTCCATCCAAATTTAAAAAGAGGGGAAACAAGAAAAAAAAAAAAAGACCAAAAATGATATTTTATCTTCTGATAGGGCCAACTGATGTATGGATGTGAAAGTTGGACTATAAAGAAAGCTGAGTGCTGAAAAACTGATGCTTTTGAACTGTGGTGTTAGAGAAGAGTCTTGAGAGGCCCTTGGACTGCAAGGAGATCCACCAGTCAATCCTAAAGGAAACCAGTCCTGAATATTCATTGGAAAGACTGATGCTGAAGCTGAAACTCCAATACTTTGGCCACCTGATGCAAAGAAGCAACTCATTGGAAAAGACCCTGATGCTGGGAAAGATTGAAAGCAGGAGAAGAAGGGTATGACAGAAGATGAGATGGTTGGATGGCATCACTAATGCAATGGACATGAGTTTGAGTAGGCTCCAGAAGTTGGTGATGGACAGGGAAGCCTGGCGTGCTGCAGTCCATGGGGTCACAAAGAGTCAGACACGACTGAGCAACTGAACTGAACTGGGGCCAAAAATTTACTTTTGAATGGAAACCCAAGAAGCTCTGCTTACAGAAGCTTTTCCAAATTTTTGAGTACCTCATGAGTAAAAATCTTTTGAACATGAATGTATAAACATATACACATATATACATATTTATTTCACTCAAAGAGTCATTGAGCATTCACTGTGTGCATTACACTGTTCTAAATGCTTGTAAGTAATAGAGCAAAGATTTTTGTTGTTGTTGTTCATTCTGTTCAGCATTTAGGAAGTCGGGCCTGAGGCAGGAGTACACCTGGCATGACCAATTGTTACTGAAACCCTGTACCTGTGCCCAAAGCACAGTGAGGTCAAACAATACCAAAACGGAGCTTGGAACGGAGCAAGGTTGGTTCACTGCAGGGCCATGCCACGGAGACGGGTGGCTCATGCCTTAAAAACCCCAAACTCCCCAAAAGCTTTTAGTAAAGCTCATTTCTAGGAAAGGTGAGGGAGGTGCCTGGTTAGTTGTTGCAAACTTCTTGGTATCAGGTCCTTTGCTCTTGAAGTCAAGCCATGGTCAGGTAACAATGTTCCTGTAAATCTTCACCAAACATTATTCTCCGTTCTGACAAGAAAGGACAAAGTCCCAAGGCTCAACTTCCACCCTTCGAGGTCCAGATCCTGGCTAAGAGAAGAGAGATCTCAGTTGGCAGCTCCCTCAGGGCCAGGTCCCCATGTCTTGCCCAGCCATTATCACTGATGAAGCCGGGCGCCCAGGACACAACTGGCCCTCAGGTTCCTCATGCCACCCAAAGCAGGGTATGGGGAATGCAGGTACCCCAGACTGCAACCTATGCAGACTGCTGCTGCTATTAGGTTGCAGAGACAGGGATGGGGGAGAGCTTCACTGCTGCCAAGGCCAGTGGGTGGCCTTGGTGAGGGCTCTGGAGCCCTGCAGGACAGAGCACCCAGCATGTTCCCTGGGGCCCCCAGCTCACCTGCTACCTGGAGGCCAGTGGGTGTGCTGGAAGGCTCCAGGGAGAAGGCTGGTATCAGCCTCTTACCTCACTCCCCACCTGACAACCACCACTCCCACCAACTGTTGGCTGAATGGCCCACTAACCGTGGCTTGTTGACAGTTAGCTCCTTGGGGGATGGGCCCCATCGTGCCGACCAATTGCTGAGCAGGCCCACTAGCGGTAGCTCATTGACAGCTGGCTGTTTGTAGGCTGGGCCCACTGTGGTGCCAACCAATGGCTGAGCAGGACCACTAACAGTTCCAATGTGAAGTGTTGGGCTTGGCTGAGCTGGGCTGGGCAGGTTACTGGCACACAGCAACACCCAAATGTTAAGGGCTGTGCTCAGCAGAGCTCTACTACACACTGAATAGTGAGGAGGCTGGTGTGCTGGAGCCAGGGAGAAACCAGAAGAGACCTGGCTGCACAGATAAGTGGCAGAGGTGAGTGGAGGGGACCCAGTGTGACACCCCAGACAATAGATTTTACTCTGGCTGAGACTGGAGGGCTTTGAACAGGGAAGCTACGTGATCTCAGATCCATCCCACTGACAGCTATGCTGAATCGAGTCCAGGGGCCAAGGCTGGATGGGGAAGACTGATCAGAATGCTACCGCAATAATCTAAGAGATAGTTTGGTCAAGGTGGCAAAAAGTGGAAAGGAGAGCTGAGAGGCTTTTATAGTACCAGTATACAACATATATTAAAAATAAAAAATCATTAAGGATTTTTAAAAGAAATATTCTAATATTTTCTTTCTCAAACTCAGTAAGACATCCCACTCACCCCTGGAGTGGAGGTGCCCCCTCTTCTCTTGGAGACCACTGTTTAACAATAATTGGTTGGTGGACTTGTGTCAGTTGACCTGAATTTCTGCCTGGCTTTCTGTTGTAACACTTGTCCTGTGTTCAATTCCCATCTTTCTCTTCATTCTGCCAGTCTTAGACACCAAAACAAGTTTCCTTCACAGACTGAGAGTACCTACCATACAGAGGATGTTGATCGTATGTAGGAATTTCCTCCTTGTAAAAGTCTGTGGTCTTTGGGTCCATTGCACCCAGTGTCTGCGTGGGGCCAATGGTTGAGAAACAGACTTGTTAGACCCAGATGTTATGGTGGAGTGCAACAGAACAGGATTAAGAGAATCCAGGCTGTTTGCTAAAGCAGCCCCCTCTGCTGAAGACCACAGCGGCCCCAGATCACCACAGCTCTCAACAGAAAAACCTGGGGTCTACAAGTTTGCTCCCCTTGCCCACAAGAGGCTCAAGGAATCTCAAAGGCCACACTGAGAAGGGTTCTGAACATGCCCTGCTGCTGCTGCTGCTAAGTCGCTTCAGTCGTGTCCGACTCTGTGCGACCCCATAGACGGCAGCCCACCAGGCTCCGCCATCCCTGGGATTCTCCAGGCAAGAACACTGGAGCAGGTTGCCATTTCCTTCTCCAATGCATGAAGTGAAAAGTGAAAGGGAAGTCGCTCAGTCGTGTCCGACTCTTGGCGACCCCATGGACTGCAGCCTACCAGGCTCCTCCGTCCGTGAGATTTTCCAGGCAAGAGTACTGGAGTGGGGTGCCATTGCCTTCTCCGGAACATGCCCTAGAAGATGGCATTTTAGAGGAAAGGACCCCTGATTCTCAGGCAGAACTGTGGGTGCTAGAAGGAAAATCAGAAGTTCATGGAAGGCAGATACTTTTTGAAACCAGATTCCATGAGTTTCGAAGAGGTTGATACTGAAGTACCTGGGGTGCTCCCAGAATGTTAGAACGCTGGAAGAATTTAGAAGACTGTCCACCCACCCACTCCCATGCAACAAAGAAACTAACGCCAGGAGTTGTCCAAAGCTACACAACTATGAGAAAAAGAACCATGAGTAGAATCCAGATCTTTGTATTCCTAGTCAAGAGTTATTTTAAAAATAAATGAAAGCAAAATGAAAGCAATTTAGCATAGAAATCTTTAGAAACAGGTTACAACTGTGATTAAATGTTGCATGAGTCAGGGGTTCCATCCCTGATCCAGGAAGATCCCACATGCTGCGGAGCAACTAAGCCAGTGCACCCCAACTATTGGGCCTGTGCTCCGGAGCCCACGCTCTGCAACAAAAGAAGCCACTACAGTGAGAAGCCCACACACCACAACTAGAGTAGCCCTCGCTTGCCACAACTAGAGAAAAGCCCACACGGCAACAAAGACCCAGAACAGCCAAATAAATAAATAAAATTAAAAAAAAAAAAAAAAGATACCTTAGAAAGTTACACAGGGGTGTGAATGAGGGGATTAGAGACAAACGAGAACCAAGAAATATAAGCAAACATTGACTTAGTACAGCTTAAAATGGCCCAAAGGTGGACTACATGATTAGTTTCTTTGCTTGGCCCAATTAATAGAGTACTAGACAATTATCAGTTTTCAAAAGGAGAGACAAGTGAAAGAACCATTAAAAGTTATGATATCATCATAAAAAAACTAGAGTTGTGAGTCATTAATTTCAACCACTTGGGCTACCAACTCTCTTAGAAGCATGAACACTGAAAAAAATACCTGCTCTCCTAACTTCTAATGGTAGAGCACAAGGCGAAGATGATGTTGGCCAAAGGGTAGTAAAGGAATAGTCAATAAAATTGATCATCTATAAAATGAATAATTTTAGATAATCTTGGATTATCTATAAAATAAAAGTGGGACCTAAAAAAAATAAAACCTAAAAAAAAAAAAAGTGGGGGACAGGGCAGGAATCAGTTCCCTAATTATTGACTTTGGAACTAGATGTTAACTATTTGACTTGGTTACCTGGAGAGCTCAATAGAGTTCATCTGCATACACCCTCCTTGGCCACTATACCACCAGCACCACCACCACCCATGGAGGGGTAAGTCACACAGGAAGGGGGTGGAGCCTGGACACTGGAGAGGCAGCCAGTCCACTCTCTTCATTGTATAAAGAGGCGCCTCAGGCCCACAGGGAGAAGGCAATGGCAAATCCCATGGCCAGAAGAGCCTGCTAGGCTGCAGTCCACGGGGTCGCTAAGAATCGGACATGACTGAGCGACTTCCCTTTCACTTTTCACTTTCAAGCATTGGAGAAGGAAATGGCACCCCACTCCAGTGTTCTTGCCTGGAGAATCTCAGGGACGGGGGAACCTGGTGGGCTGCCGTCTATAGGGTCACACAGAGTCGGACACGACTGAAGCAACTTAGCAGCAGCAGCAGGCCCACAGAGGTTAATCTGACTGGCCAAGGGTTGGCTAAGGCACAATATATGTCACCTCTCCCTTATCCTATGTCCACAGCAAACAATGATTATCAATCATCACAGTTTCCCCATCTCTGGCTGCAAGAGCCACATTGCTTCTGACATATTCCTCCTGCAATCTCCCCTCCCCACCCCCCACACCCACCCATTCCCAGCTAACTGGTCAGAACTAATACATGAGAACAAACCCAGTTTCCAACTCTGGCCTTACATAAGGTCATAAAATAGTCTTTATTATACCTGCTTCAGACTGGAAAGAGAGTGACTAGTCTCACTATTACTGTTAAGTCTGAAGTGAGCAAACATAGTCTAAGTGGTGTGACCATGTGTCCAGGTTTACTGGGGACAGCCACACCTGTTTCCTCAACCTAATATTTAATAGTACCCTGTATCATTCTCAAAGGTGTCCCAGTTTGAATCAAAATAATATGGCCATCCATGTTCTATGTAACTCCTAATCAACCATAAACACATATCTGTTTTTGAAGTACATAGTGTTTCGGGGGGGGGGGGGGGGGGGGAAACTGACCCAGTCACCAGCAGTTTTACAGGGCGTTTTCAAATAATACTAAACGCAAATAATCCTTGAAAGGGCCTCGTTACTACTCCCACCAACCTCTATTATACACTGAGCTTCAATATGGAATTTTCCTTGGGAAAAAAACAAAAAGAACCATAGTTTATGCAAATTTGGAAACTACAGATTATCAGATCTCTGTAGCCCCTGTTTTTAAATTATTTCATGTTCTACTTTCACCTATAAAAATTCACATTATATTGACGACACAGGAATCTTTTTAAAAAGTGCTTCAGGCCTGTTGCTGGCACAAACAAGTGTGCCTTTTTTGAGTTTATATTTACTCTCTGTTTAGAGAAAAAGAGGAAGTAAAAGTTGAAACCTTAAAAACAGTTTCAGTCAATCCAGGGCTAGACCTTGTGTACCGCTGTTGTATTTACACTAAAGCAGCCAGTTTATTGACAGGCATAAATTTCAATTTATTTGGAAAAGCCACTGGTCTAAACATCATAGGCATACCTTTACACTCAAGAGAAAGATATCATCAGGTGGAAAATTTTAAATTCTCACCTGGCTACCTAGACAGAAGACTAGAAGGAAATATATCAAGCTGTCAAGAGTAGCTCTGAGTATACAGATATAGAGACTTCAGATGGTTTAAACAGGTTTTCTTTTTGGTTATCTAGCTTTCTGATTTTTCTACAATGATCATAGTTTATTTGCTAATGACCAAGAAAAAAAAAATCACCAACTCACCAATCAACACATCGTTCTCTAGGGTAGGGAGGTGAAAGGCAAAGAGGAGAAGCCAGGCACTAGTCTGGCAGGAGCAGAGACCTCAGAACAGCTCCTGACTCTGCCATACCTACTGTGGGAGTCTGGCTCACCTGATGGCTTCCGGGTAAAGAAGAGCAGGCATCTGTAAGGGCTTCGGCTACACTGCCCTTTCAACTATTGTAAGTACAGCCATGTGGTTAGAGCCCCACCTGTGCAATCAGACTGCTGTGCAGGACACTGCACTCCATCACTTACTGGGCGTGTGACCTCGAACAAGTCAATTAGCCTCTTTATTCGTCTGTAAAGCAGGAATCACACCACCACCGACCTCCTTGTATGGCTGTAAGATTAAGACAGATGATTCACGGCAAGGGCCCAGCATATAATAAGATCACAATAATGTAAGCCATTATTAGGTCTCGGCCATGAAACACCAGTCCTCAAGTGCACTCCCCAAACCACGTGACTGCATCTCAAAACAACCAGAGAAAGGTCCAAAGAATGAAGCTTTTATTTTCCCTTCTCTGCTGAAGGCAGGACTGGACACAGAGTTTGCTATAAGCCCAGCACTGCTGGGAGGACAAGGGCAGCCCAGTAAAATATGTAACGAGCCCCACACTATGGGCAAGAAACGCTGCTTTCAAAGTTGCAGGATTTCCAGTTTCTTGCCACTGCCACAGCTGCCAGCCATTGCCTTTGGCAAGGAGGTGAGTGACTAAAATGTGAGCCAGGACTTGGCAAGAGGACACCAAACCAGAAGGCCTCCAGGCAGGAAGCTCCAAAAAGGGCCACCTACAGCAAGAGTCCTAGAGAAGAAGATGGCATTCTGCTGTCACTAGCAAATTCAGGAAAGAATGGTGAACATTTCAAAGATCCGACAGAACTTACCATTCTGCTTCAGAACTTTGAAAAACTTTGGGGAGGGGGCACCAGGCCAGGTTGAAGATATGACATTCTTAAAATCACTGCAATGCCTTTACTATAGGACATAAAGAAGACCCCCCCCTCATCCCATAAAGTTCAGTACTGCAAGGAATTTCACATCTATCTTGAATTAAGATGTATTACATTTAGATGTAAAGAAATTCTCCCCAAACTTAAAATTATCTCACTTTACAAAGATATAAACATCCCAATATCCATCGATGAGGAAATAATTACCTTGTTATGTTATTACATAGGTGAGTGTGTTCTGTGCTATATAGGGTGATCAGCTTGTCCCGATTTGCCTAGAATTTCCTGGTTTTAAAAAAGTCCCATATCCTTGAAAACCCATCAGACTTGGCAAACCAGGAAGATCAGTCCCCCTAATGCTGTAAGAAAAATGTCTATTGTGTGAAGGGGAAAACAGAAGAGACACAGTTACAAATGCAGAAGTGCTCAATGCCAAGTCTATTTGCAGCAATAGCTCCTAGTTCCTTTTCATAGTGAAAAAAGAAAAAAAAAAAAAACAAAACTAAACCCCACACTTGCCTCTCCCTTCCTCCTTTCAACTCTCCCAAAACAGAGCTAGGAAAACCATTTTCCTCCTCTTGCATGACATAGATGTCAGCGAGGGACTGACTACGGAGGAGGTGACTACCATAGCCAGCAAGCTCCTGCACCCAGTTTCAGCAGGACAGGAAATGTCAATTCTTTCATGTACACATGAAACTTATCTATTATAAATCAGTTACATCAATTAAACAAATTACAAAACTCAAAAACAAAACCCTAAATAATAAAAAAGCCAAGACAACTAGTGATTCAGCTTATTAACACAAAAATGTGTCTTCATACTCAAAGTCCAAGAACTTTGACAAAAACAAGATCCACCTTGCAAACAGGGCATTAAACAAATGAGAGTGAATTAACATGTGATTGTTTTAACACACAGCTGAGTGGAGAGAGGCATTGCTACAAACTCTAAGGTCTAGATCTGAAGCAGGTGGCTCCCTACCATAACGGTGAAGCAAAGCTCCTGTAGCAGGAGTTTAAGCAAAGGGTTTTTAAGCCTCTGATGAGGTTAAGAACCAGCTTCTAAGAATTTCGAGTTTCAAACTAAAAGGTAAGACTATATAAGGCAAGAAAGACCACGTACTTCCTGGACCTAAGGCCTCCCAGAAACCATAATTGTTCACCACTCTACCCCACCCAGTCCACCTCCTCTCCCTCAGGCTTTGCCCCATAGGCTGTCAACTTTTAGGTGTCCATGAATCTTAGAACTCCTTAGTTTCCCATTATGCATCAGGAGATGGAATCAAATAAACATTATACAACCTTTCTTGCCCTCCACAGGGAGACTAGTTTGTTGGGGGAAGGGTAGGGATGTATTCAAAAACACTTTAAAAGAGAAACTCTTTGAAAGTTCTACTCGGACAAGTCCTGGAGAATAACTTTCTAAAATCAAAAAATACTTTTCATCAGTGTTGATCCTGATTTATCAGAGGGTGCCTTCTTGTCAGCCTTTCAACACAGCCGATGACAAGACAGAAGGAGGTATCAACCATCCCTAGAAGAAAGGACAGGAATCTGGAAGGCAGGAGACAGGAGTGCATCTCTGCCCTGCAAGTCAAGAGCTGTGTCCTTGAGGAAGACATGCTTCTCTTGTCTAGACCTCAGTTTCTTCGTTAAAAAAATTAAGGATTTGGGTGAAGATCACCTTTGGCATCCCTTCCAGCTCTAAAGTTCTATGTAAAATTTTTTTGTGTATGTGAAAATGACAACACCTATTAGAAGCATTTTGTGTACTTTGAAGATGAATATTTAGAAATTAACAGAGAAGTATAGTAACTTGCAATGACAAAAGATAACATGACCAAGGCAGACTAAAATCGAAAGATTTAAAACAAATGTCTAACAATTGTAAAAGTATGTGACTAAAAGGTGGGGGGTTGGGGGGAGGGCTAAACTAATATCAACTTACAAGTACTCTTAAAATCTCTGGAACCAATGGAAACAAATAGATTCATCACTACCAGCTGCTCCTCCTGCTAAATTTAACGATAACGTTCATTTTAATTCAGTGATCCCTCCCCCATATAAAAAGAAAATTTTAAAAGCCTGTAAATACTTACAGAAAGCAAAGCCAAACTTTGACTCTAAAGGCAGGAGAACAAATTAATGTGGTGATTGATTGCACTTAAGTCTCAGGAAGTTCTGGCTGGATACTGAGGACAGGGAGGCACCAGATGCAACCCACTTGAGAAGTATGAGATGTTTAAAACACCAAGGACTGGCATGTTTGACCGCCTGTGTCAAAGTCAAGTCTGCCTCTCCGCCTACCAGGACCTCAAAACAATGTTCATTTCACTATCCATGAATAAATGGCAAAAGAAATAAAAGGAAGCTGTTTCCTTTTTTCGTAGAAGGAGTTACAGAGTTTTGTCATACAACTTGGTTGGGCGCTTGTGAGTGTCAATGCCCTCAGAGCAGCAGCGTCCGCAAAGGTTGGGGTGTCTCGTGCCACAGACCTCCAGCGAGGACCGTCAACCGAGCCAGCAAACATCCCCACCTCTCCAGGCAAAGGGCTCCAGAGCTACCCCGTGCTATGGCTTAGCCGGAAAGCGCCAAAGCTCATGAACACAGGCAAAGGGTAGCCCACCGTCTGTGAGTGGAACCCCGGGCCGAACTTCACCTCCTCTAGGGACAGCCGTGCCAGACATCTCCATCGTGCACCACGCACACACAGCCTCTGGGCTACCAAAGAGGAAGTCGGGGTGTCATGTTAAAAGGATAAAGACAGCCCGACCACACGAGAGCCGCGGTCTGGGCCGGTCTCCAGCTTGGCTGGGAAAAGGGTCCCAGGCTGCGATCTTTCTCCCTCTCCATCCACCTTCCTCCTCCCGGCGGCGCGCACCAGCCTCTCTCCGGCCCGCCCGGGCTGGCGGAGCCCAAGCTGCGCAGCGCCGGAGGAGCACCTCAAGCCTCCCCTCCCCCTGCCCAGCCCGGGCCCGTGGACAACGCACCCCCGCACGCCAGCTAGAGCCCCACCACCCCTTCCCCAGCCCTGGGCCGGGGCGCCCCAGCCGCCGAGCCGAGCGCGCAGTTCCGACGGCCCAGGGCGGGGACCGAGCCGGAGAGGAGGGCTGCAGCCGCCGGCTTTCGGAGCAGCCGGCGGCCGCACACACTCCTCCCCTTCGCCGCGAGTAAACAGCTCGCGGGCGCGCTCCGTGCCGCGCCCCCATCCCCCCGCCGGGGCTCCGCGCCGCCCTGCGCCCGCGCGTCCCGCCCGCCGGCGCCGCCGCCCCCTACCTGGTCGGTGAGTTTGAGCACTGCCATTCTTCCGCTCCTTCGCGCGCACACACATACAGGTCCCCGGTCCGCAGATGTCACTCCAGGAGCCGGGGAAGCGGAAGGGATTGCCAAGGGAAGGGAAAAAAATCTGGCTCCCGAATTTGACAGCCCTCCCCCTGCTCCTCCTCCTCCTCCGCCTTCTCCTCCTCCTCCCGCCGAGAGGCTGACACTGGCGAGTAGGGTTTGCAGCCGAGCCCGCCCGCCTTTATACAGGAAGTACCGGCTGCTGCCAGCCGGGCCGCCACTGACATCACCGCGCGCTGCCTCGCTCGCCGCCGCGCCGCCTGGGCCGACGCTGCCTCCTGCCGCCCGCGGCCGCGCCTCGCAGCCCGCGCGGCTCGGGGTGCTCGCCGGCTCCCGCACCGGGCGCGCCACGGTAGGGTCAGACTGCCGCCTGCTTTCGGCACCTGCACACTGCGCGCGGGCTAGCGGGACCGGGCTCCCGGGCCGCCCACGCTGCTCCCACGCAGGGCGCACGTTTAGAGGCCCCCGTGCTGGGGAGGGGTGGGGGGTTGCTGATCGTGACCCCTCCCCTCGCCCTGTCTCACACTCCCCCCCCCCACACACACACAACCTCGTGAGCACTCCCTGTGGATACACCCGAGGGGCAATAAAGGCTGCATTCACTTGTAGCCAATTTCGAACCAGGAGATTGGACCACACGCCTTCCTCTAAACCTCTCCCTAGTCCGGAATCCGCCCAGCGCTTCAAATTATCCCACCTGGTCAGGGACCGCAAGGCTGGTGCTCTCTTTGTTTAATACAGGGAGACCCTGACTCATTCTTTAGCTAGTTTTTGTGAAACGCTTGGAGGGTAGGGACGTGGGGCTCTGGCCCTTTCACCTGGTTCTCCAGCTACCTCCCAGCTAGACACGCAGAACCCCATCGTTAAATTCAAACATTGGGTTTTGATTTGGGGGCGAAGAAGATGGAGCAACGTTACAGGAGAAGAAACGGTCTTGTACTGCTGCATTAATTGGGTTTTGGGGGGTTTCCACCAGTTGACTCACTCATTTCTACAAAATCCAGTTACCCTACTCTTCAACAGATAGAAGACCCAGCTGTCAAAGAGCATGGGACACACACACAACAGTAATATATGTAATCATAGTAAAGTGTTAATACTTGTGGAATTTGGAGCAAATGCTTATTCATTCATGGAGAAGGAAATGGCAACCCATTCCAGATTCTTGCTGCCTGGAGAATCCCCATGGACAGAGGAGCCTGATGGGCTACAGTCCATAGAGTCGAAAAGAGTGGAACAGGACTGAAGCAACTTAGCATGCACGCACGCCTAGTCATTCAACAACTATGTACTGAGTGCTGACTTTGCACCAGATGCTGGCTAGACACAATATGAAAAGGGAGCATAAACATCCAAGATATCTAGTCTTAGGAGATGTCTGACATAAATAATCACCGCTAATGAATGTAATTACAGACTGAGATAAGGGTTCACAGGGGGAAAAAATACTTGTAAAGAAATCCATGACTGAGGAATCAAGCCAGACTGGTAGGTGAAGATGGGTTTCCCTGAAAAAGTGACAAGAGTTGAGATTCTGCCAGAGGAAGAGTTAAGTGGGCAAGTGGATGGGTGCTGCTCCCAGGCTGATCCACGTGCCCCTGGCATGTCATGGAATAAACCTACATTGAACAGAAAACCAAAACTACAGTCAGTTCAGTTCAGTCACTCAGTCGTGTCCAACTCTTTGAAACGCCATGAATCACAGCATGCCAGGCCTCCCTGTCCATCACCAACTCCCGGAGCTTGCTCAAACTCATGTAATGCCATCCAGCCATCTCATCCTCTGTCGTCCCCTTCTCCTCCTGCCCCCAGTCCTTCCCAGCATCAGGGTCTTTTCCAATGAGTCAACTCTTCACATGAGGTGGCCAAAGTATTGGAGTTTCAGCTTCAGCATCAGTCCTTCCAATGAACACCCAGGACTGATCTCCTTTAGAATGGACTGGTTGGATCTCCTTGCAGTCCAAGGGACTCTCAAGAGTCTTCTCCAATACCATGGTTCAAAAGCATCAATTCTTTGGCACTCAGCTTTCTTCACAGTCCAACTCTCACATCCATACATGACCACTGGAAAAACCATAGCCTTGACTACACGGACCTTTGTCGGCAAAGTAATATCCCTGCTTTTCAATATGCTATCTAGGTTGGTCATAACTTTCCTTCCTATCTACCCTTAATTCACAAATTAAATGTGGACTCTTCCTCCCCACTTTCAGAGCCTCCCCAAGACTCTATTTGAGAAAGGAGGGGTGGTAGCATTTGCTTGGCATTCTCCCATTTATTATCTAACCATGGACTTGGGATTCAGATCACACAGACAAGAAAGCACTCTCCTGGCTTCCACAGTCCTCAGTGATGCACAGAGACAAAAAGATTTCTTTCCAAGGCCTCCCTCAAACACAAAATAGTTTGCTTTTGTTGCATCTATGAAGCAGTTCTTCAGTGCTGTTGTCGGTTTGTCTATTTACTAATATCCTTCATGGCTTTGTATTAATAAGTAACAATAAGACCCTGACTTCTCTACCTAAATATAGCTGACTTTCAGAAGAGTGATAACAAATGATTTGGCAGATGTACTCAAGATCCACTTTGGTTCATCAGGGGCATGTCTACACATAAGTTCTTGGGACCTGATCTGAAAGGAGGGGCATGCAGTTCTCAGCCTTTCAGACCCATCATCTCCTTTTATAACTAGTATTTTTAACATTTTCATTACTACGAAATGAAATTCATAGGTAATATTACCTACCTATGCAAATTTCTCTCCAAATCAACATAATGCCCTAATTGTATAATAAGGAAAATAAAAGGAAAGTGATTTATAATTAAAGTGTATTTCAATAAGTAAATGTAAAACACAGCTCTGTCAGAAGATACGATAATAAGATACTTGCACCTAGTTGTATGTAGAACCAATCTGAATGAGAGAATTACAAATGCAATCCAATATGAATGTGCTTTACTAGCAACTCACATATCAGCACTGGTGTTGTCATTGGTGACATGGTTTTGTGAAAGGTCAAACAGTTCTTGGTCAAGTTCCAGGCAAAATAAAGAGTAAAAAGATTGAGCTAAATTTACTGATATGGGTGCATTTACCAGAAAGTCTGGATTTAATGTGTGAGTTCATAAATTGAAAGTGACTCCAACAGTTTGGTTCATTGGTTAAAGTAACTCAGACTCAGTAGTAGTATATATTTGATGAAATGGAGATAACAATGTCCCTGGTATACAATGTAGAAAAAGAAGACTCCATAATGGGACCTTATGATCCAGAGGAATCCCGTGATACCTAAAAGTTGCAAATTTGGTTCCTCTGGATCATAAGGTCCTACTACGGAGTCTTCTTTTTCTACATTGTATACCAGGGAAAGGAAAACTCTGATAGAAGACCCACAATACAGCCTTCTTTAGCTTCACAACAAAGCCATGCCCTCTTCTGCAGATAACAATTCTCCATTTGAGAAATTGTACCTATCTTGCTACTGAATTTGAATGACTGGCCATGAGACACCAAATGACTATGCAACCTCAGCTGCCCATTATGAACCGGTTGTTATCTGACCCATCAACCCATAAGGTTGGGCATGCACAAAAGCAGTCCTTCATCTAATAGAAGTGGTATGAAAGAGACAGCTTGAGCCAGCCTGGAAATCACTAGGTGCCTTAGCCAGTAACTCAGGTTCCTTTGGCTTGTACTCCTGGTATATTGCTTCCTCATCTTCAACCAGTTAACTGGTTTACATACAGTTCTCCTCCATATGCTGGCAGAAGCTGGAAGTGGAATATTTTAGCATTAGAACTCCCTTGAGAAATGTCCTTGACAGTAGTACTGAAGGGAAATTATCTTAGCACAAGGAATGTCTGGAGTGCAGTACGTCTACTTTGTCTAGATTGAGAGATGGCCAGAAGTATAGACCTACACTCATCCATGGGCAATAGCTGATGGTTTTCCTGAATGGTCAATAACTTGGGAGCAAAAGGATTGGGACAAGGAGGTTTAAGGAAGAGGTATATGGATGCTCTTTAAAGAGTGGGCACAATGTGTTAGGATATTTGTGTACATTAAAGGGCTTTCACTCAGAGAAAGTTGTCTATAGTCAAGGGGGATTGGAGAAGGAAATGGCAAGCCACTCCAGTATTCTTGCCTGGGAAATTCCATGGATAGAGGAGCCTGGCAGCCTACAGTCCATGGGGTGGCAAGAGTTGAACATGACTTAGCGACTAAACTACCACCATTGGATGCTTAGCACGTGCATTGGTATTGAGGCCACAGAGATAAGCAGAAAATGGCCCCTGGTGTCAAGGTGGTGGGGAAGGAAAAAAGAAAGAAAAAAAAATCAAGGAGGGTGACACAATTGATGAAGCTGGTCTCTTTCTCCACCAACTGCAGTGCTTATACAAAGTAGCCATGACATCAGGAATAAAGGCTATCTATACTTGGGCTCAGAACATAGGCCTCCCCACAGTGAGGTTTATATCTAATGACAACATCCAATGAGTTCTAGTATGGCACATTTTTCAGTGCCAAGTCACCTGGTAACAGATTGATTGATTGTACTGGACCACTTCCATCATTGAGGGGATAGCTGTCCGTCTTCACTGGACTAAACACATATAGATATGGATTTGCTTTTATGCTCAGAATGTTTCTGATATTACGACCAACCATGAACTCATTATTCACTGTTTTATGATATTCTACATATTACTATTATATTAGTTCTTTCCAGGGAACTCACTTTATAATAGAAAAAAAGAAGCAATGGACTTGAGAAAATAGAATTTCCAGATCTACAATATACATTACTGTAGTGAATGCTGTGGTATGCCACCCAGTTGCTACCTGCAGGACCAAAGCCCAATTCCTGGGAGTATTACCTGCTGACAGCCTGCATTTGAGTCTTCTCCCACAAGAACCATGGGCCTTCCTGGTGGCACAGAGGTAAAGAATCCGCCTACCAATGCAGGAGACACAAGTTTGATCCCTCGGTCAGGTAGATCCCCTGGAAAAGGAAATTACAACCCACTCCAGCATTCTTGCTTAGGAAATCCCATGGACACAGGAGCCTGGCGAGCTACAATCCATGGAGTCACAAAAGAGTTGGACACGACTTAGCAACTAAATAACAGCAACAACCCCAAGAACTGCCCTCAGCCAAGAGTAACTGCCACACTGGAGATTCCAACCTCTCCCTGGAGGTATTCATATCCAATGAGTGCAAGGGAGCCTTTGTCCAGCCCCCAACCCCAATTCAGGACACCTTAATTTCAGAGCTCCCCCACACCTAGGATCAACTAAGGCGTATGCAACAACTTCATAGCACATTCAGCTGCTCCTCATTCCCTAAAGGTGGCAACCCTAAAAAACAATCAATCTTAATTTACCAATCTCTGTCTCACAAACTGCTCCTGCAAAACCCAATCCAATATAATCATCTATTTGACTTTACACTGATGTTGATCCCCTGTTTGTAAATAAATCAGAGCCACATTCCCAGCCTAGGTGAAAGCCACAAGCAGAGCTATGTAAATGATTGCCAAAAGGGGGTGAATTTCGAATGACAAGACTTTTCAGTTTTGAAGCTGATATGGCCTTTGATGCAACAGATTAGCTACTGTTCAAGGGTATCGGGGCTACAGGTGATCCTCACAAAGTCATTAGCAAGGGCCTAGCAATCAAGGCTAAGAAGCTTAGAAAGTTTTGTCAATGTATTTTTATACATTTTCATCTCTGAGCACTATTTATTCCTCCATACACCATACTTTCTGGATTCTAAACAGCCATGGAGTTTACGTTTATACCAATGGTTTAATAGCACTTTTTCGGGGAGGAGGAGGTAAAATATTTCCATACGATAAATGAAATGATCCGTATTAACAAGTCAACACATATAAAGCACTTGTACCTTGTACAAAATTCAAGATGAATGTTAGCTATTATGTCTATTGTATCAATAAAATGTGAAAAGGTGACATCTTAGAATTGAAGAAATATGGTCTTTTTCTAAAATAAATATTGTAAAATTATTTTCTGGGTTAGTTTGTTGGGAAGTCCATTCTTTAGACCAGGAAATCCCTTCCATGGCTCTTGATCTTTACTGTCCTTGACCTTCTAAAACACGTATAATCAGTGGCATTCAGTAAAGCACTTCCTTTTTTTATTTTATTCATCTATTTATTTAATTGTTTAATGATATCAATCTTCTATAACATTTTATACTTTATTTTGTACTTGTTTTGTTTCCCTCATTATATTAGAAACTTCTAGTGGGCATTAGCCATGCCTTATAATTCTTTGATATCCCCTATAGTGCTGGCTACTAAGTATAAATTCAGTAAATAATGGCATATTTCTGATTTTAAAAGAATGAAAATGGAGGGAATGTTAGCTATAAATGTAACTCTACTCAATATATACTAAGTTGTTTTTTTTTTCTTTAAATGCTTACTCAAAATCCTAATTTGCTTTCCTAGGCAAACTGTAAAATTCAGCAGCACACAAAAAACTTTTCAGATGTAGATCAAAGTAGGAAGAGCTAAGTTATTACAGTGATTTAGAAATAAGCTATTTAAATTTTTCCTGTGAGGGGTTGCTACAATGAATATTGTGTCTGATCTGGGTTAAGACTTCCATTGTTCCACTTTGGTTTTTAAAATTCCATTTATTTTCAACTTTTTTAGATGGCTGTGTTGCAAAAGCAAATCAAAAACAGGAAAGAAAGTAAGATTCACCTTAGAACATAAAGGGATGGGTGATAAAGGAGAGAAGAGAAGCTGCAAAGGAATATCAGAGAAGAGAAGTGGTTAGAGGTATTAAGGGAAACCCTGATGGGGCATGTTTAACATTCGATGCTGGCCTTTCAGCCTCACTGAATCTACGCTGTAGAATCCAAGGCACCGTTCTCAACCTTCCTCCAGAAAAATGACTACGTAAATTCACAAAATTTGTCAACTCCTTCTCTCTTCTCCTTCACAGCCAAACTTCTCATGAGGGGTATCTCTTTTTTCTTATCTCCCCTTCCTGTCCTCCTCAGCCCTCTCCCAACTCCACTGAGCCACTCCCTTGAAACCGCAGCAGCTCTGACCAGCTCCACTTGGACACATGCTAACAACACTTTGTCTTTGGCCAAAAGGCATTTCTGTGCATCGGGCCAGCCACATTTCTCCTCATATCCAGACTATCCAAATTCTATCTTGGATGTGGCAAAGTCACCTCACATTCAGCATATCCAAAAACAAAACTAATAATGCTCCCCTAAGCCCAGTCCTCTTCCTATGTCTTCATCTCAGTAAATGACGTTACCATGGATCTCCTTTAGTCTAAGAACAAAAACTGAGGCTCTTCCAAGTCTGCTCAGTTCTATTTTTGTTGTATCTTTTAAATCTATCACTTATTCTGATCCCAATCTCCTTTTTGTTTGTGCTCAGTTGTGTCTGACTCTTTGTGACCTCTTGGACTGTAGCCCACCAGGCTCCTCTGTCCATGGAATTTTCCAGGCAAGAATACTGGAGTTGGTTGCCATTTCCTCCTCCAGGGGATCTTCCTGACCCAGGGATTGAACCAGCATCTCCTGCATTGGCAGGTGGATTCTTTACCACTGTGCCACCTGGGAAGCTGTCTCCAGGGACTCACTTCAGGTCAATCTGCCTTATTGGGACTAGTTTCCTAGCTGGTTTTCCCTGGGTCTATTCTGTAGCCCTGGAGAAGGCAATGGCACCCCACTCCAGTACTCTTGCCTGGAAAATCCCATGGATGGAGAAGTCTGGTGGGCTTCAGTCCATGGGATCGCTAAGAGTCACGACTGAGTGACTTCCCTTTCACTTTTCACTTTCATGCATTGGAGAAGGAAATGGCAACCCACTCCAATGTTCTTGCCTGGAGAATCCCAGGGACGGCAGAGCCTGGTGGGCTACTGTCTATGGGGTCGCACAGAGTCGGACACGACTGAGCGACTTAGCAGTAGCAGTAGCAGTATTCTCTAGCCCACAGGCAGTACAATCTTTCTAAACTACAAGCCTAATCAAGTCACTCTGCTTCCATGGCTTTCCATACCCTCAGGCTGTTGGCAGACACCTTAGCATGCTTGGTTTTCAAGGTCCTGCACTCTTCCCACCCACCCTTCTTCTTGCATGGAAGACAGCTTGCTCAATTCTGGAGGCGTTCCCATCCTAGTCTATGTGAATGATGATTTCTGGAGTAGTGCAGTGCACAACCTCTGAGACTAAATATGGCAGCCTTGCCATTTTTCTCACACTTTCTACACTGTGCTAAAAGCAGCTTCCCTGATGCATCATATTTCCTCTCACTCTGAGCCTTTGCGTATCACTGTTTCCTGTTTATAATCTTGTCCAGCTCCATGCCATCTTCATCTAGTTAATTCTACTTGTCCTTCAGATCTCAATTTAGATATCACCTACCAATAAAGCTTTCCCTTACTCACTCTGCCTCCCAATCCTGGAAAAGGATGACCCTAGAAGGGGATGACAGAGGATGAGATGGCTGGATGGCATCACTGACTCGATGGACGTGAGTCTGAGTGAACTCCGGGAGTTGGTGATGGACAGGGAGGCCTGGCGTGCTGCGATTCATGGGGTCGCAAAGAGTAAGACACGACTGAGTGACTGAACTGAACTGAAGGCTTATGTTTAGTGCCCTCTGCTTAACCCCTATTTTTGTACTTATCCTTTGATCCTGTAATTGTCTCTTTACTTTCCTAACTCGTCTTTTAGGGAGGGGGCTGTGTTTTATTCTCCTCTGAGTCTCTAGTTCATTTTAAAGCATCTAGCACATAGTAAATGCAAAATGTGTACTTTTGAATAAATGTAACTTTGGGTAAGTGGTAAAACTTCACTTATCACTGATCAAATAAGGCTAAAAATGTCTGTCCTCAATATTTTACAGAACGATATGACAAAATGTATGTGAAAATGCTTTGAAAGTGGAAATAAATAAATAGAAAAGAGAGACAAAACAATTGGCATGGCATTATCATATAGAGAAATCGACAAGGAATGGGATGATCTAAGGAAAGGCATGAGATACTGTTCCACTACATCGTATATAAGACCTTAATGCCTGTGCTGCTAAAGTGAGCACAGATTCTGTGCTGCTGCTGCTGCTGCTAAGTCGCTTCAGTTGTGTCCAACTCTGTGCGACCCCATAGACAGCAGCCCACCAGGCTCCCATGTCCCTGGGATTCTCCAGGTAAAAATACTGGAGTGGGTTGCCATTTCCTTCTCCAATGCATGAAAGGGAAAAGGGAAAGTGAAGTTGCTCAGTCGTGTCAGACTCTTAGTGACCCCATGGAGTGCAGCCTACCAGGCTCCTCTGCCCATGGGATTTTCCAGGCAAGAGTACTGGAGTGGGGTGCCATGGCCTTCTCCGACAGATTCTGTGTCTTGTCTTAAATTACAATTAGTGGTCATAGTGCTTCAAAGGGAGGACAGGAGGGAAATGAAGAATGTAGTAATGAAGCCATTATATTAGTTCATTAACTAGCCTCACAATCTGTGAGATACATATAATTATTTCTCTCTTGAAGACCAAGTTGTTCAAAATAGCGTACCCAGAGCTCAGGAAATCCAAGATAAACTCAACTCTTCTTCCTGGAACATCATTTTTACTTGGTGATTCAGGGAGTTAAATTATTTACTTGGTAAGTAACTTGAAGCAGTGTTTTCATATTTCTATAAATAAATGGGTATGTTATAGCTTGGATTATAGCACTTGCATATCTCTTTTAAATAAACCTAAGGCTTTAAACATTTTGTATCGCAGTGGACAGCAGTCTCACACTGTCTCCCTCCAGTCTCTCTACCAAACCTTCATACTCACAAGCCCTAGGAGTAGGTCCTTACCCACCTATGCTCTTGGCGTGCTTAAGAAAAGTTTAATACATACTGCTTTTCAAAGTTTGGTAGGCTTCCAATGCTGCTGAAATGAAACAAAGATAGAAGAATCTTTAGCAGATATAGTAGGTTCATTTACCACAGGTTTATAGTTGAGTATTGATTTGTGTGTCTGTTCTTTGTTCCTCACTTGCCCGTTGCACTGGTCAGCAATTCTGTAAATATTGGTCACTAGTTTTCAGAACAATCAAAAGAAATTTTAATGCAAAGGAATCTTTACTAGCAACCCTCAACAAGGAAAGAATTCTAAATCCATATCTTCTTGGTATTTGGCTGATGGAATCATAATTTTTGCATATAAATATCAACATATTACATCTAAAAGCAGGGGAGAAGGGAACTAACATTTTTGAGCTTCTCCTATGTGCCAGGTGCTGTATGTTCCATTTCCTCCTCCTTCAACACCCCAGACACACTTAATCCTAACCCCTTTATATGATTTCTGCACTTTAAGCTCTTACTACTTGGTCTAACACTTTAAACATCAATGATTTGTTTGTCTGTCACATTACTGTGAACTCCTTGAGGGCAGACCCATTTCAAATTCATCTTTTTATCCCATGCACACACTCAGTACCTGGTCCCATAATATACCCCATCAAATTTTTATTAACTGAACTAAAATTATCTCTCCCAATGTATATGATATTGTTAAGAAGTTAATGCTTTCATACTCCAAAAGTTCTTTCTCTAAATCACCTTGAACAGTTTCATCATCCTCTAAAGAAATAGAGACTAGCAGTTATATCAGTTTTTTGCTGTTTTCAGATCCTAGAACATTTCCAAATCTCCCTCCTGCCCTCCCCAACAAGAACAAGAAATACATATATATATGTATATGATTAGCCTACAAAATAATAAGCCATACGTGCTTTTTAATTATCTTTGCAAAGCACTCTTTTCAATAATATGTTAAATAATCTGTGAACTATATCTTTAAAAAATCACTAAGGGCAAATGTCCCCCATTTCCATGACTTTAACAAATGACAACAAACAGAACCAAATAGTGCAGCTGCTATGGAAAACAGTATGGAGGTTCTGCTATGGAAAACAGTATGAAATGTTAAAAATAGAACTACCATATGATCTAGGAATTCCACCCCTGGGTATGTTTCCAAAGAAAACAAAAACACTATTTGGAAAAGATACATGCATCTCCATGTTCATTCCAGTGTTATTTATAATAGCCAAAATATGGAGGCAACCTAAGTGTCCACCAATTGATGAATGGATAAAGAAATTGTGAGACATATAGATATAGATATATAGATATATACACATATATATATATACATACAATGGATACTACTAAACCATAAAGATTTCATTTTTTTAATGATTGAGTAGTATTCATTGTGGAGAAGGCAATGGCACCCTACTCCAGTACTCTTGTTTGGATAATCCCATGGATGGAGGAGCCTGGTAGGCTGCAGTCCATGAGGTTGCTAAGAGTCAGACACGACTGAGCAACTTCACTTTCACTTTTCACTTTCATGCATTGGAGAAGGAAATGGCAACCCACTCCAGTGTTCTTGCCTGGAGACTCCCAGGGACGGGGGAGCCTGGTGGGCTGCCCTCTATGTCCACAGAGTCTGACACGACTGAAGCGACTTAGCAGCAGCAGCAGTATCCATTGTATGTATATGTATATTCACAGTTGCACCATAGGAAATTTTGCAGAGCCAGATATGAGACAGAGGAGAGTGGAAAAAGAGCATACTGCCCCAGAAGATAGATGCGAACTTATTAGAGAGAAGTATGGTATCTGCATTTCTACATAGAACACAGCAGGTGTTGGCATGGTACAGCCTGAAGAGGAGCCAATGACACTTGGCACATTGAAGGTTTTACAGATTTGGGAGCACTAAAGACTGTGCTGTGCTGTGCTGTGCTTAGTCGCTCAGTCATGTGTGACTCTTTGCGACCCCGTGGACTGCAGCCCGCCAGGCTCCTCTGTCCATGGGGATTCTCCAAGCAAGAATACTAGAGTGGGTTGCCATGCCCTCCTCCAGGGGATCTTCCCAACCCAGGGATCAAGCCCAAGTCTCCCACATTGCAGGTGGATTCTTTACCATCTGTGCCACCAGGGAAGTCTAAGAATACTGGAGTGGGTAGCCTATCACTTCTCCAGGGGATCTTCCCGACCCAGGAATCTGACCAGGTTCTTCTGCATTGCAGGCAGATTCTTTACCAGCTGAGCTACCAGGGAAGCCCTGAGGACTGTGCTATAGGCAAGATATTTTCACTCTGAGCTTTAGCAATACATTGCAAAGCCATGGGGCTGGGAGCAGGTTGTAGGAGCTCAGTAGACTCAGTGGATACCCACCAAAGCCCTGAGAGAAAGTAGAAGCACTTAGTGTATGTTGATTTATTCCTGAACACATGTGAGACACCCTTGTGACTTCCCAGAGTCACTTGGGGTCTGAAGGGGAAGTAGGAGGCACTTAGCTAGGAATACAATTTACTTGAGTTTAAAAGCTAAGGTAATCTGAGGCTGTTGGGGCTGAGGAAGTGGGGCTCCATAACCCTACCTGCCATATTCCAAGTATTTGTTTACTTGGATAAAAGCTTTCATATGACAATAAGAGCTATTGTAGACCTTCACTAAGGCTCCAGAAGACTTGCCAGTGAACTATTGGTGGATTTAGTGTTCTTTCCTGGAGAATCCCAGGGACAGTGGAGCCTGGTGGGCTGCCATCTATGGGGTCGCACAGAGTCGGACACGACTGAAGCGACTTAGCAGCAGCAGCAGCAGCTTATTTTTCACCATGGGCCATACACTGGCAATTACACTGCAGAGATATAATAAATGTAAAACATGCAAGTACATTTTTAGATTCTTTTGCTGTGTTCTTGATTTCCTTGTTAATGATGCATCCAACTGACAAAGCGCCAGACACTAAATCTTAATTCTTTCCTGTTTCTACAAAAATTAAGGGTGCCTTCCTATGGGTTCTATCATCACTGGTTGATGGCTATGCATTCTGCAAACCGGATGGGAAAATCCATCTGTATCTTTGTGTTTCTGAATGTCATTAACTAATTTTCAAGTGTTCAGTGAAACCACAGATATACGAGGTCAAGTACTTTTCCCCTTGAGTTTTTGAAAATATGCACATTATAAGAAATATATTGCATGTGTTTCTTATTCACTTACTGCTAAATATTCCAAATCTTGCACTGCAGGAGTTAGACTCGGCCCAAAAAGCTTATTGAACCATTTTTGAAGCTGTTCTACAAAAACAGGAAGTCACAATACACCAAATGTCAAGTAAATTTGAACTTGAGAGGAGTTGGGTTAGGTTCAAAACATTTGAATTCATAAATTTGAGCAGGTTCTAAATCAGGGCATTGATGAGTCCCCTGGTTTCTAATTATTCTTCCTCGTCTATGCTTGTGTGTGTGCAAGCACGTGTGTTTGTTTATACAGTGCCTACTTTGCATGCACTCTAAAGTGCAGTGATGAGAGATTTCTCTGTTTTGATTACATTAGATTTAGGGAGGCAGGACAAACAATCCTGAGGCTTCAGACTTGGAAATTCAGAATGCATATTTAATTGTCTATGAGCAGAAGATGAGATGGTTGGGTGGCATCACCAATTCAACGGACATGAGTTTGAGCAAGCTCCGGGAGTTGGTGATGGACAGGGAAGCCTGCAATGCTGCATTTCATGGGGTCGCAAAGAGTCGGACATGTGCGACTGAACTGGACTGGGTGGCTCAGTGGTAAAGAATCTGCCTGCAATGCAGGAGCCACAGGGAAAAGCAGGTTCGATCCCTGGGTCAGAAAGATCCCCTGAAGTAAGGCATGGCTACCCACGCCAGTTTTCTTGCCTGGAAAATCCCATGGATAAGAGAGCCTGGCTGGCTACAGTCCATGGGGTTGCAAAGAGTTGGACACAACTGGAGTGACTTAGCACACACAGACTTATTTATTTATTTATTTAGAATGTGGGATCTTGGTTCCCCCACCAGGAATGTAACCCACATCTCTTGCATTGGAAGGTAAAGTCTTATCTACTGGATTGCCAGGGAAGTCCCTACACAGTCTTAAAAATAGAAATATATTCACTGGGATGATAAATGTTAAATTGAGGACAATGAAGTACCTCTGGTCACCTAATCTATGAGAAAGGAGGCAAGAATATACAAAGGAAAAAAAAATAGCGTCTTCAATAAGTGGTGCTGGGAAAACTGGACAGCTACACATAAAAGAGTTAAATTAGAACACTCCCAAATACCATACACAAAAATAATCTCAAGATGGATTAAAGACCTAAATGTAAGGCTTGATATTGTAAAACTCTTAGAAGAAAACATAGGCAGAATGCTCTCTGACATAAATCACAGCAAGACCTTTTTTGATCCACCTCCTAGAATAATGAAAATAAAAACAAAAATAAACAAATGGGGCCTAATTAAACTTAAAAGCTTTTGCACAGCAAAGGAAACCATAAACAAAATTGAAAAGGCAACCCACAGAATTGGAGAAAATAGTTGCAAATGAAGCAACCAACAGGGATTAATCTCCAAAATATACAAATAGCTCATGCAGCTCAATATCAAAGAAACAATCCAATCAGAAAATGGGCAGAAGATCTAAATAGATATTTATCCAAAGAAAACATACAGATGGCCAAAAAGCACATGAAAATATGCTCAATGTCACTAATTATAGAGAAATGTAAATCAAAACTCTGAAGAGATATCACCTCACACTGGTCAGAATGACCATCATCAAAAAATCTACAAATAATAAGTGTTGGAGAGGGTGTGGATAAAAGGGAAACTTCCTACACTGTTGGTGGGAATGTAAATTGGTACAACCACTATGGAGAACGGTATGGAGTTCCTTAAAAAACCACCACAATATTTTAAAGTTATTATCCTCCAATTAAAATAAATCAATTAATTAAAAAAATAGGTGAATTCTCTGGTGGTCTAGTGCTTAGAACTCTGTGTTTTCACTGCCAAGAGTCTGGGTTCAATCCCTGGTCAGGGAACTAAGATTCCACAAGCCACATAGTGTGTGTCCAAAAAGCAAAACCAAAAATCCTAAAAATAGAGCTACAGTATAATCCTGCAGCCCTACTCCTGAGCATGCATTCAGAAAAAAACGGAATTGGAAATGATACGTGCACCCGGATGTTCCCTTGCAGCATCACTTACACTGGCCGGAACATGGAAGCAACCTAAATGTTTATTGACAGAGTAATGGATAAAGAAGATGTGGTACATATACTTAGTCATTTTAAAAAAAGAGAGAAAGAATGCTCTTTGCAGCAACATGGATGGACCTAGAGATTATCATACTAAGTGAAGTCAGACAGAGAAAGACAAATACCTTATGATATTGCTTATATATGGAATCTTAAAAAAACAATACAAATGAACATATTTATAAGACAGAAATAGAGTCACAGATGTAGAAGGCCAACTTACGGTCACCAGGGGAAAGCAGGAGCAGCGAGGCAGGAATAAGTGGGGAGACTGGGGTTGACATATACACACTACTATATATAAAATAGATAATAATGACCTGCCATATAGCACAGGGAACTCTTCTCAATACTCTGTAATGACCTATATGGGAAAAGAATCCAAAAAAGAATGGATATATGTATATTTATAACTGATTCACTTTGCTGTACAGCAGAAACTAACACAGCAAGGTAGAAATTGCAGGCAGATTCTTTACCATCTAAGCTGCCAGGGAAGCCCAATGTAAATCAACTATTCTCCAAAAAAAAACACTTTTTTAAAAAATTGAGGGGACTTCCCTAGTGGTCCAGAGGTTAAGCCTCCATCCTTCCACTGAAGGGGGCACAATTTGATTCCTGGTCAGGGAAGTAATAGTGAACGACAGGGAAACCTGGCGTGCCCCGTTCAGTCCATGAAGTCGCATAGAATCAGACGTGACTCAGCAGCTGAACAGCGACAGGGAACTAAGATCCCACATGCCAGGCATACCGCATTGGAAAAAGAAAAAAAATTGAGGACATTGATTGCCTTCGGGAAAGGAGGGAGAAAGATGGGATTATGGAGGATACAAGGTCTTTAATTGTATCCCTACATTTTTACTTCTTTAGCTGAGTGGTGGTACACAGATCGTTACTTATTATTCTTCAATCTTTTTTATTTTGTATGTTTAAATGGCTCTTTAATTATAAAACAAAACAAAAAAATCAGGCAACAAGAGATCCTTGACAGTTAATTCTATGCCAGGCACTGTGTAAAGCAATGAGACATACTATCCAGGATAATAGAATGTCCATTGACAGTCATTCAATAAGCACTCAGTTCATTCACAAAATGAATCACTGTAAGATAAGACACAGCCTAGTCCTAATTGTAAGAACTAGAATAACAGGCATGAACCAAACAGAGAAAAGCCCATGATTCTCAGCAGTCACTGAGAGAGTAGTTGAGGAAAAGGGACAGGTGTGGGGATGGAGACGAGAGCCTGAGGTGCCTTTGAGACCTCCAAGCTCAGAATGTGTAGAGATTCACATACAGGAGGAGATAGAGTTGGGTACACCAGAGGAGATTCAGATTTGAGAATTGTCAGCATGCAGTTGATAATAAAAGCCATGGGAGCAAATAAAACAATAAAGGAAACAGGAAAAGGATAAAAAGAAAGGAGGCTCTGAAGAAAAGTAACAGTTTAAGGATGGAGAACAAACTGGAGAAAAGAGGTTCAGTTCAACATTCCAATTCCTTGAAAAATAATACTAAGATGACTGCTGCTGCTGTTGCTGTTAGGTCGCTTCAGTCGTGTCCGACTCTGTGCGACTCCACAGACGGCAGCCCACCAGGCTCCCCCGTCCCTGGGATTCTCCAGGCAAGAACACTGGAGTGTGTTGCCATTTCCTTCTCCAATGCATGAAAGTGAAAAGTGAAAGTGAAGCCGCTCAGTCGTGTCCAACTTTTAGCAACCCTATGGACTACAGCCTACCAGGCTCCTCCATCCATGGGATTCTCCAGGCAAGAGTACTGGAGTGGGGTGCCATTGCCTTCTTCAAGGTGACAGTTATCCTAAATGCTGCCAAAGGATATAAACTATGTTAACTTTTACTGTAGTGAATATTAAACAAACACTAAAATAGAACAGCAATATGAACTCTCACTTATCCATTACCTGGGTTCAAAAATTATCAAATCCATGGATAATTTTATTTCTTCCATACCCCAATCTGCTGCATCATACCTTATTATTCTGAATCATTCTCAGAAATCCCTTCATTTCATCCACAAACATTTCTGTATAGCTCACTAAAGATAATGACTCTTTTTTTCTGGACACAACCACTGTGCTATACAGTTCAGTTCATTCAGTTCAGTCGCTCAGTCGTGTCTGACTCTTTGCGACCCCATGAATCCCAGCATGCCAGGCCTCCCTGTCCATCACCAACTCCCAGAGTTCACTCAAACTCACGTCCATCGAGTCGGTGATGCCATCCAGCCATCTCATCCTTTGTCGTCCCCTTCTCCTCCTGCCCCCAGTCCCTCCCAGCATCACAGTCTTTTCCAATGAGTCAACTCTTCGCATGGGGTAGCCAAAATACTGGAGTTTCAGCTTTAGCATCATTCCTTCCAAAGAACACTCAGGGCTGATCTCCTTTAGAATGGACTGGTTGGATCTCCTTGCAGTCCAAGGGACTCTCAAGAGTCTTCTCCAACATCAAAAGCATCAATTCTTCGGCACTCAGCTTTCTTCACAGTCTAACTCTCACATCCATACATGACTACTGGAAAAACTATAGCCTTGACTAGACGGACCTTTGTTAGCAAAATAATGTCTCTGCTTTTGAATATGCTATCTAGGTTGGTTCTAACTTTCCTTCCAAAGAGTAAGCGTCTTTTAATTTCATGGCTGCAATCACCATATGCAGTGATTTTGGAGCCCAGATCATATGTTTTAAAAAATCAACAGTAATCCTTTAATATATCATCAAATATTTAGTAGTTGTTAAAATTGCCAATCATTTCATAAGGGTCATAAATTTTAGTTTTTTTGATTAAGATTTTACGTGTTACTATTAGGTGATAACATCTTTCAAAACTGGATCTATCCATCATCTCTCTTTTTTCTTGCAGTTTATAAGTCTGCAATGTAAAAGCCCAATAAAAATAGATCTGGACAATAAAGAGGTCACCCAAGAATTCCCTGCAGATCCATTTTGGTGGAAAATGCTTGGGTGGGATGTCCAAGCTCGTTTTTTTAACTGAAATTGAAACTTAAGTTTGTTGAAACTGTGGTTGCACAGAGAACCATGTTGCATTAAGTTACAAACTTTACCTTCTTTTCACTATCATGAAAAATCCAGAAGTTCTGTGGCATAACTTCCACAACTAGTTATTTCTTCAGAATATTAAGGAGCAATCATCAAGTACTTCTTTAAGGAACAGAAGAGATTGACTTTAGAATTATTCCTTTTATACTGACAAATTTCCTGAGGATTTGTGTTCCCTAAATGAACCAGCTGCAAGTCAGTTTGACTTTAGATGGTTGTCCTCAGTAAAAACCATTAAGCTAACAATAAACTCAAAGTCATTTTGAAATACTTCCTAAACTGGACAGAAATCCAGCCCCACAATGTAGTCCTTAAAACACATTTGATATTCTTGGGTTTTAAGACAATAATGAAAATTTACTTTAATCATTTTTTTAGTTTTATTTTTTAAAGATGCTTAAACATATGTTTATTTCAGCAACTTTCCATGGGTCCTTGGAAGTGATTTACTACACAATTACCATGGGTTCCCACACTGCTTCTGAATTCTGGTTTTTCATACATGGAGTCAGTATCTTAAAATTCTTATTTAATATTGAATTTCTAAGTAATGCACATTTTTGGTAATAACTTATGCAATTTTTCTCCCTGTGGTTCTCAGGGATTTCAATGTCACAGCACACTGAAGCCAGTTTATCTTCTCATCTATGGTGGCGGTTCTCCCCAGGAGCAATGGGGTGGTTCCTAGTGCAGTTGTTGTTTAGTCACTCCGTCATGTCTGACTCTCTGCAACCTTGTGAACTGCAGCACTCCAGGCTTCCCTGTCCTTCACCATCTACCCAAGGTTGCTCAAACTCATGTCCATTGAGTTGGTGATGCCATCCAGCCATCCCATCCTCTGTTGTCCCCTTCTCCTCCTGCCCTCAATCTTTCCTAGTATTGGGGTCTTTCCTAATGAGTTTGCTCATCACATCAGGTGGCCAAAGTATTGGAGGCCTAAAGGAATGGTGGCGTAGAGGAATCAGCCAGTCAATAGAGCTTTAAATTAAGAGGTAAGAGGAAAAATGTATGGGATAGCAGAGAGCTAGCAATGGTGGGATCTGGAGGTATTAACTAAGCTACCACTGCTGCTGCTGCTGCTAAGTCACTTCAGTCGTGTCTGACTCTGTGTGACCCCATAGACGGCAGCCCACCAGGCTCCTCTGTCCCTGGGATTCTCCAGGCAAGAATACTGGAGTAGGTTGCCATTTCCTTCTCCAGTGCATGCATGCATGCTAAGTTGCTTCAGTTGTGTCCGACTCTGTGCAACCCCATGGACAGCAGCCCATCAGGCCCCTCTGTCCACGGGATTCTCCAGGCAAGAATACTGGAGTGGGTTGCCATTTCCTTCTCCAACTAAGCCACTGAGACATTCAAAGTGGAACTATCAACTAGAAATGGGTTATATGACAAAGAGCAGAAAGAGGCAAAGGCAAATTTAGAAAGTGTATCAGGTAATATGGTTTTGGCTGCATGTAACAGACACAAGACACATTCCAGAGCAAGTGGTAACATTCTATTATTCTATTAGATGATTCCAGAGTTGATAGATGCAGTGATCTGATGACATCAAGTCACTTTTATGAGCTTCTATCTACTTTCCCCTCATGGTTGCAAGATGACTGCCACAACTCCAGGCATCACATTCTCACACATCAATGTTCAAAGACAGGAAGAAAGTGAGGGGGGTGGGCTCTATTCCTGCTTGTCTCTCTCTTATTAAAGAAAAAAATAAAATATTTCCTAGATACTCAACACATTTCCTTTTATATCTCATATATCCAGATTCTCATTGCAAGGGAAGCTGATATTAAAATTCAGCAGTTAGTCCCTTTGGTGGCAAAAAGGCTCTGTCAACAAGGAGAAGACCAGCTAAACAAAAACGGGGATCAGGTGAGAAGTTGCTGAGAGCGGGTAGCAGGCCTCCATCTGACAGGATGTGCGGCTACTAATACTTGCTCTTCACTTCCGAGTCTTCTGTGGTCCTCATACTCTGGATTGTTCAAGAGAGCAACAAATTGTATTATTCTAAATTATCATGTAATTGCTTTGAAATGATATTTACAATCTCACAAACTCTAAAGTACCTAGAAGTAGGACTATTTTTATGAGAGATTTGCATGGTATGTATAATTTTTTAAAATGCAAATCCAAGTTGAAGAGATACAGAGATTTGCATATATGCAGAAACATATTATGTTTTTAGATTTTAAGATGAATATTGAAAGGACATCAGTTTATCACAAATAAATTTATAGGCTTAAAATACTTCCATTTTTTAAATCTCAGAGGATTTTTTAAGGAATGGTGACATAATTCAAAAATTGGTCTGGAAAAATGATTGAAAATATCAAATGTTAGGTAATTTTTTAAACACTTTTAAATCTTAGAGTGATGCTACCAGAAACCATTACCTTTTAGGATGATGAACCTTTTCTACAGTTCAGAAATTCCTTGTTTTACTAAAGCTTTTCCTTCTCATAAAGTAAAATTAAACTCAGTATTGTTTTTGTTTAATGGAAAAAATATAGTATCGTCCCATTTTTAGAAAATTATTTGAGTAGTCAATTATACTGCAGTAAAACTTTTTTTAAAAAATAAACTGCTTGATCTGTCCATTCATTGAACGAGCATGTCAGTACCCACTATATGCCAGACACTGTTCTAATGTGAGCTTAAGAAGTGGACAGAACACACAGAAATCCCTGCCCCATGCCTCACCCAGCCAGCCGCCCAGCGGTTCTACATCTACTTCTGTGCACCAGTGGATGTGTTGCAACAGGAGGACTTACTTTGATTTGTTCTTTTCTCTGTTGTATTTCTCTGAATGGCTTCATTTTTTAAATAATAACTGTCATTTATGTTCTCTAGGAAGCACATGTCATAACAAAGATAAAGATGCCAAAGATTTGTTGCAGGTAATACTTGTGAAAAGTATTACTTGTTGCAGGTAATACTTGTGAGAAGGGCAAAAAGAGCAGGAATAGGCAGGGGAAACCTTCAGACCGCAGTGTTGGTCTGGCACCCATGAAAGAAGAGCGGTGGGAGGAAGGGAGATTGGGAGAAAGAGCTTCAGGTTGCAGTGCAGCTCTGAGAAGTTTCACGTCATCTGACAATGCAGTCCAGCACACAGATGGCTCATAGAGCAATCGACCAGCAAAGGCCAGGTCAAGTCCCTCTGCTGTGATCAGTCATTGGCTGGGAGCTGCCTGGGAAGAGGGTGGTTTCAAACATTGTAGCAGATCCTCCGGTGTTGCAACTAGAGAGGGTCAGCTCACTGCACTCCTCACAGATGAAAGGTGATCTCCTTCTTCAAGTGAGCTCCAAGCAGAGCCTCCATGGCTGCCACATTCTTCACTGTTACTCTATTTTAAAAAGTCATTTCTTTAAAAAAATTTTTTTCTGTAGCCACCACATAAAGACTAAAGAACAGAAAATAGGTCTCCTTTATTTTCTGCTAAATCAAAGAGCTGTAAAAGAAAATGCCAACTTGACTACGTAACATCTTATAATTTCTGTAACTCCAAAAGAATAATGAACAGAATTCAAAGCAAGCAACCAAGCTAGGAAAAATATTTGAGATAAATATGACAGGCAAATTAATAGGCTTTACCTGGAGACAATGAATAAAAATTGATTTTTACAAAAGCAAAGACATTTGAACCCCAATAAAGACAACAGGTTAAAGATATAATTAGACGATTTGCCCAAAAAAGGTATAAAACAGATAGAATTGGAATATTTTCAACTAGCATTTAAAAACAAGTAACTTTAAACAATATTTTTTTAACCTAAGAAATTAACAAAGGCTTAAAAATTATATTACTCAATACTTAAAAGAGTATAGTGAAATAAGGTATACTTTTCTAGATATGGTATAACTTGGTGATTATTTTGAACCTTTTACTTTCCCTTCAAAGAATATATGCTGAGGAAATAATTTGAAATAGAAAAAAAGTTTTAGACACGAAAATGTATTCCAGTCAGGATTCTTAATTATGAGAAACTCAACTCAAGCAGCTTAAGCCAAAAAGAGGAAATTACATGTTCATATAAACAAACCATCAAACCATGAAAAGTAGAGTTTAGAGCAGGCCTGGGGGTAGACTTGATGCAGGAACTCCACAGCAACTCATGCACGGGCTCTCTTTCTCTCTCTCTTTCACACACACACACATACACACACACGCCCCATACCCCCCAGCATCTGATATGTGTTGGCCTCATTCTCGCAGCCCTAGGAGAAAAACAAAACAAACACAATGGTATGTTCATTATTAGGTATTGAAAGATTGTTTTTCTCAACAGTAATCAGAGTGTTTAAAAGGAGTTCAGGTACAGTATGATGGAGAACAACACAGCCCTAGATTTGGGGTCACCTCCTTACAGCTTGTGATTCAAAGGGAGTGAGACTCTGCTCTACTCAGCCCAGGTCACAAGTCTATCACTGAGTCAGTTCCTGGCCAGCCTTTCCCTGTTGGAGCTCTCTCAGGAACCCCCTCCGGCCGGCCTGATTTCAGATCCTTACTGTCTCTCACCTGGACTGTATGTTTGCTCCAACCGCTCTCATACTTTCCATAACAACCCCTACCACATCCCCACATACCACATCCACCCCAATTAATCCACCCTGCACACTGTGATCAGGGTTAGCTTCTTTTCTTAAAACACAAATCTGGCTGGGTCATTCTTTTGCATCAGCTTTTCACTGTTTCCCACTGCTCTTGGGACGAAGTCTGTATTCTTTGCTCAGCCTAGTAAGTCTACAGAGTTTCATTCAATAATCTTCCCTCTCACTGCTCTCCTTGACATACACAGTCCAGGACTACACTCTGCCCTGTCCCCAGAGGAGTCTCTGTTCTTGTACATACTGTTTCACACACCACTGCTTACAACCAGTTCTAGACTGTGACCAGCCCTGAGCAAGTCCAGCCAAGGCTGCCTTGTCTCTGTTCCACACCAGGGGGCCTTGGCTTTAGGCCTTGGGCCTTCTCTAACCTCATGAAGTAGGACATCCATGAGAACCTACTATTAACTTAATTGAACAAGGAGGCCACTAAGATGGCATTAATTCCAAGATGGCCTACTAAGCAAACCAAAATCTAAGCTTGTAAAAGCCCAAGGTCACAAAATCCAAAGCCAATCACGAGCAGCCAACCAAGCTTTAAGCTATAGCCAATTAAGTAATTTCCTTTTTTTTCTTCATCTCCTCTGTAAAGCATCTCTCTACAGTTCCAGCTCCAGCTCCACTCCCAGCAGAGTGCTCCTAACTACCTCTGGTTTGGTACTGCCAGATTCTAATCAATTCTTCCACAGATAAACTCCTAAAACGTTTTAAATGCCTCAGTTTATCTTTTAATACTGCTCAGTCCTCAGGCAGGCAGCAGCCAAAGGCCCAGAACAATTGAATCCTATGAGGCCATACTTAACCAGGAGAAATTAGAGCCAGTAATACATGCTTTCCCTGTTCATTTCCCCAGAGGACAATTTTAAGACATCTTTAAAGCTCCCCAGAAGGCCACACAGGATGGAGCACAGTCATCCGCACCGGTGCCAGAGTCAGTGGCCACAGACCTGTGGTGGCTGCTGCTTCCCTGTTTCCCTTCCCCTGGGATCACATACCTAAATAATCTACCTGAACTCAAACCTTTCCCTCAGGATCTGGTTTGGGAGAACTCAGGCTAGGACACTAAGCTATATCCAAGCCAACAACTTTCTGAAAAGTCATAATCTGACCAAATCAGGAGAAAAGATCCAAAGCCTGAGAAAAGAAGAAAGACAATTAAATGAGGAAACAACTTTCTTCTTCCAATATCTAATTCTAACTCAAATAGAACTGTGCTGTGTGTGCTTAGTCACTCAGTCATGTCCAACTCTGCAACCCCACGGACTGCAGCCCACCAGGCTATTCTGTCCATAGGGATTCTCCAGGCAAGAATACTGGAGTGGGATGCCATGCCCTCCTCCAGGGGATCTTCCCAACCCAAGGATCGAACTGGGAACCAAATAAGCCCAACCTCAGAGCAGTTTGGCATTCAGTGCAACAGTCCAGCAACCAAACTAATGTAAATATTAATAAAATCATCAATATCATCCCTCTCAGAAAGCATCAAGTATAGGGAGGTGTATTTTTAATACATGTATTTTTAAAAATGTCTTCTCTCTCACTTCCACCACTTTCAGTGTCCTCTACATGGGAAAGAACTGCCCATCAAGTCCATATTCTCTCTTCTTGCCTTCAACCATCAATTACAAAACTCCTTATAGAAAGTCAAGGTCCTCGTAGTTTTAGATTTTCTTCTCTTTTCTTTCTACCCTTTTCTCTAATTTTTTCTCTTGTGAGTAATTTTGGCCTTTTCTATGAAAATACCCCAACCCATCTCTTCTATGTTCTGTTTTCTACTATTGTCCCCATTCTACATCACAGAGCCCAGAAACCAGCCTAGCAAAAACAGAATCCTCCTCAACTCTCAGAGAAAGGGAGAGGTGGGAGTTGCTAGACTCAGAATTCTTTTTAGTGGGTAAAAAAGGCTGTGAACACTCCACTTAAAGACATTTATTCCTAGTCACACAATACTTATCTAAACACAAAGGCAAATGATCTCAAGGTTTCTCATTCATCTATAAGGAAAAGAAGAAAAGATGTGAACAACATTTAAAGACTGACATTAACCCAGGAATTTTCATAGTACATGTGCTATCTACCTCTACTTTTGAAGTATGTATTATACAATATTTTTTATATTTGTTTAATCCTTAACAAATCCTGTGACTGAGAAATTGTCCGGTGGTTTAGATATTCCCAGAATTTCTGGATGTAGTGACTATCTTCTGCAGCAATATTCTAAGTGTATTCAGTGGGAGTGAGGGGAAATTATAGAGGATGACCTGGATCACAGTGCTATGAACACTGGAAATTAGATTAAATCACATGTTGTTTGGTGATCCTGGACTCAGGGTCATGAAGCTCATAGCATCAAGGAGATATGATTGTTGAACACTTTCAACTCATCTGCAGAGCTTAACCTGCCATGCAGAGGAACTGGGTGTGTTCCCAGATTAGGGTGTAAAACCATGCAGGTGAGAAATTGCCAGAGTCTGTATCCATATCTCTGCCTTTCCCAAGGTTCTTTCTTTGGATAGGTTAATATCCTTGTGTGGGGTAGGGGTGGTCAGGCTTGGGCATCATTTCCACAAAGTGCCTCAAGTAAAGGAGGTATCTTGTTGAACCAAAAGATACAGTAATGGGGTTGAAGAAAGACAGCATCATTTGCCTTTATGCTTGAACCCCAATCCAGTCCACACTGCCTGAGTACAATGAAAGGATAATTTAATAAACCCTATAATTATTTAGGGCAGCATAATTATATTGTATTATGCATTGTATGTGTTAAAGTAATTGTCTCAATGTAAACATTCAAAATAGCACAGTTTTTCTAAGTCATTTTGCATTTCTTCATTTATTTTAATAAGTGGGAATAACATAGGCCTCATAGGCCTCTGAAATTCTGAGCAATCCTGGGTCAAGCAGCTCTTGTCTGAACATTATGCCTCTGGAGATAGACTTTGCAGCTCTCTACACCATTAACTTGGAGAAGGCAATGGCAAGCCACTCCAGTACTCTTGCCTGGAAAATCCCATGGATGGAGGAGCCTGGTAGGCTGCAGTCCATGGGGTCGCTAAGAGTCGGATACGACTGAGCGACTTCACTTTCACTTTTCACTTTCACACAATGGAGAAGGAAACGGCAACCCACTCCAGTGTTCTTGCCTGGAGAATCCCAGGGATGGGGGAGCCTGATGGGCTGCTGTTTATGGGGTCGCACAGAGTCAGACACGACTGAAGCGACTTAGCAGCAGCAGCAGCACGCAATTAACTAGTTAACAAGTTGTTAACTATGTTAACAACTAAGTCATGTTAACTATTTAACAAATGAGAGAAAATCAAACAACTGCTGCCTGACTGTTTACTGTTTGTAAGGCACTGGACACAAGTGAAAAAATAGGACGTAGTTCTTAACCTCAAGTTTATATGCCAGAGAGGCAGAAGGACACCAATCATGGAATCACGTCATTAACCTAAAATTATACTCCTGTGGGAGTTCTCTGGTGGCATAGTGGTTAGGATTGCAGACTCTCATTGTCATGGCCTGGGTTCAATCCTTGGTGGGGGAACTGAGATCCCGCAAGCCATATAGCACAGCCAAAAAAAATTACACTTATGATAAGTTGCAGTAGGGGAATTTGACCTTCTTTGTGGGAATCAGAAAAGTATTTGTGAGGAAAGGACAGAGGTTACACAGATTTCTGAGAAGGAACAGAAATAAAGTGGGGGGAAAGTGGCAGGGGCAGGGAAGAGAGTCCCAAGCAGGGGGAAGAGGGTGTTCAAAGGACATGTGGTGAGAGGGAACAGCACAGATTTGAGGCTTTGAAAGATGGCCTGAGCCTCCAAGACACAGAGAGCCAGAGATAATGGGGCCCAGATGAGGCTAGTTGAAGGAGATCACTTTGAATCTCCAGGCTTTTTTTTTTTTTTTTCTTTTCAGGGAAATCATCTCACTGCTACTCACACACGCCACATTCATGTACCCACCCCACTGCATATCCAAACTCCAGTCATCTTCAGAGCTCAACTTGAGCCTGAGCTCTCTAGAATAAACCACACCAATCTGCCACACTGACTGCCCTTAAAGCATAGCTTTCTTATTGTGCTTCAGATTTGAACCCCACTCCAGTACTCTTGTCTGGAAAATCCCATGGGCGGAGGAGCCTGGTGGGCTGCAGTCCATGGGGTCGCTAAGAGTTGGACACGACTGAGCGACTTCACTTTCACTTTTCACTTTCATGCATTGGAGAAGGAAATGGCAACCCACTCCAGTACTCTTGCCTGGAGAATCCCAGGGATGGGGGAGCCTGGTGGGCCGCCATCTATGGGGTCGCACAGAGTCAGATACGACTGAAGTGACTTAGCAGCAGCAGCAGCAGCAAAACTGAGAGGGAGCAAACCCATAACTGCGTAAAGCGTTGTCCAAAGAAATAGCATTCAAGCAATAATATTAAAACGAGTTTAGAGAAGTAGACAAAAAGAGGGAAACATGCCCACCCAGAAATTTTTTAAAATTTTCCCAGATTGGGGGAATTTTCACTTATTCAGAGCAAAAGCTTTGAGTTATTAGGGGACTTTTCACATATAAATATTGCAGTGCATGCCAGGGGATGTGGTGTAAAGATGAATTATGAAGAAGCTAAAGTAGAGCGAATCCACAGAGCCAAAATTTGGCTCTTTTAGAAGACTTTTTTTAAAAATCGACAAAACTCTGGAAGCTGGTAAAGAAATCAAATGAGAAAGCATAAATAGACAATATCAGGAGTAACAAGGGAACACTATTATAAATACGAAGATTTTTAAAAATAAGAGACTATTGAGAACACCTTGTTGGCAATAAACTGAAAACAGATTAGGGGAACAACTGACTAGAAAAATGTATCTCATCAAAATTAATTCAATAAGAAAATAAGTAAATTAGGGAATATATAACTGGAATTAGGCAGAGATGGGAGACTTAATCTCAAATAATTCAGGGCCGTGTATGTGTGCTAAGTCACTTTAGTCGTGTCTGGCTCTCTGCAACCCCGAAGACGTAGCCTGCCTGGCTCCTCTGTCCATGGGATTATCCAGGCAAGAATACTGGATTGGGTTGCCATGCCCTCCTCCAGGGGATCTTCCCTACCCGATGATCAAACCCGCACCTTCTGCATCTCCTGCACGGCAGGCAGATTCTTTACCGCTAAGCCACCAGGAAAGCCCCAATTCAGTGCCAGTTGATAGCAAATGACAGAAAAGGCATTCAGGAATACCCCTAGCAGCAAGGTCTTCCCTGGTGGCCCAGCTGGCAAAGAATCTGCAATGTGGGAGACCTAGGTTCGATCCCTGGGTTGGGAAGATCCCCTGGAGAAGGGGAAAGCTACCCACTCCAGTATTCTGGTCTGGAGAATTCCATGGACTGTATAGTCCTTAGGGTTGCAAACAGTTGGACATGACCGAGCGACTTTCACTTCTGTTTCCTAACAGCAAAATGGGTCTTTCCCCCTCTGATTCTACCAATTGCTCATCTGTAATATATAAACAGAATGTTTAATAACTGAGATTATCAGACTGAGGGAGAATTTCTTCTTACGCTAATATCTTGGCTTGCAAGTTTTCCTGAAATTGCCACCAGTAACACTACCATTAAGGGCCGCTATTTTAAGCAGGTGTATGCATTGTAACCACCTAAAGTATTATGCCGTCAGTTCTGAGCCTTTTTAATCTGAGGACATGTTTGAATACCATTGGCACACTCGAAAGGCCTTCAGACGATACTAAACTCTAGTTAGCAGGAATTACAGTTTACTTGTACCGCAGTGGAACAGTGTCACTGTGACTGTCAAAGCGGCAATTCTGTTGGTCACCTTCAGCACTCCGCTACTATTTGAGAAGACCGTTTTACTACCTGACCAGGCTCTATTGCGCATTGTTAAGGCAATGACTTTATATCTCACATCCAAGCAAATTCTCTGCCATTGTACATCGTGTCACACAGCCCCCTCAGCCTATTCCAGCTGACAGACCTCATATAACAAACTACATATCTACTGAATCCCAGGAAGAATTAACTGGTATGTGTTCATCAAAATTTAACAACACTCCCCACCCTCTTGTGACAGGTTCACCGTACACCTTGTACACTAGCTGAGAACTTCCAAGAGCTAATAGCAATCCAACATACACAGGTGATTCATTTTCCAAAGTGCAGAATATCATTTTTTTTTTAGAGTAAGGGCTTTATGGAAATTTCTCCCAGCAACTTTGCAGAGAGGTCCCTCTACACCATCTCCCTCTGTAGAGCCCGGAGCCATGGGGAGACAAAACAAAGGTCCAGCCAACACAACCTTTACTGGGGTTAAATAGATGATTGTAGACAGAATTTTTTTCATTTTAATACATATTAGGAATAAATGTAAATACCAACTCAAACCTGGGTTTTCACAGATATTATTGTTTCAAATAATTTGAGTTGCCTAGCAAATTATATATTTAATAATATATTTACATTTACCTAGTCAGTTTATTTAAATATGAATGTTAAATTGATGATAGTATGTATAATGTGAGGATATGGTAAAAATCATGAAGGTGGCATATGAGTGATTGAAGTTTAGGAAAATGCTTTATCTAATTCACTCATTAAGGCCCAATATCACACAGCAGAAAGTGAGGACCAAAGAGAAGGTAATGTATTTTAAGTACATGCTGTCATTTCCATTGACAGATGAATGGGTAAAGAAGATGTGGCATATGTGTGTGTGTGTGTGTGTGTGTATACAATGGAATACTACTCAGCCATAAAGAGAATGAAATAATGCCATTTGAAGCAACATGGATAGATCTAGAAATTATCATACTAAGTGAAGTAAGTCAAACAGAGAAAGAGAAATAATGTATGATACCACTTATATGTGGAATCTAAAAAAAAAATTATACAAATATAACTTATTTGCAAAACAGAAATAGACTCACTGACAAAGAAAACAAACTTATGGTTACCAAAAGGGAAAGGGATAAATTAGGAATTTGGGATTAAAAGAGGCATATTACTATATATAAAATAGGTAAAAATAAGAACCTACTGTATAGCACAAGGAACTATATTCATTATCTTATAATAACCTATATGGAAAAGAATATATATATATAGATATATAACTGAATTACTTTGCTGTACACTTGAAACATTATAAATCAACTACACTTCAATTTTTTAAAAAATGCTTTCTCATAATGATCTCAGGTGATTCCCCCCTATACTGTAAGCTAAGAGAGAAAAGTATTGTTATAACCATTGTAAAAGTAGAGTAAGTGAGACTCAGAGAGGATAAACAACATATGTGATGTCATCAGACAGCTGCACGGATCTCCCACTTCTCAGAAGACATTGTTAAAGACAAAAAGCACAGCTTTTCTCAGTGTAGGATTATCACGTGTAAATGACATCCAAAATCAGTTATCTCTTAAATTCCTAGCCCTAAGCAAATTAGCCTCTATTTTCCCAGAAAAGATTTGAAATGGGGCGCTACCACAGCACAAACCTGGAGTGTCATTTTTTTTCAGTCAATGTTCTTTCTGGGCTTTCCTTTTGTTCCTCCTAGTGGTACAAGCAAGTAGGGATCAAATTCTGAGATGATAGAATTCTGAGGCAGCCTTTCCACAGAGCAGGCACGAGTAAGAGAAGCATATTATCTGGGCCCCAACAAGTAAACTGGAGCTTCCAGGGCATCCCAGATAAAAAGTGAAGAGATTAGGTTTCTTCCTTGAAAGATAAATGTGGACTTGGAGAACTGTAAGGGAGAATAATTCAGGTATTCTTAAATGTAAGTGGGATTTGAATTTCTCACACAAAATGAAGAAAATAGTCCTCCCTGAAATCAGATCTGTTCTGTGTCTTACTCAGAAATACATTAACTCTAGAGCCAGGGGCATGGCAGTAGAAGAAACAGAACTGTGGTTTCTAGACATAGTTTTCCAGCTCTTTTTTTGACCTTGAGCTTGTTACTTCCTCTCTGTGGTTGGACAAATGTACTTTCAGAATTTTTGCAGTTCCAGCACTGTGTGATTCTAAACATACTGTTTACAAGAAGAAAAGGAAAAGAAAATTCAGACTTTACTGATGTCAAAAGTGGAGCACAGGGACTCAGCCTCTAGAATAATCTCAATTCGGGCCTGAATAGTGACAAGAATGAAAATGGGCAACGGCACCCCACTCCAGTACTCTTGCCTGGAAAATCCCATGAACAGAGGAGCCTGGTAGGCTGCAGTCCATGGGGTCGCTAAGAGCCGGATACGACTGAGCAACTTCACTTTCACTTTTCACTTTCATGCATTGGAGAAAGAAATGGCAACCCACTCCAGTGTTCTTGCCTGGAGAATCCCAGGGACAGAGGAGCCTAGTGGGCTGCCATTATGGGGTCGCACAGAGTCGGACACGACTGAAGTGACTTAGCAGCAGCAGCAGCAACAGCAGCAGGGGCAGTTTCAGAGAGGGTCCACCCCAGTGACTGATGCTGAATGTAGCAAAGATCATCATTAGGACCAGGAGTCCAAAAGGACCCAGAGGGCTTCCCAGGTGGTGCAGTTGGTAAAGAATCTCCCTGCCAAAGCAGGATATGCAAGAGATGCAGGTTCAATCCCTGTGTCAGGAACATCCCCTGAAGTAGTGAATGGCAATCCACTCCAGTATTCTTGCCTGGAAAATTCCGTGGACAGAGGAGCCTGGCAGGCTACAGTCCATGGGATCACAAAGAGTCAGACACAACTGAGCACGAATAAGAATAAGGAGGTCCAGGAGTCCAAAAGGACCCAGAGTAGGCAGGTCTCCATTAGAACTAAAGCTCCAAGAACTTGAAGATGGAAGTTGAGTTACTCCATCAGAACTGTAACTGTGAAATTCAGGAAACATAGGACTTACCCCAGGACTGGAAGAGCGATGAAGGCAGGCTCAATTAGCACATTCCATTGACATTATGTAGGGCTTCCCTGATAGCTCAGTTGGTAAAGAATCTGCCTGCAACGCGGGAGACCTGGGTTCAATCCCTGGATTGAGAAGATCCCCTGGAGAAGGGAAAGGCTACCCACTTCAGTATTCTGGCCTGGAGAATTCCATGGACTCTATAGTCCAACATATGATGTTGCCTTATTCACTTATTTCTGCATCATCTTGGGTCATGTTTTCCAGAAGCTGACCCTGAGATGAGGATGTGTGTGCAAGTGACTTATTAAGGTAAGGCTCCAAGAAAGTACAAGAGTGGAGATGCCGGTTAGGGAAGAGGAAAAAGCCAGGCCACGCTGATGAAGTCCTGGCCTCAGCCTGGTCGTGAAACTCTGATCATCACAGAATCTGTCCTGCCTCAAGGCAAAGGAGCTGAGCTTTCTACTCCTGCATTAGTTAGTCATTGACTTTTGGCTGCCCTGAAGGCATGAAAACTCCCATTACATTTCAACTATGAGAAGCATCAAGCTGCTTGCATAGCCCTGTGGTAGCTCTCTAAAGGAGTCTGCAGGTGCAAGCTATTAAGAGCGAAGCACCCCCCAAGGCTGTAGATGGGACATTCTACTAGTAAATGTTTCCAGGGGCACCAATTATGTCCTCAGTATTCATAGAGGGCTGACTTTTCTCCCCATTTGGATAATAAATTTATATGAAAAGAAGCATAGGTTTTGGAGACCTGGATTTTAATTCTGCTGCTTCTGCTGCTGCTGCTGCTAAGTCGCTTCAGTCGTGTCCGACTCTGTGCGACCCCTTAGACGGCAGCCCACCAGGCTCCCCCATCCCTGGGATTCTCCAGGCAAGAATACTGGAGTGGGTTGCCATTTCCTTCTCCAATGCATGAAAGTGAAAAGTGAAAGTGAAGTCGCTCAGTCGTGTCCGACTCTTAGCGACCCCATGAACTGCAGCCTACCAGGCTCCTCCATCCATGGGATTTTCCAGGCAAGAGTACTGGAGTGGGGTGCCAGTGCCTTCTCTGGGATTTTAATTCTAGGCTCTGTCAATTATGAAGTTTGTGACCTTAGAGTATTTAACTGCTCTGAGTCTCAGTCTTTGCACCTGCAAAGTTTAATTGACTGATATCAAATAAACATGGCAAAGTTTAATCAGATGAATATATTTTCAAGTGTAAAATCTTTGAAATAAGAATATGTCTTATAATCACTGCTGGTCAGATAGTAATCACAACAGAGTTGTCCCTGCCTGTGTCTGGTCTTGGCTGTTCACATCATTGTCACCTTAATTGAGTCATATGCACTGTCGATAGTTCATAAGTTTCATCACCATTTAAGATATCTGCAATATGATTACATTACAATTCAACTTTAATATGAAAAGTTTCTTTAGAAACACACAGAAAATAGAAACAATAGTAGAATGCAAATTTGGTATTAAAGATACAAATATTCCTCTTAGGAGTAATGACCACATTTACCTATTTTCAGCAAAGCAATAAACCAGCCATGGTCTTTACAGAACCTAAGAAAGGAAGACACCCACAGGTAGATGAATCTATATTATGTTCTATTACAGAGACATGTACAGAAGGATTGCCTATTGTGACAGAAACATTGCCCAATCCTTCCGAATAGCTGAAAGAAATTTCAAAACAAGAGGTGAGTGTGACTGACTCATAATGGTACAGCACTTCATGTGTCACATTTTAGTTAACAGGTTTTTTCTTTCTTCCTGATACTTTATGTATATATTATATATACACAATGGTGAACAGGCATCTAACGATGCCTTAGATTTGATGAAATTCCCCCAAATTCCACAATCACGTTTGGCTGTTCTCTGGAGCTGACAGTGCAGAATGTGAAAAAATAATGCTACCAGGAAAGAAGAGGCTGTATGGAAACATCAAACCTCATGCCTGGGTCCTGGGTGGCAGCAAAAAGTGAACATGGGACTGACTCATAACTGATGGGAAGGAAACCTTTAAAGTGTAAGAGACAGTAGCTAGAGATGACACATGGCAAACAAAGCTGTAACTTCCAGAGATGCTCCCTCTGCCCTATCCTCACTAGGATTTCCTTTCCTCCCAGGTGATGTGCAGAGACTTAATAGTCCCCAAGCTGCCCAAACAGAAGACTCCCTGAAGCCCCTTGCTGGGCCAGGTGTAGCCCCTCTAGTTGCTGCATGGGGTGAGGCTGGGAGCGGTGGGGGGTCCAGGGGGGCAGGGGGAGGGTTCTCATAGGAAGAAAGTGGAAGAGCACTCGGGGGCAGAGAGAGGCTAAGGATAGAAAGCAGTTTTCAATTAGTACAGAAATAACACTTAGAAAGTCATTTTGGCCATGTTGGTGTTTGCCAGTTGAATATCAGTCTTGTTATGACCCTTTCTTCTTATATCTCTTCTTCTCTATAAAATGCGGAGAGGCTGTACAACATGGAAGGCATGAGCCAGGCTATAGTTTGCCATGGGCTTGAATCCCTGCTGGATGACCTTAAGCAAGCCATTAACTTCTCATACTCTCTACTTTTTTCATTTATATAATACAGAAAACACTTGATCCTATACGTTTGGATAGATGCTTACACATAGGGCCCAGCACATAGCAAGTTCTTCATAGAGAGAAACTGCTAGAATAGTATCTGTTTCTTTTGCACACACACCCACATACACACAAAACACCAGTACAATCATCCCTTGGTATCTGTAGGGAATTGCTTCCAGAACCCTCACAGATAGTCAAATCCTACAATGCTCAAGTATCTTATAAAAATGGCATAGTATTTGCATATAACCTATCCACACCTCCTTTATACTTTAAATTAGATGACTTATATTAACAATATCTACATTATATATGTCTGGTTTTAGAAAAGGCAGAGGAACCAGAGATCAAATTGCCAACATCCGCTGGATCATCGAAAAAGCAAGAGAGTTCTAGAAAAACATCTATTTATGCTTTATTGACTATGCCAAAGCCTTTGACTGTGTGGATCACAATAAACTGTGGAAAATTCTGAAAGAGATGGGAGTACCAGACCACCTGACCTGCCTCTTGAGAAACCTGTATGCAGGTCAGGGGGCAACAGTTAGAACTGGACATGGAATAACAGACTGGTTCCAAATAGGAAAAGGAGTACGTCAAGGCTGTATATTGTCACCCTGCTTATTTAACTTCTATGCAGAGTACATCATGAGAAACGCTGGGCTGGAAGAAACACAAGCTGGAATCAAGATTGCCAGAGAAATATCAATAACCTCAGATATGCAGATGACACCACCCTTATGGCAGAAAGTGAAGAGGAACTAAAGAGCCTCTTGATGAAAGTGAAAGAGGAGAGTGAAAAAGTTGGCTTAAAGCTCAACATTCAGAAAACAAAGATCATGGCATCCGGTCCCATCACTTCATGGGAAATAGATGGGGAAACAGTGGAAACAGTGTCAGACTTTATTTTTTTGGGCTCCAAGATCACTGCAGATGATGACTGCAGCCATGAAATTAAAAGACACTTACTCCTTAGAAGGAAAGTTATGACCAACCTAGATAGCATATTCAAAAGCAGAGACATTACTTTGCCAACAAAGACCTGTCTAGTCAAGGCTATGGTTTTTCCAGTGGTCATGTATGGATGTGAGAGTTGGACTGTGAAGAAAGCTGAGTGCTGAAGAATTGATGCTCTTGAACTGTGGTGTTGGAGAAGACTCTTGAGAGTACCTTGGACTGCAAGGAGATCCAACCAGTCCATTCTAAAGGAGATCAGCCCTGGGTGTTCTTTGGAAGGAATGATGCTAAAGCTGAAACTCCAGTACTTTGGCCACCTCATGCAAAGAGTTGACTCACTGGAAAAGACTCTGATGCTGGGAGGGATTGGGGGCAGGAGGAGAAGGGGACAACAGAGGATGAGATGACTGGATGGCATCACCGACTCGATGGACGTGAGTTTGAGTGAACTCTGGGAGTTGGTGATGGACAGGGAGGCCTGGCGTGCTGGGATTCATGGGGTCACAAAGAGTCGGACACGACTGAGCAACTGAACTAACTAATAATATCTATATTAGATATTATTAATATAATATAGTCCAATTCCCTACAGATACCAAGGGATGGTTGTACCTTTAAACACTACATAAATAGTTGTTATATCATATTGTTTAAGGAATATGACAAGAAAAAAGTCTGTACCTGTTCGATACAGAAAATCATAGTAGGCCTAACCTCATAGAATAAGCCAGCAACAATGTAACATAGTCTATCCCCAATTGACTGAATCCATGGATGGCAGGTCCTGGATTTACAGGGCAATTGTAACTTGTCCAGTCATTAGTGGATGACTCACATTAGCTAGGCCATGTTGAAGATGTGGACTTTAGGCTTTGACTGCTGATAACCATTGAAATACAACCACAATGAGAACATCTGGTTTCAATAGAAATTCTAGTCCCTTTGTTTCTTTGAACCAGTTTAGAGTTTCTTTTTTTGCCCTCCAAAACAATTGAAAGCTTTGTACTAAAGTTACCATTTCTGAGTAGATTGAAAACGTTCTTTATTGAAAAAACAAGTAGACTCTAGGAAAGTATGGGAGAGAGTTTTGGCAAGTTGCAGTTCCATTAAGGGCATATTACATAATCAACTCACCATGGTAAAGCAATTGAGACATTTCTCACTGACCTTTCTGGCCCCAGTTATCTTATGCTCAGCAAAGCTTTCACGGAAAATATCATCACAACTTGTAGCTAATGAATTAGCTGAACACTGTGTCTTTAAAATATACCTCCTCATGCTATATTAATGCTCATTTAGTACTATTTTCACCATTATTTATATATTACAGTGAACATGCTCGCAGTTATGGCTTGGTGCCTTTGTCTAATTATTTCCTTAGGCCTTCTTAGAAATAGGAAACATGTTACGTAGGTTTTTTTAACCGAACATGTATTGCCCCCCTAGAAAGTTTTTACTAATTTATAATTTAAGCAATAGTGTATGAAAGTATCTTTCCTCATATCCTCAATAACATTTAAATCTTGAGAATTCCCTGGCAGTCCTGTGGTTAGGACTCAGTGCATTCACTGCCAGGGGCCCAGGTTTGATCCCTGATTGGGGAACTAAGGTCTTATAAGCCACGTGGCATAGAAAAAAATTTTAATCTTTACCAGCCTAGAAGATGAAAATGTCATTTTACTGTTTTATTTTGCAATTCTTCATTAGTTAAACATGTTTATGTTTGTTTATTAACCACATGGATTTCTCACTCTGAGTCCTTTACTCATTTTTCTACAGACTTCTGGCATTTATTGTTATAAAGTTTAATTATATATAATAAATATGAATACATGTCATTTTATGAATATAAATGCAAATGAACAACTCATAATTTTATTGAGTGAGTATTTTAAGATTTAAGGTAGTATAATCTGGGCTGATAAAAAGAAATTACAAGTCATTCTTATGTTTTAGTTTCAAATATATTATTTGGAATAAATTTGAGATAATTTTGCACTGGTCAATAAGACTTAGCCACAATATTTTGATTACTACTTTGGGAATCAAAATAAACCAATGAGCTATTATTAATTAATCTTGGCTCCTCTGAGCAGGCCTAAGAGTAAATAAATAGTCCATGCCCTGTGGTAACAATCTTGGGGAAGGGAAAAAGGAAATTACCTGTGAAGGGGAGACTTCGCTGATATTTCTCTGCTCTTGGTTGATGGCGCCATGAAATCAGTGACCATAATTCCCTGGCATGAGGTCCTTCAGCACTTGGTAGTAGAAGGCCCAGCAGCACAGCAGCCCTGCTCCACATTTGGATTTGTTCTGAGAGAGGATGAATGGGTCAGGCTGGGAAGACAGATACAGCAGACAGGATCCTCTTCAGGGAGACAGGAGGACTAAAGAGGAGCACCCTACTACAGGCCAGGCCAGCTCCCTCCAGCTGTGTGGTGGGGGGCAGTAGGCCTATGGGATGACCATCCCCACCAGAACCTGAAAGCTCTGGGAGGGCTGGTGGGGCCTCAGTGGTACTGGTGGGGCCTCTGTTGACTAAGGTGCCTCAGGAGTAGATCTGTGTATATGCTGAGCTCATGGATCCTTCTCTGGTTTCTATGCAGTGATGAAATGTATAATGTTGCTATTGTTTTTTATCACTTAGCATTTTTATTCATGCTTGTATACATGAATCTCTATTATTTTCCAACTGGGTTATAAATTCCTTGAAGGTAGAATTTCTTTATAAAATTCTTAATTTTATCAAAGTTTTAAGTACACAATAAATACTCAAATATCTATTTCTATGTAGTAGCACACAACCTACTAATAGATAACAGAATTTTACAGGTTAAATAATGGTATATAAATACTTTATTATTGAACTATTGTTTGTTTTCCAGATCTGTAAAATGGGAAGGAAGAAGAGAATATACATAGGAAGGCAAATGGAAAAGAAGATATTCTTTCTAGGTCACAAAATTTTATAATTAGAGAGGGTCATTGATATCATTAATCTAATACATTTATTTTACAGAAGAGGAAAATGAGACTCAGAAATAAGGAATGAGTAATCTTTTTGTTTTTTCTTTTAAAATAAAATAAAATCATAGATAGCAGCTTTTTTTTTCTATAAAACATGAACGACTCCCCACATCTTTAAAGATTGTCCTATGGCATCATTTTTAATAACAAATATTTTCGTGTAAGACTATGCCACATTTATTAACCAATCCTGGGAAGGCATTTTAACCTAAATAGAAATCTTACCAATTCTTGTAGTAAAAACAAAAAGAAGAAAATGAATATTTTGTTACCTTGGTATGAAGATTTAAAGTTTAAAGTTGCTCAGTCATGTCCGACTCTTTGCAACCCCGTGGACTGTAGCCTATCAGCCTCCTCCATCCGTGGGATTTTCCAGGCAAGGATACTGGAGTGGGTTGCCATTTCCTTTTCCAGGGGGTGTTCCCGACCCAGGGACTGAACCCAGGTCTCCCACATTACAGGCAGATGCTTTACCGTCTGAGCCAGCAAGGAAGCATTTAAAGTTTGGTCTACTGGAATTTTGCTTTGACAGCAGATGGTCAATATGCAGGAGATGATTATCTGTGTATAAGAGGAAACCAGGGGGCTCCTCAGGCTTCCTTCTTTTGCTTTCTAACTTCTCAGTCATTTCACAGTTTCATTCACTCCTGCAGCTTGCTTCACCCTAAAAACAAACAGACATGACTCACATGGTTGTAAGGCAGAAATCAATACAACGTTGTGAAGCAATCATTCTCCAGTTAAAATTAAATTAAAAAAACTAAAAAAACAAACAAACAAAAGAATACTAATTCACTGTTATTGGTATTATGTAAGTCCCTTCTTCCCCTGGCCAGGCCCGCCTCTCACCCTCACCTATCACCTCACATGTCCCACCATGTCCTGCACTATAGCCCTTGCCCACTTACTCTCCAGCTCAGTTTGCATGTGTTGCTCACTTTGCTAACAAGCCTGTCCTATGCAGCTCAGATACTATTTCACCTGAAGGCCTTCCATGGCATTACGGCTGCTGCCACTGGAGTGGGACTAATCCCACCCAACACTCTCCCTGCTGTCTCTCCAGGACTATGGCATGGAATTACAACACTGTTTCCTTGTCCTTCTCATTCATTTAATTATAAATCCTTAAGCTTATGGGGATCTTCAGCATCTTGAACGTGCCTGGTGTGCTGTAAAGTGCTCAGTGAACACCCAGAGAATGAACTAGGAACCGGTCTTTTAAATTTCTCACATCATTTCATTCTTTGGCTCCCTACTGAGTACAAACCTCTCTGCCTGTTTTCAATGTCACAGGGAGTCCATCCAATAATCCTATCCCCCTCCACTCCTGGCATGCACCTCCCTCAAGAGGACAACCTACATGATATCCTGATCCCCACTCTCCACATTCCCACCTCTAAACGGCTCTCCAGCCTGCTCTGTTCTCACAGCCAACAGTAAAGGACGAATTTGAGACCGTCCTCCTACTTAAAGTTGTCCATGATGACTCTCTTCAATGTGTTTGTTTAGTTATTATAGACTTTCTTTTTCTAACAGGCTGGTTTCAAATACTTAGTAATCTTTTATTTGTGTTTTGATACTTAGTTGTAAACCATGCTCATTATAGTCACCTGACCAACCTCTTAACAGCTTATCCTGACAATTAGCATGCACAGGCATGATCTAATTTCACATAAAGCATATAAAATATAAACAAACATAATTTCTGATTCTCTTATTGCATCCTGGATTTATCTCATCTTGCCATATAATCGTGTCTTTCCCAGAGGAATGTATGTTCCTTCTATATTTCTGTTATTATTACTCCATAAAACTCCTAGAATAGTGTCATATACATAATCAACAATAAACTATTACTTTATTAGTTGACTTTACATAATTAAAAAATCTTTCTAAATGTTTCAGAAAACATTTATTACAATATTGGAAAATAATTAAAATATTATAGAGGAAAAAGTCATCCTATTCCACTAACAGTATTTAAAGTAATTCTAAATCAATTAAGGCCAAAATAATGGAGTTTTACTGTATTTCACAGAATCAGAGTCTTACAGTAGGAAAGAAACTTCAAAACTGCTTATTCCAACACATCCATCCAATCGTCAGATGCCCTCCGGCAGCTCCACAGTCAGCTTTGTGGCAAAGCATACAGTGACGGGGAGAGCCCACGATCTGAAGGCAGCTCAGTTAGAAAGTGCTTCCCTATGCATGTGTGCACACTAAGTCTCTTCAGGCATGTCCAACTCTGTGTGACCCTATGGACTGTAGCCCTCCAGGCTCCTCTGTCCATGGGGATTCTCCAGGCAAGAACACTGGAGTGGGTTGCCGTGCCTTCCCAGCCCTGGAATGGAACCCATGTCTCTTTTGTCTCCTGCATTGGCAGGCAGGTTTTTTACCACTAGCGCCACCTGGGAAGCCCCTCTTCCTTATGCCGACACATAAGTAGATTTCCTTGCAACTTCCTCCCACTTGTCTTACTACTACCCTTTTGGTACCAAACAGAGCAAACCTAATTCTTCCATACGGCAACTTTTCTAATATTTGGAGATAATTGTAATGGCCTCTCTCATCCTTCCCCTGCCCCCTCCTCTCTAGACTAAAGCTCCAAATTCTTCAAATAGTGGCCATTGTTCCTATTCCCTGGCCATCAGTGTGTATGTGTATCTGCATGTGTGTTTCCTAACTATGATCCAGTTTGTCCACATTCCTCAAAGAGTGAGCCCATGATTCTCTTGATTAGAGTTGCAAATTTAGATACTCCCAGGGCCCAGACTCCATCAAAGGTAAATGTGTGGCTATAGCCCATTGTAAAAACATAAAGCTTGATAGGATCTGGACTTAACCACTGACTTAAGGCTTTCGTGTTTTAACTTTAAACCCATGTGTTGATGAAATAATTATTGGTGCATGTGAGCCATGGTTGCCCTTCTGAGCCACCACTTATCTGACTAAAGTAAAGTTGACTGTCACCTCTCTGATACAAAACAGGCAACTGACATTATGCTAACTATTATATGTATTTGTGTATGTATACCCATATCAGTATATATATTACATATGTTATATACATTATGTATTTTTTATTTGTTGTTTTTATAGTTTGCAATATTTTTATGTAATAGCGATATACTATAATTTGTATATTATATGTAGCTGAAAATGAAAGTCTCTCAGTCATGTCCAATTCTTTGCAACCCCATGGACTATAGCCCTCCAGGGTCCTTTGTCCATGGCATTCTCCAGGCAAGAATACTGGAGTGGGCAGCCATTCCTTTCTCCAGGGGATCTTCCCCACCCAGGGACTGAACCCAGATCTCCTGCATTGCTGGCAGATTCTTTAACATCTGAGATAAATGTTTAATTTTAGCCTAAGCCCTGTAACCATGGAAACCAACAAAGGTTAAGAAACCTTCCGTCTAACGGGAGGGACAAGATAGGGTTATGGGATTAAGAGATACAAACTGCTATATATAAAATAGATAAGAAATAAAAACATGTTGTACAGCACAGGGTGCTATAGCCATTATTTTGTAATAACTTTAAATGGAATATAGTCTTTAAAAATACTTAATCATTTCATTATATGTATAGCGAAACTAATATAATATTGTAACTCAACTATACGCCAATAAAAATGTAAATATATATTTTTAATGAAAAAGAAAGAAATATCTCCTCTTTGTGTTCTGAAGAACATTTTACTGCAAAGAATTACCACACCTTTCCCCATATGACTTCAATAAAACTCACGTATGCCCTCCCTTAAAACTCAACATTCAAAAAACTAAGATCGTGGCACCTGGTCCCATCTCTTCATGGCAAACAGATGGGGGAAAATGGAAAAAGTGACAGACTTTATTTTCTTGGGCTCCAAAATCACTACAGATGGTGACTGCAGCCATGAAATTAAAAGATGCTTGCTCCTTGGAAGAAAAGCTATAACAAACCTAGACAGTGTATTCAAAAGAAGAGGTCACTTTGCCAATAAAGGTCTATATAGTCAAACCTATGGTTTTCCAGTAATCTTGTACAGATGTGAGAGTTGGACCATAAGAAGGCTGAGCCTGAAAGAATCGATGCTTTTGAACTGTGGTGTTGGAGAAGACTCTTGAGAATCCTCTGCACTGCAAGGAGATCAAACCAGTCAATCCTAAAGGAGATCAACCCTGAATATTTACTGGAAGGACTGATGCTGAAGCCGAAGCTCCAATATTTTGGCCACCTGATTCAAAGAGCCAACTCATTAGAAAAGACCCTGATGCTGGGAAAGATTGAAGGCAGGAGGAGAAGGGGATGACAAAGGATGAGATGGTTGGATGGTATCATCGATTCAATGGACATGAGTTTGAGCAAACTCCGGGAGATAATGAAGGACATGAAAGCCTGGCGTGCTGCAGGCCATGGAGTCACAAAGAGTCAGACATGACTTAGCGACACGCCCTCCCTTATTTACAAGACCAAACATAGACCCCCTCCAAATTTCCTTTCTTTTCCTCATAAATGATTAGCTGAACTGCTCTTTCCAAATAAATTGTGGTTAAGCTTTTCTCTTTCCTCCAGGCCCCCAAACTTTAGCCCATTTCAGTCTGAGCCAGTTTACAGTATTCAGTACTCAGTATTCCTGAGAAGAAACTGGCTTCAGAACAACCTCTGAACTGCTGTCTGATCGTGCCACCCTCCCTTCTCACTTTCCCACACCTGATTCTTTGCTTAGTTTTCTCTAAAAAGAAAAATCTTTTTCCTTGATTTTTGAGAAGCTTGAGTATCTCATGCTTAAAGCGTTCTCCCTGTTGCAATACAGTAATCTCTTTCCCCTCCTGGCCAAAATCCTTTTCAAATAAGTGTCTCCTTCCTAAATCTGGATTTGTTTTTTCATTTGACAATGTACATTATAATATGTTAGACAGAAATAATACAGTAATATTACTATATTTGATCATCTAAGTTTGCATTCATTTCAGTGATAACCTTAGCACACTGTTGAATCACAGTGATTATAATTCTGAATCTTTTCCCAATATATTGCTGATAAATCTCAGTTTCCCTCTTTGAACAAGTCCTCATATCAGTTAATTTTTTTCTTCAACAGGATATATCATTACTTCTGGCTGGTCAAGATATTTTAGGATCTTAATTCTATAACATCACTGAGGTAAATAATTTTCTAACATTTACCAAATTCACCAAAGAACTTTCAATAGCTTCATTTATGTTATCAATAAAACATGTTCATGATACAGAGCCAAAAACTGAATCCTCAAGAACATTTAGAAAAATTTTCCTAGTCTCTTTTGTTAATAGTTAATGTAAAGTTAATATTCCCTGGAGGAGGAAATGGCAACCCACTCCAGCACTCTTGCCTGGAGAATCCAATGGACAGAGAAAGTTGGAGGACTACAGTCCATAGGTTGGCAAAGAGTCAGAGACAACTGAGTGACTCTGCATTCGCGCACGCGCGCACGCGCGCACACACACACACACACACACACACACAGAGTTAACTCTATAGGGAAATAAAGAGGTAACATGTTAAATACGAAAAATCATTGGTACTTCCTTAAGGCAGAGGCACAAGGTTAATATCTATGGAATGAATGGTTCAAGAAAGAACCACATTTCAATGTAACATCCTTTGATTTAACTGAGCATTTTTATTGTTTTATATTTACAAATTAAATATCAGTATAGTCATGGTGAAAAAAAAAATTGCCCAACTAGCTCCGACCCATTCATTAATCTTTTGAACACATGATAGTAGAACCAGGTTTTAAAAATTTTTATTCATTCATCCAACAAATACTTATTAATATTTATTGCATGCCTTCTGGTACCAGATACCATTTTAGGCACAAAGGATAAATAAGTAAGCCAAACCAAGATCATACCCTTGTTGAGCTCACATTCTAGCAGGGAACACATAATAAATGTCAGTCAGCTATATAATTTAATAGCTTATAATAAGGGCCTAATAGAAAAGTAAAGCAGGTTGCAGACAGAGAATAAGGGGAGGAGGTGATATTTAAGACAGAGTGATCGGGAGAAGAAAGCTCTCTGAGGTGACATGTGAGCAGAGACCTGAACAGAGCAAGCCACACACATACCTGAGAAGAGAGAATCCCAGGCCAAAAGAAGTGCAAGGGCAGAGGCCTGAGTTGGAAATGGGGGGTGGGAGGGCGGTGGTAGGGGGTGGGGGGTGGTGGTGTATGGGGCAGGGTGGTGGTGACAAGAAAGAAGGCCACTTCGGCCACACAGAGTGAAAAGGAGAAGAAAATAGGACAGTCAGGCAGGGCCCAGGTTACACGGAACCCAAAAAGACATTCTAAGAACTTTGGATTTCATCAGAGATGACTGGAAGCCCCTGAAGAACTGAGGCCAGAAGCATGACACGGCCTCCTTTTCCTTTTGCAGGATCACTCTGGCTGCTGTGCAGAGAATAGACTGGATGTACTGTGAGGCACCAGAGAAGACATGATTTTTTTTTCCCTTTGTGCCTTTCTTGTATCTCTTTTACAACTTGTGTAAGGACCCTTTTAGAGTTTTTAAATATTTTAGCACCAAAGAAATGGATGGAATTAGCCAAGCCTCCAATCAAAGTTGCATGAGCTTTAGAATAGTTGCTTCAGAAGTTATTGTAAAGTTCACCCATCCATGAAATGTGAAATGCTTAGGTTGAAAATTACTTCCAGCTGTTCATGAAGATGTATGTAATACCAGGAAACTAATGTAGGTTTTGCCCCTGTTAGAACCCTGGAGGCAAACAGCTGGGGTTTGGTTTAACAATGCTTCTCTTAAGAAAGTAGATGCCAGTGGCCATTTCAAAGAAAATTATGTGGAAGCTGTAAGTCTATCAAGACTGAAGTAAAGCAATTATCCTTCAATTAAAAAATAAATATAAAATAAAAAAAAGACTGAAGTAAAGAAGCAAGAGGAAAGGTAGTAAAACTCTCTGCATTTTAAATATGTTTTGTTTGCTATTAACAGTGAAAATTACACTTATAAATATATTAAAATAGAACTCCAGTTTATGATACTCACTGCTAGTGATTATTCAAACACCACCACCGTTCTCCACCTTCTACCTTGCTGACTGAACCCTGATTTGGTTTAGAGAAACAATGTACTCGGTAGTCTCAGATGGATCAAAAATGGCCTAAAAATAATCATTATCATCTTTTCTTCCTCTTCCACCTTCCTATGCAGGTAGAGGGGCTTTATGACTCACTTCTGGCCAATGAGGCATAAGCAGAAATCAACCTGAGAGTATGGTCAGAGAAAGCTTTAGCTTTCCAGATAAAAAAGGCTAGATATAGCTGGCCTCCCCTTTCCCTTCTTCTTTCTGCCTTGTATTTTGGGCATGTTGGCTACTATTTGATGTCCTGCAACTATGACAGAAGGCCAAGAAGTTTATCAAGACATTGGCCTCTATCTTTAGCCACCAAAACAACACCATCAGATGCCTACTTCCAGACTTCTCATTGAGTAAGAAATTGAAATTCAGAGTTCCCTGGTAGCCTAGTGGTTAGGATTATGGCTTTCACTGCTATGGCCTGGGTTCAATCTCCGGTTGTGGGGAACATCCCGTAAGTCGTTCAGCAGAAAAAAAAAAAGAAAGAAAGAAATTGAAACTCATGTGTTTAAGCCTTCATAAACTGGATTTTCTGTTACTTATAGCCAAATGAACTTTTAACTGACACCCTTTAAGTCGCCAATATTCTAGGGGAAAAAAATATCCACCATTATGACTTGTAATTTAACATGAACAAAGTATTATATATCAGTCCAAGTTCAGCAATCATCAGGAAATATTGATCGTACTACCTAAATCCTTTCAGGATATCATCAAGGAGCATCTATCTTGCTCTTTCAGGATTCTCTTAGATTTGTGTTGGCTTAATTTAATTAATGAGTTGTAAGTCAAAATCAAGATAGGTGAGAGAAACATCAATAGCCTCAGATATGCGGATGATACCTCTTTAATGGCAGAAAGCAAAGAGGAACTCAAGAGCCTCTTAATGAGGGTAAAGGAGGAGAGTGAAACAGCCGGCTTTAGACTAAATGTTGAAAAAACTAAGATCTTGGCATCTGGTCCTATTACTGCATAGCAAATGCAAGGGGAAAAGGTAGAAGTAGTGACAGATTTCCTCTTCTTGGGCTCCAAAATCACTGCGGAGAGTGACTGCAGCCATGAAATAAAAAGACAATTGCTTCTTGGCAGGAAAGCAATTACAAACTTAACGTGTGTTGAAAAGCAGAGACATTACTCTGCCAACAAAGGCCCGTATAGTCAAGGCTATGGTCCCAGTGGTCACATACAGTTGTGAGAACTGGACCGTAAAGAAGGAGGAACACCAAAGAATTGATGCCTTTGAACTGGAGAAGACTCCTGAAAGTCCCTTGGACAGCAAGGAGATCAAATCAGTCCATCTTAAGGGAGAAAGACCCTGGATACTCACTGGAAGGACTGATGCTGAAGCTGAAGCTCCAGTATTTTGGTCATCTGATGCATACAGACAACTCACTGGAAAAGTCACTGACCCTGGGAAAGATTGAGGGCAGAAGGAGAAGAGGGCTTCGGAGGATGAGATGGCTGGACAGCATCACCAACACAAGGACCACTGACTTGGTCAAACTCTGGGAGATGGTGAGGGAGAGGGCGGCCCAGCATGCTGCAGTTCACGGGGTGGCAAAAAGTCAGACACGACTAGCCAACTGAACAACAACAACAACAATTTAATTAAAAGGCTTTTGGTAAAGATAGCTAACTATAGGTAGAATTTTAATAAGGAGGGAGTGAGTACCTGGTGTAAAGAGATAGACAGACCCAAGAATGGACTTTTATTTGCTCTGACTAGCTTGGCAAGTTCGAGTCCTAGCACTTTGATAGCAACTAGTCACATACCAGCCCCTCTCTATGCTTTGAATTCTGAGTCCGAGTCTAGACTTGTTAAGAAAGCACCTCCAGGACACAGATGCTCACTTTGATTAGCTCAGAACCAGGATGAAGAAGCACAGAAATCTTCTGAATACAAAGCATATGTTACATATAGTCTACTATTACTGTCACTTGTGCCAAGTGAATAAATATCAAGAAGGATTCTAGTGGACGTGTGATTTATCAGCATCTGAGTCCTTTTACCTGGTTGATGTGGAAGGTGGAGAGGTGTACCCTGGTTCAAGATTGCCTTTTTCGCTTTGTTTTCTTTTCCTTTTTTTCTTTTTGGTGGCATCTGTAAAGCATTTTGCTTTCTAATTATGGATTACAGAGTGCTTTCATGGCTCATGTTACTGTCTCCAACTTCAAGCCCCTCTTTCCACCCCCACTCTTAAATACGAAATAAAACAAAATGAAAAAAGAAGCCAGTGGAATTTATTTTCCTCTCTCTGTAGCAGATGTTGAACTTTTAAAATGAAGGAATATTAAAAGAGGCCTCTTTTTACACCAGAGCAACTGCCCCCGCATCCTGAGTCCCAGCCTCAAGAGGAAGCCTCACTGATCTTTTTATGCAGGGTGCTGACAGAGGCCTGGAGTGGGGGGCTGGCTCAGCCCCTTTCCCATCATGGGCCTTGGGCAAGACTTTGAATCTCTCTGGGTCTCAGTTTACTCATCTGAGGGAAGTCGGATGAAAGAATCTCTGAAGTTATTCCAACTCCTAAGGGTCAATGAATTTTCTTAAAAGTTCACATGTAAAACCACTGTCCATTCCTATGAGAAAAGTCACTTTCTTTTTTCCAGTTCCTTTTCTCAATAACCAGGGAGCATTTCATTACTTTGAGTTTATTGCTTTGTTTAGGTTTGTTGCTTATCTCAGTCACTTGGGGTGAAAGGTCTCTATTAAAGTACATGTTCAAGAAGCTGTTCCTTTAATTCAGAGATGTAATTTTAATCTGTTTAGAGCGTTTCACAAGACAAATATCAATACTTCCCTGCTTCAATATATCTGATGTGAGAACTATTTATTGTTCATGTCTGATCATAGCCCCTCTATGTTACTAAATTCTCTCTCTTCCCAGAACCTCTCTTTCTTTCCCTACCCCATACATACACATGTGTGTGTCATGATCCTTCTATCTAACTCAGTTCTTCAAATTGAGGTCAAGAATTTTTTTACTTCCCTCCTGCCTCGTGTGTGTGTGCATGCTCAGTGGTGTCTGACTCTTTGCGACCCCATGGACTGTAGCTGGCCAGGCTCCTCTGTCCATGGAATTTTCCAGGCAAGACAACTGGAGTGGGTTGCCATTTTCTACTCCAGGGGATCTTCCCAACCCAGGGATTGAACCCATGTCTCCTGCTTTGACAGGCAGATTCTTTACCACTGCGCCACCTGGGAAGTGCCATCTTGCCTAGGAGCACCATACAATTCACAAGTGTCCATCTCTTTTTTTTTTTTTTAATTATTCACAGTCTGATAAACATCATTACCTCACAATGCTCAGACTATAGATCTTTATGGATGGAAGTTCTTGAGTGTGCCTTTTTAGATAACCTGATCAGATTCTTCCTTTAAAAGTGGATTACAGAGAAAATGATGGGCTAAAAAGAACTTTCTTTGCTCTTTCTTTCTCCTTAGAGACTAGAATTGTAAGCATGAGCACTTTTGCACACAGTCAGGGCCAGCCAGCATAGTAGAGGATGGTAAGAAAAACCAAGATCCACATTCACACAACTCCTTTTCAACTCAAGTAATGCCTGAGGCCAATTCACTTAAGACTTATTTAAACTTTATAGCTTATTTTTACAGCATCTGAGCCTCTGATTCTGCCCAATTTTGTTATATTTCAACAAATAAAAGGTGATTTTGCTGTTAAGCTGCCTCAAGAACTGAAACATTTGCTCAAGAGAAACACAAGAAGCCAGCGAACATAGGCTGGGTTCATATTTCTCATCGTTATCACCCAAGAACATCTAGCAAGTTTTTTTTCTTCTTCCTTGTGGGGAAGTCTGAAGCTTCAAGGCCCAACTCAGAGCCACATGGTTTTCATTTCCTGGCCTCCTCCCTCGGCTGCTGCAACACCCACAGCACACACAAAAGCCCCATCCTCTATGTGCAGACTCAAGACGTTGTCGCTTATACATTTTTCACAGGAGCAAATGAGGCATAAAAAGTCCACACTCTGCATACATATCAGTCCACATAATAAATGGCCGCTTGCTGGTCCCATTCCGTCTCTTGATTTGTATGAACATTTGTAGTTTGTTCAGACCTTCACAGCTTACAAAGCACTTTCACATTCATTAATCTCACAGAACGCTTGCTGCAAGCCTGAGAGAAGGATGCACTTTTCTCTTAATGTACAAATGGCAAATGGCTGTGTGAAGAGGTGAGGTGACTGGCCAAGGTCACACAGTCAGAGGCAGAACCAGGACTCAACCCCAGCCTCTGACCCTGAGTTCAAGGGTGGTTTTTCTCCCCTACAGCTATAACCTGTGCAATGTTGTTTCTTGCTAAATTGGAGATCTACATGAATGAGGGTCTGCATGGGTAAGGCTGGGTTCCAGAAAAGCTTGTCTTAGAAAATTCAGTGTGAAGGGGTACTAAGAGCTCAGGCTATGGAGCCAAATAGCCTACATGTGAGCTCTGCTTCCTAATAACTGTATAATACTGCATAATTCCAGGGGGCTTTGTTCCCATGGTACTTTATGTCAATGTAGTCCCTAGAGGTCTTCAGTGCAGCTGTCCTGGGGATTGCTTACCTCCCTGTGACTCTGTTGTCCCAGCTGAGGAATGGGCAGAGTCATGACTATTTCCAAGGCTGTTGTGGCAACAGAATAAAATAAAGCATGGCCTGATCCAGTAAAAGACACTTCAAGATGCCCTGTTCCCCCTGGAAGATTATTCCCCTAATCCCCACCTCCTTGGATATGTCTCCACCCATATCCTTTTCTGTGGAAATGTTTGCCTCTGATAAAAAATGTCCGCTTATTTTCTCCACATTCTCTCCTACACCAACGGCTGGGCCACCCTGTGATCCCATCACGCAGTCACCATGTACTGGACCAGGCTGTGTACTCAACCTGAACATGCATGCCCTCCCTTGATCCTGTCTTTCTGCATCTCCCCTGTCCCATCACTGAACCTGGTCCCACTGATGAATGAGCATGATGAGTTTCCAGGGGAGTCTGGATGAGAAGATTCTCACCCAGACTCTGCCAGTAACAACCTAGGTGACCAAAGGACCAAAATGTCCCCTGAGTCTCATCTAACTCATCTAGTAGGAGAGGTTTCTAATACCTGTCTTGTGCCTAAGAGAATTGCTGTCTCTATAAGTAGGATGAAACATAAAAGCTAATGAAAGAAGCTCCAAGTTATGAAAAGAAATGGCCAGGCTTTTATTACCTGCAAAGGGCCCAGTTTTAAAAACTGCCTCCAAGTACAAATGGAACTTAACACTCAAGGATGGGGACAAGGTCTAACCACCAACATGATAAAAAAAAAAAAAACGGGATGCTCCGGTTAACAAAGGTCCTGCAGCAACCTGGAAAGAGGGACATGGGGGAATTCGAGCTGAACCACCTAGGATTTCCGGACTAAGAGAGAGAAGGCATCAGAGAACCTTAGAATACCCTGTTGAATTCTTTTCTGTTCCTAGTTCTGAGCTGACCATGTGGGCTAAACATCAATTTTCTGCCAACCAGACCCAGCCCATCTGCACATCTCTTGTCTGTGCACACCCACTGGGCAACCACATGGAATCTTGCCCCTTTTGTTTCCCCTACTCTGCTTTTCAGGATTTTAAATAACACAACATTAACAGAGTCCCTCAAGTTAAAGATGGAATAGTATGTGTCTATGGCATGTTTCTAAATGCAAATTCCTCACTTTGTGTATTTATGGGACAACTAGATGTGAGAAACAACTCAGAAACTGCCTGGAGAACTTACATGTGATCAGATCAGAGGTGCTTGCTAAGCTCCACACGTTTGCTGGGCCCCTGCTTGCTGCATGCCAGGCCCTGTACTATCAGTAAACATAAAAAGTACATGAGTGACTGGGATCTGTGATGCCAAGGCAGATGCAAGGAGCGACAAACAGCTGGGGTTGAGCCCCTAGTGAGCTGAGGGCTTGTGCTCTTCTGGTCTCCTGGACCCAACCCACCTGAAGAATTGAGTGGCAGATTGTCCTCAAGTACAAGCACAGTGTATGTATCCAACCTGCCCTTTCCCTGATCAACAATGCTTACATCAGATATTTTCCAGGTACGATGAAGTTGTAAAGGTTACTATAAAGAAAGATAAAGATACCAGGAGGGGTACAGGGGTTGCATTTATTTTATTTTTGGATAAAGAATCTGCACAAAACTGTGCCAAGTCAATAAACAACAAACACTTATTTGGTAGAGTGATAAAAGCAAGCATTGCTACTGCCAATGGAAGAGCAGCTGGGTTCATCAAAGATGAAACTATATAGCTTGATAAACCTAAGTGTTATGAACGTGGAGAAAGTGGACACTTAATGTCTGTCCTAAAAATACACTTGGAGGAAGTGAACCTCCGAAGAAGAAAAATTAAAAAAAAGGAAAATTCCCGAGCCAGAAGAAGAAATTGAAGAAGACAGTGAAGATGAAGGGGAAGATCCTGCTCTTAACAGCCTCAGTCAGGCCACAGATTTCCAGCAAGTCAAAATTGAAAAACAACAAAAAAATGGAAACCCAGTTTAGGGGGGGTCTTTTAACATCAGATGATTCAAAATGCCCAGGGATAAAGAAAAGAACATTATTTCAATGATGAGGAGGAACTTAGTGATTAAAATTATATATGTATTATGTAAATATCATTAAAAAGTTTTTAAATCTTGGAGTACTAGGTTCCATTGGGACTAAACATTATTTTAGAATTTAAACATGAGAACACTTAGTACCAAATACTTTTCTACTTTAAAATGCTACATAGGAAAATGAAAAGTAATTTAAAGTATCACATTTATTTTGCATCAAGATTTGCTAATAATCATTAATCTTGAAAATAGTTTATTTGAATAAAAACGAAAATTTAATACTATCATAATAATGCTATCTCAAGAAGAAAGGTAGATAGTAAAAAGATTTGTTTGAGACGTTTGTTATAAAAGATTATTCATGATTGGTTTATATGAGGACTTTTGAAATAAATTTCATCCTTAAAACAAAAACTTCATTTAAAAAAAGTACATGAGGGACTTCCCTGGTGGCGCAGTGGATAAGAATCTACCTGTCAATGCCGGGGACACAGCTTTGATCCCTGGCCCAGGAAGATCACATGCTGTGGAGCAACTAAGCCCATGCACAACAACTTTTGAGCCCAAGTCACAGCCGCTGAGTCCAGGCACCACAACGACTGAAGCCCGGACCTAGAGCTTGTGCTCTGCAACAAGACACAGCAATGAGAAGCCTGGGCACTGCAACGAAGAGTAGCCCCCTGCTCGCCACTACTAGAGAAAGCCCATGCACAGCAATGAAGACCCAGGGCAACCAAAAATAAGTGAAAAAAATTTTTTTAATTGCATGAGGCATGAGACTCGCTCCCATGCCATAATGGGTAGAGGAGAGATGATTTAGACTCTATTTGCTTGCTATTGATTTGAAACAATAATTGATTTCATTGTTCGTTTGTTTTCTGCTTTATGTCTTTTTTTTCCCAAGGCAGCAAAGGGGAAGGTAGCCACAGCATCTGGTAATAATTTGCAAATCTTGACACTCTCCCTAAGACCAGATGGAAATATTTCATGCCTTAACATAATTTTACAAGTTACTGGCAAAAAACGTAGCATCCATCTTTTTAAAGATTTTGTAATTGTGAAATAATAGAAAATATTGACCTTTGCTCCAAGTTCCTGAGACATAATTCCTAAATCTCTTGGAATTTCCCAGGTGAAAAAAGGCAAAGCTTGGTGGGCTCCTGAATGAGTGATAATCACTCAAAAAACCAATCATGGTTAGAAGTTTGGAGCTTTCAGCCCCATCCCTTATTCTCTGGGAAAGGTAGAGAGACTGGAAATGGAGTTAGTGGTCAATCATGACCATGTGATGAAGCCACTGTAAAAATCCCAAATGTGCATGTGGTCTGGAATCTTCCAGTCTGGTGACACGTGGAGGTGCTAGGAGAGTGCACTAGAGAGAGAGCATGAACCTCTCCCACTCACTCACCCTGCATCTCTTCCATCTGATGTTCACCCATATCCAACTTCATGTCCTTTTATAACAAACCAGTAAACGTAACTGTTCCCAAATTCTGTGAACCATTCTACCAAATTATTGAACCCAAAGAGGAGGTCGTGGGTACTCACATTTACAGCGGGTGGGTCAGAAATACCGGTGACGACATGCGACTTGAGACTGGCATCTGAAGTTGGCAGCATGGCATCAGTCTTGTGGGGACTGAGCTCTTAACCTGTGAGAGCTGATGCCATCTCCAGGTAGATACTGAATTTGAATTTTGGGATATCCAGCTGGTGTCGTAGAGAATTCCTTGATAGGAGGGGAAAAAAACCAACATTTGGAGACCAAAAGTGTCAGAAGCGAAGTGCTCTGTGAGTAGAAAAGGTGAAACACATGGGGAAAGAGTGAGGTGTTCCTACTCAGTGATAAAATGAGGGGATTATTTGCATTTTAAAAAAATGATATTTTTTTTCCTTTTAAAAGACTGTAAATTATTTATAGTGCTTTCAAAGAATATCATTAATAAAAGCCAACCTTTCCCTTGAAGTCTTTATTGCACAGTGAGGTTTGTCAGATACCAAGGGCTAGTTTCTGCTGAAAATTGTTAAACGTTTGGTTTCAAACTTTTGTAAGCTACCCGTTAAAGGGCCTGCCTCTGTTTTCATGGACTCTGCTGCCCCCTATCAGAAACTAAAGCTGTTACAGGATATACAATTTTTTGAACAAAGCTTTTCCTCAATCACATGATGAAACAGGATATGCTCATACCTTGTGAATTTAGACCAAAGAACCATTTGCTTTAAAATGAGCCTAATTGCTTTGCTGCCCAGAAGTTATTGCACGACAGTAATAATAATCACAGCAGTAAAAATCTGTCTGAAATAATTTGCAGCAAGATGGAGTCCCTCAACCCAAGGGCCCAGTCTACAGGCTCACACCTTTCACAGACTGCTGGGAAAGACACATAAGTGAATCAGCAGCTTCAACGTGGATAAGGAGAGGCGTGTGGGTACCAGGTGCTGAGGGAGCACATCGAGGCAGCACCTTAACGAGTGGGTTCCAAACAAAGTAAAAGGACCCGTTCTTACAGAAACAGCAGCAGTCAGCCAAATGAAGAAGAAAGCGAAGCCTGTTCCAGAGAGTGGCAACTGTGTCTGCCAAGGCAGGGAAGCCCATGAGAGGGTGGAGACACACACATGTATGTATATACATATATGTATACAATACTGATACATTCTATATACACAAATATATACTTTATCACAGATTTTTCATAAATTTTGATGCAATAAATTAAAAAACTTCAATAAACTTCTAAAAAAATAAAAGGAACTGAATTATGTATTGAGCTGATTCCCAGAAGCCCAGCTGTCACTCCTCTGCCTGAAAACTGCTGCTGCGAGGCCACGTCATCTCCCTGCCTCAGAGTATGGCTGAGTCAGAGTTCAAAACAAAGGAGAGCAAGAGGGATTCCCAAGGAGGTCACCTGAGCAGAATATCCATCTAGCAGCTGCCCTGTGTTCTGCAAGTATTCCATGTACATCCACAAGAGGTGAAAGAGCTAACTGAGGACACTGTATCAAGACTGGAATCGAGAAAGAGAGCCATTAAACTGTCAGTAAAGATTTGCACATTATCAGAAATACTGTTGGGCTTTCCCTGGTGGCTCAGTGGTAAAGAATCCTCCTGCCAAGGCAGGAGACACAAGTTTGATCCTGGACCAGGAAGATCCCCCATGCTATGGGGAAACTAAGCCAGTGTACCACAACTATTGAGCCTATGCTTTAGAGCCCAGGAGCCACAACTACTGAGCCCATATACCACAAGTACTGAAGCCTGAACACCCTAAAGCCTGTGCTCTGCAATAAGAGAAGCTACCACAATAAGAAGCCCGTGCACTGCAAGTAGAGAAAAGCCCATGCAGCAACAAAGACACAGCACAGCCAAATAAATACTTTTTTAAAAAAGAAAGAAATGCTTTTCACAAGACAACAGAAAAAAAAAAAGGAAAAAAATCCAGTGATCATATATGAGATTTCAAAACATCCTTTGAGAGATGCTTAAAATCTAGTGCTCATTTCACCTGTTTTCCTTCAGTGCTAGGCATGTTGCTTCACTTTGAGAAAGTAGTTTTGTCTTTGTCAAATACACATGCACCAAGGCATTAATTATTTACAGTTTTCCATTATGTATCTCATTTCCATTTAGTGCATCATCTTTCAGCAAATCATGTTTTCCCTTTGAACAGCATTTTGGCCAAGTTTTTCCATTATTCTTTCCTTTTTCTTTAGTATACTCTTGATCAAATGTTAAATATACATTATTTCTATGCTCTTCAATAATATTTTCCATTCTCCTGGTCTCACTGACTTATTTGACTTTACTGGTCCTACATGATTTTGGTGAAAAAAAATGATACACTCTCAACAAAAAAAATATGTATTTCTCATTAACCTAGAAGAATAAGATCAAAAACTAATTTCAATAGATAAAATAGTTCAAGTGGTTAAAAATAACTCTGAATGGGCATGTAAATTATTACAGCCACTGTGGAAAACAGAATGGAAGTTTCTTAAAAAACTAAGACTAAAACTACTATATGATCCAGCAATTCCACTCCTGGGTATATATCTGAAAAAAACAAAACCACTAATTCAAAAAGATACATGCACCCCAATGTTCATAGCAGCATTATTTAAAATTGCCAGGGTACAGAAACAGCTCAAGTATCCCAAAACAAATGAATGGATAAAGAAGATGTGAGTAAATAAAGATACACACACACACACACACACACGCATGCATGCACACACACAATGGAATACTACTCAGCCATAAAAAAGAAGAAAATTTTGCCAATTGCAGCAACATGGGTGAACTTAGAGGGCATGATGCTAAGTGAAATAAACAGAAAGACAAATACTGCTTGATATCACTTATAGGCAGAGTCTAAAAAATACACAAATGAGTGAATATAACAAAAAAAGAAGCACACTCACAGATACAGAGAATCAACTAGTGCTTACCAGTTAGGGGCAGGGGGCAGGCAGAATATGGATGGGGTTGTGGGAGGCACAATCTACTGAGTGTAAAATAGGCTACAAGAATGTATTGTACAACACAAGGAATACAGCCAGTATTTTGTAACAATGTAAAAGGAGCACAACCTTTAAAAATTGTATTTAAAAATTAAAAAAGAAAAACCAACACTGAATACGTGCACCAGTGGAAAGAGCATTGGTTTGGGGTCAGACCAGCCATGGTTCAAATAATAGCACTACCACTAAACCTCTCTGACTCTTAATTTTCTCCTCCATTTATTATGCACAATGGGTGTAATAAATATCTGTCTTTATGGCTGTTGTGAGAAGCAAATGAGGAAACTGATGCTAAACTGCTTCAAAAATTGTAAAGCATTAATCAAATGTAAGGCATAGTGTTTAATTGCTTATTGAATAAATTCAGGTTTCATCATTTTTCCTTTGAACACCAAGGTTCTAATCTTGAAAACATTCTTTATTTGCCCATATTTCATTGTTCTAGGACCTTGCCAAAGTCAGGAATGATTTCTTTCTTTTTGCTGGCCTCAGTTAATTGATTTTTGTTAAACTAGCAAGACAAAAATTTCAGCACATAAGAAAACAGCATTGCATTCAAAAAGGATTTTCCTTCACGTCCTTTTTTTAATCCAAGATAATATTAAGGGAATTCCCTGGTGGTGTGGAGATTAGGATGCTGTGGTCTCACTGCCGAGGGCCTAGGTTCAATCCCTGGTTGGGGAACTGAGATTCCACAAGCTGTGTGGTGCAGCCGAAAATGAAAATACAAAATTATTTCAAAGAACAAAAATCTATATACAAGATAGTATTAAATAGTAAGTAGCTCCTATCCATCCCTTTTCAGGCTACTTTTTTGTTTGTTTTACAAATTGTTTGGAACTCTTTAAGACAAAAGGGTAACTGGTAAACCATGGCAAACTTCCATGGACTATACTCAGTGAAAACAATAAAGAGACTAAGTAGCTTTAATAACGTTTCTTGGGCAGAGATGATTGATACCATTAACTTCTAATTATAAACTTATTTTTCTTACTAGAGCAAGAAGAGGCCGTTTTTTTTCCTCTAAGAAAAAATTAAAGTGTAGGATCCATGTATGATTTCAAGCAGAGACAGTGAAGTATCATTAAAATTTCTAGAGCATTAATTACTTCTGTTTCCTTGCCTTGTTATGACAAGTGTACCTGATCTCTTGGGGTGGCTGGCCAGAGCTCTGCAGCGCCCCGCTCCAAGAACAACAGTGACTGACACTCATCCATCCCAACTCCCCTGTGGAAAATGTCCAGGAAGTTGCTCAGGCTGCAAGTCAAAATAGCCATGGTCTTTTGGAAGGTTCACTATTAACCCTTTCCCCCTGAAAAATATAAGATATTCTAGATACTTTGTGGTATAAAAAATAATTCTTGTAACATCTTCCAGACCCCTAAATATTAGACATCTCGGGAAAGTAGCAAACAAGTAAGTAATTTGAAAAGCATGAAACCAGCTTGTATCAATTCCTTCCACAAGTGGCCCATTTCTTTTGCAGTGGTTGGCTAGGGTTGAGGCAGCAACCAGCAGGGCCACAGTGTCACAGTTAAGGAGATAGGAGTAGGGTCTTTGGATAGGGTCTTTGATTTAGTCAGTTTGAACGTCTTCTTTAAACTAATTCTGCCCTGAGAACACTTTCTGAACAAACTTTTTTTTATGTGTCTATGCTGCTGATACAGGAACTGAACCAGGAATATTGATCTTCCTGCATCATCGTTCAATTCATACCATTTCCTTACTTGAAACCTTGAACACATATTTGTTGAATAAATGAAGTTTGAATAGTCAGTGGTTACCCACTGCCTATATAAAGTTTAAAGGATGGCCTTGGAAGTGCTCCATAAACTGATGAAAAATTATACCTCATTCATTCATTTGCTCAATAAATATGTACTGGGTACCTAGAAAAAGGAGCTCTACTTGGTGCTGGAGGGTTAGATTTGAAGACTAATCAGATACTGGCCTGAACTTCTTGGGCTATCTGATCTTCCACTATTTCATATCACTAGGGCTGCCCACTGCCCCACACTTTCTTCAACACAACCCAAACCTCCTCTACTTTGTTAGTTTTTCTTCCTTCCGTCCAACATAATACATGCAATTCTAACTTATCCTCAAATTTAAGCTCAAGTGTGCCCTCCTCCTCAAGCTCCCTCCTAAACACACTTTCTCTCCCCTCTTCAACATGAAGAAAGTGCTGTCCTCTGACTTCATGGAGAACTTGACTAGCAGTTTTGTTTGGGCATTTTCTTTTCTATTACCATTACATCAATATTTTCTCCAACATCTTGAAAGGAAGGGTATTTTCAATTCTGTATAGAGCACCTGGACTTCAACTAGTTGGCACTTAGTAAATATTCGTCAAATGAATGAGTGAATAGTGAATGCCTCATGACTTAATTTATAAATACTTCTTTTACACCCTTGAGAATACATTTCTCAAATCTCCTTAAAATTATGCTTTCACAAACTTAAAAGCCAAATAGGTCATTTGCTCAAGTTTATTCAATACAATGAAAATGTAAAAATGCCCACAAGAAAATGAAATGTGTTATCTCATCAGTTATGTATGTAAGGCAGAATTGTGTCACTATCTCCAAAGACTTGAAGTTTGGGAAGTGAAGTGTGCTTCTATCCACTGCGTGACAGCAGTTCTTTCTAAAATGATTTGAAGATTTGAACAGTAAACCTATGCTTCCAGGTCTTCAGCTGAACTCAGGCCAGCCCCCTAGTCCTCTTGCACCTTCTGCTGCGCCTGACATCAATCCAATCAAATGTTTTCTCCAGCCACTTGGGCTGCTGAGCAATGCTAAAGAATACCCACAGTTTCATGGGACTTTCAGGCAATCCTGAAGGGCCCCATTCTTTCTCACGAGTGTTTTACAAAGTCTTTTCCTCAAGCCACCTACCAACATCCATCTCCTCCATTATTAACATGACAAAATGGATTTCCTATGTCGTGATAATAAAGAACAATGCCATGAGGGCCCAGTGTGCAATGGCTGCAGACAGCAGCCTCCTCAGCCTTGTATACAACCTGTTGCCTGTATAGGTTGCCCTAAGGGACCTTGGAGACAACTCTTTCTAGTGGGCATTCATGACTGGCCTGCTGTCCCCAATTTAGGCTCCAGACAGGTATGCGCTGTGCCTTTGGAAAGCCCCAGGGCACAGTGGCCAGGGTCCATATTGGCTAAGTCATAATGTCCATCTGCACCAAGCTGCAGAACAAGGAGCATGTGATTGAAGCCCTCCGCAGGGCCAAGTTCAAGTTCCCTGGCCGACAAAATATCCACATCTCCAAGAAGTGGGGATTTACTAAGTTTAATGCGGATGAATCTGGAAACATGGTGGCAGAAAAGTGGGTCATCCCGGATGGCTGTGGGGTCAAATACATCCCTAATCATGGTTCCCTGGACAAATGGCAGACACTGTACTCATGAAAGCATCAGTGCTGTCCCCTCCTTAATCATGCTCACCAATAAATCCTATTTCCTGTCAAAAAATAAATAAACTATAGCAACATCAAAGCTGTTACTTTTATTAAACACTATGCTTAGGCCTTTTACCTTGTGGGCATTATCTCATAATTTTCACAAAGATCACCACTTATTGAAGCAGGTACAATTATTATCTCCTTTCTACAAATTAGGAAACTGAACTTGGGAAATTGAAGCATGGAGAGGTCAAATATCTTGCCCGAAGTCATATAGGCACTAAATGTTATATCCAGGTTATAGATCCAAGTCCCACTGAACTCCAGAGCCAACTGGTAAACTTGTACTATATTTGATTCCCTATTTTACTCTTCCCTTAGAAGACGGTAAAGGTAGGGAGAGGATTCTCAACAGGATGTCTGGCTCTTATCCCAGTCCAGTTCATATAGGCCTCTAAAGAGTAAGTCTCCATCTCTTCAGCTTAAGGTTCTCCTACAACCGGTGTGAGCCAGTTAATAGGAGAAACAATGTGGATATATACCTTACATTGACCTAACCAGCTTTTCTTAGTTTCTGTCACTCTAACAGAATATCATAGACTGGGTGGCTTAAAAACAAATGATTGTTCCTCACAATTCTGGAGGCTGGGAAGTTCAAGATCAAGATGTGAGCAAGATTCAGTGTCTGGTGAGGGCATGCTTGCTTCCTGTTTTAAAGATAGCCATTTTCTCTTTGCATCCTGCCAAGAGAGAGAGCAGAGAGAGGGTCAGCTCTCATATCTCTTATTTTTTATTTTTTAAAATTTATTTTATTGAGGTATATAATTGTGTTAATTTCTACTGTACAGCAAAGTAATTCAGTTATATATATATATGTTCTTTTTCATATTCTTTTCTGTTGTGGTTTATCACAGGATATTGAATAGCGGGGCTTCTCAGGTGGCTCAGTGGTAAAGAATCTGCCTGCCAAGCAGAAGACGTGGATTCAACCCTTGGTCGGGAAGATCCCCTGGAGCAGGAAATGACAACCCACTCCAGTACTCTTGCCTGAGAAATTCGATGGATGGGGAGCCTGGAGCCTGGTGGGGAGTTGCAAAGAATCAGAAACAACTGAGCAACTAAACAGCAGTAGCAGTATTGAATATACTTCCTGTGCTATACAGGAGGACCTTGTTTATTCATTCTATCTGTAATAATCTGCACCTGCTAATCCCAACTCCCAATCCATGCCTCCTCCACACTCCCTCCCACTTGGCAACATGTCTGCTGGGTATGCTTGAGTCTGTTTCTGCTTTGTAGGTAAGTTCATTTGTGTCATCATTCCTTTAGTAAGAACACTAATCTCATTGATGAAGGCTCCACCCTCATGATCTCTTTACTACCCAAAGGGCATCTTCTAATACTATCACGTTAGGGATTAGGGTTTTAACACGTGACTCTGGGGAGGACACATTCAGTCCATAGCAGAGCCTTATTGGAAAAAGCAGTTGATTCTATTACCATAAAAAAAACCAAACATTTCTCCTTCTTTTGTCCCCTCCTTTTTAATTTCACCCAAGTTTCCTCAAGGGAGCATCCCAGGGTGTTCTGACCATCTTCTGGCTATCTATAGGCCAACTTGCTTTCATGCCTGTACTCATGTTTCTGAAGCTCAGCTCTCACCCTCCGAGGTCTAGGTCCTGGCTTTGTTGTTGTTCAGTTGCTCAGTCATGTCCGACTCTTTGTGACCCCATGGACTGCAACACGCCAGGCTTCCCTATCTGTCACCATCTCCCAGAGTTGCTCAAACTCATGTCCATTGAGTCGGTGATGCCATCCAACCATCTTGTCCTCTGTCATCCCCTTCTCCTCCTGCCTTCACTCTTTCCCAGCATCAGGGTCTTTTCTAATGAGTTGGCTCTTCCCATCAGGTGGCCAAAGTGTAGAAACTTCAGTTTCAGCATCAGTCCTTCCAGTGAATATTCAGGGCTGATTTCCTTTAAGATTGACTGGTTGGATCTCCTTGCAGTCCAAGGGACTCTCAAGAGTCTTCTCTAACACCACAGTTCAAAAGCAGCAATTCTTCTGTGCTCAGCTTTCTTTACAGTCCAACTCTCACATCCATACATGACTACTGGAAAAACCATAGCTTTAACTAGATGGACCTTTGTTGGCAAAGTAATGTCTCTGCTTTTTAATATGCTGTCTAGGTTTGCAATAGCTTTTCTTCCAAGGAGCAAGCATCTTTTAATTTCATGGCTGCAGTCACCATCTGCAGTGATTTTGGAGCCCAAGAGAATAAAGTCTGGCATTATTTCCATCATTTCCCCATCTATTTTCCATGAAGTGATGGGACCAGATGCCATGATCTTAGTTTTCTGAATGTTGAGTTTTAAGCCAACTTTTTCACTCTTTTTCACTTTCATCAAGAGGCTTTTTAGTTCCTTTTTGCTTTCTGCCATAAGGGTGGTGTCATCTGCACATCTGAGGTTATTGATATTTCTCCTGGCAATCTTAATTCCAGCTTGGGCTTCATCCAGCCTGGCATTTCACATGATGCATTCTGCATATGTTAAATAAGCAGGGTTACAATATACAATCTTGACATACTCCTCTCCCATTTTGGAAAAAGTCGGTTGTTCCATGTCTGGTTCTGTTGCATCTTGACCTGCATACAGGTTTCTCAGGAGGCAGGTAAGGTGGTCTGGTAATCTCATCTCTTGAAGAATTTTCCAGTTTATTGTGATCCACACAGTCAAAGGCTTTAGTGCAGTCAGTGAAGCAGGTGTTTTTCTGGAATTCTCTTTGCTTTTTCAGTGATCCAATGGATGTTGGCAATTTGATCTCTGGTTCCTCTGTCTTTTCTAGTCCAGCTTGAACATCTGGAAGTTTTCGGTTCACATACTTTGAAGCCTAGCTTGGAGAATTACATCCTGGCTAAGAGGAGGCAGATTTCAGTTGGTGGCACCCTCAGGGCCCAGTACCCCCCCACCCCACCGATCCTGCTCAACTGTCATTGCTAAGGAAGCCAGGAGCCCAGGTCGCAACTGGCCCTCAGGATCCTCAGGCCACACAAACAGCAGGGGATAGGTCCTGCAGACTGAGACCCAAGCAGACGGCCACTGCCATTGTCATAGAGGTGGGGACAGGGGAGAGGTTCACCACTTCCTCAAGTCCTGGGCCAATCAGTAGCTGGTCTTAGTGGGGGCTCTGGAGCCTTGCAAGACACAGCCCCCAGCCTGTTTCCTGGGTAGGTAAGGTGGGGGGACCTGGGGAGAAAGCGGGGATCCACCTCTTACCTCACTCTCCTCTCAACCACCACCTCTCAGCCTGACTGTTGACTCAGAGGGCCCACTAATGGTGGCTGACTGACAGCTCGTTGCTTATGGGAGACACCCACTGCAGCACCAACCAATGGCTGGGCAGGACCACTAATGGTCCCCAGCAGTAACCACTGCCTGGTAAGGAGGTGCAGGGTAACGGCGGCACAGTCAAATGCCCTTGTGCTAAGGGCTGCACTTGGCCAGGCTATATTACAATAGGAACTTCTGCCCCTTGTATCATCATATCATTACTACATTGGGAATGCAATGGTACCGTAGCCTATGCTTCTCAAACTTTAATGTAAATATAAGTCACCTGAGAATCTTATTAAAATGCAGATCCTTTCAGTAGATCTGGGATAGTATTTTGCTTTTAGTATCTAAGTCATGTTTGACTTTGTGTTCCCAGGGACAGCAACCTGCCAGGCTCTTCTGCTCACGGGGTTTCCCAGGCAGGCATATTAGAGTCGGTTGCCATTTCCTTCTACACTGTATTTTTAAAAATTATTTATTTTTGGCTACATCTGGTCTTGTGGTATGCCGTTTGCCCCAGGACTTCTCTCTAGTTGTGGCCTGTGGGCTTTAGTTGCCGGGTGTCACGTGGCATCTTAGTTCCCTGACCAGGGGGAGAACCTGTCCCTTGCATTGGAAGGTGGATTCTTAACCACTGAACCACCAGGGAAGTCATTAGTCTATTTCTCAAAAACTGCAAGTGACACTAACACTTTTGATCTCCAGGCTAAACTTTCAGGAGCAATGACCTTGACATCTGGCATCTGAAGTTCCTTCTGGGTGATCATTTTGGAGCCAAGTGATTTTCCTCCCATATGTGTAAATTCTATATTCTGCTTTTGTGATCAAAACTACGCATCCTGTTGCATATTACACTTTATACACATTACATACTACAGACACCAGTTAACTACCAGGTTTAATTTCGGGGGGTTTGGATTTTTTTTGTACATGATTTTCATTTATGACTACTTGTTTCTAAAGTAATGGTATAATTATTTCTATATTTTTATGTCCATACGCCACGGGCAAACTTTTCATGCCTACAAACCACCACATTGCTGTCTTCCTTATGGACACAGGAAAAGATTTCTCTTCCTGTCCAAGAAAATCCCTCCATCGATGCCCTGACTTCCAACTCACTGAAAGCACATTGTTACTTCTTTTGCTCATCAGCCTGCTCTATTTTATCTAGTCCCAAACTTTCTCTATAGTAGTACCAGTAAAAAAATGTTTCATGAAATTATTTAAAAACAGAAAGTGAATGCAACACAATTTTAATTGCTGAATTTAGCTGAAAGATGTATGGATGTTCACTGTATTATTCTTTCAACTCTTCTCAGTATTTGTAAATTTTTAAGTTTGGGGGTGTAAATACAGGAACAAGGAACAATTTATCCTGTTTCTTCCTAGCACAGATACTCCCAGATAACATCAATTCCCTCCAGAGCCTCTCACCCATTAAAAATTTACTCCCACAAAAATTTTTCCCCCAAGATATTTAACGTCCTTTTGTCTAATCTGACATGCAAGCATGTCCTCTTTACAATCTTTCTGCATTATAAATTATTAACAAATTTTAAAACTTTTAGCTTTTCTAGCATGAACACTAATGCTCTAATGAATGTCATTTACTCTCTAGTTTAGTAAATCTTAACTACATTGTAAATCTGTATTCTCTATGTATTCTATAGTCACCTCGTATTCTACAGCTCCTATCTACATTTTTTGCCCTCCTCCTCCAGTCATACATAACCAGGTCCCTGAACAACTGCATTCAAAGCAGAGCACCAAGAAGCTGGCATTCCTGCCCCAGTGCTGCCCACCTGGTTCCAACTGTGCCACATGCTGTGTGTGTTAGTCACTCAGTCGTGTCCAACTCTATGCGACCCCACAGGCTGCAGCCACCAGGCTTCTCTATCCATGGGCTTCTCCAGCCAACAATACTGGAGTGGGCTCTCTCCTCCAGGGGATCCTCCCAACCCAGGGATCGAACTGGGTCTCCTGCATTACAAGTGGGCTCTTTACCACCTCAGCCACATGTTCTGAGGACCAGTCAACATCCTACATTTTCAGCTTGCTTTTCCCAGGACTAATGCAGGTTTACCCAAAGAAGGTATTTTTAATATTTATGAAATAGTAAATCTAGTTTCTACCGAGGTAACTGCAACCTAAAATGAAATGCTTTTTTACATCACTTTTATCAGACATATATAAGTCCTGCTTAAACAAATACCAAAATAGTTCTCAAGCTAGGGAGATTTTGCACTCCAGGATACGAGACAGTATCTGGAGGCATTTTTGGTTATCACAACTGGGGTGGGGTGGTGCTGCCATCTACTGGATTGTCAGGGATGGCATACGTCTGACAATGCCCGGAAAGTGACCCACACAATAGGTGTGTGTGGCCCAAAATGTCAATAATGCCAACGTTGAAAACCCAGCTGCAATTTCTGCTTTATCTAAACTTGTAAGATTTAGGAAGCACTAAACACCAGAGAACCAAACAACTGAACCTATATGGCTCCAACTTTTTCAGTTCTTTATTAAAAAACAGTATTCTTCGGTTTTTCAACATTAAGTTCCCTTAATTGGAAAAAAACCCAGAGTTCAAAACCATTAAAATGGCACAACCACCACAGTGTAGTGCAGTAACAATACAAAATCAACTAAGATTAAAAACTGGTCTAAGACTTTGGATATAATAAGTTTTATTCATCTGGTGGTACTTGATGCTCACAGGGCACCATACAACAATCTTTAAAAATACAATAAGAAAAAAATTGAACAGCCAGAGAGATCAATTCCATTAGAGGGCCCACAGGAAAACCAACAAAAGCCCACAGAAAAACCCACCCACTGTCCCCTCAGAACATTAATTTCTTCCTTTTTAAGTTTGGCTTTAAGAAACACCAAAGGAAAGTGCGAAAGAAAAAGTCTTTGTTAAAACATCACATAGCGTCTTTCACATAAGTATCTCACAAAATGCTTTCCTTATTCCAGAAGCATGTAAAATAATTCAAACATTTGTGAGCCTCATTTGGTCCCAACTTTTACGATCACAGGCCTCAGTATTTGCCTCACCTCTCAGTCCTCAAGTTTTTGTCATCAGTAAAAAACCACTTCCAATTGTCTTTGCTCCACACTGCCACTACAAAGCACAGATGTTTCACATAAACATCAAGGGCTAAAGCAAATTGAACTTATGCAAAAACCTGAATATGTAACTAAATTTTCCAAAGACTGGTTTAAAAGCAAATCTTGGCTTTGAAATTTCATTGTATGCTTCAATTTTCACAATTAGTAATTACTGAAGATCATCTGACATCGAGCATAAAAGAGAACAGCAAGATTTAAAGTTGCATGAGGGATACCATTACAGTAACTTCTAAAAGTAGGTGATTTGGGAAATTTTGTACTGTTGACATGTTGTCATGAAGTTATGTCACATAAGAAACTAGTTACTAATTCTGCCTGATCAGCTAATGCTCAGTATCAATTTTGTACAAGTCAGCCAATTATAAGCTATTTCTCAAGTTTAAGCCTCCAAAACAGGGAGCCTTAAGTACTAACAGTTCAATAAATTAACCTAATCTCAGGATATTGGTTTTCCTTACTGTGGCAGAGCCATTATATGTTTAAGCTGCTGCGGCAGCTCACTTCTCATCCGAGTTCATGTTAAGTACTACAACATAAGGAGATAAACTAAAATAGCTATGGGAAGACTAACACCTAAAACTAAAAAAGTTTTGACCAACTAGGGAAAAACAAAGATATACTTTATTATAAAAAAAAAGTGCTGTACTAATGCTTGGTTCTTCTAAATTTGAATGGCATTTCAGCTTATGCGCAACACCTATTGATCAATTATCATCTGATAATTGCCTTATATTACCTGATACTTAAGCAAAACTAAGCAAACCTAGACATTTCAGCTGCTGCCATTGTGTAGCATAAGTAATCTGTAACTAGATGTTTCCCCTTTTCCACTATACTGTATTTCTTAAGGGTAAGACGCAGGTCAGAAGTACCTCTGCATCCCTACAACTAACCACAGTGGCTGACATACAGTAGGTGCTTAACAGGTTATGTACTGTTGAGTAGTGGCTTATGACATGACATGGGCAAAGAACTCCAAAGATTGTCTTATTCTAACTTGCATGACTTAGAAGTAGCCTCACTCCTACAGGTAGAAGTTTAAGCTACTTTTCCCACGTTCTAAACAGAATTGTCACGAGTCGGATATGACTTCAATTACTTCCCTTAAGCAAATTCATAAGCATTTTGAGAAATCAAGAGATGAAAGGCGCTATGCAAGTGCAAAATAATATTAAAGACAGTTCAGCAAAGGTGCTATATTTTCTAAGGTGATGGAAGGGTTGTGCTAGTTTGAGGTTAACACCCCCAAACCTACTCTTCCTAATGTCTTTATCAACAGAGCAATGGAATTTTGACAAAGATACCATCACTTTATATAGCTTGTATTCTACTAACTACTCTCTATAAACCAGGTGACAGAAAACGATATTAAGCCACTTATTCTACAGAAACCAGTACTTTATCAAAGTTCCGCATTTTACAAGTCATGTTCAAAAAACACACACGAGTTAGCATTTTGTACACAAATGTTTATTTCTCAATTAAACATTCCCTTTAAACACAAGGAATGAATTCTAAATCTTCATAAACATGAATTAAAAATGAAAGCCCTCCAGTATAGTGTGTGTAATCACTGTGTTCTTGGTCACTACTGGCGTTTACTGCTTAACATCAAAAACAAAGGTTATTTAAAAATCATGCTACTGGATTTCTAGCTCTTTCTCTATGACCAGTTCTACGCTGATCTGCAATGTTTAAAAGTTTACATCACCAAATCAAAGCAAGTTTAAGGTGTGAAACAGCTGTGCAGTAAACACAAAATAAACAATAAAGTTACAAGATATAGTCAAGTTCATAACGAATATAGGTGTTCTTATCATCGTTGTAGATTCTTGGGTAATGTGCGATGAGAGCATCCTGTGAACCGATGTAGATGGAGTTGTAAATTTTCCAATACACATCTCTGACTTTCCGGGCTGGGTGAAACAAACCCTAGAATAATTAAAAGGTTACATTATTTTAAGAAATACATAACCTTAACACAATTAACAAACAAACCATAAAGATATGGTTCTAAACATCTCCCTTTGAGAAAGGAAAAAAAAAGATGTCAATTCCATAAAACTGAAGTGGGCAAGGACAAAATCTAATCTTCTCTCCCCTCATAACTGTTTTCCCATATGGCACAAATATATCCTCCCTAATGATAATTAGGAACAGTGACTTAATTCAACTAAATTACTTTTTTCAATAAGTACTGTTAAAAAAATCTTTAACCTACCTGTAAACAATACTGTAGCATTCTACATGGTCCAATCGCAACTCTCAGACCCTCCAGGGCCCCCATAACTGCCTGAATTACATGGGGAGATGTCTCGAACACATTGGGCCATACATAGTTCAACAAGTGATTCAGCGAATCTTCGCAACCAAATCCATAAACTCCAAGTGACATGTGTTGCACCACTGCACTAGCAGTCTGTCTGTGTACAAGGTCCCTGAAATGGAGAGCGAAAAAAGCTTTTTATTAAGATGCAGTCTTAGTTTCACAGAAAATACTTGCCTGCCCGCTAGAAACTAAATCACAAATTCAGTGTTTGGAATGGATGCAGAGTCATCCTTCCACCTCCTGTATCTGACACAGGATACCTTCAGAGTGACTAATGATTCTACTTGAGAACTTTTGCTTTGATGATTCAAACCTGCTCACTATGGCTCAAAAATAAGCTATATTTTTCTTTCAGAGTAATAGGAGCAAGAAGGCCCAGCACAGTGTATATTTTTGCAAGCTACTAAAAATAAGAGGGGCTACATGACTCTTTACACACGAACGATAGACGGTAGTATCTCATTTTAAACTCTGTAAATTTAAAATCTTTGAAATTCAATACTGTATACAGTAAATAATTAAAATGAGATTAAATCCCTTCCCTTGTGGTTTTTAAAAGAGATTCATTCAAGAATTCAATTTGGGGAAAGGAAGAGAAGGACTAATAATTTTTTCAAACCCAGAAAAAAGAACTTTTATCACCTCCCATGTTTTGACTGACTTCATGACAAATCATTGATTTATTTATTCCACAATTTATTCAACTGAGAACAAGTATCAGATAAAAGGTCTATGATAGGTATAAAAACAAGTTCACACATTTTACCCTCAAAGGCAGGAAGAGAACCTTAAAGGTATTTAAGAGAAAAAAATACCTTTTTCTCTTAAACCTTAAGAGGAAAAAAAAAGCACCTGAACCTACTTAGTTGCTAGCATCTTTATTTTTCTTATTATAATACTCTATTAGGCATAGATTACAATGAATCCGTATTCCTCTTTGGTAAATGTCCCAACTAAAGTAATGTTTCTTGGTATTAGGGCTGTATCAATCACCTCCAGCAATACTTTATCAGGGGTCACCATCTGAATAATTGGGGGCCTGCAGTGACAATAGTGTGGCTCTGGCAGGCTATGTTCAGTAGTTAAAAGTGTCTCTGCTTCACCTGCCATACAAAAAGCTAAAAAGATCAGGTCTCTTCATTATATCAATAAGCTCATGCTCATCATTTTCTTTTTAATTTTTAAAATAAAAGTTGATTGGAAATTTCCTGATGGTCCAGGTGTTAGGACTCAGCACTTCCACTATTGGTGCCAGGGTTCAATCCCTGGTCAGCCAAGTAAGATCTCACAAGCCTCATGACATGGCCAAAAAAAAAGTGGGGGAAGGGTTTAAAATGAAGAGGGGGCACACTTGGGGAAAAAAATTGGGGGAACCATTATAGCATGTATCTTTTTTTTTCTCTTTGGCTGTGCAGAGTCTTTGCTGCTGCACAAGGGCTTTCTCTAGCAGCAGAGAGCAGGGGCCACTCTCTTAATTGTGGTGACTTCTCTTGTTGCAGTGCACGGGCTTAGTTGCCTCATGGCTCTGGAATACTTCCAGACCAGGGATTGAACCGATGTCCCCTGTATTGGCAGGTGGATTCTTAACCACACGATCACCAAGAAAACTCCTATATCATATACCTTATTTGGAGATAACAGTCCCATTAAATAGTTTCATAAAAATCCAGGCTAGTGGTCCCTTCTTTAACTACATCACAATAAGCAGGTCATGTAATGATTATTTCAATAAGTTTTAAAATAAAAGAATTATTTTAACTATTTTCTTGTGCTTAGTTCAAGTCACTTACCTATCCATTAAAGCATCCTCAAGTAGTGGTGTTACAGCATAAATGTAGTCCTTTCCCATTTCACCAATATATTCAAACAAGAAGGAAAGTGACTTTAACACTCCATTTTGAACATTCAGTTCAGGAACTCTGTATTCATTCATTAAGGCAGGTAGTACTGTGAAGGGTGAACATGTTTCAGCAACAATAGCTATGGCCACAGTTGTACAAACTCTGTTCTGCCTTTCTTGAACTTTTAGGTTGTTGAGAAGTGTAGCCAATACATCATGAGGGCTGGAAAAAAATAAATGTGCCAGCAAACTGTTAGTATACAAGTCAAAATTTTTTCAGAGGGAAGAAAAATAATCAAAGGATGGGAACTCAGTAATTTTATGCTATGGCATTACTATTTCTACTTAAGAACTTCATTTTAATTAAAATGTTCACTTTAATGAAAATATTCAAATGGATTCATTTTCAAATATAATTCAGTTTTTAATAAATTTCCTGAAATGAAATTTCATTAATGAAATTTCATTTCATTACACGTTGCTGCTGCTACTGCTGCTAAGTCGCTTCAGTCGTGTCCGACTCTGTGCGACCCCAGAGACGGCAGCCCACCAGGCTCCCCCATCCCTGGGATTCTCCAGGCAAGAACACTGGAGTGGGTTGCCATTTCCTTCTCCAATGCATGAGAGTGAAAAATGAAAGTGAAGTCGCTCAGTTGTGTCCGACTCTAAGCAACCCCATGGACTGTAGCCCACCATGCTCCTCCATCCATGGGTTTTCCAGGCAAGACTACTGGAGTGGGGTGCCATTGCCTTCTCCGTCATTACATGTTTAATATGAGTAATTCTTTGAGTGGTCAGAACATGGTCTACCATGCCGTAACATACAAAATCTGTTTCCCTTTTATCTTCCCGCCCACACACCTTTACCACATTTATTCTCCTTCTTTAAGGATTTATCTTACCACAAATTTAAAGGAACACAGGAACTAAAAGATTAGCACAGCTATTCACTGCAAATTGCTTGACTTTCATCACAAATATTTCATCACAAGTGAAAACATACTACAGCTAGCAAAAAAGGGGTGGGGGAGACTCTAATTATATAATCAACTTTTGTTATGTTTGAGAATATCTTGTTATTACGCCACATGTACATGAAATATCTCATTTTCTACAATGACTGTTCTAATTTGGTTCTGGTGGAGTGAAAGCAAATAACCACAGATTATCTAACAAAATAGTTATAATTTTTAGTTGTCTGTGGATTAATTCTAGAAAAATATTTTTAAAACACATGAAGTATTAACTTGAGAACTGAACTATGTTAACTGCTTTAGCAATATCCAAAAAGAACTGGTCTTAATATTTTAAACAATAACCAAAAAGAATCAACAAAACCTGAAATCCTTCTGAAATGTTTCCCTCTCTGCAAACACTGAAGTGTTATTAAATGAAATTTTATACCCTTCTATTTTAATTCAATTTAAGATGAAAGAAAACATTTCAAAAATTGAAGGTCATTAGTTAAAGTCTATTTTAACTGCATTACTCATACCTTACCTTAAAAGAGCTTACAGAAACAGAAGCATCTTTTAACACTAAATCGGTCTATTACAAAGTTAAAAAAAAAAAAAACGTAAATACTACTCACCCAATGGCCTTTGCAATATAACCAAATGTATTGACTGTGGCTCTACGAATAGCTTTTTTGTGTGCTTTTAAGAGCTCTAAAAGTTCAAAGCAAATCCTCATCCATTCTCTTGCAGACACATATTCAGCTCCCCTGGTTTAAAAATAAAAGTTTAATTTGTTTGTGACAATAAATTTTAAAAGGTAAATTTAAAAATTCAGTTCTCAAAACATGATTACCAACTCATTTTAAGCATTATATAAATTGTTACTGTTCAGAAGAGATGGATTATTTTTAAATAAAAGCAAAATTTAAAAATATACTGCTACTCCCTCATTGCCATTCAAACTGCAATTTCACTGAAAATATTAGCCTGACCATATATACTTACATTAGCAAAATTTGCCAAGTGAATAAAAATGTGAAAACCAATACTACTTAAAAAATATTTAGGTAATCTGCTTACCTATCAGCAATACGCCCAACAAGATCAATACAATTCTCCTGTACTTTTTCATGCCTATTCTTTAAGATGGGGGTGAGTCTAGGCAGCAGATCTTTAATTGGTGGGGTCATCTTATGCATACCTATTTAACAAAAGTCAACACACTATCAATTAACATGTAAACTGCATGCTTTGCTCATTTTATCTTTTACTTAACAATGTAATATATGTGACTAGGCATAAATACAAACTTACAGCTGCCTATGGAAAGAAAAAGCCCCAGATTCTGACCAAACGCAGAATTTTTAACTTTTCATTAACTTCTGATTATGTATGTATAAAAATGAAAGAAATTAGTGAAGTGATTTAAAGAATGATGGATACTCAACAACAAAAAAATTCCATTTAGTTCTGAAATGTATTTGTACACTGACATTTAAATATGGGGACAGCTTATGTTCCGGCCATACACAACAATATAAGCCAGAGGGAGACATGTAAATTAAAGCAAAATTTTCCAGAAAGGGCCCCCTTACCCTTTAACTGCAAAACAAACAGATCTCCAGTCTCCCTGCAATGCAGGGCATACTTGGATGGTATTTACACCTACGAAGAGAGAAAAAAGGAGGCAGCTGGCAGGGGCTCTTGTTCTAACTAGAATTGCTTGCTCTGATTCTCTCTCCATTGCTTTTCCCATGTTTCTCTGACCAACAATATGGTTTATAGTTCCCTGCAAACCAGAGCCCCACAAGTGGCCAAGTAACTGATTTTTAGCAAGTATCTCCAAATATAGAGGACAGGGCTGAACTGTGATTTGTATGTAAATGCAATGGTTCAAAGACGTCCTATACTGCATAAAAACCCCTTACTAAAACAAGAAAAATAATGGCTTATTTCAACCTCCTGATAGGTTATTCCTGCCCCTCTAAACTCTGCACAAGTCTGCAATAGTTCTATTCAATTACAATGAAGAATAAAACACAAGACTGTATTTATTGCTCCATCATAAGGCCTTTAAAGAATAAAAGCTTTATTCTCCACCCAAAAGAATTTGTAATATACTTGTTTTAACTTTGGGTAAAAAGCTGAAAGGGTAGTTTAAAAGTATTGGATTTAAATAATGAGATTATTTGATCGATTCACTTTTCTCCCTGGCTATCATTCCTTGAACTTAATGGCAAGCAGGAAAACCTACCATAACCATTTTATTCAAGTTGAGTAAATATACCATATTTAGTCTTAAAATTTCAGAGCTCTTTCCACCCACCATTGCCCTCCTATATATTACATGTGAGACACTGTATTTTTAGGGCCCTCTTATCCCATGACTTAGAAGTTTTTGAGTTGTAACTATTCGCTCCTCTCTTGCAGGTCCTAAAACTTGCCCTCTTTTCTCTTTTAAAGTAAAATATAAATAGGTTTTGGGAGGTAAGATTCTTGTGACATCCCAACTTAACTATATTTTTTAGTAGTTAAAAAATTGTGTCAGATATCATCACTCAACTCCTAAATAGGATTCTGTATTTTACTTTCAGAAAATCCAAAGAAGTTTTAAAAACCAAAAAACAAAAAATTCTTCCATAACCAATGAATTCCATACCTATTACATTTACAATGGCCTTCAGTGCTCCAAGAATGCTGCCCAAAACTTCAGGGTACTCTTCACCCAAGTACTCATACAAAACAACACCCAAATGCCCCATCAATTTTTCCTGTTTAAAAAAAAAAAAAAAAAAAAAAAGATGAAATGTTACTGTTTATGCTATTTCTTTTGGTGAATAAATAAGAATCTGATATAAAAGTTTACCTCTTGACAAGTCTTCATGACAACAGCTGTTCGAGAGATCAAGTCAGCTGCCTGCTGCCTAACTTTTGCTGATTTGTTATTTAAACGCCACAAAACTGTACCACAGATCTGAGGCAAGTAAGGTTTGACTCGTTTGCCGAGAGCATTGACCACTGTACCAAAGCCGTTCAACATTACTGAGTCCTTATTAAAAGAAAAAAAAAAAGGCCAAGTTAAATTTAAAAACTATATTCAATGCGAACAAGAATTCAGTTTGTGATGAAACAGTTAAAATATACCAATATTCAGCTTTCAAAAATTTATTCTAAAAATGTGATGTAGAAGAACATTTCTTTGTAGTTAACTGCATAAATATGGGCATTTAAAATTTTTAATTAACTCTTTACTGATAATATTTCCTTGAAACTACTTTTTTACAAATATGAGAGCCAATGGCAACTTGCCATAATAATTAGTATCATTACCTCTGTAGTCTGTTCTTGGAAAGCATAAAGAATACCATCAATCAGTTGTTCTTCAAGTTTATGATCAATATCTGCTGCTCCCAAGTTGCCCATAATTTTCTCAATTGTCTCCATAACCATTTTTCTGTACTGTTCAGCTTCATCTTTTAGATCATCCACAATCCTGGATATAATTTCTGCTGCACCTACTTTGTTTGCCAACTCCACAGTAGTATCAACTAACTAAAAAAGAGGAAGGAAAATCAATTTACTGCTTTTCCAAGGAAATACAGAGAAATTATGAAAATGGAATATTCTAAAGATACTATTTAGCTAGTCAGTGTGCTGAAAACAGCTGGCTCCTACTATTAAAACTTTAAGATGGGACTTCCCTGGTGGTACAGTGGGTAAGAATCTGCCTGCCAATGCAGAGGACATGTCTTTGATCCCTGGCCAGGGAAGATACCACATGCCCAGACCAACTAAGCCTGTGCACATAATTATTGAGCCCACGCTTTAGAGTCCATGTGCTGCAACTACTGAAACCCAAGAACCCATGAGCCAGAGCTCCACAACAAGAGAAGCCACCACAATGAGAAACCCATGCACGGCAACAAAAAGTAGCCCCTGCTCGCTACAACTAGAAAAAGTCCAAGAGCAGCAACGAAGATCCAGCACAACCAAAAAAATTTTTTTTTTTAATAATAAAACTTTTAAGAAAAAGGTGGCCAAAAAAATTAAGTATGAGTCTATGTCAAGGGGATTAAGGTTAAGATTATATTCATGCTTCATTTAAGCCAGATTAAGTAGTTCATTTACTAGATAAAAATGTCAATTCATAGTTGGCTATTTATTCCAGAATGCAAACTCAAAATGAAAATTGCCTTGCTGACTAAAATCCATCCTCTCTAACAATCAACCAAACAATCTATGAGATCCTCAAGGCAAAATATGATTTATGTAATATGCAATCAAACTAATGGATTAATTTTAAGAATTTCTGAAAATATTTTTTTTTACAATAAAAACTTACCTGTCGGTAATTTCTTCTATCCAAAGCCATTCTATGTTGCCAAAAGTGTTTAAAAAAGGGAGGAAGGATCTCTGTTTTAATGTAGTTTGCTTCTACACCATCTGTTCCACAACACTGCTTTACCACCTAAAATGTTCAAAAAAAATAGTAATAATAGCAGCAAACACAGTCCTGGTCTAAAATATATTTTTTAATGATACAGAATTCTCTTTCAACAATGAAATACATCCAATTTAGATTAATAAATATGGAACAATTTGGAACAAGTACCTTTAGCACAATTTTCTTCATTTCTTCATCAGGAGACTGGAATTCTCGAATAAGAATTAACATCACTTCTCTAGTATAGTAGTTGGCATATTCTGCATCCATAAGAGGAATAAGATACCCAATAGCCTTTAAGAAAGCCGCAAGACCCTATTTTAAAATAAAAAATATATATATACTTAGTAAATTAGATTTAGGTCATTTGAACTTCAATGAGTAGAAATAAAAACCACAACCAAACTGGCGAATTTACCTTTCCTCTGTGTTGGCGGATACCCTTCCATAGAGGCTTTAACACAGAATCGAAAGATTCAATACCATAAGGGGTTGCTGCTTCAGCCAAGGCAGCAATGGCCAAAGCACTAATGGTCCGAACTTTTTGCTGCTCATCCACAAGACCTATAGAAAGCCAAACACAGGTTTCAACTAAGCCACAGTGCCTAATTTTAACTCAGATAGTACTACTGAGATCCCAGCAATACATCTAACCGTTTAGTCAAACTGCGGAATCTGTTCACTGGACAAAGTTAGGCAAAAGCCAGTATGAACTACAGCCTATTAGCAGCTAATATTACAAATCATAAACTATATGGTGTTTATGTAGGTCACTTTCCACTTCTCCAAAAATCAGTAGCCTAGATTTCAGGAAACCTGTCTGAAAACAAAGTTATCCTACAACTTACCATGTTCAATGATTTCAACTAAACTTCTGAGATGTGGCAAGATGGCACAGCCCATGAGAATAGCTATCTGCTGTACAATCTTTATACCAGTGTGTCTCGCTTGCCAGGACTTCTTGCTTTTGCACACAGCTTTTAAGAAAGGCAATAATGAAGGAATGCCCAGAGCAGAGGCTACAACAGCAAAAGCTCTAGCTGTTGTGTTACGGACATACTCATCCATGTTATCTATATCAGGTCTCATGGTAGAGATCATAGTAGCCAGTCCAGCAGCCTGAAAGTTCAAGAAAAAAATGATAATAATGAGTTGATAACATTAACCTTCAATCATTTTGTTCTAAAATTGAATAGTCCTATCAACAAATATAAAACTTTGTTTTCCAGAAATATAAATACCTTTGCCAAATTAGAAATAATCTCTCTGCCTTCCACTCGAGCGTAGTAATCTTCATCAATCAACAATGGTTCAATGACCACTAGGATCTGAAAAAGAGGAGGAGATACATTTTCACACCAGTTACTGATGCAATGCTCATGTAACAGAGTACATATAAGGAAATTTTTAATTTCTAGGCCTGTGTTAATTAAGGGACAAATTAAGAATTTTAATCACACAACTTTAAACCCAACATAAAAATCAGTATTTGGGAGAAATGGTAATACAAAAATAATTAAATACAATATACACACACACCCCTATCTGCATTTTACAATTCTAAGCCATAATTACCATCAGCAAAAAGATGGTTCTTAGTACTAAATGGCTAATGATACAGAAACATACATTTTCACATCCTAATATCAATAAAAGCAAATTTAAAATATGAGTACTATGAACCCATTATATAGGATGGCCAAAAGTTACATCTATTTACACATGTATTTGTATATGTTATCTACGTGCAAAGAAAAAGGTCCCAGGGTATGTAAATGTAACAATGGCTAACTGAGTATTCTTTAAAAGGAGCTGAAGTTTCCCTTTTTTATTGTAAATGTCTAGCATCAGTTGTTACTTTTTAAGAATTTTTACATTTCACAAATACATCTATTGATAAGTTGGTAAAAAAAAAAATGAATTCTTTTCATATCAAAATATATCAAGTCATTAGAAACACAACTGGAGAACAAACCTTGTGTACATATGGTCGAACTAAGTCGTCAAGTTTGTATAATATTCTATCAATAACTTTCACAAGTAAATGACGCTCTTGATCCTCAAGTGTAGGTGACATCAGCAGAGGAAGAATCTGATTAAACAAAGGACCAGCTCCAAATTCACGAGCTTTATCAGTAATCTGACGCAATGCAGCCTGGAAGAAAGAGTAAAAGGTAGGTTTCTTGATTATAAGCGTTTTGAATGGGAGCAAAATAATTACTCCATGGTTTTATGTAACTGAATATTTTAGTGTAAACTTCACAGGGATATTTTACATACAGAAGTATGTGTTCATTCCCATCAAAATTACTCTGAAGTTTGAACTCCTGTGATAAAGGCTTAAACAATGTTTTCAGATAATTCAAACAGGGTAACAATGCTAGAGAAGGTGTGAAGAAAAAGGAACCTTCCTACACTGTTGGTGGGAATTTAAGCTGGTGAAGCCATTGTGAAAACAGTATGGCGGTTCCTCAGAAAACTAAAAATAGAATTATCATACGATCCAGCATCCCACTCCTGGGCATATATCCAGACAAAACTCTAATTCAAAAAGATACATACACCACCTATGTGCACAGCAGCTCTATTCACATTAGCCAAGCTGTGGAAACCACCTAAATGTTCACTGACAGATAAATGGATAGATATGGCACATGTATACAATAGAATACTACTCATCCATAAAAAAGAACCAAATAATGTAATTTTCAACAACATGGATGCAACTAAAGATTATTACTGAGGTAAGTCAGAAAGAGAAAGACAAATAGCATACAATATCACTTAAAGGTGGAATCTAAAATACAACACAAATGAACCTATCAACAAAACAGACACAAAAAACAGACTTGTGCTTTGGGGGCCGGCGGGATGGACTGAGAGTTTGGGGTTGGTAGAATGCAAACCATTACATTTAGAATGTATAGAAAACAAGGTCCTAGTGTATAGCACAGGAAACTATACTCAATATCCTGTGATAAACCATAATGGAAAAGAACATTAAAAAAGAATATATACACGAACTGAGTCACTTTGCTGTACAGCAGAGATTAGCACAACATTGTAAATCAACTATACCTTCACTAAAAAAAATTGAAAAAATATATTAAAAAAGAGTCACGAGAGTATAAGCTAAAACTCCTAAACTTCTCCTAAAGAACCAACCATTTTCAAACCACATGATACTAATTTCCCACATAATTCTACTAATTCCCTTATTTTCAGTATGTTTTAAAGGCTTTGAGGATAAAATGGAGAATCTCTAAGATTATAATGAACATGATGATTTAACAAACTGGTACTTACCTTTCTCATAGGAGGTGTTCCATTCTTAATTTTTAAAAGCAACTTCATTATTTTTCTCTCTTTTTGCTCTTCTGGACTAAGAGTTGATTCATCGACATCAACCTAACAGTAAAAAGTAAAATATTTAAAGGTTAGTGGAGATATAATGACTTGTAACTGCTAAAAAGTTAGTATTTTGTATCTGTTATTATCACTTACCAAAAGTTTATCAAAGTACTGAATATCATCAGGTTTTAAAAATGGAAGATTTCCAGATGGTTGGTCATTAACGTTTTTCATAGTTCTATCTTCTGTTTGCATGTGGAAACCTGTCATACCACCCAAAGGTGTTGGAGTTGCTGTCAGCTTTCGAGCTGGAGTTCGAATAGGAACATATCCAGCTGGAGGGGGAAGTACCTAATACAGTTAAAAGACAATTTAGGACTTTCTTAGCTTTATATAGTAAATGATAACAAAAATGAATAATATGTGCCCGTAAGAAGCTTTCTGCTTAGAGCCAAGAATTAACATCAATTAACATCAATCTCATTTTTCTATTTTAATTGTATGTTTAAAATATATAACAAATATTACTCTTTCTCATCAAATTTAAATTTAGATTAAGTGTATTAGAAGTGTGGGGAAATGATGCAATACATGAAGAAGGCTTACAAAATTCTGATCACTTTCAAACATTAGTCTATATAAACATATTGGTGAACCAGTATCACATAAATGCAAATAAGCTCACATAGTGCACAGAATGCATAAAAGATTATATTAAAATAATAAAAAATTTAAAATTCATGTAAATCTCTGCTACAAAAGCAAATCTCTTTTAAGACTGTACAAAAATGAGTAACTGCATAAAAATCCAAAATGTTGAGCAAAGCCCTATAAATACACACATTTGACTAAAATAAAAAAATTCACTCAATATTCACAAGGGAGGATTTTCCCCTTCTACTTATAAAGAAATCAATGAATGTAATTGAGACAGACACTCAGGCAGTCAACAGTAGGCTGGAGAGTGACTATACCCACAGTATTACATGGAGATTTGTGGTGATTTAGTCACTAAGTCATGTCCGACTCTTTGTGACCCCATGGACTGTACTGCACCAGGCTTCCTCCATCCATGGGATTCTCCAGGCAAGAATACTGGAGTGGGTTGCCACTTCCTTCTCCAGGGGACCTTCCCCACCCAAGATTACAAAAAGTTATAAAGTAGTTAATTCATGCATACTTAAAAACAAATACGCTAGTACAAACCTAATGAGGGGAGAGGGGAAAATACATAAAACTGTTAAGAAGCAATAGACATTGGCAGAAAAGGCCCAGTAAAGGCCATCAAATTACTTAGGTTCCAGCCCTGATTATAGCTGTATGACCACGTTTAGACCATCAAAAGGTCCTGGAGTCAGAGGTACCTACAAAATTTTATACTTCAAAGCAAACTTCAAGTTGCTATGGTAAAGCAAGAACATTCTTTGTGTTCACTGGCAATCCATGAACTAAATACACAGGATCTTTTGAGACATCAAGTAATATAACCATGATCTAATGTGGAAATGAAACACACTTGGAACTATCTAAAGAATGAAACAGAGTAGTAAATTTGGGCAAGACCAATGCAAACTTTACCAGTTAATATTTTCAAAGAATATTTAAAACAAAAACCAGGCAATTCCCTGGTGGTCCAATGGTTAGGACTCGTCGCTTTCATTGCCAGGGCCAAGGATCAATCCTCTGCCCCAGATTGATTGGGAATTGATATCCTGCAAGCCTCATGGCGCACCCCTCCCCACCAAATCCACATTCTAAAAACCAGATTCATGTTGTTATTACCTTATATCCTTCTGGGAACATAGCATCTAATTCTTCATCAGACAACGGGCGATTTCTCTCATCAATTTCTCGCTCCCACCGCCAAGCCTGAAGCTGCTCAGGAGTCATACTCATTATATGACCTACCAAAAAAGTATATTTCTGTAATAATCTATGTAGTGCAAGATTTTTATCATCACATAGGTCCTTGGGATTGGATATAAGACAGTTAAGATCAATTCTAACATTCATTTTTATATTATAAACTCAGACTTCCTTTTATGTCCTGTTATTCTTGCCAAAAATAGGCATTAATAACACACAGAAAACCACAAACAAAAAGTTCAAAATACTAACAGGGGAAAAAAATTATTTCCAATGACAAATTTTCTACCTGGAGTAGGGGTGGCCATGTTCATGGCTGGCGTGCCAATTGGTGTCTTTCCAGGGGTCAGAACAGGAGTGCTTCCACCCATCTGACTAGCTGGTGTTTCATCCCAACGTGACTTTCTTTTACTGGCTCCAGGAGTTGGCGTTTCACCAATGGAATCTCCACCTCGATCTGTTCGAGGAGTCTCAGCCCATCCACTTCCATGCCCAGGAGTATCTTTAAAGAAAAAGTGAATAAGCTTAAAATTTTAACCACTGTCAAAAAATGACTGTTTATTCTCAAACAGTTAACAAACTCAAACTGATGACGTTCAGAAACAAGAAAAGGAAACAGGAGCAAAGAATTTTTTTTAATCACTCACAATACCACAACCCAGAAATAACCACTTTGTGTAGCTTGAGCCATTTTTCATTTTTCCAGAGTGAGATTACTCTGTATGTGCAATTTTATACTGCTTCTCTTATCCATTACATTACTGTTTTTGCGGGAGGAGGAAGTAGGGGTGTGTGGTTTGTGGAATCTCAGGTCCCTGACTAGGGACTGAACCCAGGCCCCTGCAGTGAAAGCACTGAGTCCTAATCACTGGACTACAGAGAATCCCCTACATTACGTGTTAAAGCACTCTGCCCTATCATTAAACATTCTTTATAAATTCTTAATATAGCAGATGTACTATTAAATCTTTAACTTTCAAAAACTATTCTCACAGCTTTAGAGAAGTCACACAAACAGCATGAGATTTAGGCAAATTTACACAGACAAAAAGTAGATGAGAGGTTACCAAACGCTGGGATGAGGAAGAATGGCAAGTTATTGTTTAATGGGTTCAGCTTTTATTTGCAATGAAAAAGTTCTAGAAATGATAGTGATAATGGCTACACAACACGTGAATGTACTTAATGCTACTAAATCATACCCTTAAAATTAATAAAATAGCAAACGATGTTATATACAATAATGATATTACATGACAATAATTTATGCTATTATACTATAATATAGTATAGGTTATGGCCTATAAACTTTACTTTCTCCTAACGTTCTTCCTGGGAAACCCTGATGGCTCAGCAGTAAAGAATCCACCTGCAATGCAGGAGATGCAGGTTTCATCCTTGGTTCAGGAAGATCCCCTGCAGATGACAACCCACTCCAGTATTCTTTGGGAAATCCCACGGACAGAGGAGCCTGTCAGGGCTACAGTCCATGGAGTCACAAAAGAGTGGGACACAACTTAATGACTAAGCAACAACAAATGTTCCTCCTAAAATAATCCTTAAACCTCTTTAAGAAGGGAAAAGATTTACACATATAATCTGCTCAATTCTTAACCTGTCCTGAAAACATCTGGTTATTTATCTGTCTATACAGGACCAGAAGAACAGAGTTTCACCCATAGACATACCACTCATCAAATCAACATTTTACTCAAACACATGCCCAGATTCCACTAGAAGTACCTCTTTCTGTTTTGGGGGTCTCATCCCATCTGTTTTTACGAGCACTGGAAGTTGCGCCTCCATGGCCTGGTGTTGCGTGGCCTGGTGTATCGCCTCGTCCAGGAGTAGCAGCTCCCGCAGGTGTGTGACTAGGGGTAGGATCCCATATTTTTGAGCCTGGGGTTGCTCCAGGAGTTTCACTTCCCTTTGCACGACCTGGTGTTTCATCCCATCTTAAGGAAGGGGTATGTCCAGGGGTCTTAACAGAGTAAAACATTTTTATTTCAGACATCCACATGAAAGTAACTAGAAAACTTAAAAAAAAAAATTAAATGTTTTAACTCATGATTAAGAGAGTAGATGTAGATTATCCTTCTGCTTAAAAGATATCTACTTTTTAAGCAAACATGTTTATGACTAAAAACAATTTAAAGATTTAATTTAAAGCACTGAAAAAAGCCCTAGCTTAAAAAAAACAACATATTTTGGGTAATAATCTTGTTATGCCACTAATGGTTCTGTAACTTTTGGGAAAACATTAAGGTTTCTCTGTTGAGATCTCAAAAACTTTCAGTTCTAATGATATGCACCTCTCAAATCTGGGGCTTAGAAACGTGAGCACCAAATTTCCCACTAAGAATAGTTTTGAATTTTTTTTCGATTTTATGTGTTTAATTAATTTAACCATGTTTTGAATCACTTGGGTAATTATAACTTGATACTGCCACATAATTTCAAATCCTTGAAATGAGGTTATATTTACGATCTTTATATTACTCTCAAGATTAATGAAAACAAAAAATTAGAAGCTGACTTAATCAAAAGTTCCATGGTAGTTCAAACAAAGACAAGCAGTGAGCGATACAGGGCATCAGACAGTGTGATAGCAAAATAACCTCCATAATGCAGACAATATCATATCAAAAATGGCAGGTCAATTAGTAGAAACAAAAGTTGTATTTAAATAATTCTATAAGTTTTGTAGTATATTTTTACATATTTCTTTTAAAGTTGGATGCTCCACCCAAGAGTTCTATTTAGCTTTATGTTTGCAAATAAGAATCAGTACTTTTTTTCTTTTTTTTTAGTACTTTTTTTCTTTCAAAAGATTCTATATATTAATCAGGGTTAAGAAATTCTTAATTAGGTGAGTAAAGCATATAAACAGTTGGACCACAAAGAAGGCTGAGCACCCAAGAATTGATGCTTTTGAATTGTGGTGCTGGAGAAGACTCTTGAGAGTCCCTTGCACTGCAAGGAGATTAAACCAGTTAATCCTAAAGGAAATCAACCCTGAATATTCATTGGAAGGACTGATGCTGAAGTTCTAATCCTTTGGTAACCTGATGTGAAGAGCTGACTCACTGGAAAAGACTCTGATGCTGGCTCGGAAAGACTGAGGGGAGGGGAGGAGAAGGGGGCAAAAGATGATGAGATGGTTAGATGACATTACCACCTCAATGGACATGAATCTGAGCAAACTTCAGGAGATAGTGAAGAACACAGAAGCCTGGGGTGCTGAAGTCCATGGGGTCGTGAAGGGTCAGACTTAACTTAGTGACTGAACAACAGTGAACAATAACAAGGCACATAAACTGTTAAAAAAGATCTTTTTGGCAACTGCTCTTCCTACTCAATCAGGTAGGAAAAAATTCTTCCTAGTATCCACTGTAATTCCTACAGACATGATTAGAATAGAATTGTGTTAAATGAGAAACATGAAAGAAAATATGGTCTGAATCTCTAGTTTTTATAAAACAGACATCAACTCTTGGGTCTTCTTTTCTGTTAAAGAGATACAAGACAAGTTTCTTTTTCTCAGTTTTAAAAATTTACACCGAATGCCAACCACGAAATTTAACTTAGTAATCTTTCTCTGCAAAGTCAAGTCCTCTCATGTATCAGCAAGCAAATGGGAAGTCCTCAAGATCTACCTTAAACTAAATTGGTTGGAAATTACATGTTTGGTTTAGAACTCAGTTCTGAGTTTGGAAAAACACTGCCATGGTCTGACATGCTTTTCCTCATTTGTAAACAAATCTGCAGTAGCCTATGCTAGAGTGGACAGTGACTTAGACTAGGGTAGTGGGGACAGAGATCATGTAAAGTGGCTAGATCCTGAATATATTTAAAAGTTGGGCCAAGAAAATTTATTTTGGATAGGATGTCAGATTAAAGAATAAAAGGAATATACAATGACCCTGAAGGGTTTGGTTTGAGCCAATATACATGGGAGCAGGATGGAAAGAATGAATAGGGAAAATCAATTTTATTTTAGAAATACTGATTTTGAGATGCCAATCAAATACACATCAAGGTAAATGTGTTGGGTCTGAGGAACAGAGAAATAAAGATGGATTTGTAAATTTGGGAGTTGTCTTACAAAGACAATATGTAAAGACAGGAGCGAGATCCTAGAGTTAATTTAGACTGAAAAGAGATCTGAAGATTGAGCATTAGAGTACACTAAATTTATGGAAGCTGAGGATGATACAGCAAACAAGACTAAAAAGTAGTAGCCACTAAAAGGAGTATTGTAAAAAGAGAAAGAAATGGATGGTAGCTGGAAGGGGATGTGAGGATCAAGAGATGATTTCTTGCAGTTTTTGGTTTTTTTAAAAGATAAAGATCAGGAAAATGTGTTTGTTGATGATAATAACCTAGAGTACAGAGAAAAAAACTGATGCTATATTAGAGTCCTTGAGTAATAAGAGACAGGAAATGGTACATAAACAGACGGGTTAAGCTGTATACAGTCAATTTGTACTAACAGTCCATATTATAAGAGATGGAAAAGCAGAGTAGATGAGAACATATACAGGCATACCAGCAGATTTCACAGTGGGGACATTTATACTTTTATCTTTTTAATTGTTCCTATTTGGGGTGGGAGAGAAATAGAAATCAAAGTCACAAACTAAAAAGCAGCAGCTAAGGAGGTACAGCTTCACAGAACATAAGGAAGTCATTTGAAGGGAAGGTGAATAGAGCCATTGCTTAATGATCAGTTTGTCTGAGTGATGAAAAAGTTTTGGAATATAAATCATGGTGGTTCTTGTACAACACTTTAAGAGTAATCAATATCATTAAATTGTACACTTAAAAATGGATAAAATGGCAAATTGTATATTTTACCACCAAAAAAGTTTCTAGGAAAATAAACTGACAAAGAAAATGTAGTACTAGTGTGTATATATGACACCTGTAGTCAGACTTAAAATCATCCATCTAGAAAATGAAGAGGACTGCTATGTTATACTCAACCTCCATATAATGTGACGTACTTCCATATCTGTATTTAGTATTTCAAAACGAACATCCCTTTACAAGTTATAAATAGAACTGTTTCCCCCAGAAGTCATGTTGAAGCCCTTATCCTTGCTCTAACTGTACTTGGAGACTGAACCTTGAGTGAGGTAATTAGGTTAAATGAGGTCACAAGGTTGGACCCTAACCTGACAGGACTGGTGTCGTTACAGGCAGAGAAGAGATACCAGAGCTCCCTCGCTCTTCCACGTGTGCAAAGGCCACATGAGGACATAGCAAGAACGCAGACATCTGCAAGTCAGGAGGAGAGCTCTTACTAGGTACTAACCGTGCTGGCACCTTGATCTTCAAGCCTCCAGAACTGTGAGAAAATAAATGCCTCTTGTTTAAGCTACCCAGTCTGAGGTTATCTTGTTAAGGCAACAAAAGCAGACCAATATATTCCATGAGAGAAATAAATTAAAAACAGTAACAATAAAAAATAAAAAGAAATTACCTCTGCTTGATCCCAACTTGATAGCTTTTTTGGAGTGGCACCAGGAGTCTGATCAGCTGTTTGATCCCAACGTCGTTTCCGTTTTGAGGGAGGCTGGGATGCTGCTGCTCCATTGACGACTTTTAGTTCTCCAGCCTTAGCTTTTTCTGCTAGCTGTTGCCTAATTTCTCTCTGAAAAATACACAAATAAACAGTGAGCATCTTTAAAACACTTTCAATATATTTTCATACCATTAGTACAGTTATTTCTACCTAACACCATTTTATTCTTCACTCATTCTCCTTTCTATGCTACTGGTATTTCCATTCCTTATTTTACCTCTCTTTCCTGTATTTTCAAGCTTTATACACTCTCTTTCTATATAATAGATGAGCAAATATGGAACGTATTACATAGAGAGCACTGCTTTATATATAGTTAATGAAGTAAAATCTTCAGTCAATGGCAGCAAACCAAAATGCTTCCACTGAAAAACACTTCAAGTAAAACTCTTAAAAATAGCAATTAAGACTATGTAGTAAGTTGGGAAAGTGATAAATTTTCAAAATTTTATTGTAATTATAACTATGAAGTATTATATATAGTATAGTCACAACAAATATACATTTAATTTACCCTGTGATTTTAAAGTGGAGTTCTGTAACTCCATTAGATATATGGAGTTCTATAACCCCAAAATCTATTTTATATTCATAATAAAGTTACAAAGACTAAGTATTAAAACAGAGCAATCTCTGCAGGCCAGCAGGAACTCATCAGAATATTCAAACTGAATTTCCACACATATTCAAACTGAATTTTGTGGAATAAGAGGCTTTTCAAAAAATGATTTCACTATTTGACTTTTCCCTTACACAGTGACTTCAGGGACATACCATTAATAGCCCCCACAGATATGTCCACTATAAAATATATATGTGTACACATATATTGGAGAAGGAAAGGGCAACCCACTCCAGTGTTCTTGCCTGAGAATCCCAGGGACGGGGGAGCCTGGTGGGCTGCCGTCTATGGGGTTGCACAGAGTCGGACACGACTGAAGCAACTTAGCAGCAGCAGCAGAATTCTGCATAAGGTTCTTTCTCAACTTAATTTTTATTAACAGTAATAAAGTAAGCAATATTTGTGCAGCAAATAAAAAAGGAAATATAAAAGTCTGTCAATCTCAACTTCTTTTACATTCTTCCAACACCATGAAAATAAAAAGCAGGTTTACAGACCTCTTCTTTAGTTAAATGCTGTTCTCGCATTACATCCATGTAAGTCCTAGCATTCATTTTAGGATCAGGGGTCTTCCCTCCTGCAGAAAAGAACAGCAACAGGACAAGAGTACAATAAATAAAAGATAATTAGGTTCAATTGATTTATCTGCCCTGCTCTAATATTACATTATTCCATAATCTTTAATTTATTTTTTGATGAAAAACTTTAATAATTATACATCTTACTTTTTATTGAGTTTGCTGATCAATTTAACCTGTTTGAACACAAACATATCTACAGCAGTTTAAAACAAAGATTTTAATGCATATAAAAACAAAATGACAGCACAGTTTAGTGTCTTCAGAAGTGATGGGTTCCTGGGTTGCTAATCCGGAATACGTACACTTTCGTGCCTTTGTCTCCATCAGCAGTTCTGACTTCAAGCAGCAGAATAGAAGCCTAGAAAATTATCTCTTTACCATTAGTAACACTTTGGAAAGATATTTATATTCAAAACATTACCTGTTGCAAGCTGTTAAAATCCTGACTACAAGTAACTATGACTAGATAAGTTCTTCATACAATGTTCTACAACAGTTTTAGTTTAGAAAATCTGACTTTAAAAAATATACCTCTAATCTTATTCTGATGTCATGTTACTAAAAAGGGCTTCATGGGCTTTCCATGTATTGTTGACCCAAAAACATATTTTTATCTTCTTAGGAAGTATATATAACAACTGGAAACATATTACTTGAAATATATTACTTCTACCAGTTATTATGATGCATATAGAAAAAAAGTGGTGTACAAAGAGATGTGTTAGTCTCTTGGTTAAAGTTTCAGTATTTGCTTTTCAAACTTCGAAATATCTTAAAGAAGCCCAAATGAAACAATACAAGATTCACAGAGGCACACGATGTTTTAGAAATGTGATAATTAGCTATACAAGTAGTATAGCATCATAATTTAGGAAAATATAATAAAATTCTAAGACATTTCCTATGCTGAAGATCATGCCCAATTGATAGTGTCATTCTTTCTGACACTAGCTCTGATAAGACTTCCTTTGGAATACTTTTTCACCATAATCTAGAGAGGATGTGTTGAACTGCACCCTTAAGAATGCAGACAGGACTGGCATATAGCAGTACTGCTGTAGGAAAGAAATTAAGGACAGTTAGTATGGGCCTGTGAATTCTGACATACATGTTTAAATCAATTACAATTATGCAAGTAAAAAAAGAATATCCCTACTAATTCATGCAGGCTGAAAGTCTAATTTATAAACCTGCAGCAGAATCTAATTTTAAGAAACAGGCACCTAATTTTGATTTTGAAACTCACTCACCTGAGGAAAGCATCCATCAGGCTCACTATGCCCCTTGTGCTGACCTGCACACTAAAATCAGCAAAACAGACTCCAACTATTAAAAATATCAAAGTCTTTGTATACATACTTCTGTTTTAACTTTAAGTTTGCTTAGAGCAAAGTAGGTGCATTTATTAAACTATATTTAGAGCAACATGGGGGGAGCTCTAATGTGGAAACAGTTTCTCAAAAGTTAACAATCCTAAAAATCTAGATTTGGGATGAAAACTTTCAATAATTTGAAAGTATCTTGAGCAGAAAAACACATTTGTTCAAAGTAAAGAAAGCGTACCCAAAACAAAAGTAAAAGAAAAACCTTTAACCCTTTGCGTTTCTATGGCATGGGCTCATTAGTTTCTTGTCCTTCTACCTGGAAAGAAAACTGGCATTATAAAGATGAAGAATATGGCATCTGTGACTTCAACCAAATCTACACAAATCTATAGTAAGGGGGATTTTAAAAAAGAAAAGCAAATTCATAAGCATGCCAAAAAAAATCAAAGGGCTAAAGACAACTTAACACAAATAAATTTCTGAATACTTATAGAAAAGTGGGAAAGAATTACCATCTGCAAAAGGATCAAGACGCTCAGGGGAAATTATCATGGTCCGCCTGTGCTTTTTGTATTCATCTTCCCGATCTGCAATCTTCGGAGGTCGATGCTCAGCAAATGGATCATACTGAAAAGAGGTATGTCTCACTTAATATTCACTTAGTAAATAACCAAACAAAATCACAAACAAAAGTCAGAACATTATAAAACATAAAAATGTTTAATAAATGCCTACTAATATTCTGTATCAAATACTCACATAAATGCTATTGTGAGAAAAGCAGGCATATGAGAAATTTCCATAGTTCAATCCCTTTCATGAAATTATCACCTTTATAACATAACTATTTCTAATTTTCTCAAATCAACTCTCCTCAAAACATTAACCTGACTCATAAAATAAATGAGTTTCCCCGGGAGTTGAGACATTCAGTTTTCTTTATCCAAATAAACTCTGGTTTAATTTTTTTTTTAAGTTACCTGTTCTGTTGACTGTGGTATATCATTAAGCAATGCCACAGGGGCATGATATCCTGGCTTCTTCTGACCAAGCAAACTTGTAGATGATGAGTAGTCATCGTCATCCTGCAATGGAATGCCCCCCAAAAACCAAGAAATGTCAGAACTTAGAAACTAGAAAGTACATAGAGATTCAATATGAAATCAAAATACAGTATGATAAAACTTGTTAACACTTGGGTTTTCTGTTCAACTCAAAAAACTATTAAAAAGATTAAATTTAGTTTTCTATACTCTTAAAAAGATTCAATAAGGACTGCTTTCTGTGGAAGTCAAAGTTATATATGTACTAGAAAAATGTGAGCATTTCATTTTTCTCAGTTCAGTTCAGTCGCTCAGTTGTGTCCGACTCTTTGCGACCCAATGAATTGCAGCACGCCAGGCCTCCCTGTCTATCACCAACTCCCAGAGTTCACTCAGACTCACATCCATTGAGTCGGTGATGCCATCCAGCCATCTCATCCTCTGTCATCCCTTTCTCCTCCTGCCCCCAATCCCTCCCAGCATCAGTCTTTTCCAATAAGTCAACTCTTCGCATGAGGTGACCAAAGTACTGGAGTTTCAGCTTTAGCATCATTCCTTCCCAAGAAATCCCCAGGGCTGATCTCCTTCAGAATGGACTGGCTGATCTCCTTGCAGTCCAAGGGACTCTCAGTAGGCATGATTAAATTTGTTTTTCAGATGTGGAAACTACAAACAGCTTCTTTAGAATTCTCCAGTTTACTGGTCTAACTCTTTTTTAAAAAACATGGTTTAACCACAGAAAAAAGTAAAATGTAATTAATTTTAAATATATGTCCCCAATAGTATTACTATGTTTAGACAGAATAATGTTATATTATTATTTTACTAATGTAAGAAGTGCCACAACAGGGAGATCTCAAGAAGATCTTAACACGTCATTTATTTTATTTAAAACTGAAAAAACAATTTCCTGGTCAGCTTTTGGAACACAGAGCCATTACTGCCTCTTACCATTAAGGTATGATATGCAAAGAGGCCTGACTGGCTTCTACAAATTTTGCTTTGGCACTTTAAAATTTTTCTTTAAAAAAGGTGCTAACTATAAAATAAAATATGGCTTGAATTTCATAAAAACAATAAGTTTCACAATCTATATACACAGGTTACTGAATCACACACAAGTGATAAGCTATTTCACCAAATTTGGATGTTTGGGATGGTATGACAAGATATAAGCTCTGTGGAATATATGAAAATACTTTAAGAGATGTGTTTCAAAATGAGAAGTAGTCATCCTTCAGAGTAACTAAAACAGGCTCGAAAAAGCCCATTAATGTCAGTACCAAGAAATAGTTCATTCATATTAAGATACCAAGGGAGAAAAAAAACAGTATCAAGCAAATATCAGAGGTCACAAGCCATTTACAATGAAATCACTTCTTACAGGGCTCCTCCAGATAGAGCTCAGTAGGTAACAATAACTCAGTAGGTTACTTTTACAATGGTTAATGATTTCCAGGTGCTTTGCTGAATAAACTAGTTTTAAAATAAGAGTCAGAAATGAGCACTTCCAGAAGTCTTAGAAGAGAAAGACACCTTCAACAGTTTTAGCCTCCCAAAGAAAAGATTTCTCAATCTCCAAAATGTCTTCCGAGATTAAACCAGATGACTCAATCAGAAAATTTATATTTCTTGCTCTCCAACAAAAAAATGCTAGGACTCTTTGTGTACTATGAAACTTACATCTTCAAGTTCAGTTGCAGCAATTGATGTCACATATCCAGCAAACCTGCTGTCACTTCCACCGTAAATTTCCTGGTCATAATAACCCGTAGAATCAAGGCCCACTCCTTGAGCTTCATCAAGAGCTGCCTTCTTGCCTTGAATTTCTCGGATCTGTGCTTCAATATCTGTAAGAAAATAAACACAGATTTTCTTAGTCTCATTTTCCAAACAGCACTCAACATAATACATTCTCTACTGGGTATAATCAAAATAACCATAAAAAGTATTGATTTTTAACAAATTTAAAATATCTCCACCTCAACAGAAGGTACTTATGCACACAAAAGAAATCCTATTTTATCAACTACAAGTTACTCTTACATTAAAAACAGCTTGCCAAAGTTTATTAAACTACCATTAAATTTTAACCCTTCCCAACTGAAAGAATCCTGGTGACGTTGATTAGGGAGCAAGAACAACACTTAAGATTATTTAAACACTACCAGAGAGGTAAAAACAGTACTGTAGAGAGTGGGTCTCAAACTCAAATGTGCAACAAATCGTCTGCGGGTTCTGATTTTGTTAGAATGCAAAAGGCCTAGATTAGACCCAAGTTTCTGCACTCCTAACAAGTTCCGAGGTAAAAACCTAAACATCTTCAATAGTAAAATAACAAAGGATAAAATCTAAATTCTTAAGCATGTAATACAGAGCCCTACAGTTTGGCTGCAACCACCATCACATTAGATTTATGACTTAGAGTCTGAGCTTTAGATTGAAAATGTATGCCTTAAAGGCTCTTTACCTACTAATACACTGATCTATGTGTCTCAGTTTCCTACAACAGAGAGTTTCGTTTTAAGGATTAAATGACATAATGAGCATGAAACACTTAAGCATTCAATGAGTCCCCCAAGCACTGTGTCTATCCATAGGTCTGACATTCAGAAGATGCACATGTGGTGAATGAAGTATCAACTCTTCTTAACTGCTTTGCTAATTTTTAACTCATCATCTTATAATCTATTTCATATCTCCATCAATTATCTAAATCATGATAATTTCCCAATCATCCTAGTAACATGTTCTCTTGTTTCCTGATCCTATCAAGAACCACACACTGCATATAGTCATGTCTCTTCAGTCTCCTTTAAATACAGACTAGTCTTCCAACCTTTTTTCAGTCTTTCCTGACACCAGGTAACTTTATATTACAAACTAATGTTTCATTTTAATAATCTGAATAATCTATAGGTGTGTAAAGAAAAAAGCGTTTCCACTGCCAGTGATCTGTGACCTCACAAATAGGCATTTCTTGTTAGCTCATTACCTTCAACTGAACTAGTCCTTTGATACTAGGCACTTTTGAAACACTCATTTATTAGTTTGCAAGCATCAAAAGGAAAAAATCCAAGTGGTACAAATAAATGCCTGACCCCCACCCCCAGCTAAGGGAGAAAACCCTCTCTAAGTCTTCAAGATGTGTGTGGTTTAAAGTAGAAAATGTAATAACATTATCTAGTCCAAGGCACAGCATGCAGGAGCAAGTCTCAGAAACTCAAAATAAGGCAATAGAGTTAATACTGAAATCAGCAGCTCCAGTTTGTAAACGAATCTCTTATAGTGTATCAGAGCACTACCATCCCCACTCGTTTTTCCTGCATTTCTCCCCTCAAAACTGTTACAGCAGCCCAGGCAGCAAAGGGCCTCCATCACAATTAACCACAAACAGAAATATCATCATCTGAGTTGACTGATTCATTTTACTATTCTCTCTGCTGCTGCTAAGTCGCTTCAGTCGTGTCCGACTCTGTGCGACCCCATAGACGGCAGCCCACCAGGCTCCCCCGTCCCTGAGATTCTCCACGCAAGAACACTGGAGTGGGTTGCCATTTCCTTCTCCAATGCATGAAAGTGAAAAGTCAAAGTGAAGTCACTCAGTCGTGTCCGACTCTTAGCGACCCCATGGACTGCAGCCTACCAGGCTGCTCCATCCATGGGATTTTCCAGGTCAGAGTACTGGAGTGGGGTGCCATTGCCTTCTCCAACTATTCTCTCTACTGTTGTTTATATATTTATGTATATATTTAAGCTTTAACCCATATTAGCTCCCCCCTGCCCCCCAGAACACTTTTTCTCTTGATATAATACAAAGAACTCTCTCATGGATTAGTAAAATTGGCTCAAGGATGAGTGGAGATCTATTCTCATTTTTTCCTTTTTGAACATTCCCATTTCAGAAATGTTTATGGTTTAAAAAAATAAAAAACCACCACCACTAGGTGCATCTATCATTTTTGAAAGTAAATAGATTTTTTTTTTTTAAAAGAACCATAAATGCTACTGTCATCAGGACTCAGGCAATAAACACAAATGGGTTAATCGTGCCAGCCAAATAGTCTGCAATCTCCTCTCCACAGCATCAGTGTAGTCGACTAACTAACCACTTACATCAAAATCACCTGAGGAATCTGTTACAAGAACAGACTCCTAGGCCTCAAATACACTAAATCAGAACCTCCAGTGTATGAACCCAGGCTTCCACATTATCAGGAAACTCATACCTAGCCCAGTATCTCTCCATTTGCAGCCCATCCCAGTCTCACCAAAATCACCAATTTTATATTTTCCTCTAGGTGATATACAAATAAAAAATCAGAAAGGGGCACTGTTTCATAAAAACTGCATCACACTATACTTATCATTGTGCAGCATGCTCAGTCCCCAACTTACATCACAGACAGCTTTATTTCCCCTCTAAAGAACTTTTCCGTTGTAAGGTTTCACTAACTATTATCCCTTTATTTGGATAATATGTTTATTCAGAAACTGTCATCTACTGAATTTTACCTACTGATTTTATGTCTTTACTGATTAGCAACAGTTTTCTTATTGTGGAACAATTATAGCAAAATATTAAGAATTGGTAAAGTTGGGCAATGGGTTACACTGTGTTCAGTACATTTTTTTCCTACACTTTCCTATATTACATTTCATAATAGAAGTCTCTGAAAGTAATTTTTCAAAGTTGTCTCTCCAGCAAAGGTTTATAAAATTCCACAGCTTTCAAATTTTACACTCTACATCTCTGGGAAAGACAGAAAGTTGTCTTTAACTCTTTATTTTCAAAGTTACCTAACACTCTATTACAGCTACTGGTACACAAGTACTCCTGTACTTTCTTAAATAGGAACTGACTAAAAATAAGCAAATAGATAATCTCAGACAGCAAATTATTAACATGTAAGACTTCTTCAGTTCTGTTCAGTCGCTCAGTCGTGGCCAACTCTTTGCGACCCCATGAACTGCAGCACGCCAGGCCTCCCTGTCCATCACCAACTCCCGGAGTTCACTCAAACTTCTTAGCAAGTATGAAAAAAAGTGAGGTGGAACATACCCAAAAGAATAACCAGAGGTCTAAAATATTAAAAAAAGGATGTGAGGAGGCAAAGAAGGAAATGTTTATGCTAATCTAGCTCTAGTTCAATTATGACCAACGTGAACAAATCCTCTATTACCACCTAATCCCCTTCCAATTTAGAATCTCTATAATTCAAGACATTCAGATGTGAAAATAAAGAAAAATGGATACTGTCTGCTAGAGATTGGACAAAAGATTGGGACCTCCTAATGGTCATGTATGTGACTGCCAAGAGCTAGCACTCTTAGTCCACCAAAAGGTTTAAGTATTCCAGTCTTCATGTTGTGCGTATCAATAGTGTATGCCTTTTTATTACCAAGCTGTATTCCACCGTACCACAGAGTATTTATCCATTCTCTATTTGACTGGCATTCAAGTTGTTTGCAGCTTGCAGAGATACAAACGAAGCTGTGTAAACATTAGCCTACAGGTTTTTGTGTGAACACAGATTTTAATACCCCCAGAGTAAATAACCTGTGAGTAGGATTGCTGAGTCTTATAGCAAATACATGCTTCATTTTATCAGAAACTTGGAGCCCTTTTTGTGGGTTTACTTGAGCAAGTTTAAGAACAGAGGAGAAATGAATTATTCTGTACAACAGAAGAATTTTAACCAATACAATACGGGAGAGAAATTAAGGGAACAGTAAAATGAAGAAAAGCTGGGATACGTGAAATTATAAAATCCCAGTTTTATGGCATTAAAGGGTATCAGGAGGTATAAACATCTAATAATATGGATTTCTAAATTATCTGCATAAGCACCTCACTTCTGTTCTCTACCTAACCCTACCCCTATCTTCAGTAAAATCTATCAAGGGGGAAGGAGGCTTCTATGATAGCACTCTTGGTTATTAATGCTGAAAGTTTAAAAACAGATAAAAGTAAAATCAACTACACTCCAATAAAAATTTTTAAGAAAAGAAAAAAGAAGTAGAAATTCCCTATCCTGATGGTAGATTTGGAATCCTAAAATTAAAATGATGCATGATTCTTCAAATCCCCAGAGCTGGCATATTCTGGAAGTGGTTAAAAAACAAACAAACAAAGACCTGGGGGGGGGGGGGGGAATCAAAGTACTAGTTAAGTATTAGACTTGTATTTACCAAAGAGCCTGCAAGAGCCTCACTAAAGGATGATTCTAGAGGATAACCTGTCAAGAACAGGGTTTTTCTTAAGTTTGTATTTCCGTTTTAAGGTATGTCTATCAGCAGGAGTCAAAAAAAAAAAATTGCCGGCAGCAACAAAGCTTATTAGAAAATTTTGAGTATATTCATTGCCAGTATGGCGCTAGTGGTAAAGAATTCGCCTGCCAATGGACTAGACACAAGGGTTCAATCACTGTTTGATTCCTGGATCAGGAAGATCCCCTGGAGAAGGGCATGGCAACCCACTCCAGTATTCTTGCCTGGAGAATCCCAAGGACAGAGGAGCCTGGAGGGCTCCAGTCTACAGGGTCAAAAAGAGTCCAACAGATTACAGTGATTTTAGCGAAGTTAGAGTGGGAGGGGCACTTGAATTTGACTTCCTTGCCTTGGCTAGTCTAACCAAAACCTGGAGTATTATTTCAGAACTATACTCTTTCCAAAAGCCATTTATTTTCTTGGAGCTTTCCCTGCTTGTGGGCCTCCTGACACTTTGACTGTCACAGCAGTGGTGGGAGTGTCTAACAGGGAGTTGTGTTTTTATTGCCATTTTCTCCTTTCCCTCCAGACTGTGGGAAACCGTACAGGAGGACAAAGGTACTACAACCAGTTAATTGCAAGAAAAAATAAAAAGACATGAAGGAGGAACATACAGATTTTAGATTACAATATATGAAATTTATTTGGAATTTAATTCAAATGAATTGTAAAAAAATGTTTATAAGGCAATCAGCAAAATCAAACACTGATGAATATTTTATTACTTAGGTTTAATAACAGATTTTTTTTTTTTGGCAGTGCCATGCAGCATACAGGATCTCTGTTCCTCAACGAAGGATTCAACCTAGGCCACCCCAGTGGAAGAGCTGAATTCTAACCACTAGACCACCAGGGAACTCCCAATAATGGTTTTTTCCCCCTTTCTTAATAATGGTATTTTTTTAAGTCCTTATATTTTAGAGATACACACTGAAAAATGTATGGATATATATAAAATAGAAGCCAATGGGAATTTGCTACATGACTCAGGAAATTCAGGGCTGGGTAACAACTTAGAGGGTGGGCTGGGGAGGGGGGTGAGAGGGATGTTCACCTGGGAGGGGACATGGGTAAACCTATGGCTGACTCTTGATGTTTGGTAGAAACCAATGCAATAAGTCGTAAGTCATAAGTTGCTCAGTCGTGTCTGACTCTTTGCAACCCCACGGGCTGTAGCCTACCAGGCTTCTCTGTCCATGGGATTTTCCAGGCAAGAATACTGGAGTGGGTTGCCATTTCCTTCTCCAGGAGATCTTCCCAACCCAGGGATTGAACCCGGCTCTCCCGCATTGTAGGCAGACGCTTTACTATCTGAGCCACCAGTCAAGTCCAAAAAGAACTTAGGATTTACATATTTTATGTATATTTGCCATAATAAGATTGAGAAAGAGGTCTAATAATCAGAAAATAAATTTATCTATTTATCCAAAAAAATATATGTATAAAATTATCTATCTGGGATTTGCTTTGAAATAACAGGAAAGGTGAAAAAGACTAGTGAAGAGATTAAGAAAAAGTGGCTCTGCCTTTACAACTGTTCAAGCCACATGATTAGATAAGCACAATATGGGGGTTTATTTCACTATTATATTTTTGTATATGTTTTCAATTTTCAATAAAAAGTTAAAATGTTTTAAAAGCAATTTAAAGTTTCTCCTTTTTTCTCATTCTTGGTTCTCATTTCTTCTAACCCTTTGAAAACACAGCCTCTGGCCCCATGCAACAGAAAATAAAAGCTCTCTCTTCTCTGAAATGGAATCCTCTGGTGTACATAAACAGAATTTTTTTAAGTTCTCTGATGTATACTATCTTATGGCAGAAGTGAAGAGGAACTAAAAAGCCTCTTGATGAGAGTGAAAGAGGAGACTGAAAAAGTTGGCTTAAAGCTCAACATTCAGAAAATGAAGATCATGGCATCTGGTCCCATCACTGGAAACAGTGTCAGACTTTATTTTTTTGGGCTCCAAAAATCACTGCAGATGGTGACTGCAGCCATGAAATTAAAAGACACTTACTCCTTGGAAGGAAAGTTATGACCAACCTAGATAGCATATTCAAAAGCAGAGACATTACTTTGCCAACAAAGGTCCGTCTAGTCAAGGCTATGGTTTTCCCTGTGGTCATGTATGGATGTGAGAGTTGCACTGTGAAGAAAGCTGAGCGCCGAAGAATTGATGCTTTTGAACTGTGGTGTTGGAGAAGACTCTTGAGAATCCCTTGGACTGCAAGGAGATCCAACCAGTCCATTCTAAAGGAGATCAGCCCTGAGTGTTCTTTGGAAGGACTGGTGCTAAAGCTGAATCTCCAGTACTTTGGCCACCTCATATGAAGAGTTGACTCATTAGAAAAGACTCTGATGCTGTGAGGGATTGGGGGCAGGAGAAGAAGGGGACAACAGAGGATGAGATGGCTGGATGGCATCACCGACTTGATGGACGTGAGTTTGAGTGAACTCTGGGAGATGGTGATGGACAGGGAGGCCTGGCGTGCTGCGATTCATGGTGTCGAAAAGAGTCGGATATGACTGAGTGACTGATCTGATCTGATCTGATGTACTATCTTAACCCTTAAAAGTTTCAATTCTTGTCATTTTTTCTTCTTTTCCAGTTTTACTCATCTTGCAAGTGATGGTAACGTGAAATCTAAACGTTAAGATATATATATTTTAAAAACCAACTATGCTCCAGTGATCTACAGAATGTCATCATTCAACTGAAACTCTCCTCTTTTTGGAGGGAAACTGATCCTAGGATGATTTTCAACTATCAGAGAACAAATCCTTCCCTAGGAGACAAGAGGTTGATTATATTAACAGCATGAATTCATGAACAAATTTATGAAGAGGCCCATTTGAAATCTCAAGTCATTCAATAGGCAGATTTCCATTTTTCATTTACTTAAAAATTGTTTATTACTAATCCAAAAATCGTGATAATTTAAAACTTAAAATTATAGACATTTTCCAGACATAAATACATCAAATGTTTCATCCGGGAATCGAATTTGATATCAAAATATAAAATACTGCTGGAACTTGTACCTTCTAGAAGATGAAAAACATCTAACCTACTGTTTGTATTTTAAACTAAGACCTAAATATCAAACTCTGACATGAACCATCACTGGTCACATCTGATACAACTGTTTAACTGCTCCCCACCAATTCTGTCCTACTGGTTTCCCCTTCTGAGCCTTTCCTTTTTCCTATGCCTCAGACAATGCTAAATCTAGCCTGCAGCACTTCCTCCTCGATACATTTTTATTCCTCATTTTTAATTTGTACAATTTGCAACATTCTATAATTCATCACTTTGCATTACAGAGACACAGCCTTTGGGCGTGCTGCAAGGCTTGTGCGATCTTAGCTCCCTGGCCAGGTATAGAACCAGTGGCCGTTGTAGTGGAAGCTCGGAGTCCTAACCACTAGACTGTTCAGGGAATTCTCCCAGACACAGCCTTTGGATGTTAATCATTCACTGACACCTTTTAGTCTGATCCATAAGTAACATCTAATCACTACCAATCAGAAGCAAGTGGTAAACAAGGATTTCTCAAATATGAGACGTCTAAAAAATATGCAGAAAAACAGAAAGTATATTCTGTATACCAACTCTCAATCTTTTCCTTAAACAAAACCCTAGTAGGACAACTAACTATGGTGGTAAATTATTTTACTGAACACTACAAACAACAGTTCCTAAAAGATTAATTCCTAACTAGTATCAATTAAATTCTTACATAATTCTACAGGAAGGAAAATTTTGAAATCTTTTTTTTTTTTTTTAATTTTGAAATCTTTAAACAACTTTTTTCCTTTTTAACAACATTCATACTACATGTCTACAAAACCGAAATAACAACTATTCTGGACACAGGAAAGTAAAAATCTCAGAAGACGCAGAGAAATAAAATAATTATTCCAGTCATTCTGCAAGCAAAGAATTAGGGAGAAAACTTCTTCAGCCTTGTGATGCAGCTGAAAATCCATTCAAGGGATGGTGGCTAAACAAGCCAATACATGGAATTTTTGGATAATCCATCTTTTTTCCTTTCCAAACAGAACACTGTGGTTCCCTCACGGGCCAAAATCAGCAGTATCTCAAGAACTGCTGGCTGGCAAGATTACCCACATTAATAACTTTATACACTTGACATGACATGCAAAAAGGGATTACATTTGATTTTAATAAATCCAGTTCTTTTTATATTTCAATACTGGGAAGCTTATAAGCCACAGTGACCCAGGATAAAAAAATAATAATCCGGTTGGTTAAAGAGGCTGTTAAGGGTTGATTCTAACAAATATTTGAAAGGAATATGACAACAAGAGGAAAAAAAAAAAGACTGGTTTGGGTCAATGAAGGGAAATAATAGCCTATGGAAAAAAACTATATTGGAAGGTACAACAATAACTTACTTCAGCTTGAATACTAAAGTATTATTTATCTCACAAGACTCAATTACAAAGTACTGATGCAGCCATATTTTAACAATAAATTACCAGGTACAACAAAGAAATGTCCTTACCAGAAGCATTATTTAGAATGAAAAGATTTTAATTTTTATATAAAAAAAGCAGCATGATGGACAACTTTAAGACAAAAACAAGTATTACATACTTTTAAAAGTTGGTCCAGGGAGTTCCCAGGTGGTCCAGTAGTTAGAACTTGTGCTTTCACTGCCATGGCCTGAGTTCAATTCCCAAGTGAGGGAATTACGATCCCGCAAGACACTCAGCACAGCCAAAAAACCAAGACTGCTCCAGTGAGATTCAAATTTAAGACTTCCTCTCAACTACTTCAGCATCCTAAAAGGTTACCCTTACTCCCTCTAGATCATCCTTTACCACAATCAATGACTTAGTCCTAAGTCACAGAGGTAACGTTACCTCAGGGAATGAAGAGGGTGCTTCATCCTGGAGATACTGGAAGGCCAAAGTCAAGCCTAGCCAAATATCCTAATTTGATGTTAACATGTCTCAGGAGGTTCCCAAAATATAAGCTCAGGAAGTTCCCAAAATTTAAGTCCTTCCCACTTATCTTAGCCTAACAGAAGTACTCAAACCTACCAAACTGTTCAAATGTCAGTGTTTAAGTGCCCCCTTTCTGTGATAGTCTTAATACTTTCAGTATAATCTCTCAATAAGTGTTGATTAAAATATTCAGCATTCACACATCAGGAACTGTGGATACCAAAGGACAGTTTCTGTATACAACTGTAAAGTAGAAGAGAAAACCTTAACACTGTAAAATATTATAAGTAATAAAGATTAGGAGTGCTGTAATAGCAGTACACGCAAGTCAAACACACAAACAAAAATCCAAGAAAGTAATTCTGATCCAGTTTATCGGAGATGGCTTAAGAAGTAAAAACAGAGGTGGACTCTGAAGGACTAGTATTCTCCAGGAAAATGTCATGAGAAAGGAACAAGAAACTGTACATTCATCATACTGTCTTACTCCAGTAAGTGACTTACTCCAGTAAGTGACTGGACAATGTCTTTGTATACAGATAGTGTTCACACCTGAAATACTTCTCAGCTAATTCATATAATCCCATATAAAACCAATTCCAGTAAATGAATTGCAATCTTCTACAGACCAAAACTTTCAACTGTGCTTCTAAAACACGGGAGAACTAATAATAACTTTGATTTTCCTATCCAAAAGTTATCTTATCATAAAGATACCAAAAAAGTAATCAAGGCCACAAAATGCCCCAAGCGAATAATCTACAAGATAAACAAGAATAGCCAACATCTTTATCTTTTCTAATTATTTTACAAAAGTAGTAGTCTAAAGACAGAAGTGCCCCCAAAACACTTTGGGATTAAAACAGTGTTTCAATCCCAAATACCTAACAAGAACAGTAAAAATATAAAAGTCACTTCCACTTCATCAGTCTGTTTCATAAGTTGCAGAAAACTGGACTCAATTTCTAGGGGTGACACAATCATTAACAGCACCAACCAACATTTTTCAGATGCATCTACTTTTTTCCTCCTTGAACTCTCTCTTCCTGCCACAACTAGCCAAACACATCTTTCACGAGTCACTGCCTAGGTACAAGACGTCGTCTCAGGTTCAAATGTCCTCCCCTAATTTAAAACCCATTGATCCTTTTAGACCAGGGATACGTCACCTCCTCTATGAAATAGCCCTAAGCATAAATTAATGCCTCCGTTACCCAGGTTCCCGAAATACACTGCTTATATTTAAGCATTCAATTGCCTCATAAAGAATGAAGATAGATAGCTGTTTCCCCACTAGGCTATAAAACTTGATGACCTTAGTCTTTATTACCTCCCACAAACTAACACCAAGCCACGAACCCAGAAACGACATGTGACATAAAAGTAAAAAACGACGTGTGAAATAAAAGTAACTCTTCGAAACAGTGTTTGATTAAAACTTCAGATTTCAAGTCAGAAATCAAGGAATGCAGTTCCAACTTCCCATTCCTCATCTTTTCTCAAAAGTGACCCTGCTGCTGCTGCTGCTGCTGCTAAGTCGCTTCAGTCGTGTCCGACTCTGTGAGACCCCATAGACGGCAGCACACCAGGCTCCCCCGTCCCTGGGATTCTCCAGGCAAGAACACTGGAGTGGGTTGCCATTTCTTTCTCCAATGCATGAAAGTGAAAAGTGAAAGTGAAGTCGCTCAGTCGTGTCCGACTCTTAGCGACCCCATGGACTGCGGCCCACCAGGCTCCTCCGTCCATGGGATTTTCCAGGCAAGAGTGCTGGAGTGGGGTGCCATTGCCTTCTCCGAGTTACAGATTACTTATGTACAATGGCAGCAGCTGAAATGTCTAGGTTTGCTTAGTTTTGCTTAAGTATCAGGTAATATCAATCACCAGATAACAACTGATCAATAGGTGTTGAGCATAAGCTGAAATGCCATTCAAATTTAGAAGAACCAAGCATTAATACAGTACTGGAGTGGGGTGCCACTGCCTTCTCCGCAAAAGTGCCCCTTACTTCCTGTCATTTCTGAATACTCCCTGAAGGGGGACTACAGCCTATTTCCAATATTTTCCTAATTTCGCATTCTCTGTATTTCACAAAACGACCAACTTGTTCAAAAGCTTTGGCCATTATTAATGTGCCTTTCCCTGTTCCATCAAAAATCAGTCTCAAAAGAAAAAAGGCCCCTATTATACTAAAAGTAATCAAAGGAGGAGAAAACTACCAGATTTTATTTCCAAATCATTCCGAACCACCACCAAAAAAACCCAAGGTATGTATCTTAGACGCCTGAAGACATACAAATTAACCAAGCTTAGAGTAACGAGCCTCAGTTTGACTAAACTCGACTGAGTGCCGCCCGGAAAGCGGCTGCCGTATTTCAGTGCTTTTCTGACCCTCCCCTGCACAAACTATGCCAACGACAGTTTCGAGAGGTGAGAGAGACTTTGTTCCCACGCCCTTTTCCCCGCTCCCTTACCCAGGAATTATCCTTAGAGATCTGTTTAAACGAGGCCCCCAGTCAGAGAAGAAAAGCAATGCTGAAGTAGCAGCACCCAAACACGGAACAAAGCGCCTGTCGGGGGTGTACGAGTAGGACGCCATTACGCGGGGCAGTGGCCTGCGCCTCTGGCGCCGAGCAGACAACCCGGGGCCCGAAGCGCGAGTTCGGACCCCCAGAAAAGAAACCACAGGAAGAGGCAGAAACCTAGGAAGACAAAGTCTTAGCAGGTTGGCAGCGGAGAATCTACGTAACAAGGGGAAAACCGCTTACCTTCGTGAGTCTTGGCGATCTTCGCCATTTTGTCCACTCGAACACACAGACGGAACTGGCGCTCCCAAGAACTTCCGCTCGTCGCCGCTGCCACGGAGAAAAATAGCTGGGGGCCGCTCTCCGCGCAAGCGCCAAGCGGGAGCGCGCTCGGTCGGTGACACGTGACAGAGCAGCCACCTATATAGAACAGAGAGGTGCATTGTGGGTGGAGGGAGGAGTCAGGATTGCTCTTGGAGACGGTTGCCGTGGTAAACCCAAGGACTACGTGAGCTTTAGCGCCCTATAACGAGTAACTCCGCCGTGGAGGAAAGTGGATTCCAGCAGGGCAGTTAAAAACAGTCGCTGAAAGAAACACTACGGTTTCAGGACTGGACGAAGCCTCAGACCTTCAGTCCCCTTTCTCCAAATTCACCAGACGGAGTTTGAGGCCAAAAACTTTCCTCAGCATGTCTCAGCTGTTGTAGTGCTTAGTTAACAGTTACAACAGTCTCATCCCTGTGAATTCAAGGTCGTTTTCTTTTTAACTAATTACTTAGCATTTGATTAGGAGTTTTGTCTACAATATACGTTCCCAATCGCTATTGAAATCCACATAAAGAGGGTAACTTGTTGGTAATCCCATAACTCCCACAAAGTGGATAAATTGTTGCTAATCTCATTTAAGAAATGACGGGAAAAAGCTAGGCCAGGGTTATATATGAGATTGCACAAGGTCACACAGTTATTAAATTACACAGCAGGAACTCTGCCACTCTTTTCTGAGTTCTTAGAAAAGTCCCGATTGTCAGCACTAACACTAATGAAATGTTTCTGATAATCCTAAATGTCATTCCTAAATCAGGAATTTTTTTTTCTCCTAAATATCAGCTGTACAAGCATAACCTTGTCACACTGGCTTTGGACTCTGAAGAACGCAACAATTTAATAGAGAAATGACTCATTGGAAAAGACACTGATGCTGGGAGGGATTGGGGACAGGAGGAGAAGGGGATGACAGAGGATGAGATGGCTGGATGGCATCACTGACGCGATGGACGTGAGTCTGAGTGAACTCCAGACGTTGGTGATGGACAGGGAGGCCTGGCGTACTGCGATTCCTGGGGTCGCAACGAGTCGGACACAACTGAGCGGCTGAACTGAACTGAACTGAAGGCAGGTAAAGGTCAAGTTATAGACATCACAAAACAACTTACCTTGTTGTGTGACAGACTCAGAATACAAATACTTAGTAGAAACTTACGTAATAAAAAAGTGAGGTAGTTTTTTTTTGGGGGGGGGGTGCTGTGTGAGCTCTAGTTCCCTGACCAGGGATTGAACCTGGGCCCCTTGCATTGGGGGCACAGAATTTTAGCCACTGGACCACTGGGGAGGTCCCCCAAAGTGACATTTTAATAGCATCAATGAAAAAATCAATTTGATGGGTTAAAGTTTTCAGTTTAATTTAGGTTAAACAATAGCTGGAGGAGAAAGGGGATGAGGTAAGAGAAGAACATGTAGATTATTAAATCAATTGTTTATAAATTCTAGTTCTTGGATTGGCAGAGGGTCCATAGATATTCCTTAAATGGCATATAACCTACACATAGATTACATATATTCTTTTATATATACAAAATAGCATATTTTAAAGTAAAAGAAAAAAGAATAAATGAGAAATAAGGAATTAAAGGTGTTATTATGTCCATCAAAAACCAATAAACAAAAACAATTCACCCGTGTTGACAAAAATAATAGCAAGGATGTTGCATTTCTTGATTCATTATTTTTTAAAAGATAAACTCCTTTATACAAGACAATCACTGTCATGTAAAAAATATATGAAAAGGAAATTCACCAAAACGTTAAGAGCAAATGTTTGTGAATGATAGAATTGAGTGGTTTTTTCTTTAAGAGGTGGACACGACTGAGCGATTTCACTTTCACTTTTCACTTTCATGCACTGGAGAAGGAAATGGCAACCCACTCCAGTGTTCTTGCCTGGAGAGTCCCAAGGACGGGGGAGCCTGGTGGGCTGCCGTCTCTGGGGTCGCACAGAGTCAGACACGACTGAAGCGACTTAGCAGTAGCAGTAGCAGTTCTTTATATTAATAATTCTTAGTATTTTCCAGATACTCTGCTATGAGCATGTCTTATTTTTATAAGCAGGAAAAAAATGAAAAGCATTTGTAAAGTAGGCATCCCGTGTCCTCTTTCCCAAGATATAAGTTGTGCCTGCTGGCCACTTTGTATTATGTGCATATTTCTCTAGGTTCCTAGGTATTAAAAGTTACTTTTGTAGGGCAAGGGCATGTTTTGGAAAGTAAGATATGAGAGACTTGGTCAAAGATCATTGGATACTCCCTTCTACTAATCTTCTAAAAATGAATTGTCTTTTATAAAACAATAACTTGAATTTTTAGACAGTAAGAAATAAAGAGTTTTTTTTTTTAAATAACTTGTTGTTTAGTTGCTAAGTCATGTTCAACTTTTTAGCAACCCCAAGGACTATAACCTGCCAGGCTCCTCTGTCCATGGGATATCCTAGGCAAGAATACTGGAGTGGGTTGATATTCCCTTGTCCAGGGTATCTTCCAGACCCAGGGATGGAACCTGCATCTTCTGCATTGGCAGGTGGATTCTTTACCACTTAGCCACCAGCTAAGCCACCCTTTCCTTTCCATTTCCAATATTAATAAATATTAATCACATATTAGTTAAAATGGATTTCCTACACATTTTTTATTTCAAAAGTCAGAAGTTACGGTGGGGGGGGGGGGGGTGGGCTTCCCTCGTGGCTCAGTCCTAAAGAATCTTGCCAATGCAGGAGACACGGGTTCAATCCCTGATCTGGGAAGATCCCACATGCCACAAAGTAACTAAGCCCCTGCACCACAACTATTGAGCCTGTGCTCCAGAGCCCCAGAGCTGCAACTACGGAGCCCACTTGCTGCAACTACTGAAGCCCGAGTGCCCTAGAGCCCATGCACAAGAGAAACCACTGCAATGAGAAGCCCATGCACCACAACAAAGAGTAGCCCCCACTCCCCACAACTAGAGAAAAACACGTGCAGCAAAGACTTGGAACAGCCAAAAATAATAAATAAAATTATTTTTTTTAATCAGAAGGGCTTTTCTGCCCCTCCCTGCCTATTTATAACACAAATCATTGAGAGTGATGACATCCAATTAGAAGGAAAATCTATTCCTTATCAGTCTTAAAAATATATATATATTGCAAAGTAGCAATTATACATGATTTTTCTAGACAAAAGTGAAAGTTGCTCAGTCGTGTCTGACTCTTTGTGACTCCATGGACTATACAGTCCATGAATTCTCTAGGTCAGAATACTGGAGTGGGTAGTCTTTCCCTTCTCTAAGGGATCTTCCCAACCCTAGGGATCAAACCAAGGTCTCCCACATTGCAGGCGGATTCTTTACCAGCTGAGCCACCAGGGAAGCCCAAGAATACTGAAGTGGGTAGCCTATCCCTTTTCCAGTGGATCTTGCTGACCCAGGAATCAAACTGGGGTCTCCTGTATTGCAGGCAGATTCTTTACCAACTGAGCTGTCAGGGAAGCCCTTTTAGACAAAGAATAAGATACAGTTTTTCAGAATGTTAAATGCTAGTTATAACTGCACAAATTACCATAGGAGATAAAGCTATAAAGGCCTTGAAGCTCCATGCTGCTTGAAAAGCAGTGACAATTTATCAAGCCCATCTTTTCGGAGGTAAAGGGACTGTCACAGGACAAAGTGACCACAATCCTGATGTGTAATGTTGAGCTTTCCAGAAATCTCCTAAATCAAAGGTACATCAGACTCTATGTACCCCAGGCAAAAAATCTACTTTTATCTGCCTTTCAGTTATGCCTAAACTTCCAAAACTAGAGAGCTTTATTCCTAAAAATTTGGGCATTACTCAGTTAAATAACAGATAACCCCAAGATGATGTTCTGAATATGTTGGTCAATGTGTCTGTCATGCCTGACTTTCCCTTTTAGCTTCTACTGACCTGACCAAACTCTCTGTTCAGGTGAACAACACTGGGTTGTTCTGGAAGAGACAGGTACCTGGCTACCTAGAACCTGGCCTGGAATACAGCACACTCTGTCTAAAAACAAAGGAAGTTATTGGCTAAGTCAAGATGCCTTCTCTTGGAAATTTTAACTTGCAGTAGTTGCTACTAACAAAATCAGTGGAAATTGTCACTTTGTCTGAAGAATCACCTATTCCTGTTGCTTGAGTCCCCACCACCACCTTGAATCCAGAACCACATCCATCTCCAAGCTTCCAAAGAATCATTCTGTAGATACTACTTTTCTTGCATTTAGTTTGGGTGACCTCTCTTCCTTTCAGCTATACCAGGTCTAACTAGAACTGAAAAGCATATATTAATATTAGTGTGAATTCATTAACTAGCTTTTTTTTTCTAACTAAAAGTCATCAACCAAGAGCGGTCTTTGATTCATAATGGTAAAATATCTAGATTCAGAGCACACATAAGTAGGTGTCCCAGGTAGCTAAGCGGTTTGTGTCTCAGAAGCATCCAGATGCCTAGAATGCTGCGATGGTCTTCTAATGTGTCAACTTGGCTAAGCTACAGTCCCAGTTATTCATACAAATACTAATCTAGGTGTTACTATGAAGGCCTTGTGGATGTGCTCAAGTGATATAACTGACTTTAAGTAGATTATCGTAGATTATCTGGGTGGGTTTTAATTCAATCAGTTGAAAGGTCTTCAGAGCAGAACTGAGACTTCACTAAGAAAACTCCACCTGTGGACGGCAACTTCAGCCTGTGCCAGAGTTCCAGCTTGCCCTTACTGATGGCCTGCCCGATAGATTCTGGACTTGTTTATTGGTTGATTCCCACATCTGTGTAAACCAATTCCTTCCAATAAATGTCTTAATATGTATCTCCTACTGGTATGTATATCCAGTTGAACTCTAATTAAAATAAACAAAGGTAAATTTCACCATTTATTGAAAAAATATTTGAAAAACTGTCAATAAATATTCAATAAGGACCTATCATATACCAGACATCACTTTAGATGCTGGGAATACAATGTTGAATAAGATCCTGTCCTCACAGAGATCAGAAATCTTTGAGGGAAAGAGATTAAAAATCTGTATTTGGGGACTTCCCTGGTGGTCCAGTGGTTAAGACTGCATGCTTCCATGCCTCTACTGCAGATTCAGTCCTTGGTGGGAGAACTAAGATCCTCCATGACTCACAGCACAGCCAAAAAAAAAAAACACAAAACCCCAAACTGTATGTGTTTGTATAATTTCAGGTACTATCGAATGCTTTGAAAAAAAATAAGGCAAAGTAAGGGGAGTGGGCAGGGTGGCAGGACAGGATAGGCAGAAAAGGCAAGATGTCTGGGAGAATGACATCTGAACAGATACCTACAGAAAATAAGGGAATGAGGACATGGGGGAAGAGGTATTCCAGACGTGGCAAATGCCAGTGTGCCAAGGTGAGAGCAAACGTGGGGTTTCCAAAAACAGGTTGGTGAATGGAGTAACAGGGGAAGAGTGGTATGAGATATGGTACCTGACAGTACATTGTTGAATGGGTAATTAATACTGAATGAAGGAATCTGAACTGTCTTGCTAACTAATACAGAGACCTGGCACATCATTTTGCCACTGAATTCTCAATGACAGATGCACCGTACAAGGGCAAGAAACATTGTCATTAATTATTCAGTTTAGGATGGCTATTTTCACTAGTTGAACTAAGAAACTGGCAGAAGGTAGAGCAAGGTGGGATGTCAGGACCAGAGAAATAGGGTTTGTGAAATAGGGTAAGGGATGTTCAGCAGATAGCAGTCATTAGGTCAATGACAGGTAATCTGTTTTAGGCAGGTATCAGAGTCAACCTAGATATGTTGGCAATTTTAACAACAGTTGCTATAGAGTACAAAGCTGGCAGTTTTTTATGTCACCCAAAGAAACCTATGAGGCACAGTGTTCTTTCCTAGTGATGGAAGGTACAAGATGCAATAGCATGTCCTTTACTTTGGAGGGGGTGTCCAGGCATGCCCTAGGCCACTACACCCCTAAAACAGTGGTTCTCAACTGGGAGTGATTATGTCTCCCAGGGTTATTTTGCAACGTCTAGAGATATTTTTGGTTGTCACAACCTAATTCTCTTTTACTAGAAGGTCCTCTCCACCTGACACTGACCCAGTGTCACTCCACCCAGGAAATCTCACCCAAGGAGTGAGATATAGATGGCATGCTTTGAAATTGCTGTGGTCCTAAAATACCAGAAACATCTATAACTACTCAATCCACTATGTATTGTAATTTTTTCTATGTGTCTTTCTCCCTGAACTGGATTGGGACACCTAAAGCAAGTTAAAGTGAGCAATTACTGGCGTCTAGAGCTCAGAGTCCTATGTTCCACCGGAAGGCTCCTCACAACAGAATTTTCTGACCCAGCATGTCAACAGTGCCACCACTGGGAAATCCTGCACTATAATAAACAAAGCAGACCTTAATTTTCATTGGGTTTGTCACCTACCCTCTGGAATATATGTTTTTCAAAAACCTCTAATATACCTACCATTTTGTGGTCATTTAGTCTGATTGACAAAATTAACACAATGCCCATCCATATAATGAATTGATATGACTTTCTGCTGTCTGGGTCCTTTAAGACTATATGTATTATGATAGTTATTATGAGAGACCATATTATGGAAGAAGTAACACAATCCAGGAGTCAAAATATATACACTTGTGCAGCTCAAGAAAGTGTTTTAAATCCTTGTTAGGAATGGAAAACAACTCTTTTCCTCAAATCAGTACCTGCTTACTATGTATTTGAGGTCATGTTAATCTCCTGTAGCTACATCTGGCACAGCAAACTGCAACTGGGGCTATTCCTTGGTTTAATGTGTGATAATTCACTGTCATCCTCCAGGGTCTGTGCAGCCTTTTGAAGGGCCAGACTCCAGTTTAGACATGATGGGGACCACAATCTTTGCATTCTTCAGGTCTTTAAGGCACTAATCTCTGCCATACTTCCTAGGCTATGAAAATGTTTCTTATCTGCTATCTTGGCAGAGTGTTCATTAGCCTTCCCCACTATGTTCTTATGCCACAGGCCAAGAAACCAATATGAGGGTTTAGCCAACTTTAACTATATTCATTCCAATTAAACATTGGGGAACCTGGGAAATGATACTTGGCACCATTAGCCAGATCTGGGCCCAGACTCCACTTTTGACCCTAGACTTCCACTCTTAACAGGGACCATTATGAAAATTTGGGTATCAATGTCAACTTGTAGTGTCCATAGGACTCAAAACATTTGGTTATTCCTCTTTCCCCAATGTACGCTTACCAGAGCAAATGATAGGGGTCTTTGAAGAAGTACTAGGGGATTCTTTAGCACATATTTACCATAATGTCACATGGTCCTACTTCCTGGGGATCTGTTTCAATCAAATAGTCTGAAATTAGAGTTCTACATCTGAAAGCTAGCTCATGTACAGAAACTATTAAAGGATCAATTAAAAAAAAAATTTACTGGAATAGCTGCCTTCAGCCTCCTGAAGAAATCCATCCTTGATTTCTCTTGGTTGTATAGAGTAAGCAACATCCTTGTAGGCTGCCCATCAATCTTGCCTCTAAGGACAGCCTGTTGGATTAACTGTCTCTGTATCTTTTCGCAGGTCAGGAGCCCCCATGCAGCCATTTCAACCTTATGCTAACTAAAATTGTACCCACCTTGCCTCTGAGGGTTAAACATCACCACTTGCCCTCTATTTTGGGATCCTATCATAGCCATTGCTCACATGGAAGTCAGCTATGTAACTTTTTCTGCTACCATCACCTAAGGCCTGTAAGAGACAGTCACCATGAGTAACAGGGCTGTGTTGAACCATACTGGGGTCTGAGGCAAAAGGAAAAATCAGTAATATCGATCCTGTCTTTATTTAAAATTTTGACATCTTGTTCATCTTGGAATTTTTTGCACTAATATTTAAATATCATTAAAATATTATCTTGGTTACTGAGCTTTTTGGCACCCCCTTACATTTTGAACCTGAGTCAAGTACCTCACTCACTTCACCTCAGTCCTTTCCAGTGATGCTGGTGCCCCTTTCACATTCCTTATTGCTTTAGTGAAGAGTGTCCTCTGAGCCTTCCTGTGGAGCATAGTCCTCTTCTGGAGCACAGTTTTCTGGGCTTAGTGTAGAATACCTACTCCAGCATACTCACTTCTCTGAGCCTTCCGATCCCTTCTTCCACCATGTTTCACAGTAGTTCTGCCATTTCTACAGCACTTCATGTGAGCCATCCTAGTAGAATGTTAGCACTGCCTCCCCAGATCCTAGTCGGGGTATTCCATATTATGGGATAGTACTCCCATGTCAATCAGTTCAGTTCAGTCACTCAATCATGTCCAACTCTGTGACCCCATGGACTGCAGCACGCCAGGCTTCCCTGTCCGTCACCATCTCCCAGAGCTTGCTCAAACTCATGTCCATCAAGTCGGTGATGCCATCCAACCATCTCATCCTCTGTCGTCCCCTTCTCCTCCCACCTTCAGTCTTTCCCAGCATCAGGGTCTTTTCCAATGAGTTAGTTCTTCGCATCAGATGGCCAAAGTATTGGAGTTTCAGCTTCAGCATCAGCCCTTCCAATGAATATTCAGGACTGATTTCCTTTAGGATGGACTGGTTGGATCTCCTTGCAGTCCAAGGGACTCTCAAGAGTCTTCTCCAACACCACAGTTTAAAAGCATCAATTCTTTGGCACTCAGCTTTCTTTATAGTCCAACTCTCACATCCATATATGACTACTGGAAAAACCATAGCTTTGACTAGATGGACCTTTGTTGCAAAGTAATATCTCTGCTTTTTAATATGCTGTCTAGGTTGGTCATAGCTTTTCTTCCAAGGAGCGAGCATCTTTTAATTTCATGGCTGCAGTCACGATCTGCGGTAAATCCTCCCTATCCATTACATTCTGCTACCCAGCCCTACCCCTTGATCTAAGGCCCCTCAGAATTTAGTTCTTTATGTCATCTTCCACCTCCTGGTGGTATATACTGGCTAGGTCCTTTGATTCTTTGAGGTGTCCCTTTCCTCCCATAGCAGGCTCAGCATTTCCTTGGTCAGGTGATATATGACTTAACCCAGTTATTGGTGTGTTGTCTAGGAAGTAAAGTTTCTGAGGGTAGCGCCTGACTTATAATAAGTCAACAGTTTTTGTATCTTCCTCAAGCAACGAGGGAGCACTAGCTTTTTCACAGGATTAGACCGCTTCCATAGGCCCAGAGGATTCAGGGGAATCTAGGATTTCAAGTCTCCTGAGTGCACTGACCCAGACGTCCTGGTTCAGTTTCTTAGGACTGAAATCCTTTCCAATTAGGGTCCTCACCTTGTATAAAATACATGTTGAGACTGAGTGTTTTGTCTACTTTTAGAGCTCTGCTATTCTTATTTAGTCCTGGACCTGACATCAGCCTTTTTGGCTCTCTGGCTGGAGACAGAGACAATGACACTCTCTTTATATACTACCAAAAAATGATACCCTCCAGCCTTAACACTTAACCTTTTCTTAGTGACTAACCTCAGCCTTTCAGTGTCTGTCTCCCAATATCTCAACAGGAGCTATTAGTCACCAGTGAGAGGGTCCTCATTACCAGCCAGACTGCAGGTGATCCAGATCTGAAAAATCCCATTTTAGAGTCTGCTTTCTTGGATCACAGGTTGGGCTCCCTATGAAGCAGGCGCTGAGATGGAAATTGGAAGAAGGAATCAGAACTGGGCAGGAGGAGCTGAACTACGACCCAGTTGCAAACAAAGACCTCAATTATATGGGGAACTCTGGAGATAGGATGGCCTTTTAGAGTTGTTCTAAATTGGGGCAAGGAGTTGGGCCTTTATACTCCCAAATCAACATGACTTTGGATGTGAGTTTCCCCAAGCAAAGGGCATGACCTTGGAAGATGCAGCTCTCTTTTAACTACAAACAATACCCATAGAGCTGTCACCAAAAGAACTCCCCACAGCTCTAGTTATGAAGGGAGAGAGAAAGGAATCTGGGCAGCCTATATCATCCACTACAAGCAAACATGTCTTCCATGAAATAACAATAACGCAGCCAGATAGAGGATGACATTATCCTCTAAGAATATGAGCCTCAAAGAAGCTTGGGCTTTCACAAAAATGTGAATAAATAATGATCTGAAAGCAGTAGTGAGGAGTGAGGGAGACAACAGTCCTAGATCGGGACTGGTCACCAGAAAGACCAAGTCGTAATTAGAAGCTTAAAATTTTCTGCCATCCAACTTCTCACTTCTTCAAAAAGGGCAGAGGGGCTGGAAGTGGAGTTAATTGATCATGCCTATTTGACTAAACCTCCACAAAATTCCAACAGTATGAGATTCAGAGAAGTTCCAGGTTGGCAAACACATCCAGACTAGGAAGGTAGCACACACCAGCTCTGTGAGGACAGAATCTCTTGTGCTTGAGACCCTCTGGGACCTCACTCTATGTGTCTCTTCATCTGTATCCTTTATCATAGCCTTTAATAAACTGGTTACTGCATTTCCCTGAGTTCTATGAACCTCTGAAAAAAATTAATCGATTCTGAGTAGAGAGTTATGGGAACCCCTGATTTGTAGCCAAATGGGACAGAAGTTGTGGCTTAACCTGGGAACCTACTGCTTGTAACTGGCATCCAAAGTAGGGTAGGTGCAGTCTTGAAGGACTGAGCCCTTAACCTGTGGGATCCAACACTATCTCCAGGTAGATAATGTGAGAACTGAGCTAAACTGTAAGACATGCAGCTGGTGTGACAGAGAATTACTTGGTGTGGGAAAAACCTCCACATGTTTGGTGACAAGAAGTGAATTGTTTTGTGTGAGTAGCAAAGGAGACACACAGAAGAAATACATAGGGGGGAAACTGAGTTTTTCTAATTCACTATCTGTTGACTTTCCCTCTGATGATGCACAAACTTAACTTTGATGAAGTTTTTTTGTCTTCTTTAGTCTTTTGATGCACAAACAACTTTGATGAAGTCCAGTTTACCTTTTTTTTTCTTCTGTTGCTTGAGCATTTGGTGTCATATCCAATAAATCACTACCAAATCTAATATCATGAATAATTTAGTTCTGATTCCAAAAAACAATGTACATTATAAATTATTCAAAATAGTGCCCCCCAAAAGATATAAAATGAAAAGTAAAAGCCTTACCTCATGTCTCATTCCCCAAAGGTTAAGCATGATTTATGCATTCATTGATTAATGTTATGCATATACAAACACACTCGATATATATATTATTTAATTTTTACACCCAATTCTTAAAGGGAAGACTGTTTAAGAAGGGGGATATTGGCAGAAATTACATACTCTAAAATCACAAATTATTCCAAAAAGGAAAGAGCTCAAACATAAAGATGTTAATATGAAAAATCAGACTTTAAAAAAGTCAAAACACGATAGGAGGCCTCCAAAGAAAATTAAGTTGGGAGCTTCTGGGCCAGTAAATACATGGGACTGGGAAGAGTGGCACACTCAGAGATGATGCTTCACGCCCCTGCCCACATGCCTTGCCCCATACACTTCTTTCACCTGACTTTATAGTCCTGAGTAATATCCTTCTATATATAAACTGATAATCTAAGGATATACTAAGTAAAGTGAATGTTAGGAATGTGGAAAGTGCCTTGAAGAACGGCAGGAGAGAGATACTATAACAAGACTGCCTTATCTCTGAACATATCATAAAGACTATATCAATAAATGGTTTGAAGTATAGTTGACCTTTTCACTGCTGCACGGGCTTTTCTCTAGTTGTGCTGCGTGGACTTATTGTGGTGGCTTCTCTTGTGCAGCTACAAGTTCTAGGGCGTTTGGGCTTCAATAGTTGTGGCCTGAGGGCTCAACAGTTGTAGTACAGAGGTTTAGCTGCTCTGAGGCATGTAGGATCTTACCAGATTAGGGATCAAACACATATCTCCTGCATTGGCAGGCAAATTCTTAAACACTGAACCACCAAGGAAGCCCCAAAAGTTGATTTATTATTAAATTCTCAGAGCTGTGCAGCTAATTGTGTTTCTTTTTGTTTGGGATCTTTATTTTTCCCAACATGGTATTTCTGAACTCATCTATTCTTAAATTGAATACCACATAATTTACTTCTTATAAATAGGTGAAAACAAAAATGTAATCAAGCATTAAAACATTCTCTGAATGGATACCATGATCCAATTCTTCTATTTTTTCTCTCAAGAATGCAAAATAGACTTCTACATAAGAAAGGTATGTTAATATTTTAAAATTAAAGTTGTAACAGTATCAGGACACTATCCAAAGAGTAAATCAAGTGCATAATTACATTTTATTAATTAAATCTAGGATTGTCTACTGAATTCCAATTTATTAAATCTATTGTGCCCTCGTAAATAAAACTGCTAAAAGTTAATTAACAAAGATTAACCATGTAGATTAATACATAGTTAATGTATTAACTTTAGCTACAAAGATTAACTTGTAGCTATGTAACTTTTAAGCTATGGAGTTTTTTAAAAATACTAATTACCAATTTTAAGTGCTGCCAACTATAGCAACTTTAACAGGTACTTTTGTTTGTTCATGTAATTATTTTATTGTGCTTTGCATTTCCAAGCAGTTTTCCCGTATTTGGTTGGCATTTTGGAACTTGGATTTCAAGTAAATTTCCAACATTCCCCAAAATGATAAATCTGTCTACTGTGTCTAAACTGTGCAAGCAACATGGCTTATGCCACAACAGCTTTCTTTCCTTTCACTTAGGGAGAGAAATCTAGCACTCCGGTAGAGTATGCCCCTACGTCCAAGGAGTGGTGGCTGCGCGGGTGCATGAGGGCTGAGAGGAGCTACTCCACATTCAAGGTCAGGAGGGGCGGTGGTGAGGATATACCCCTCATCCAAGGTAAGGAGCAGCGGCTGCACATTGCTGGAGCAGCCATGAAGAGACACCCCATGTCCAAGGTAAGAGAAACCCAAGTAAGACGGTAGGTGTTGCGAGAGGGCATCAGAGGGCAGACACACAAACCATACTCACAGAAAACTAGCCAATCCAATCATACAAACCACAGCCTTGTCTAACTCAATGAAATTAAGCCATGCCATGTGGGGCCACCCAAGACGGGTGAGTCATGGTGGAGAGGTCTGACAGAATGTGGTCCACTGGAAAAGGGAATGGCAAACCACTTCAGTATTCTTGCCTTCAGAACCCCATGAACAGTATGAAAAGGCAAAATGACAGGATACTGAAAGAGGAAATCCCCAGGTCGGTAGGTGCCCAATATGCTACTGGACATCAGTGGAGAAATAACTCCAGAAAGAATGAAGGGATGGAGTCAAAGCAAAAACAATACCCAGTTATGGATGTGACTGGTGATAGAAGCAAGGTCCGATGCTGTAAAGAGCAATATTGCACAGGAACCTGGAATGTCAGGTCCATGAATCAAGGCAAATTGGAAGTGGTCAAACAGGAGATGGCAAGAGTGAACGTCGACATTCTAGGAATCAGCAAACTAAAACGGACTGGAATGGGTGAATTTAACTCAGATGACCATTATATCTACAACTGTGAGAAGGAATCCCTTAGAAGAAATGGAGTAGCCATCATGGTCAACAAGAGAGTCCAAAATGCAGTACTTGGATGCAATCTCAAAAATGACAGAATGATCTCTGTTCATTTCCAAGGCAAACCATTCAATATCACAGTAATCCAAGTCTATACCCCAACCAGTAATGCTGAAGAAGCTGAAGTTGAATGGTTCTATGAAGACCTACAAGACCTTTTAGAACTAACACCCAAAAAAGATGTCCTTTTCATTATAGGGGACTGGAATGCAAAAGTAGGAAGTCACGAAACACCTGGAGTAACAGGCAAATTTGGCCTTGGAATACGGAATGAAGCAGGGCAAAGGCTAATAGAATTTTGCCAAGAAAATGCACTGGTCATAGCAAACACCCTCTTGCAACAACACAAGAGAAGACTCTACACATGGACATCACCAGATGGTTGACATGGAAATCAGACTGATTATATTCTTTGCAGCCAAAGATGGAGAAGCTCTATACAGTCAGCAAAAACAAGACTAGGAGCTGACTGTGGCTCAGATCATGAACTCCTTATTGACAAATTCAGACTTAAATTGAAGAAAGTCAGGAAAACCACTAGACCATTCAGGTATGACCTAAATCAAATCCCTTATGATTATACAGTGGAAGTGAGAAATAGATTTAAGGGACTAGATCTGATAGAGAGAGTGCCTGATGAACTATGGATGGAGGTTCGTGATATTGTACAGGAGACAGGTATCAAGACCATCCCCATGGAAAAGAAATGCAAAAAAGCAAAATGGCTGTCTGAGGAGGCCTTAAAAATAGCTGTGAAAAGAAGAGAAGCGAAAAGCAAAGGAGAAAAGGAGAAAAGGAAAGATATAAGCATCTGAATGCAGAGTTCTAAAGAATAGCACCCACTCCAGTACTCTTGCTTGGAAAATCCCATGGACGGAGGAGCCTGTTAGGCTGCAATCCATGGGGTCGCTAAGAGTTGGACACGACTGAGTGACTTCACTTTCACTTTTCACTTTCATGTATTGGAGAAGGAAATGGCAGCCCACTGCAGTGTTCTTGCCTGGAGAATCCCAGGGACGGGCAAGCCTGGTGGGCTGCCGTCTATGGGGTCGCACAGAGTCGGAAACGACTGAAGTGACTTAGCATAGCAAAGAATAGCAAGGAGAGATAAGAAAGCCTTCCTCAGCGATCAATGCAAAGAAAGAGAGGAAAACAACAGAATGGGAAAGACTAGAGATCTCTTCAAGAAAATTAGAGATACAAAGGGAACATTTCATGCAAAGATGGGCTCGATAAAGGACAGAAATGGTATGGACATAACAGAAGCAGAAGATATTAAGAAGAGGTGGCAAGAATACACAGAAGAACTGTACAAAAAAAATCTTCACGACCAAGATAATCATGATGGTGTGATCACTCATCTAGAGCCTTACATCCTGGAATGTGAAGTCAAGTGGGCCTTAGAAAGCATCACTACGAACAAAGCTAGTGGAGGTGATGGAATTGCAGTTGAGCTATTTCAAATCCTGGAAGATGATGCTGTGAAAGTGCTGCACTCAATATGCCAGCAAATTTGGAAAACTCAGCAGTGGGCACCAGACTGGAAAAAGTCAGTTTTCATTCCAATCCCAAAGAAAGGCAATGCCAAAGAATGCTCAAACTACCACACAATTGCACTCATCTCACACGCTAGTAAAGTAATGCTCAAAATTCTCCAAGCCAGGCTTCAGCAATACGTCAACCCGGAACTTCCAGATGTTCGAGCTGGTTTTAGAAAAGGCAGAGGAACCAGAGATCAAATTGCCAACATCTGCTGGATCATGGAAAAAGCAAGCGAGTTCCAGAAAAACATCTATTTCTGCTTTATTGACTATGTCAAAGCCTTTGACTGTGTGGATCCCAAGAAACTGTGGAAAATTCTGAAAGAGATGGTAATACCAGACCACCTGACCTGTTTCTTGAGAAACCTATATGCAGGTCAGGAAGCAACAGTTAGAACTGGACATGGAACAACAGACTGGTTCCAAATAGGAAAAGGAGTATGTCAAGGCTGTATATTGTCACCCTGCTTATTTAACTTATATGCAGAGTACATCATGAGAAATGCTGGGCTAGAAGAAGCACAAGCTGGAATCAAGATTGCTGGGAGAAATATCAATAACCTCAGATATGCAGATGACACCACCCTTATGGCAGAAAGTGAAGAAGAACTAAAGAACCTCTTGTTGAAAGTGAAAGAAGATAGTGAAAAAGTTGGCTTAAAGCTCAACCTGCAGAAAACGAAGATCATGGCATCTGGTCCCATCACTTCATGGGAAATAGATGGGGAAACAGTGTCAGACTTTATTTTTTTGGGCTCCAAAATCACTGCAGATTCTGATTGCAGCCATGAAATTAAGACGCTTGCTGCTTGGAAGCAAAGTTATGACCAACCTAGATAGCATATTCAAAAGCAGAGACATTACTTTGCCAACAAAGGTCCGTCTAGTCAAGGCTATGGTTCTTCCAGTGGTCATGTATGGATGGGAAAGTTGGACTGTGAAGAAAGCTGAGTGCCGAAGAATTGATGCTTTTGAACTGTGGTGTTGGAGAAGACTCTTCAGAGTCCTTTGGACTGCAAGGAGGTCCAACCAGTCCATTCTAAAGGAGATCAGTCCTGGGTGTTCTTTGGAAGGAATGATGCTAAAGCTGAAACTCCAATACTTTGGCCACCTCATACAAAGAGTTGACTCATTGGAAAAGACTCTGATGCTGGGAGGGATTGGGGGCAGGAGGAGAAGGGGACGACAGAGGATGAGATGGCTGGATGGCATCACCGTCTCAATGGACATGAGTTTGGGTGAACTCCGGGAGTTGGTGATGGACAGGGAGGCCTGGCGTGCTGCAATTCAGGGGGTTGTAACGAGTCGGACACGACGGAGAGACTGAACTGAACTGAACTGAACAGAGGTGTCCATGTGGTCAGCCCCCAATAAAAGTCCTGACACTGCACTGAATCTCTGATTCTCAGCTTCTCTCAGTTCAGTTCAGTCACTCAGTCGTGTCTGACTCTTTGCGACCTCTTAGACTGCAGCACGCCAGGCCTCCCTGTCCATCACCAACTCCTGGAACTTACTCAAACTTATGTCCATTGAGTCAGTGATGCCATCCAACCATCTCATCCTCCGTCATCCCCTTCTCTTCCTGCCTTCAATCTTTCCCAGTATCAGGGTCTTTTCAAATGAGTCAGTTCTTTGCATCAGGCGCCAAAGTACTGGAGTTTCAGCTTCTGCATCAGTCCTTCCAATGAATACTCAGGACTGATTTCCTTTAGGATGGACTGGTTGGATCTCCTTGCAGTCCAAGGAACTCTCAAGAGTCTTCTCTAACATCACAGTTCAAAAGGATCAAGTAGTTGGCAACATTTCACACATGTTGTCAGAAATTGTATCACCTTAGTTCTCCAATCTCTGTTTAACAACGTCTTTATATTAAATTTCCTGTTAAAAATGACTAGTATAATTTAACTGATTGGTTCCTAACACAACCATATCAGTCAGGACAAACTGTCCAGTTAATCCCCTTTGACAGTCGATTTTTATTGGAAACTAACACCTATAATTACACCAATCTCTCATTCAGTAATCCAGTTCTGATTCAGTCAAGGAAGATGTTCTTTCAACCAAAATTTTCTCAAAGATAATCCCTGTAAGAGATCATTGAGAGTGCTGGGAAGATTATGCTACTGATCAAAAAGGTCCCAGTAATAAGATTATGTTAACTTTGAAACCTTGTTTTATTTATTTCAGGGAAGAAATATTTACAAGTGATGTTTAAAAATTTTAAAGTCTTAATCTGTGGTTAAAATTCATCCTGTATTTGTTTTGACCAAAGGGTTGCTTAAAAACAGTATTAATACAAAGTCATAGCCATGCCTATTTATCTGAAGCCCTTACGGTTCTGTTCAATCTATATTAAGGGTTCTGAAGTAAGGAAAAGGTCAAAGCATATTTCTATATAGAAGTGAATCAGGAAAATGTCACTTGTAAAGATGGATAAAGAAGATGTGGTACATATATACAATGGAATATTAGTGAGCTATTAAAAAGAATAAAATAATGCTATTTGCAGCAATATGGATGGACCTAGAGACTGTCATACTGAGTGAAGTTAGAGAAGAAATACCATTGTATGGCATCCCTTATATGTGTAATCTAAAAAGAAATGATACAAATGAAGTTGCTTACAAAACAGAAACAGACAAAGACTTTGAGAATGAGCTTATGGTTATGGGGAAGAGGGGAAGGAGGGGAGAAAGGATAGTTAGGGAGTTTGGGATGGGCTTGTACACTGTGCTATACTTAAAATGGATAATCAACAAGGATTTACCGTATAGCACATGGAATTCCGCTCAACATTATGCGGCAGCCTGGATGGGAGGGAAGTTTAGGGGAGAATGGATACATGTATATGTATGGCTAAGTCCCTTAATTGTTCACCTGAAAGTATCAGAAAACTGTTTGTTAACCAGCTATACCCCAAAACAAAACAAAAAGTTAAAAAATTAAAAAAAGTTAAAAACATACACATGTATATGTGAGTGTGTGTGTGTGTACAGATACAGAAATATTCAGAGATTTCAAACATCCAGAAAAACTAGATACAATACTATTACAAATTCCTAATTACACTTATCCAGTCCAATAATTATCAACAAATGATCAATTTTGTTTTATATACTCTATTCCTCTACCCTCACTGGATCATTTCAAAGTAAAACACAAACATATTTTACCTCTAATCTTCAGTATGAATCTTTACTAAAGTAGGTATTTCAGTTGAATTTCCCAGTCTTGTATGTTTCTTTAATATTTGGTTTGTTCAAAATAAAATGTAAATAATGCCTCTTAAATCTTGTAAGTCTACAACAACCCCCCTACCCCCAATCTTCCTAATTTGACATTTATTTGAAGAAATTGGGTCATTTGTCCTACAGAATTTCCCATATTCTGTATTTGGCAGATTGTAGGGTGTCATTTAACATGTTCTTCTATCCCCCGTTTAATCTGGCATATCCACAAGCTTGACCAGATTCATCTTCAATTATTTTGGCGATAACATGTAATAGGTGGTGGTGTATCAGATATATTTTTGGCAGCGTAGTTGGTTTGAATTCTGAATTAATGCTTCCCACAGATGTCTGCTGAGTTTTAATATACTACAGATCTTTTCCTATTGTCAAAACAAATTTGTTTTTTGCCTACAATATATGGAAGCACCGTCATCTACTAAAACTGAACCAGAGTTTCTTATCACCTTTAAGCTTCTGACATATAACTCTATCCTTTGCTAAGAAGTCAGATGAGTACCATACACTGTCATCTGTCACAAAGATTCCTTTATTTGCCTTAAACAAAATCTTGGGGGAAGTGCAGGGGAGAACGATTCAATTGAATGAGCCAATTCAGTAGATATTTTCTTATGTCTGAGAAGAGTTCTATGAGAAAATGCTTGGTGAATTTAACAAAAGAAACCCTTCTATTAGATTCACGAGTAAATCATGTATTATGTTGAAAAATACATTTAATAGGCCATTTAGGAAGATCCCCTGGAGAAGGAAATGGCAACTCACTCCAGTATCCTTCCCTGAAGAATCCCATGGACAGAGGAGCCTGGTAGGCTACAGTCCACAGGGTCGCCAAGAGTCAGACACTACTGAACAACTTCACTTTCACTTTAGTTTTAACAATGGGCTTCCGAGGTAGCTCTAGTGGTAAAGAACCCACCTGCCAATGTAGGAAATGTAAGAGACGTGGGTTTGATCCGGGTCAGGAAGATCCCCTGGAGGAGGGCACAGCAACCTAGTATATCTAGTACATTCTTGCCTGAAGAATCCCATACAGGAAACTGGTGGGCTATGGCCCACAGGGTCACAGAACTGGACATGACTGAAACGACTTAGCATGCGCACACAGACTAGTCAACAATTTTGTAGGATGCAGCAATAGAACCACCTCAATCAACAATTACATCCTGTGTTGAACTGAAAACTGCTTGACATACTCTGTAGCTGGGGATCTGAACTCACACCACAAAGCATCTAGTAAGGGGTAACTGCAAGGAAAGACCTATATGACTTTCTAGAACTAACACAAAAAAAACATGTCCTTTTCATCAGAGGGGACTGGAATGCAAAAGTAGACAGTCAAAAGATACTTGGAGTAATGGGCAAGTTTGACTTTGGAGTACAAAGTGAAGCAGGGCAAAGGCTAACAGAGTTTTGCAAGAGAATGCACTGGTGATAGCAAACACCCTCTTCCAACAACACAAGAGACGACTCTACACATGGACATCACAGATGGTCAATACTGAAATCAGATTGATTATATTCTTTACAGTTGAAGATGGAGACACTCTATACGGCCAGGAAAAAAAAAACTGGGAGCTGACTGTGGTTCAGATCATGAACTCCCAATCACCAAAGTCAGACTTTAATTGAACAAAGTGGGGAAAACCACTAGGCCATTCAGATATGACCTACATCATATCCCTTACAATTATACAGTGGAAGTGACAAAAAGATTCAAGGGATTAGATCTGGTAGAGTGCCTGAAGAATTATGGACGGAGATTCGTGACACTGTACAGGAGAAAAAGAAAGGCAAAATGGTTGTCTGAGGAGGCCTTAATGAATAGCTGAGAAAAGAAGAGAAGTGAAAGGCAAAGGAGAAAAAGAAAGATACACCCATTTGAATGAAGAGTTCCAAAGAATAGCAAGGGGAGATAAGAAAGTCTTCCAACTAAAGTGATCAATGCAAAGAAATAGAGGAAAACAACAGAATGCAAAAGACAAGATCTCTTCAAGAAAATTAGAGATACCAAGGGAATATTTCATGCAAAGATGGGTACAATAAAGGACAGAAATGTTATAGGCCTAACAGAAGCAGAAGATATTAAGAGGGGGCAAGAATACACAGAAGAATTATACAAAAAAGATATTAATGACTCAGATAACCACAATGGTGTGATCACTCACTTAGAGTCAGACATCCTGGAGTTTACAGTCAAGTGGGCCTTAGGAAACACCACTACGAACAAAAATAGCAGAGGTGATGGAATTCCAGCTGAGCTATTTCAAATCATCTTTTAAGATGATCCAGTTAAAGTGCTGCACTCAATATGCCAGCAAATGTGGAAAACTCAGCAGTGGCCACAGGACTGGACAAGGTCAGTTTTCATTCTAATCCCAAAGAAAGGCAATGCCAAACAATGTTCAGACTACCGCACAATTGCACTCATTTCACATACTAGCGAAGTAATGCTCAAAATTCTCCAAGCTAGGCTTCAACAGTATGTGAACTGAGAACTCCCAGATGTTTAAGTTAGACTTAGAAAAGGCAGAGGAACCAGAGATCAAATTGCCAACATCTGGTAGATCATAGAAAAAGCTAGAGAATTCCAGAAAGATATCTACTTCTGCTTCACTGATGATAAAACCTTTGTGCAGATTACAACAAAGTGTGGAAAATTCTTAAAGAGATGGGAGTACCTGACCACCTTATCTGCCTCTTGAGAAACCTGTATGCAGGTCAAGAAGCAATAGTTAGAACCAGACATGAACAACAGACTGGTTCCAAATTGGGAAAGGTGTATGTCAAGGCTGAATATTGTCACCCTGCTTATTTAACTTACAGGCAGAGTACATCATGCAAAATGCCGGGCTAAATGCAGCACAAGCTGGAATCAAGATTGCTGGGAGAAATATCAGTAACGTCAGCAATGCAGATGACACCACACTTATGGCAAAAAGCAAAGAGAACTAATGAGTCTCTTGATGAAAGTGAAAGTGGAGAGTGAAAAAGCTGGCTTAAAACTCAATATTAAGAAAACTAAGATCATGGCATCTGGTCCCATTACTCCTTGGCAAATAGATGGGAAAGCATTGCAAACAGTGACAGAATTTATTTTCCTGGGCTCCAAAATCACTGCAGATGATGACTACAGCCATGACATTAAAAGATGCTTGCTCATTGGAAGAAAAGTTATGACCAACTTAGACAGCATATTAAAAAGCAGAGACATTACTTTGCCAACAAAGGTCCATCTAGTCAAAGCTACGGTTTTCCAGAAGTCATGTATGGGTGTGAAGGTTGAACCATAAAGAAGGCTGAGTGCCGAAGAACTGCTGCTTTTGAAGTGTGTATTGGAGAAGACTCTTGAGAGTCCCTTGCACTGCAAGATCAACCTAGTCAATCCTAAAGGAAATCAACCTTGAATATTCATTGGAGGGACTGATGCTGAAGCTGAAACTCCAATACTTTGACATACTGATGCGAAGAGCCAACTCATTAGAAAAGACTCTGATGCTGGGAAAGATTGAAGGCAGGAGGAAAAGGGGACAGAGGATGGGATGACAGAGGATGAGATGGTTGGATGGCATCACTGACTCAATGGACATGACTCTGATCAAGCTCCAGGAGATGGTGAAGAACACAGAAGCCTGGCGTGCTGCAGTCCATGGTGTCCGCAGAGTCAGACATGACTGAACGACTGAACAACAGCTGCGATGAACAAAGCAAGAGTATAAAATAATAATCATACAGATACACAAAAGCTGGAATATCTATGTTAATGTAAATCAGATCAAGTCATCTCAAATGACTTCCCTTTACACTTAGAATAAAATCCAAAGATGGCACCATGGCCTCCCAGATACTATGAAAAAGCCCTCACTACCTCTGACCTCATTTTCTACCACTCTCACCCTCACTGACTGTAATACAAAGCCCTTGCTTCTCATAAAACAGGGCAAGACTGTTTCTGTCTGAGGCCTTTGCACTTGCTGTTCCCTTCCCAAATATTCACATAGTTCACCTCCTAACTTCATTTAAGCCCGTTCAGTATCACCTTCTCAGAGGCCCACCAGACCACCTTATATAAAACAGCACCCCACTTTAGCCCTCTCCATCTGCTTTTCATACTTTTTCCTACAGCATATGATTATCTGACACTGTATTAATTGAATGAAAATTTATTTTACCTACTCTAGATTAGAAGCTCTATGATAGTAGGCTTTTGTTTATTTTTCCAGCACCTAAAACAGCGGAGAGTGAGTACTCAATAACTATGTTTATTTCATTTAGTCAGCTACAATTTCTCAAAACTGTGTGCAGTTAAGTATTGACAGTATGGCTATCCTCACTTTACAGTTTACAAGAAACTATGGCATATAAAAGTTAAATAAGGACCTAAGAACAAAGCGAGAACAAATGTCAAGACTAGATGAATGATTCCTGAAATGGGTGAATGTAAGCAAAATCCGAATGGAAGCAAAATTTGGGCTGAGGGAAACCCAAACCATACATGAACACCAGTTAAAATGTTGGCCACACAGAAAGAAGGCAAACAGAACCGAGTCTCTTCTCTACGGCCATAACCTTATTATATTGCTCTCATAACAACCTCACGGGGTAAAGACAGCAGGTACATTCATTAACAGCAAGACTGACGCCACACTTGGCAGACGGCAGGGGTGGCAGGTCCACCCCAGCACTCACCGCTTCGTACAGTTACATAATCGATACTCAGAACCTCGAGCTTCCTCCCGCCCCTGCGCTGGGCTCACGTGGCTGGCCTCGCGACCGGAAGCAGCCTCAAGAGAACCACGGCGGTTGGTGAATCGAGGAACAGTTCCTGAGCTGGAGCAGGGGTGAGCGGTCACGGTAATTCTTACGTCAGAGCGCGGCGGGAACTGAACACCCGCCAGCCTAGAGGGATTCGTCCACCCGGCTCTGCGGTCCCTCTGATTGGCCGGCTGGATGACGTAGCCCGTTTACAGGGGGCTCTGTGGCAGTGGGAGTGTGCGTCAGCTTTGCGTAATCAGAGAGAGGGGAAAATGGGGCGTGTCTGACCGCTCAGGGGGCCCGCTGATTGGCTGGAGGGCGGCGGCGCCGGGTGGCCCGGGCCGCCGGAGGAGGGCGGTGCCGTGGGCCTGATCCGGGTTTACTGGCGACCGGCTTCAGGAGGATGATCATGGCAGCTCGGATAGGTCAAAAAGCCCTGAAAAAGGTGGTCTCGGGATGCTGTCCGAAGTCCGCGGCAGCCGCCAGAGCCCCGGCTCCAGCGCAGGTGCCTGCGAGGAACGTCAGGTAATGAACAACGGGGGGCGCCGCAGCGAGGGTAATTTCTCCCTCCGTACGGCCTGTTGAGCAAGGGGACCCGGGACATTTGCGGTGAGGCAACCCACTCCAGTACCTTTGCCCGGAAAATCCCATGGACAGAGGAGCCCCGTAGGCTATACAGTCCATGGGGGTCCAAAGAGTCGGACACGACTGAGCCATTTCACTTTTAGGCGTATCGGATGCGTTTCCGCGTCTATGTAGACAAAGGGCCTACTATTGCCTTCGGCGAGTGACGGACTCAGGCCCCTTCTCGCCGCCCCCTTGGCCGGAGGGTCGCCAGCCTGTTCAGGCCGCTCCGTCTTGTGTTGTGGTTCCCAGCCCTCGCGAGAAGCGGTGAATCCTTCCGCTCAGCGACTTGGAAGCAGCTGATGAAGCCACTTGATGGGGCGGGGAGGTGCCTTTGGGCTCTTCCGGTCTCCTCCCCTACGGCCTACTGCTGCTGTTCTCCGGAAGTTATAACTGCGGTGCGGGAGTTGGGGGTTGATGGATGTGGGAGTTTGTGGCCTGTCAGCGAGTCCCCTTTTGTTCCTTCAGGGTGTACGATGGCCAGAGGTGCTTTCCCCAGTTTCTGGTAGCGGTCTTTGCCCACCCCCGTTCCCACTTTGGTGCTAGCTAAACTAAACCGAAGCCGAAGTAGGGGACTTGGATTTTTTTTTTTTTCCCTCCTATTTTAAGTTAGCAGTCCTGTAACCTTGACTCAAGAGTCTGCCTTCGATTTTCCAGGTTTTTTTTTGGTAGATAATGGAAGAGGAGACATGAAATTTTCCATATTTCCACCAGTTTCCTTTTATTAATGACACGTCAATAAATTATGCTCGAAATTTTTTTTTTAATTCTTAACATTTATATTCTATGCTCGAAAATTAAAGTTAACTTTTAAAATTAATTCAATAGTAATCTGTACGGGATGGAGGGAGAAAACACAAATCTGCTTGAGCTCCTTCCAGGACATTTAGAGTCAATAAATTTTTTAAAATATCAACAACCCAATTAACTCTAAATCCTTTTAGACATTTTTTGGTCGAAACTGAAATAAAATCATCTCACATCCTTCACTCTTGCTTTAGGAAATAGCTTTAAAAAGTTCCAAGCAGAACACTTTATCATACTTTACTGCTGTATTGCTCTTATAAAATGCTGGCTGTTACTTTTGAGAAAAAAATTGCTTTAATGATCAAATTAAGGTTTAAATTTCAGTCTATTTACTGTTTATGATAATGAAAAGGGAGATAATTTATAAATTCATTGCAAGGCTGATTCTGGCCTTTATTGTAATACAGTATTTAGGATGTAGTACTGGAAGTTTAGTGACCAAAAAACTGCCCTTCTTATGTTCAGTTTTCATTCTATGGTTTAAACATGTGTATGACTGTAAGGTTCTCATATTGTAGCTGAAGACATACTATTTATGATAAAGTATGAAGATGGATGTGCTGTCCAGGACATTGTAACCATAATAGGCAAACTGATCAGAAAACTCCTATTGTGCTCAGTCGTGTCCGACTGTTTGTGACCCCAATAGACTGTCACTTGGTCATTTTTCCTCCACCCACATAGCATGTTACATCTTACTTCCATCTCTAGTTCACTATTGCCTTCTCTCTCATTCTGTTTTTTTTTTTTTTGCACTAGTTATTGCTGTTCTGTCTTTTAAGTCATGTCCAACTCTTTGCGACTTCATCAACTGTAGCATGCCAGGCTCCTCTGTCCTCCACTGTCTCCTGAACTTTGCTCAAACTCATGTCCATTGAGTCCGTGATGCTATCTAACCATCTCATCCTCTGCTGCCCTCTTTTCTTTTTGCCGTCAATCCTTCCCAGCATCAGGGTCTCTTCTGATAAGTGGACTCTTCACATCAGGTGGCCAAAGCATTGGAGTTTCAGCTTTAGCATCAGTCCTTCCAGCAAATATTCAGGGTTTATTTCCTTTAGGATTGACTGGTTTGATCTCCTTACAGTCCACCCCTGATCTTCTTACTGAATAGCCCCAATTTCCTCAATCATTCTTTAACTCAGTTTTCTCTTCCAGCCACACTATGGGATGTCAGTGTCCTTAAAGAAGTTTTATTTATACGTAAATCATATTTTATATGAATCAAATGTTATATATAACATGAGATTTCACCAGGCCACTCCCTTCTCTGTTAAAAAAATAACCTGAAGACTTGATTTAATGAAATATTATTCTCTTAGGTGGAACACTTTAAGAGCATCTCATTGGGAATAAATCCCAAATTGCTTTATACTGACCAGTAGTCCCCAGCATAATCCAGCTCCAGCCTCTTTAACAGTTATTTCATTGTGCTCTTGCCCTGGCTTGCTATACTGCTTCTGCACTGTTAATCTTTTTGAGAGTCTGGATGCTGCCAGGCTCTTCCCTACTACTTGGAATGGTTTGTATCTACCTCTCCTCCTCCCATGTACAGACACACACATATGTGTGTATGAGAGAGAGATCTTATATATGTGTACACACACATTATGTACATACATACGTATTTCACCCTTTACATGGCTGCTGTTGTTCAGTTGCTCAGTGGGGTCTGATTCTTTGCAACCCCATGGGCTGCAGCACGCCAGGGTTCCCTATTCTTTACCATCTCCCAGAATTTGCTCAAACTCATGTCCATTGAGCCAGTGATGCCATCCAACCATCTCATTCTCTGTTATCCTCTTCTCCTGCCTTCAATCTTTCCCAGCATCAGGATTTTTTTCCAGTGAGTTGGCTCTTCGCATCAGGTGGCCAAAGTATTGGAGCTTCAGCTTCAGCATCAGTCCTTCCAATGAATATTCAGGGTTGATTTCCTTTAGTATTGACTGGTTTGATTTCCTTGGAGTCCAACGTACTTTAAAGAGTCTTCTCCAGCACCACAGTTCAAAAGCATCAATTCTTCAGTGCTCAGCCTTTTTTATTTTCCAGCTCTCACATCTGTACATGACTACAAAAACCATAGCTTTGACTATACATACCTTTGTAGACAAAGTAATATCTCTGCTTTTTAATATACTGTGTAGGTTTGTCATAGTTTTTCTTCCAAGGAGCAAGTGTCTTTTAATTTCATGGTTTCATTCATCACCCACAGTGATTTTTGAGCCCAAGAAAATAAAGTCTGTCACTGTTTCTATTGCTTCCCCATCTATTTGCCGTGAAGTGATGGGACCACATGCCATGATCTTAGTTTTTTGAATGTTGAGTTTTAAGCCAGAGTTTTCACTCTCCTCTTTTACCTTCATCAAGAGGCTCTTTAGTTCCTCTTCGCTTTCTGCCATAAGGGTGGTATCATCTGCATATCTGACATTATTGACGTTTCTCCCGGCAATCTTGATTCCAGCTTATGCTGCATCCAGCCCAGCATTTTGCATGATGTACTCTGCATATAAGTTAAATAAGCTGGGTGACAATATACAGCCTTGATGTACTCTTTTCCCAATTTGGAACCAGTCTATTGTTCCATGTCTGGTTCTAACTATTGCTTCTTGACTTGCATACAGGTTTCTCAGGAGGCAGATAAGGTAGTCAGGTATTCCCATCTCTTTAAGAATTTTGCACACTTTGTTGTTAACCTACACAGCCAAAGGTTTTAGCATAGTCAATGAAGCAGATGTTTTTCTGGAATTCTCTAGCTTTTTCTATGATCCACCAGATGTTGGCAATTTGATCTCTTGTTCTTCTGCCTTTTCTAAATCCATCTTACACATCCAGAAGTTCTCAATTCACATACTGTTGAAGCCTAGCTTGAAGAATTTTGAGCATTACTTTGCTAGCACGTGAAATGAGTGCAACTGTGCAGTAGTTTGAATGTTCTTTGACATTTCCCTTCTTTAAAATTGGGATGAAAACTGACCTTTTCCAGTCCTGTGGCAACTACTGAGTTTTCCAAATTTGCTGGCATATTGACTATACCACTTTAACAGGATCATCTTTTAGGATTTGAAATAGCTCAGCTGGAATAACTCCTCCTTATCCATTATGTCTCAGCTGAAATACAACCTCGGAGGACTTCCTGGATTACCCTATCTGAAGAAGGTCCTAATTACATGTCCTTACACCCATTTCTATTTTAGTGGCTTATTTAATCCTCACCTAGAATGTAATCTTTTTGTTTTATTCACCATTATGTCCCTAGTGCTTGGCACAGAATAGCAGCTCAATAAATATGTGAACTAATGCACAAATAGTAGTGTATAATAGTTATGCAATAATCTTACTGGTGTAAAGGCTAAAAATATATAGGTGAACAAGAGCGTATCAGGAATCTGTATTATGAAGTACCCTAGTTAACATTCTAATTACCTTGACATATGTTTCTACATATACACATGGAAATGGAGATTGGAAGGTAAAAGATAATTGAGCAATAGATCTGACAGGCCTGCCACATATACAGTGGAGAGAGGGACCTAATTTCAGATCTCATAGAGTAGATCAAGAATTAAGGAAACCCCTGTGGATGCAGCTGGGAAAACAAGATGGGTAGATGAGTTAAAAATTGGACAATGAATATTCTCCCATCCTAGGGCAGGAATATGTTGTTAACACATGACTGCAAACTAAAAGCCAACTCTGAGAGATACCTTTTGTGTCTGAAGGCTCTAACCCTAACTGTAAGCTGGTATTTTTAGTTTTCTTTATGGTGTTCAAGAAGCTTATTTTTTGCATGTGTAATTTTTTTGGAAATATTCTAAGGTTGCAAACACCTGAAGTATGATTGTTACTTAATGGTCTCTAATTTGTTTCCTCTTAATTGTCAATGTTACTCAATCAGGTAATTTCTGTCTTTTTAGTTATTTAGCTTCCTGTGGTATACTGATGAGCAGAACTCTTCAACTACATACCTCAGTTTTTCTTAAGAAGATACACGCAAGAAGCTTCTTCAGAATTGCTGCACCATTAATAAACAAAAGAAAAGAATATTCAGAAAGGAGAATTATAGGGTTTGTATATAGTAATAGATCTATTAAAAGAGCATGTTCACAATGTTCTTTAGAATATTGTGCCTCTTTTTTTCTAGATTCGTTTCTTACAGACCAAGCTCTGATTTTCTCACCCTTGCTATTTTATAAATACTGGTTGAATGAATATAATCTTATGGTAACTTTATAGGATAGGTTTAAATCTTGACATTTAAAGAAAATAAACTGTTTATGTCCTGCATTTTTGTACACTGTTCTTTTTTATAGTGGCATCATTACTGATATGTTGGGCCAAATATGTTTGTATAGCTCCCTCACCTACACACATACATAGGTAAGTATATATAAACATGCTAAGAGGCCCCTACCATCCAGAGCAGAGGTTGGCAAACTTTTTCTGTAAAGGGCCAGTTGGTAAATAGGTTTGTGGGCCATACTGTCTCTGTTGCAACTACTCAACATGGTCAGTGTAGCCCAGAACTAACAATGGGCATGGTTGTGTTCCAATAAACCTGTTTACAGAGTCAGGCAAGAACCCAGGCTCCATCCAACTTGGTACTTTTATAATTCCTTGGTCTTCAGGATCTCTTAAAAAGAAACACCTGATGCTTAATCATATTGGTCCTGGAAGTGACACACAGTGCTTACTCTCAGATATTATTGGCAAGAAGTAGTCATGTGACAGCTGTTTAATTTGTAGCCTACTGGTGGCCAGCAAGAATGCCATGTAAAGTAAGCCTCAATACTTGGATAGGTAGACATCTTTGCCCCAGCTGGTGTCTTAAAAACAGAAATGGCAACAAAAAGATGAGAAATCAAATAGTGAACTGGTCTGCTTTACTTTTGAATTACTAATAATATCTCCCTTTTATTGTGAACTTGTCATTTGACAGGCCTGCTGGGTGCTCTATATTGTTTCATTTAATTCTTACAGTAATCATGTGATCTAGGTATTTTTCCCATTGTAAAGATGAAGAAACTGAAGCTGAGAAATTATGTTGTGTCATGACTCCAAAGCTTATTTTTCCCACCATATTTATTTATTCTTTCTTGCTTCCTTATTCTTTCTCGTGCTAAAATTCTTTTTATTACAAATTGGTCTTATCTAATGATCACTTTCCCCCATATATTGTTTGATGTAAACACGTAATAGCTACCATTTATGAAGTGCTTAGTAAGCATTGTGCATTATGCCAAAACTATTTCCTTTAACCCTTAAAATAACTCTGTAGAAGTATTTTTCAATTATGGATGAAGAAAATTGAGAGGTTAAGCAACCTAGTCAGGGTCATATGAAACTACTATGTTTTAGAATTGATATTTGAACATAATAGACTATTTTTATGCAAATAGCTTCCAGGCTATCGGGTCTCATACATCTTTATGGGATTTATATTGGCATTTATTTCCAAGTGTCTGAGAACATGGGGAGACTAGAGTACGTTTATTTACTCTTTCCTCTGTGGGCCTCATTTCATGATCATAAAGATTAATTTAAATATATATACACGCTCATTCTGTCATATTCCAAACATACCCTTTTAAAATTTAGAATGTGGTTCTTTACTGCATCATTTTGAGATGAATTCTATTTTAGCAGTGTTGACTCTTTATAACCAAGAATAATACACGTCTGGTTTTCATTATTCAGTTGTCTTTATATGTATCCACCGTGTGGTTTTTTGTTTGTTTTTTTTTTCATTTAAACCCTGATGTGTCTTTGTTGAATTTATTTCTAGGTATTTTGCGTTTGTATGTGACTATTTTCTACTTGTTAGTATAGAGACAGTATTAACTTTTATATATTTCTTAACAGGCTACCTAACTGAATTCTTGATTGATTGATTTTTAATTTCTTTGACAATTTAGAACAATATCAAATGACTGTAATGATGGCATCATTGGTTTCTTTCTAATGCTAATAGTATTGTTTCTTATATTTTACTATCTGTGAAGGGAATCTTACAATGATTTTGTTTTGGCTAAATAATGTGGTTATAATAATTCTTAGTACTGAACCATCCATACTATGTATGGTTGGTTGTATGGACTATGGATGGTTCATCCATACATCCTTAAATGAGTTGTATTTGATTGTTTTATTTTTTTAATATATTACTGGGATTATATTTGCTGGTATTTTACCTAGAAGTTTTGCTTCAGTACTCACAGGTAATACAGGTTTATAGATTTTTTATGTTCTTTGTAAAGCTTGGGTTGGCATGGTGTTATGCTGGCTCAGAAAGAGTGAGAAATTCCCCTTTTTTGTATTATAGAATTGATTTTTTTTCTTAATTACAAAATGTTTGCATACTTGTATAAACACTTCACAATTTATAAGTATATATACTAGAATGAAAAGAAAAAAAATAGAAAAAAAGAATTTAAAAAAGACACAAAAACAGAAAAAATAGAAATATATATATTAAAGAGTTAGTCTGTTTTTTAATCCTACTCTTTTTTTCCTGAATTAACAACTGGTAATTGTTTAATTTATATCCTTTTAGGACCTTTAAAATATATTTTCATTACAGTCTATTAACATAATTATTTTCAGAAAAAGCAAATATCAAATGTTTAAAATTGAGGAATTACAGTATATACTTATATCCATTTCTCAAATGGATAATAAATTGTATATAAAGCAGACAAGATATATACAATTTTATTTAAGAAATATTGTAAAAAAAGAAAAAGAAATATTGTAAGTGTATAGTGTATTTCCTCAATTATTAAACACTTGATATTTGTGCCTTTTTTCATGTAGCAATATATTTTAAACCTCTTTGCTCTAAGGTATATGGTTGACCCTTGAAAGATGGGGGGTTTGGGAGTACAGACCCCCACACAGTAAAAAAAAAAAAAAAATGCATACTGCTATTTCTATTTCAAAACAAGGAATTGATAAATGATTTATCCAAAGGCAGGAAGCTGAAACAGTTTGTATAAAATCAAGACTCAAACCTTAGTTTATTTGATTCCACATATTGTGATTTCTAATTGAACACAAACTTTCCCCCACATTTAATTTAAAAATCTGTAAAACAAAAATACAAGTACTATATTGATCAAAAAAATTCTTATGTAAGTAGACCCACACAGGGCAAACCTGTGTTGTTCAAGGGTGAACTGTACATTTGATCTTAATCCTTTTAGATAACTGATGCGTTCCACAGTATGAATGTACCGTAATTCATCAGCCATTTATTATAAAGCAGTATTAATGTGTGTGCCAAATAACTTCTTGCCTCATACACAGTAAGTTTTATTATTTATTCAGTTTAAAGCAGGGGTCCCCAACCTCTGGGGTCTAATACCTGATGATTTGAGGTGGAGCTGATGTAATAATAATAGCAATAAAGTGTCCAATAAATGTTATGTACTTGAGTCATCCTGAAACCATCCTCTCTTCCCCATTCCATGGAAAAATTGTCTTTCACAAAACTAGCCCCTGATGCCAAGAAGGTTGGGGACCGCTGATTTAAAGTGTATATGTACTGTATAAATAGGTGCAGTTAACACTTTTCCTTTTTTTTTTAAGTTATTCTATGCAGGAAATGTATGATGTAGTATCTGGAATGGAGGATTACAAGCATTTTGTTCCTTGGTGTAAAAAATCAGATATAATATCAAGGAGATCTGGATACTGCAAAACACGATTAGAAATTGGGTTTCCACCTGTATTGGAGCGCTATACATCAGTAGTAACCTTGGTGAAACCACATTTGGTGAAGGTAATGGTTTTGTTTTTTGTTTTTAAATATTCCTCAACTAGTGATATATTAAATGGATTAATGTATAATAGCTTAAGAAGATTTCCCTAAACTAATAGGAGGAGGGGAAAACAAACTGTTATATCACTTAAGTTGTGTTATTTTATACAATATTAGCATTATTCTTTCCAAATAGAAATTTAACTAGAACATGGAAATGAGAAGCTTTTTCTTTTGTCCTTCTGTTGAGAACTGCTGACCCCTAGGAAAGATTCAGCCACACAAGTAAGAAATGTTTTAATTTAATATTGATACTTGTGCTTTTTTTTTAAGTTAAGGCAGGGAAAGTGGTGAGAGGATGAAGAAAGATAGAAAAGATATAAATGTGGAGAATATAAACATTGTTGAAGTCATCCTGCCATGTACCAGGTACTGAAATGCCAGGTACTGTTGCATGCATTATATTAATCATCTTACCCTTCTCAGAGAAGGGTACATATATAGAAAGGGTACTCAGACTTCAACACATGAAAAAGGAGAATTCCAGAGTTACATTACCATTTATTTTGACTTCCTAAAGTGCAGTGAACAGACTTTGAAAGCTTGAGTTGTGTTTTGTGCCCACTTGATTTAGTGGTGGTATCATTTCTTGGTTATTGGCCAGAGCTAAGTGCCTTTTTCACCTCTTTGTCAGTCATTGAGGACATGCAGCTCTCATACCAGAAAAAATATACTGTCCAGTGAAGCTAAGACATTGGAGTCCACCCTAGTCCCACTGTCAAAATGTCAACTCCACTTAAAAGTCTGCCCCATACCCACCTGTTTGCCTCATAGTTTTGGAGTTTTTACCTACTATAGTGCACTGCCTCTCTTATAATAGCTAATGTATTAAGCTCTGTAGCGCTTTACTTGAATTGTTTAATCTTCACAACAGCCCTTTGAGATGCAAATTTTATTATCCTCCATCATCCTATAGTTGAGTATGCTAAGCCTTAGAAGAGTTAGATAGCTTGCCCAGGGTTACACAGCCAAGACTCTCTAGTCTGACAACAGTGAATATCTATAAATCTTACAGTTGAGTCCTCTGACCTCAATCTCTTACCATTCAGATTCTTATAACTTCGATCTTAACATATCCTGCATCTAACTAAAGAACTCTAAAACCATATCATTTTCTCCCCCTGGCTTTCTTCCTTTCCCTGACTCCATGAATGTACCGTATAGTACTTATTCCACGGCCCTGTGCCTTTGCATATTGTTCCCTCTTCTATCTGTAATGAACTTGATTCTTTGCCTGTTAATCCTTCAACTCCCAGCCTGCTTTTTCCCTTTCCTTTCATATGGCTAGTCTGTTCTACCTCGGTGATTCCTCTAGGCTTTGCATGTGCTTTATTTATTTCTTTTACCACTCTTTAGTATAACTTCTTTCTTCCTTTGGATTTCTGCTTGACAGAATCGAGCTACTTAAGGGAATGGGAGATCTTCTTTTTCATCTCTGAATCCTCAGTCATGAGGGCTTTTGTTTATGAAGTTCTCACTGCTGTGTTCCTGTGTTCCTGTATATCCAGATGTTCATAGTAATTTCAGTAACCTTCAGCACTGCCAAGGAGGCAGGAAACTTTTTTTTTAATTGTAATAGTATGTATTATATATTACTATCTTAATTTTGGGAGGCTTAGAGAAATTAAGAGCCCACATAAATTTATACTGTGTATGTCTGATTCCAAAATTATTTTTCCATTAAAATAAGCTGCCTCACTTAATGTGCTAATTTATTATTTAAGGGCTTCCCAGGTGGCACCAGTGGTAAAGAACCCACCTGCCAGTGCAGGAGACATAAGAGACTGGGGTTCAGTTCCTGGGTCAGGAAAATCCCCTGGAGGAAGAAATGGCAACCATCTCCATTATTTTTGCCTAGAGAATCCCATGGACAGAGGAGCCTGGCAGGCTATAGTCTGTGAGGTCACAAAGAGTTGGATGTGACTGAAGCAACTTAGTATGTTAGCATGACCTAAAGATTAGGCAGCATTTGGGTTGTTCTGGAGACCCAAGGTACACACAAATTCATACTGTGTATGTCTGATTGCCAAATTATTTTTCCATTAAAATAAGCTGCCTCACTTAATGTGCTAATATTTAAAGACTTATTTGAGAATAAAACACAGGTATGTTCAGTTTTAAATTTTCCCTGGGCTCAGATTCTAGATCTTAATACCTAATGCACATATGTGACATACAATAAAAATTAGAACCAAGAAAGCAACAAAAGCTATGTGACATCTTTTATTAGCTGCCCCAAATGTGCCTGTGACTTGACATGTGAGTGATTCTACATAAATCACGTAGATTCATCAGTCTGTCATGGCCAGAAGCCTACTTGCTGTGTTCAGTATCTCTGTTAGGAATGAGATCATTGGCAGTATTGTCCCTATCAAAACATACCAGTAAAAATCTGTGGGTCCTTGGGCTAGGTTATTGATACAAGAAAGCACTGCCACATTTTGTTAACAAATAGTCAGAGGAAGGTGCTATATGGTAATGATTATTCCCAACAGCTGTTTCTCCCTTACTATTAAATTTCTTATAAGCTTCATACATGATTGTAAAGAAGGATGGAATGCTTCACCCTAAAGTTGGGTAACTGAAAAAGTTGTAAAAAATTAGAAATAAAAGTAAATAGAGTGCTTGCTTCAGCAGCAAATATACTAAAATTGGAACAATATAAAGAAGATCAGCGTGATCCCTGCACAAGGATGAATGCAAATTCATGAACCATTCCATATTTTGGGGAGCTCATTGTGGTACTCTGTGACCACCTAGAGGGGTGGGGAATTGGGGGGAAGTTCCAGAGGGAGAGGATATATGTATACTTATGGCTCATTCACATTGTTGTATGGCAGAAGTCAACACATTACTGTAAAGCAATTATCCTCCACTTAAAAAAAAAAGGGTCGTCCCTGGTGGTCCAGTGTTGAAACCCCACTTTTCCACTGCAGGGAGCACAGGTTTGATCCCTGATTGGGGGACAAAAGATACTACAAGCCACAAGGCACAGCCAAAAAAAAAAGTAAATAAAGTCGAATAACTGAAATAATATTTTATTATAGGTTTTTGATGGTTTTAAAAATTAGGTGTTCGTTATTGAACCAAGTATAAAGCCAAATACTTTGGGGGAAAATTTTTTTTTTTTAAATACGAACTAGATTTATTTAGAAGAAACTTCTCAGATTGTGGGCCATTTCAGAAGGCAAGAAGCCTTGAAGAGATTTTTTTACTTAATGACTGTTATTTTTTGTGTCTAAATAAAAAACTTTCACTGGTTTCCATATTAAAAATTAAAATTTTTTTTATAAATGTGAATGCTTTTAAAATGCTTTTTAGTATGGGTGCAGTTTATAAAGATTCTACAGTAGTGAAAGTAAAAGTCTCTCAGTCGTGTCCCAAGTCTTTGCAAACCTATGGACTATACAGTCCATGGAATTCTCTAGGCCAGAATACTGGAGTGGGTAGCCTTTGCCTTCTCCAGGGGGTCTTCCCAATGCAGGGATCAAACCCAGGTCTCCCTCATTGCAGGCGGATTCTTTACTACCTGAGCCACCTGGGAAGCCCAAGACTTTGAAACAAGAGTTAAAAAATAGCCTGTTTTTGAGGGAACATAGCATATATATTCTTGAGGTCAATTGTCTACTAGTACAATAAGGCCCAGATGGCATCTTAGGATAGTAAATAAAGAAGTGGAACTTCATTCAAGGTCATAACCAGTTCTGACAGTGTTTTAGTAACTGTGGTCCTGGCCACTGTTTTTCACACTGTGGAAGGCAACTCTTGGCTGGGTCTCAACCGGTATTTTTTAATGCTAGAGAATGGGACATGTCAGATTGCACTGCACATAGTATCACTGTGTATTATGTTGCAGTGTACACATGTATGTGAAATAATGAGCACTGAAGAGATGAGAGGTCAGAAAGCAATGAGTCAGGACTAGACTTAACAAGAAAACTGGAACCATAGAGGCCCCTTGAGAAAGAATAGTGAGTTAGAGAAAGAGTAAATGTGATTGATAAGGAAGATCTTTGGGCAGGCAAGAATTACAGAATTGTTCTAGGGATCTATGCCAGATTCCTTACAAGTATTAAATTTAGCCATCTCATAGTGATGGTAAAAAATAGGCATTATGCTCATTTTACAGGTTAAGGAAATACAGGGAATTAACTTGTCCAGGATCACTAATAAGTGGCAGAGCTGGAAATAAACTTCCAGATAGTAACTCCCTATTTTGTTGTAGGGGGAGAACTTGAAGTAGCACAGTGGGTGACAGCAGTGGAAGAGAGAACTAGTAGTAACCTTGGGAATCCCAGGAGAAAGGAAAATGGCTTATGTCAGCAAGAGATCTCTTCCTAGTACCAAGCTAAGAGAACTTTTTGTCACCTGTGGTCTAATCTATAAAAAAATTTACTTTCAATGAAAGCATCCTCAATTATAGATTCTGGACAATCCAACTGGTGTTTTACTGTTTTTTGTTTCGTTTCGTTTCATTTTGTTCTAGGCATCGTGTACTGATGGGAAGCTCTTCAATCATTTGGAGACTGTTTGGCGTTTTAGCCCAGGTCTTCCTGGCTACCCAAGAACTTGTACTTTGGATTTTTCAGTAAGTCTCTCATAAAGCTCTCTATTTGTTCCAAATATCAAATAAAGTTGGTAAAGAAGGAGTAATTCATTTTTATTAGAATCCAGATGCTATAATTAGTAAACTGCATGCATAGCAATTGGGCTTCCCAGGTGGCTCAGTGGTAAAGAATCCACCTGCCAATGCAGGAGACGCCGGAGATTCAGGTTCAAACCCTGGGTCAGGAAGATCCCCTGGAGTAGGAAATGGCAGTTCACGCCAGTGTTCTTAACTGGAAAATTCCATGGACAGAGGAGCCTGGTGGGCCCCAGTCCATGGGGATGGAAAGAGTTGGACACAACTGAGCAACTGAGCGTGCTCGCGTGCATGCGCACGCGCGTGCGCACACACACACACACACACACTTATGCATAGCGATTACTATAAGACTTTTTTTTTAATCTCAAATTTCTGAGTATTGAATATTCATCTTTTTCTGCACTGACTTTTTTTTTTTTTTTTGGCACTAATTTTATAAGACAGAATACTAAGGGAAATTCCCTGGCAGTCCAGTGGTTAGGAGTTTACACTTCACTGCAGGGGACACTGGTTCCGTCCCTGGCTGGAGACTAAGATCCCTCATGCCACATGGCACAGCCAAAAAAAAGGAAAGAATGCCAGTGACCTTTTCTCTCTTTCCTGAAACCTTGAATGCCTTCTCTATTTTATAATTTTTACAAGTCCATAGATTATAAGACACATGTCTTGCTTACTACCAGCTTAATAACAGTGTAACACCAAATGAAATCTGTACATTGATCTGCGTCTTACGAATTGCAGAAATAAAATTCAAAAGAAAAATATATTTTTAAATGTAATACTGTGCTATTGATATTTTCTTGTTCATATCACCTTAGCTATAGAAAACGTAAAGTCACTTGTGTGGCTTTTTATTTATTTATATGAGTTGATTCCTGTATTTGCAGCTCAGGCTTACATTTTAAAATATGGTTATAATTTTGAGTAAATTACTGTATGCTGGTCTCAGCTCTTAGATTGTTTTCATTTTCATTTCATAATTTTTTCATAAAAATTAGTGGACACTAATGGAACACTTGGGGAAATTTGAATGAAACCTCAGTAGAGTAGATAATAGCATTATTATCTAGTAATATTAACTCTATATGTTAATCTCCTAGTTTTAATTGCACTGTGGTTATATAAAACCTGAAATCTGGGTGGTGGGTATATGAGAAATCTTAGTAGTATTATTGCAACTTTTTAATAAGCAAAATTATTTTAAAATTAAAACTTTTAAAAGTGGATATTTCATCCTTAAGGCATTATTTCTCAAACTGGTTGCTTTGAATTCAGTCTTGAGGGGATATAAATGAAATTTATTTTTTTATTTTTTTGAATACTCAAAAGGATCCTTTAATGTAAATGTGGACAGTACCATATTCATCAAAATAATTTATAATATTAACTGCCTCTTAAATATAATCTTATAAATGAATGCCTTCTGAAGTTAAAAGTAATGTGGATTCAGTATATTTAAAATTATTCAGAACATGGTAGTAGAAATTTAAAAATTAACCATCACCTATGAAATCTAAGAAGGGAAATCACGACAAGTTCCTGATCAAATAAATCTGAACTTTAAATCCTTGTCTACTTTTAAGATTGAAGCACCTTTGCCATCTAGTTTGTGGATTAACCTAACCTTTCTGGTATTCAGTTCATTTCAGTTCAGTCACTCAGTCGTGTCCGACTCTTTGTGACCCCATGAATCGCAGCACACCAGGCCTCCCTGTCCATCACCAGCTCCCGGAGTTCACTCAGACTCACGTCCATTGAGTCAGTGATGCCATCCAGCCATCTCATCCTCTCTCGACCCCTTTTCCTCCTGCCCCCAATCCTCCCAGCATCAGAGTCTTTTCCAGTGAGTCAGCTCTTTGCATGAGGTGGCCAAAGTACTGGAGTTTCAGCTTCAGCATCATTCCTTCCAAAGAACACCCAGGACTGATCTCCTTTAGGATGGACTGGTTGGATCTCCTTGCAGTCCAAGGGACTCTCAAGAGTCTTCTCCAACACCACAGTTGAAAAGTTTTGGGAATAACCTATCAGAGGGATCACTTTCCTCCATTACTTCCTTTTGGGAAGTCGTGTCTGACTCTTTGTGACCCCATGAACTGTAGCCTGCCAGGCTCCTCTGTCCATGGAATTCTCCAGGCAAGAACACTAGAGTAGGTAGCTATTCCCTTCTCCAGGGGATCGTCCCAACCTAGGGATCGAATCCAGGTCTCCCTCATTGCAGGTGGATTCTTTACCAGCTGAGCTACCATTTCATTTTGGGAAAGAAGGTAGCTCTTAAAGGGACACACTAATAAGAGCCAAAGTGATAAATATGATATTCATTTAGCAAAGCTTTTTTTCCAGTTTTTTTTAACTTAATAAAATCAGATTCTTTACCATAAAATGAGATTCATTGACTTTGTTTTACTTATGTTTGTTGTGCAGCCACTGTTGTGCTTACTGCAGTAAATAGGTCTCCCTCTTATTGATGTTAAAAATCTCACCTAGACATAGGCCCATATTGCTCTGCCTTAGGTATTGGGCCAATTAGCTCATTTCACTGTGTAAACACCATTACCCTAAGTAGAGATTTAGTAAAAGAAAGGTCTTTCTAAAATAGTTATTAACATTTTCCTACAGATTTCTTTTGAATTTCGCTCACTTCTACACTCTCAGCTTGCCACATTGTTTTTCGATGAAGTTGTAAAGCAGATGGTAACTGCCTTTGAAAGAAGAGCGTGTAAGCTGTATGGTCCAGAAACAAACATACCTCGGGAATTGATGCTTCATGAAGTTCATCACACGTAAAGAAAAAAGGAAATGGTCACCTACTTGTATCTAGTTTATTCACTTTTAGGAAGTGCTTTCATCATTTGCTTTCAGAAGTCAGAAAGCATTTGTCAAACCCAGCTTTGATTATAAACCCATACTGTTGAAAATTTGCACTTGGAATATGGAACCACATGTACATAGAATTCAATCAAGTATAATTCAGAGTAGTATGTATATTAGCATATTTACAATAATAGGATGTCATCACTGTTGCTGGAATACTGATATCACTCTTTTGAGCAGAAATTGAAACTGTAAATTTAAACCTTTTAATTATTACCTCACCTGAAAGAGGTTGGTTGAGATACTTATGCAGTGTGTACTATATTAACCATGTCACGTTTTAAGTTATTAATTTCAGACTATTTATAACTTATTGTCTTAGGGCCTGCCTCGTGGCTTAGGATATTTGAGTAATCATCAGATATTTAAAGTAAAAACTTTGACTTAAAAATATTGTTAATGAAGGTTCCCTGGCACTTTTCTTATTTTTGAATTGTTCCTATGGATAGTAGTAGATAATTCAGTATTATACTAAGGTTAGCTTCCAGATAAACAATTATTTTTTATTTTTATTTTTTGGTGAGTGGTCCAGAGAGTATTTTTTTGGTCCAGAGTTTTAAGTTAACTTTTCTCATAGTTTGCAACCCTCTCCCTGATATTTTGACTGCTGTGTCAGTAATGCTGAATCTGTGTCAAATTTTGTCTACAGCAGTGGGCAATAGATCAAGATAAGTTGGTTGATATGTCTGCAGCACCATGCATCCTTATTTTCTATTTATTGTGTGTATTCACTTTCGATAATGTATTTCAAACTGATATTTTTGTAAACAAATCAACGTAAGGACTGAAGTGGTAACTTAATAAAGTTAATTTGTTTATTTTTTGTACAGTTATTTTGGTTATTGAAATGTCTCAAAATACTTTAACAAAAACAAATCTGGGCAAAATTCAGTCTTCCTTTAATCAGTATTAATCCCCTTCCCTTCCTTCATCCCCTACCCAACAACCCTTTTGCATTAATCATCCTTTGTTTCCTCAGATCAGCCAAGGACTTCATGGGTTAGTTCCCTCTATGAATGCATATTTACATTAATCTATTGTAAGTGCCTGCTCTCTGGTACATGGTAGGTATACTATGGTGAAGGATTCATACAGTCCACTCACATGGAGCTTGGTTTGTGCCTTCACACAGGTAAAGTAATTTTCCACTTAGAAATGAAGTGTTTTCCCAGGGCATAAGGAACACGGGTTCAATCTCTGGTCAAGGAACTAAGATCCCACATACCAGATTTTTTTTTTTTTTTTTTAATCGTGTACCTTTTAAATGAGAAAAGTATTTGTTGTTTTTCTTTTTAAGTGACAAAGATAAGATCTAGGTATTTTTTTCCCGGCACAGTACTACTCTGTGTATGGAAATAAGAACCTGTACTTTACTACTATTCTTACAAATGCCATAAGTCAGTTCTTAGGTTCAGAATCTAACTTAGTGGTTGGACATAACTGGCTGGTATTATGATAATATGTAGGTGGTATTTTAGTGAGGGAACCCAGGAATACACAAATATTGCCTTGATCTAGCCATCCTTTTGACCCATGAGGTTCCCCAAGTATCATTAGAATGCGAGTCTTAGAAGTAATAGAGAAAACCCAGGCAGTCTGGCTCCAGTATCTATGCTCTTGTGTTTGCTCTGAAGGCTGTGACCTGTGGAGTTAAGGTGGCGCTAGTGGTAAAGAACCCACCTACCATTGCGGGAGACATAAAGAGACCCGGGTTTGATCCCTGGGTCCAAAAGATCCGCTGGAGAAGGGAACAGCAACCCACTCCAGTATTCTTGCTTGGAGAATCCCCATGGACAGAGGAGCCTGGCAAGCTATATACGTCTCATGGGGTCCCAAAGAGTCAGACACGACTGAAGTGACTTAGCACACAGGCACACACCAATGAAAATTCAAAAAAAAAAAAAAATTGGGGGGGGCATCTATGCTTTCCATATCATAAAGGGGAAAAACCCCACCACCTTTAGAAACTTTTCTTGAAGTGGCATCTGGTCAGTGGAATCTGAGGGGAAGACTGGGATAGGACCTACCAGATAAGACTTTTGTCTCTGTGGAAAGAAACTTCGAAGAGAAACTTCTTAAGTTTTTGCCTGGTTACGTGAGGACGTGAAGTTTGCAGCTACATCTGCAATCTTGTCACAAAAAGGGAAGGGGCATTTATTCCATAAAAGCCAATTCATAACTCTAACATCAAGGGTTGAATGAACCAATCTAGTAGTGGGCACTCTGGTTATGTGAGATAACAGACCTCTAGTGTTTAAGTCACTTAGAGTTGGGTATTCCGTTACTTGGCAGCCACTCTTTCATCCTGCTCCAGTCTGGACTGGATGCTCTCCAGGCTGTTGTGCAGCTTTAACCCCTGGCAGGCATGCTAGAATTATCGCCCCACCCTCCTCTTGGGGTACTTACTTCCTGAAATTTGGCTTCCTTTTTATTTTTTTAACTCTCAAAATGCAAAAGTAATCATCTAGTGGCTTCCTAAGAAAGGGTAAATGGGAGCTAAATTTTTAGAATCTTTGAGTATCTGAAGATGTCATTGTTTTATAACTTATTTGAGGCTAGAACTCCACATTAAAAACAGTCCCCCCTCCCCCATAATTTGAAGATCTGACTTCATTGTATTCTGGCAGCTGGTGCTGCCTCTGAGAAATCTGATGACATTCTTATAATCAGTACTTTTAACATCCTTTTTTTGATCTCTGGAAACTTTTAAAATTTACTCTTTGAGTAGTCTGAAAATTGGAGAAGGAGATAGCAACCCACTCCAGTATTCTTGCCTGGAGAATCCCATGGACAGAGGGGCCTGGTATAGTCCATGGAGTCGCATGGAGTCGCACAGAGTCGGAATGACTGAAGTGACTGAGCAGGGGCAGTCAAAGATGCATGCCAATCTGCCTTGCTGCCTATGTTAATTGTGTTGGGCAACTTATGGATCCTTTTAGTTACAGGCTTATCTCTGAGTCCTGTGGAATTTCTGCGAATTATTTGTTCAATAATTTCCTCCTCTCCATATTCTGTGGTTCTTTCATTCAGAAATTCCTAATTAGACTTTCTAATTCTTGTATTAAATCTGTATCTCTTTACTTCCTATTTTCCATCTGTTTTTGTTCTGCCTTTTAGATTTCTTCAATTCTATCTTCCAGCCCTTTTAGTTAATTTTATATTTGCCATAGTTTGCACTTTCAAGATTTTTTTTTTTGGCTGTGCTGGGTCTTCATTGCTGCACTCAGGCTTTTTCTAGTTGCACAGAGTGGGCGCTACTCTAGTTGCAGTGCAAGGGCTTCTCATTGTGGTGGCTTCTCTTGTTGTGGAGCACAGGCTCTAGGCCCACGGGCTTCAGCAGTTGCAGCACATGGGGCTCCTTAGTTGTGGCTCCTGGGCCCTAAAGTGTGCAGGCTTCAGAAATTGTGGTGCACAGGCTTAGTCTCTCTGCAGCGTGTGGAATCTCCCCAGAGCAGGGATTGAACCTGAGTTCCCTGCATTGGCTGCTGCTGCTGCTAAGTCACTTCAGTCGTGTCCAACTCTTTGCAACCCCATAGACGGCAGCCCACCAGGCTCCCCCGTCCCTGGGATTCTCCAGGCAAGAACACTGGAGTGGGTTTCCATTTCCTTCTCCAATGCATGAAAGTGAAAAGTGAAAGGGAAGTCGCTCAGTCATGTCTGACTGTTCGCGACCCCATGGACTGCAGCCTACCAGGCTCCTCCATCCATGGGATTTTCCAGGCAAGAGTACTGGAGTGGGGTGCCATCGCCTTCTCTGGCAGGCAGATTATTAACCACTGTGCTGCCAGGGAAGTCTAATTTTCAAGATTTTTTTTTCTAATTAGTCCTTTTTTTAAAAAATAGCTTTCTTATTTTGAGGAGACAAGATCTCATCTTAAGTTTCCCTTAGGTCCTTTCTGGTTTTTGCAATCTTCCCATTGAAGTCTTCCTTGGCTGTCTAATGGTTCTTGTTTGTCTTTAATATTTGAAGGCAACGTACTAACCAGTTTATTGAAATTAAGATGGGGCATAATGACTGGTGAGTTTCATTATAAGGTGACCCGAGCCAGCCTTTTCACTGGGGGCACTCCACAAATGGCAGAATCTAGAGGTCTTTGCTCAGTTTTTCTACAAAAGGATTCTCCTATCTCTTGCCTTAGAAAATATGGGGTTGAGAACAGGAATAGGGACAGATGAAGTAGACATAATGCCTGGCAGTTGGCATTCTGTAAGATTAGTAAGGAACTGAGGATCCCATAGTTTGGAATGTAGGCTTCATTTGTTTTTAGTCCCTCTCTTATCCTAGCTCTCTGCTCTTCCTGGTGTCCCAGGCTGACACTCATTCCTATTCATTTTCCACAGAGAATTAACCATTAGGCAACTTACCTGGTGGTGTGGGAAAAGGGGATAAGAACTGGGAGTCCAATATCTCAGTAATCCTTCAGCTAATTTCACCCTCGTTTCCATTCCCACACTTGGCCTTACCTGATACCCTAAACCCCCAGCATCCAGCGAGTCCAAGTGCTAAGTCTTGCGGGTGGAGTTCTAGGGGACTGAGTACCTTGCTTCTTTATTCCTTCTTTAGGTTCTTAGGTTGTAATTATATCAGCTCTAAGTCACATCACTTTTCCATCGATTTTTTAACTTCCTATAGATCCACTGATATCAATCTACTCCTCTTTGCCTGGGAATTCCTTGTGTTCCTAAAGATCATTTTTAATTAAATTCCTTCTAAAATTAAATAGCATTTCTCTATTCACATACTGCTTGTGTAACTGGACAGTCTTAAGTGTATGAAATTAAATTTCCCTGAACATTTAAGTACTACAGATTTAATCAAATACTTCTGGACACTTAAAATTGCAAGCTCAATATATCAGATTTTCTTGAATGTCTTAAATGCATTATGATACAGAGAACCCTACCTACAATGTTATGATACAATAAAAATATTTACATACAAAAAGGATGAGTGTTACTATTTCAGCTTCTTATATTTATCACTTCTATTTCTCCTGAGGTTGCCTATTTTTTATATCCTTCTGGACAGTCAGTATATTAGACTCAAAAAAAGACACGATCTTAGACCAGCTGAGGTTGCAGGATGTTGGTAACCAAGAGTCTTGGCGGCATAGGTCAATGTGATTCTGAGTCTTGGGTCTTTGCGTGAATTGATTCCTTTTGTTGGGCTTCCCAGGCAGTGCTGGTAATGAAGAACCCGCCTGCCAATGCAGGAGACAGAAGCAGGTTTGATCCCTGTGTCAGGAAGATCATCCCTGTGTCAGGAAGATCCCCTGGAGGACAACATGGCAACCCACTTTAGTAAAGAATCCTATGGAGAGAGGAGCCTGGAGGGCTATAGTCCATAGGGTCACTAAGAGTTGAATACAATTGAAGCAACTCAGCATGCACACACATACTCCATCTTAAAATCTTTGGTTTCATCAATGACTTACTTCAATACAGTCCTTTATATCCAACCCAGTTTAAGAATCATTGGTTGCTGTGATCAGGAAGATACCCCTAAAGACTTAAGCCTAGCTGGGACTGCCCAGGTTGCAGTAGAAACAACCTATTTTCTCAGCTATTCCTGAAATAGCAGGATCTGACTTCATAGTGGCATTCCTTTTCATTTTCCCATTTTTAAAAGCTAGATCCAGCTGCCTTGACAAATGTTCACCTCCATGGTCAGGGCTAAATATCGATCTGTGTTTGTGTGTCTTCCATGCTTCCTTTCTCTCAGACTCATACACTTATAACACACTCCTGTAAATTTTGCCTTGAAAAGGCCCTCTGTGGGCCTGTGCTTGTTCAGATAAATCCACTTGCTTTCACAGGATGGCAATCGGGGCCTGGACATTGTACCTTGTGTAGCTTCCCAAGTGATTTCCATGTGCGCCCAGAGCAGGTTTTCTCAGGAGATCTACCATTCCTGCTTGCTCACCTAGTCATTAGCATCCTTTGTCTTGACCAAATGGTGTTTGAAAGAACCCTCTCGATCCTTGGTACTTCTGCACGTCTCTGGAATCTCTAAAACTTAAGTCGCCTTGTGCAGTTATTCTAGTCTAAGGAAAAGGCAATTTCCCCATTTATCTGTTTTCTCTGGCTGCAGCTCTCAGGTTTCTTAAAATTACCTAGATCCTGGTTTAGGGGTTCATTCCAGGCTTGCTGTTTGGTTTGAGCTCTTTCAATTTGAACCAATCCCTGGTTCAAATTTGGGATCTACCACTAAAAGCTGAGACTGAACAGCCACCACTTAATAGCTGAGGTTAATAGTTACATAACCATTCAGAGCCTCAGTTTAGTACCTATAGCTTAGATTTGATAAGTAATTCCTAATCTGATTGTTCTAAGGGTTAAAATAATGCAAGTACTTAGTCCAGTGTCTAGCACACTAGACTAAATGCCCTTTATTCATCCAGTCCTCTTTTATCTGTTTTCTAACCCAACGAATTTATTAATAACAAAGCAATTTCTAGCTAGAGTCTCAAGTGACTTCGGTTTTGTATCTGTGATGGACTTTTTCCTTCTATTCTGTCCAAACAATTCAAACTAGATAAGGAGAGCAGAAACATTCATCTCAGTGCCTAGCTTATACCTGACCTCTTAGCAGCAACCACAGGGCCAAACTGAGCAGCAGACTGGAATTTCTCCCCACAGACCAAATGATTCTATAGCTCCAAGACTACATTCTTGACACAGATTAAAGTAAAAAAAATTAAGATAATATTGCACAAGACCTTGCACTTTAAACTTAATAGTGTAAAAACTAGAAAGCAATGTTCTATCTTGCAAATCAGTATCTGTCCTCAATAAACACACAAAACTTTGAAAAGTAAGCCATACTTCTATGCTGTTTATTAATAAAGATCAAGTGCACTGAGATAGGAACCTATTTCAAGTTCTTAAGAAACAAAGGTGGTAGCCCTGGGCTGTGCATATCAAGTTGTGGATGCCCTTCCCTGCTATCCATTATGTTCCAACAGCACGCCTCTCCTTTCCATTCAAATCCAGCTCTCTTCACCTGTGGGTACCTAACAGGGAACCCACTGCTTATCTGTTAAGGCTCTGGAACAATAACCATAACCCTTAAAAGAACCAAGTTTCCCTTTTTTTATGGCCAAACCTCAACATATACAAAATTCAGAGTTGTCCCCTTTTAATGTAGGACTTCCCAGGTAGCTCAGTGGTAATGAATCTGCCTGTCATTGCAGGAGATGCGGGTTCGATCCCTGGGTCAACCCTGGAGAAGGAAATGGCAACCCACTCCAGTAATCTTGCCTGAGAAATCCCACAGACAGGACTCTGGAAGGCTATGGTCCATGAAGTTGCAACAGTCAGACATGACTTAGTGACTAAACAACCAATGTGATAATATAATCCAGTCTGCAGCAAAGGGAAGCAAGCTAGAACTGGACATGGAACAGACTGGTTCCAAATAGGAAAAGGAGTGTCAAGGCTGTATATTGTCACCCTGCTTATTTAACTTATATGCAGAGTACATCATGAGAAACGCTGGGCTGGAAGAAGCACAAGCTGGACTCAAGATTGCCAGGAGAAATATCAGTAAGCTCAGATATGCAGATGACACCACCCTTATGGCAGAAAGTGAAGAACTAAAGAACCTCTTGATGAGAGAGTGAAAAAGTTGGCTTAAAGCTCAACATGTAGAAAACCAAGATCATGGCATCTGGTCCCATCACTTCATGGCAATTAGATGGGGAAACAGTGGCAACAGTGGCTGACTTTATTTTTTTGGGCTCCAAATCACTGCAGATGGTGATTGCAGCCATGAAATTAAAAAACGCTTACTCCTTGGAAGGAAAGTTATGACCAATCTAGACAGCATATTCACTCCAGTACTCTTGCCTGGAAAATCCCATGGACGGAGGTGCCTAGAAGGCTGCAGTCCATGGGATCGCTGAGGGTCGGACATGACTGAGCGACTTCACTTTCACTTTTCACTTTCATGCATTGGAGAAGGAAATGGAAACCCACTCGTGTTCTTGCCTGGAGAATCCCAGGGACAGGGGAGCCTGGTGGGCTGCTGTCTATGGGGTCGCACAGAGTTGGACACGACTGAAGTGACTTAGCAGTAGCAGCAGACAGCATATTAAAGAGCAGAGACTACTTAGTCAACAAAGGTCCGTCTAATCAAGGGTATGGTTTTTCCAGTGGTCATGTATGGGTGTGAGAGTTGGACTATAAAGAAAGCTGAGCGCAGAATTGATGCTTTTGAACTGTGGTGTTAGAGAAGACTCTTCAGAGTCCCTTGGACAACAAGGAGATCCAACCAATCCATCCTAAAGGAAATCAGTCCTGGGTGTTCATTGGAAGGACTGATGTTGAAGCTGAAACTCCAGTATTTTGGCCACCTGATGTAAAGAGTTGACTCATTTGAAAAGACCCTGATGTTTGGAAAGATTGGAAAGATTGACGGAGAAGAGGACGACAGAGAATGAGATGGTTAGATGGCATCACCGACTCAATGGACATGAGTTTGGGTAAACTCCAGGAGTTGGTGATGGACAAGGAGGCCTGGTGTGCTGCGGTTCATGGGGTCACAAAGAGTTGGACATGACTGAGCGACTGAACTGAACTGAATCCAGTCTGCAGCAAAGAGAAATGGAGAAATGTACTAAACAATAGGCAGGAAACATTTTATAGACTTGGGTCAAACCTTACCTCTCCCCTCTTCAACTGGCTTTCATTCCTCACATTCTCTAGATCACAGAAAAGCTAACACAGTTAACTTTAAACAATTTTTATTACACAAAGGTTGTCACATAATTGGGTATTTCTCTACTCTGTACACAATTGTTCTTAACTCTCCACAGAAAGGCTGTTTCTTAACGTCTCATTTGGTGATAGCAAGCACTAAAATCCTGATTTTAACAGAATAGTAGTAAAAATGCCTCAATGATTTAAGTTGAAAGCAGTACATTGGTACATGGCTCTTAAGCTCATTTATCAGGAATGTACAAATGTCTTTATTTAAAAATATAAAATAAATTATCTGTAGGCATGGACAATGACAGCAGTAAACCATTCTATGTTGTCAAGTGAAACCAGTAACTGATGGTTATAGTTATTTTCTTAAACATCAGCCAGCCTTTTCTTCAGTCAGCTCCTTCAACTGACCTCTCCTGAAGTTATTGGTGAGGAACACTGCCTTGAGTGTCCTCTCACAGTTCATTAATAATGGCAAAGCACTATTCTAGGAGTTAGAACATGCCACCTCCCATGCCACCTCCCATTCCACCCATGCCACCCATTCCGGGATCCTTCTCTTCTTTAGGAATTTCTGTGACGACAACTTCTGCTGTTGTTAAGAGAGAGGCCACTCCGGCAGCATCCAGTAATGCAGTTCTTACAACCTAGGGAAAAGTTTTCATAAAATATTACTTTTCCTTAGTTAAAAAAAAAAAAAGAACAAGACAGCATTTTTAGACAGTGGTCAACTATTTACCTTAGTTGGATCAATGATTCCTTTTTCCACCATATTCACAAAATCTCCAAGCATAGCATCATAACCGACTTCTGAAGAACTCTGCATAATTTTCTCAACTATCAATGATCCTTCAACACCTGCATTCTTAGCAATGGTCATTGCAGGAATTTTGAGTGTTTTTTTAATTATTTCTATACCTATAAAGAAAATAATATTTTAGCAAATTAAGTTCTTTCCTTTTTAAGTATTACAGCACAGTTTTCCTTGTGAGAATAATGACATAGATAATTCCAATTGGGAGAACACCACAGGTCAAGTGATTCTGCCTGAAAGATCTCTGACAACAACACTGTTATTCTACTTCTGTTATTCTGAAAACTGCTTTGTGACTTCTTGTTCTATCTAGGGGGCAGCAACAATACAACTCTAACAACAGAAAGTCTAAAATCAAGTTGCAAGTAAACTCATTTCTAAGGTAACTTTTTACCTGTTTTTTGATCTTCATTAGCTGGAGTTATTGACTCCAAGGCTGGAATGCACCGAAGCAGGGCACAGCCCCCTCCCAGAACAATGCCTTCTTCAACAGCAGCTCGTGTGGCATTAAGAGCATCTGTAACTCTGTCTTTCTTTTCATTCACTTCAACATCACTTGTCCCACCAACCTAAAAATCAAAAAAGAATTCCAGTTAGTATGGCTTCTCCTACTCAAGATGCTAAATGCCAAGAATCCTACTTTACTTGGGCTTGGAACCCGCACAGCTTATTTACAACAATGAATCTTACCTTCAACACAGCAACACCATCTGAGAGTTTTGCCAGACGTTCATTCAGTTTTTCCTTTTCATATTCGCTAGTTGTGATATCTAACTGCTCAATGATCTCTTGGATACGCTTTTCAATTTGAGCCTTGTCACCTTTTCCTTTCAAGAGCATGGCATCATCTTTGGTCACAATGACCTCTCCAACTTTTCCTAAGTCATGAGGCTGAACATCTTCTAGATTTAGATTTAGTCCTTCTTCTCCAAATACCTATGAAAACATTTTTTTAAATGAACAAACCACAAAATAAAAAGAACAAATTACAGATTACAGGCATTTTTCATTATACCAAGATCATTAACATATCCTACAAGTGTTTTGATAAGAAAAGCATCTTGTAATACTGTTTACTTGAAATCTGAAATTTCAAGACTATAGCTAGACCAAACAGAACTTGCACAGTTTTTCATTACATTTCCAACTTCCCACTTAATCCTCAATTAATACTAAGCTTTGAGAAACAAGTGAACTCAGAAAACTCATCTAAGAACATACTTTTGGTGAAACCAAGACTAGACCCTAGGCCTAAACTCTTAAATCCTGCCTTTTTCTATTATAATACATTCCTGAAAACAAGTTAAAAGACCACTCATGGCAAATTAAAGAAAGGATCCTTAGTGCTGTTTGACCCAAACTCTACATTCTATTGAAAAGTAACACAGATTTGTGAAAATGTGAATTCTACCTATAAATTTCAGACCTCGATGTATACATAACAGTCAATAAACCAAAATCACATCTATTTTACTTACTGCACCACCAGTAGCAATAGCCATGTCTTTAAGCTGGTTCTTTCTATTGTCACCAAAACCTGGAGCTTTGACTGCCACAACTTGAAGACCAACTTTCAGCCTGTTAAGAAGTTATTAATAAGATTTAAATTTTATAACAATGCCAGTCTACTTCAAGTTCTAATAACTAAGGTTACTTGGGAAACTGCACTTTCTGCTTACCTTCTGACCCTACATTCCACTTGAAAACATGTAAATTAAACAGTGATAACTTTTATAGACTGCGAAAATCAGAATTCAGTCAATTCAGTTCAGTTGCCCAGTTGTGTCCAACTCTTTCAACCCCATGAATTACAGCACGCCAGGCCTCCCTGCTCTTAAATTTGGGGATCATCTAATGAGCATTTACCCTTAACCATTTAGTATTAGATTAGGTTGCTATTAAAGTCAGTTTGACCAACCTAGATAGCGTATTCAAAAGCAGAGACATTACTTTGCCAACAAAGGTGCGTCTAGTCAAGGCTATGGTTTTTCCTGTGGTCATGTATGGATGTGAGAGTTGGACTGTGAAGAAAGCTGAGCGCCGAAAAATTGATGCTTTTGAACTGTGGTGTTGGAGAAGACTCTTGAGAGTCCCTTGGACTGCAAGGAGATCCAACCAGTCCATTCTGAAGGAGATCAGCCCTGGGATTTCTTCGGAAGGAATGATGCTAAAGCTGAAACTCCAGTACTTTGGCCACCTCATGCGAAGAGCTGACTCACTGGAAAAGACTGTGATGCTGGGAGGGATTGGGGGCAGGAGGAGAAGGGGACGACAGAGGATGAGATGACTGGATGGCATCACCGACTCAATGTACGTGAGTTTGAGTGAACTCCAGGAGCTGGTGATGGACAGGGAGGTCTGGCGTGCTGCAAATCACGGGGTCGCGAAGAGTTGGACATGACTGAGTGACTGAACTAAAACTAAACTAAAGTCAGTTTGAGCAGTTTTTGCTTTTTTAGTGAGGGACAGTTGATTTACAATACTATATATTTTAGGTGATTGACACATGACAAATTTTAAAGTTACAAGCTCCATTTATAGTTATTATGTATTACTGCTGTATTCTGAGCAAGCAATGTTTTTAATTCAATTCCCTTATAAATGTAAATACTTCTGATATCATTAAGCTTACCTTCATTTTAATCAGGTAATGAATATTTAGAATATATAATTTTTAAAATGCTCGTTTGAAACCAGATTGAAATGGAAGTAATATATAAACTTTAAGACAGACTTGGCTTTATTGAGGAGCCAAATAAAAACAAGAAGGTTAAGCTCTGATAATATGCCAATAAACTGGAGATCCAACTTTACAGCAACCAGTAAAATGGCTCAATCAGAACTTTTCAGGCCTGTTGTTCTTCTATTTCTGCTTCACATCCCACTATCTCTAGGGCTTTTCATAACCTCAAAAGCATATCCAGGCTATAAACATTACAGGATAAGTAAACTCATTTAGGTCAGGTCAAAATATGCAATTCTGTAATATATACCTGATTATTTCATTTGTGCATTTCCATTATAATAAAAATTTGAGAATCTCATTTCTGATTCACCCCAGCTGTAGGATTAGGAAGAATATGTATTTTAAAAATGCCCTCCTTGGTCAGGGAACTAAGATTTCACAGGCGCCAAAAAAAACCCCCCAAAAAATGAAACCCCCCTAAGATTCTGTCTACAGCATTAACATTTTTGTCTTAAAGTAAAATGTAATACATTATAGATCTAAAAAATTAATAGACCCCAACCTGAGTACCAATTTCTCTATTTTAGACTATTCATTAACAAAATTTTTCCTTTAGAAAATTATGTAAAATGCCAAATACCAGATACATTTAGAATGGCAGTTGTTTACCTCTCCTCATGAAAAACTGTAATTGTGAATATATCTTTTCCATAAATCTTTTTTTGTAAAAAATACAAAACCCAAAACAGCCATTTATCTTCAAAACAACTGTAAATACTTAGGCTACCTTATGAAAAGGTACATAAAACATTAAGGACTCAGGGACCCTATTCAAAAAAGACAATCATAACTGGACTAAAGGTTCATGACACCCACCAATATTATACAAACACAAGTGGTTCAAGGAGAATGTACATAAAGGAGATTTCAAACACCAATACAAATATTTGCCTTTCATCCAGAAATGTAAACCAAATACCACTGCCTATTACCTATTCAAAACAAGGGTACTTAGAGCTTCTCCGTCCACATCTTCAGCAATTATGACCAAGGGCTTCCGGTGAGCATTGGCAATTTCAAGAGCAGGAACAATGGACTGGACACTAGAAATTTTCTTTTCACTCAATAGAACATATGCATCTTGGAATTCACATTTCTGACCTGAAAAGCAAAGAACATTTCTCACCAACTTGAGGCCATTCTGCTGAAAATGACTGCAGTTTAATTTAAATGAAAAACCGCTAGAGCAAAGTTCCAGTACACTTTTAAAGTGACCGATCAGTTCATGTTTTTCTTTCTAAAACACACGAACATTTGGAACACATGAATTTACTTTTGACGTATGACACTGACAAATATCCTCAGGGTGTCACATATTAAACTATGCTTAAAAAAAAATTCAGTTACCCATTTGCTCTTACCTTTTGATGTATTAATAAAGTATGGAGAAATATATCCTCTGTCAAACTTCATGCCTTCAATAATTTCTAATTCATCATTCAGTGTTTTTCCATCCTATGAAAAGTCAAAGAATTCGTTATGTGAATTTCATTACACAAAGACTAGTTTCAAACCAATTAATAAGTAGTCCCCACTTCTCATAAAGAATTCAGATAGAATTATGCAAATATCCCAGGGCATCCAACTCTACTTTTGCAAGAATATGTATTTCAACTAACTTTTTACAGCTAGACGTCAATATCATCTAAATCAGGATGCATTTACGTCCAAAGCCATAGGTTAATAATTCACCCGAACACAATAAACACATTATTCTGTACAGGTGCCAGTGTTACATGTGAAGGAATGAAACAGAACACACTTTTGGAAACATATGTAGATCAAATTTTTGTACCTGTAAAACTCAGATTATCAGACATCTGTTTCCATCTATCATTAAAAACAAACTTACCTTTACTGTGATAACACCCTTTCTTCCAACTTTTTTCATGGCATCAGAAATGATGTTGCCAATTTCTTTGTCTCCATTTGCAGAAATTGTAGCAACCTGAAATAATCAAACTACTCTTTCAAATTAAAGGTAAGGCTATCTTCCTCAATCACTCCCCTCCCTTTTCTCATTAACTTCCCAATTGATATATCCTTGGTGAAATGCTAGAGGCAGGGTGATGGTGGTGGTGAGACAGGCAGAGGGGATTTTAAGCATAATAATTCTAATGAATAACTGATCCCATTGCAATTTTTAAAAAATTTGATTATTTTCTACATTATTTTTGAAAGAAATGAAATAAACACACAATTATTCTTTTAAACAAAAACAAAAAAGAGGGAATTCCCTTGTGGTCCAGTGGTTAGGACTTGCCGCTTTCACTGCAGGGGCCCAGATTCCATCCCTGGTTGGGGAACTAGGATCCCACAAGCCAGGCAGGGTGGCAAAAAAAAGAAAGAAAGAGCCTAATGACCCGTTACCCTTTTTTCCCTTGGCAAATGTGGCAATATTAGAAAATGAAATTATTCATCTTTGATAAACAGCCAAATAACATTTTCCACACAAATGAGTTTTTACTCAGTCATGCAGAACTAAAATGACAACTCATTAAGACTCAAATTATGGGGACTTCCTGGTGGTCCAGGGGTTAAGACACCATGTTCCACTGCAGAGGTTCAATCCCTGGTGGGGGAATTTTTCAAATCTCTAGCAGTAAGAAAAATGCTTCAAATGTTGGTGACTGGGTAATACTGTTATCCTAACACTGTTGTGTAATTATAGGATAAAATCATGTTACTTTAAAAATCCATACCTGAGCAATCTCTTCAGGGGTTGTCACAGGTTTAGACTGCTTCTTAAGTTCAGCAATTACAGCATCAACAGCTAACATCACACCTGGTTCAAGAACACGTATTACAATGCTTATTCCCTCATGGCTCTATGTCAACTAGAATTCTGATTCATGTTAAGTGTATCAATGCCTTAATGCTTCTGTACCAGTACTCTTCCTAATCACAAGGCAGTTGGATGGCATGCAATGAAACACAAACTTTAAAAGATCAAGTACCACAATGCCAAAATTATTTTTAAAAACTGCATTAAAAAAAAAAGTGTACACTTTCAAGAATCTCACCATTCAACTCATTCTATGTAAATCTTTCCCAATTCAATCATTTCTTACAGGGTCATCTAGCAGATTTCTCCTCCACTGAAGGACACAAAGGACCAAAATGGATTACAGTCCTTTATTTTCAACAAGTATAACTGTCAAGGATAAGGACTTTCTTGTGGCTATACCCCTGCAAGTTTTTAACTGGCTGAAATTTCCTCATTTAATATGTAATTTATGAACAACCACCTTTAACATTCAATGTCACCACAATACAGATTTATTTATGAGAGAATAGTCTTTTCAACGGAGACCAGTGCTAGCTCTTTCCTTATTTTGAGAAATGTTACTTCACAAAAATAATTGATAGCAATTTGTAATAACAATGACTTTCTTTGAGAAGTAACCCTTAATAACCTCAATTCATACTTGCCAGTCAAACTGCTTTTAATGAGACACATTCATTTGGATCTCAAACACTGAAATAGATGAGATGATACCTCATCCCATTTTCGGAAGCCTTTCCCTTTACTCTCATGTGCCTCCTAGTTTACGTCTCCTACATGTGGCTGGTAATACAACCCAGAAACACACAGCAATTTCATGCTGAGGAGATCTTTAAACTGTGGCCTAACTCCCCCAAACAAGTAATAATAAACAAAATTCAGACTCATAACATAATATGTGCTGTTAAGAAGAAACTGCTTTATAAAAAATAAAAACCCATTCTGATATCCTGGGTGACGTTTTCTTGAACTTACTGCTTTAGAAATACACAGTACATGCTGCAACTTACAATAAACTTGGTTTGGGGGAGAAATGAGCCAGGGGACAATGACACAGGGATGGATGACTTCGGACACAGGGCACAAGCATCTTAGTCTCCTCTTTGCCACCTAGCACAATGCCCATCCCATAGTCAGGAATTCAATCACTTAGGCATTTAAACACAAATACTTAGGCATTAAAAAAAAAAAAAAAAGATTTAAAAAAATTTTTAGGAGACAGGAGAAACAAGAAAGAATCAACTTGCTAATATAATTTAACAGATAACCTGACAGTTCAAAACACTGTGGTGACAATGAAGAGAGACATTCCTACCTCTCCTGATTTCCACTGGATTAGCACCTTTGCTAATCTTCTCGAAGCCTTCCTTGGCAATAGAGCGTGCCAGTACAGTAGCGGTAGTGGTGCCATCCCCGGCCTCTTCGTTTGTGTTATTGGCAACATCTTGAACAAGTTTAGCGCCAATATTTTTATATTTATCTTTTAAATCAATAGACTTTGCAACAGTCACACCATCTTTTGTCACTTTGGGACTTCCCCAACTCTGTTCAATAATCACTGTCCTTCCCTATAATTGCAGAAGGAAAAAAATGCCACAGAGTCACACGCTAAGTACTACTTAGCTTAAAATAAAAAGAGCATTTTTCATAATAGGCAATTACTTTAAAGCCTCAATGCAACATCTGATCATTTTTATCCGACCTGCTACATGAATCTCAAGGGCAAGTTCATCAATGTTCTTACAGACAAAATGACTTCATTGCCAAGTGCATAACCTTGGATGAGCTGTTATAAGAGATAAAATTTCTAAAGACTTAACCAACATTAACTTGGGAGATTATAATGAAATTCCAGAAGTCTCCACATAATTCATATTTAAGTTTTGTCCAGTGCCTGCTATAATAATAATATGAAAACTTACTTTTGAACTTATTTTAAAATTTAGTTTCTAAAATACCAATGGCAAGACAAGAACAGTGCAGCCTTCCTGAGTTGTTCAACATTAAATCTTAAAATATGATGCAAACAGTACTGGTGGCTTGAACCAAAGCTGCTTCTTGTGAGGCATGCAAATGCCATTACTTTGCTCAGTTGGATCACTTTGATATTTGTATTGTCTTCAGCCTGAACTGAAGTATCGCTCCACCCAGTACGACCCTCCATTTACTTGTTACTCCTCATTCACCAATCTCTTCGTTAAATGAGACTTAAAAGCTCATACTTAAGGTACTGTGGATGTTACATTCTTCCACCTATGCCTAGTACTAACTACTGGGAAAGGATCCAAAATTTAACTCAAGCAGGCAAGGGAGATTAATTCTACCTACCTTGAGTATAACCATCCATCTTAAGCTAGGAGTTACCACTTGATTACATCACACTTTGCACAAAAGAGTTTCACAAATTTGGCACAAGCAGTTTATGAATACCTAAGAACTGTTTAATAGCTTGGCGTGACTCTTGCCACTGGCAAAATGTTACGCCTTAACAATACTATAAATTACAACAAAATAAGAATACCTTTGGCCCCATAGTAACGGCTACAGCATCGGCTAAAAGGTCTACACCTTGAAGCATTAAGGCTCGAGCATCTGCACCGAATTTTACATCTTTGGCATAAGCCCGAGTGAGATGAGGAGCCAGTGCCCTAGACACTGGCCTCATTTGACGAAGGACTGCGGGTAATCGAAGCATTTCTGAAGGAGAAACAGACAGATAATCAGGACACTACTACCACTACCCGTGGGGTTACAACACAAACATGACACCCATGCAACAGAACGAGAAATATTAGAAGTGAACTGGGCTGACGTCTGGCATCCACGATACCTGGGCCTCGGAACCCGCCACCGCCCCCACAACACCAGCTACTAGTGCAATCTTTAAGAGGTCGCCCCATGCCTGACCTACAGAAAAAATGCACGCTCTTCTTCTTCCCCACGGCTATTACTTCCTACGCTAAAAACGAGTTAATATTTCACCGCTAAAATGGCCTTGAGAGCAAATCAGCTGCAAATGTCCCCTGGAAAACCAAGTCTACAGAAAAGGGGCAAATTATAAACCCAAGTGACCAAGGAAAGGAAAATACTCCTGACGCTGCAAAAATCCGTTTACTAAAATGTGTCTTCATGTATCCACTCGGGGCTACTGTATCAGAGCAGCGGGCAAGGCCACGATGCTGGGGGCGGCGGCCGGGCCCACTCCCAGCGGCCCCACGTGTCTTTCCATCAGGACAGCCAAGCAAGGTCAAAGGTGGAGATGCCATATCCCAGCAGTCCCCCAGGCCAAAAGCCGCTCCCACACACTGCGACCACCCTCCCTGGCACTCTACCCTCGGCCACAAGCACAACCGCCTTTCACCAGAGGATCGATGTGAATACAATCGCCCGACTCCGCGCACACTCGTGGGCAAGCCCTCCCTGCTGTGCCCGGCTGGGCGAGCGATCCACGCCGCACGTGACGGGCCCCCGCGTGCACCCACGAGGCCTGGCTCAGCAGGCCCGGGCCTGCGGCGCCGGGGGAAGCTCTGGCTCTCGCCGGCGCACCGGCTCAGCGGAGACAGGAAGGACGGCTCCGGGGTCCGAACCGCACGGGTGAGGCGGCGCGGAGCGGGCGCGTACCTGCGGGGCAGCGGCGCGACGTGCGGGCGACGAGACAGGCCGTCGGCGGCGAGTGAGGGACAGAGTGCAGGGTGCGCACGGCAATGAGCCCGTGTCCCCTCCCTCCGCCGCTCCCCCCGCCCCTCCGCAGCGCGCCTGCGGGCGGTGCCCACCCCCTTCCCGGCCGCCTGGGCCCTGCAATCTGCACGCTCCGCGCGCCAGTCCCGCCCCTCCCTACCCGCGCCGGGCCAGGCCAGCGGGTTCAGCCCTCTCCGGCTCGTTTAGGCTAGTTCCCGGGCTGCGCGCCGTTCCAGAACGTTCCGGAAAGAGCCTGGCTCTATGTGGGTCAAGGGTCAAACGCGTCATTTCCGGGAGGGGGTGCAAAGGGTTAGTACTTTCACCTAGGCTGGCGGCCTAGAAAAGCCTAGAAAGAGTTGCTCTTTTCTTCCGCCTCCGGGTCCGCGCGTCAGTGGCCTGCGCAGAGCCCAGAAAACGAATAGGGGTGCGCGCTGGTGCGGCCACCCCCCTTTCGCGGGGAGGGGCTGGGCGGGAGCGAGCGCGCCTGCGCGGTGGTCAGTTTTTTTTTTTCCGCGTTCACGTGTCCGGAGGGTCCGACAGCAGGTCTCTCCTTTTGCCTGTGGCGTGAGAGCAGAGTACGAGCTGCGGCAGCCGGAGTCATGGTGAGTCCCGCGTGGGCTGAAGGCCGGCGCACCCGGGTTGGTCTGGGGCTCATGGCGAGCCCAGGCGATTTCCTTTGGGCCTCGCGGGAGGAGTAGAGATCAGAGACCCGCGCCCGCCCAAGCCCTAGAGAGGCGAGACCCCGCCGACCCTTTCCTCCGAGCAGGGCTCTTTGCACGCGCGTGTGAAGCAGCGCGTGGGTCAGGGGGCGGGAATCCCGACGCACGCCTCCTGCGGGACCTTGGTGGGTATGTAATGGTCTTGAAAAAAGCGTGGCCACAGTAGAGGGACTTCAGTGTTTAATAACAATTTACAGAAAATCCTTGGAAGGATTGACCTTGGAAGAAACTAAGCTTGTCCTTGAAGCTCGTCTGGCTGCTGACCAGAGGAGCAACAACGACCCCTAACACTCATAGCAGTGGGAAATTAAACGCGGAATTTAGAACTGAACGTTCAGAGGTGTTTGCTTTGAATGGAAAATCTGAACATTGACGTTATCTTTGAAAGCCACATGTGGCCTGTTTAGAATACATTGTGTTTCAAATTTAACGTTTTTCTTTCCAAAGGCAGGACAGGCATTTAGAAAGTTTCTTCCCCTCTTTGACCGAGTATTAGTTGAAAGAAGTGCGGCCGAAACTGTAACCAAAGGAGGGATTATGCTTCCAGAAAAATCACAAGGAAAAGTATTGCAAGCAACGGTGGTAGCTGTTGGATCAGGCTCTAAAGGAAAGGTAAATGCGAACTGAAATGGAACTCATTTTTATGTGAAATGGGGGGGTGGCGGGGGGTAGGGAGCTTTGGTGGTTATTAAAAAGATAATTCCCCAGTGGGTTCACAACTAATCTGCTTTCAGCAAAAATGATTGTAATCAGGGAAGAAAAAAAAAACCTTAGTGTATATGATGGAGGAAGAGTTCCACGGCATTAAAATCAGTAGGTATAAATTTGAACTTTTAGTCTGACCTCTAACACACTGAAATTGCCCTAATCCTTTAATCCTAATTGCATGTAAGAACTGGCCTTCCAGTTAGTCTCCAACTGAGGGTTAGACCTCAGACTTCTGAAAGTGTCAACTAGAATATTGCATAAATGCCCTGGGGTCATATATGTTCATTGCATTGTTTCAGGTACCGCTAAGAAAGTTCTAGCAAGGGGCTATCCTGGAGTTAGGAATAGGAAGATTTTGGGCACTCTACTTCAGTCCCTCTTCCTAAATCTGCTTTGGAGGAACAGAAACTGAATCGCAAAAGTAAATGAAGTATATATTCCAAAGTCAGAAAATTAAGTTTTTACGTGTTCAAGTTAAACATGACCATTGTACATATGGTTTTAAAAACTGGTTTACCTCACTTGGTTGTGAAGTAACATATTACTTCAAGTATGTTAATATTTAACGATTAAAAAGCTTAAAGTTACTTTTCCCAGTATAATTCTTTGACCCTTTAAACTGAAATCATGTTTTAGTTGAAGCCACTGTGTGTGCCTTATTTCAAAGTGTACCTCTACAGTGATATTTTTGAGTGAAGAACCATGACTATAAATTATACCACTTGGCCACCAAAGCCCTTTTTAAACATCTGATTCCAGTGCACACAGTTGATTAATAAAAGTGTAAATATATGGTTTGATTAACTAAACGTCTTAACTAATAAACATCCTTGTTTTCTTAAGGGTGGAGAGATTCAACCAGTTAGTGTGAAAGTTGGAGATAAAGTTCTTCTCCCAGAATACGGAGGCACCAAAGTAGTTCTAGATGACAAGGTGTGTAAACTTCATAATATTAAGGATAGGTTAAATATTTGCTATTAGTTTTCTTAACTAATGGTTTCTCTGTTTGCAGGATTATTTCTTATTTAGAGATGGTGACATTCTTGGGAAATATGTCGACTGAAATAAGTCACTATTGAAATGGCATCACGTGAAGCTGCCCATTCCACTGAAGTTCTGAAATCTTTCATCATGTAAATAATTTCCATGTTTCTCTTTTATAATAAACTAATGATATCCAAGCTAATGACATCCAGTGTCTAAAAATTTAGTTTCACTGTACTGGTATAAACATTTCCAAATAAAAATATATAAATCAATGGTTAATTTTTATTTAGTGATTTAAGATGGTTCTTAGGCTTCCCTCGTGGCTCAAATGGTAAAGACTCTGCTTATAGTGCAGGGGACCCAGGTTCAATCCCTGGGTTGGGTCGGTCCCCTGGAGAAGGGAATGGCTACCCACTCCAGTATTCTTGCCTGGAAAATCCATGGACAGAGAAGCCTGACAGGCTACGATACATGCAGTTGCAAAGAGTCAGACACGACTGAGCAACTGACACTTGCTTTACAGTTACTTTAGGGTTCATGGTTTATGTGGGGCCAGATAGAGGTAACCTGCAGAAAACTGGAAAACAAGGTTTTCAATCTTCACGTTAAGGTTAACTTTACCAAGTATATAGTTGATGCTGATTCAAAGCCATGGATTTATGCTAACAACTTTCTAAGGTGAAGACAAGTGGCAACATTCTGACTTCATATATACCAAACATTTAAGTATAGTTCTTCACTTATGCAAATCTAGTATCATATGTCTTGTTTAAGTTATATTTTGAAAAACTTAATGAACATTTTCACTACATAGTTAGAAATCCAAGGTAGGGTGTAATAGCTCACACTGGCTGAGTACCTTGTGAATTCTAGGCTAGGCACTGAGTGACAGTATAGCTAACACTTCAGGAGCATTTTCTAGGTATGAGCTACTGTTGTAGGTACTTGTCATACATCACATGGCTTAATCTTTCAAGAGCATATGAGTCAAGTACCATCAGTCACATCTTGCATATAAGGAAGGTGAGACACAAAGGGGGTTAAGTAATAACAGGACGCTGCTGCTGCTGCTAAGTCGCTTCAGTCATGTCCGACTCCGTGTGACCCCAAAGACGGCAGCCCACCAGGCTCCCCCGTCCCTGGGATTCTCCAAGCAAGAACACGAGTGGGTTGCCATTTCCTTCTCCAATGCGTGAAAGTGAAGTCGCTCAGTCGTGCCCGACTCTTAGCGACCCCATGGACTGCAGCCCACCAGGCTCCTCCATCCATGGGATTTTCCAGGCAAGAGTACTGGAGTGGGTTGCCATTGCCTGATTTGGACATAGGTAGTCTATATACGTTTACATGCTGTCTAAACTGTTAGGGCCTCTGCTACTTTGTCAACCCGTTCTAAGCACGTGATAGGCATTATTTCAGATAACAACTGTGGAAAAAGGGAAGGGGTACCTAAGTGTCTGACAATTAGGTTATCTAGTATACAGTTTATTGATTTTAACAAATAGGAAACAGAACAGGACAAATAGCTTGATTTAGGAGCCAGGAGAATTAAGATTTGAACCCAAACAACCCTACACTGGAGTTCATTACCAACGCCTAATCTTGACTGTCAGCTACCAGCGATTTTTGCCTTGCAGTCAAATCTGTTTTCTAGTTTTGGTTGCTCATAAGCTAGTCTATGATAATGTCTTTTAAAAGTTGTATTCCATATTTGTCTTGTGGAATCAAAATCTAAATTTTAAGTGATAAAGGAATAATCTCAACTTTTGATAATATCCCCATCAATAAAATAGTATGTTTGTGTATTTACGATTTCTTTGGAAGCAATGATGCTAAAGCTGAAACTCCAGTACTTTGGCCACCTCACGCGAAGAGTTGACTCATTGGAAAAAACTCTGATGCTGGGAGGGATTGGGGGCAGGAGGAGAAGGGGACGACAGAGGATGAGATGGCTGGATGGCATCACCGACTCGATGGATGTGAGTTTGAGTGAACTCCGGGGGATGGTGATGGACAGGGAGGCCTGGTGTGCTGCGATTCATGGGGTCGCAAAGAGTCGGACATGACTGAGTGACTGAACTGAACTGAGTATTTACGAAATGTTAGTGACATTTTGCTGTATAAGGCTTTTTGTCATATTTAGGTTAAAAAAAGGAATGCCTATTTTTACAGAACCCATAGGGGCCATCAGTTTCCTACTGTGTGTCAGGCACAGCTAATGTGCACTGCACATTGTAATCCTGTAAGCACAGATTTGTTTTAGCAATGAGAGAACTCACAGAGGAAATGAAGAAACTTACTCAAGGCCATGTGGTCAGTAAACTGTAATTAGGAATCCAGTCCAAGGTCTATGACTTTCTCATCCGTGATTGTTTTCCCAGGACCCAAGGAAATATGTACGTTTTGAGATCTAAGATGAGTTTACAAACCTTATTCATCCTCAGAATTACTTGCTATCTTAGAATTTCAGGGCTCTGTCCATAACCTAAATCAGAAGGATGGGAGGATTCTTTTTGTACCAGAGAAGTTGTCCTTGTCTAGCAGAACTGCTAAAGAATCACTTTATGAGATTATATTAAAAATTAACAGGGAAAAGAATTTTGGCATGAGAAATTTGGGCCCAGAATCTGGGAATTGGGGATGTGGATCCATGTGTTTTAGAGAGGTGTGCTGGCATTTACTTTTTGTTCAACAGGAAAATAGTAAGGAGAAAGGTAAAACAGGTAAAATTCTGACTGGAATTTTAATGATGGCCGTACCATTTTTGAGCTCTTGCCAGGCATTGTTCTAGTGACTTAACATAAAATCCTACTTACCTGTGTAATCATAGCAATACTGTTTGATGTTCTTTGCCTCACAGGAGAAGGATGCAGATAGGTAGAGGAACTTGCTCAAGGTAACATAAATTTTAAGTCATAGGTTGGAACTGAACTCAACCTTGTCTGACTTTAAAGTCTTCATTTCACTATTCTACACAAAAAATTTTTTGAAAAATTAAGAATAAAATTACCAGGGTTCTATTCTGCTGTGGAAGTTGTTACCATTATCAAGATTATCATTTTTTTCCTCTATTGCTCCAGAAACTATGCTTTACAGAAAGTTCTTATTTTTAAAAATTGACATTATAAAATAGGTATTTTTTCATTTTTTTATTGTAGTAAGAACACTTAGTATGAAATACACCTTAACAGGTTTTTAAGTGTACATTATAATATTGAATAAATGAAACTTTATGCCCATTGATTAAAAACTCATTTTCCCCTCCCCCTAGTTCCTGGCAACCACTGTCCTAGTCTCTGCTTCTACAGCTATTTTAGATACTTCATGTATGTGGAATACAGTATTTTGTCCTTCTATGATTGGCTTATTTGACTTAGCTTATTGTCCTCAAGGTTCATTCCGTGTTGTCAAGTATTTAAAGCTGAGTAATAATTCCATTGTATGCAATACCATGTTTTCTCCCTTCATACAATAGGTGGACATGATGCTTCCACAGCTTGGCAATTGTAAATAGTGCTACAATTCAGATGAGAGTGCTAATATATCTCTTTGAGATTCTGATTTCAGTTCTTTTAGAAAAATACTCAGAAGTGGGGTTTCTGAATACAAAGAACTATGGTAGTTCTATTTTTTAACTTTTTGAGGATCCGCCAAACTGCCACAGTGGGCACACCATTCTGGTTTACCACCAACATGGATTGTAAGGTTTTAGGGCTGTGAATTTGTCACATTTGTTTCCTTATTTGTGCAGTTTTTGTTTCTAGTTAAATCTCATTCTTCTAGTACACTTTTTTTTTTTGAAATATAAGTAATTCATTGATCCATTTAGTGTACAGTATATGTGTCTGACTTTTTTTTAACCAATGGTTAACTTTATTGGATTACCCACTCTTCCCACCACCACTCCCCTGCCCCCAAATTTGAGATGTCACCTTTATCATACATTAAATTTTTAAACAAACATATTCCTGGATTTTACAGTCTGATCCATTGATCTCTCTATCCTATCACAGTGTTTTCAATATAAACATATATTTGTTTGATACCCTATATGACAGTTCCTCCCTGTACTCTCAATAGTGCACTTAACCTGGCTGTGAGCATTTTCAACTTCTGGGTAAGGGCTGCCAGTGGAGAAGGCAATGGCAACCCACTCCAGTACTCTTGCCTGGAAAATCCCATGGATGGAGGAGCCTGGTAGGCTGCAGTCCATGGGGTTGCTAAGTCGGACATGACTGAGCAACTTCACTTTCATGCATTGGAGAAGGAAATAGCAACCCACTCCAGTGTTCTTGCCTGGAGGATCCCAGGGACAGGGGAGCCTGGTGGACTGACGTCTATGGGGTCACATAGAGTCGGACACGACTGAAGTGACTTAGCAAAGGGCTGCCAGATTGCTCGCCAGCATGATGCCAGGTCATGCCTCATCCAGCAAGTTAATTGCTGTTTTCTCTGCACTCACACCAAAATGGACTTTAGAACTTTTTATTTATGTGAAGTCTATTTAAATGTCTTTTTTTTTTTTTTAACCCTTAAGCAATCTGTATGAGAGAGCTCAATCAAACCTAGGTTCTAGATCCTGTGTAGCTTACATAGTCATTCAGTCAGTTCAGTCGCTCAGTCGTGTCCAACTCTTTGCGACCCCGTGAACTGCAGCATGCCAGGCCTCCCTATCCATCACCAACTCCCGGAGTCCACCCAAACTCATGTCCATTGAGTCAGTGATGTCATCCAACCATCTCATCCTCTGTCGTTCCCTTCTCCTCCTGCCCTCAATCTTTCCCAGCATCGGGGTCTTTTCCAGTGAGTCAGCTCTTCACATCAGGTGGCCAAAGTACTGGAGTTTCAGCTTCAACATTAGTCCGTCCAATAAACACCCAAGACTGATTTCCTTTAGGATGGACTGGTTGGATCTCCTTGCAGTCCAAGGGACTCTCAAGAGTCTTCTCCAACATCACAGTTCAAAAGCATCAATTCTTCGGCCCTCAGCTTTCTTTATAGTCCAACTCTCACATTCATCCATACATGACCACTGGAAAAACCATAGCCTTGACTAGTTGGACCTTTGTTGACAAAATAATGTCTCTGCTTTTGAATATGCTATCTAGGTTGGTCATAACTTTCCTTCCTAGGAGTAAGCGTCTTTTAATTTCATGGCTGCAATCACCATCTGCAGTGATTTTGGAGCCCAGAAAATAGTAGTTATGTGATAGTTGACAAATCATCTCAACCTCTCTGGGTTTAAGAATTAACTGTAAAAAAAAAGGGGGGGGGCACTAGATGTTCCTTAACATTTTGAGTCAAGCCTGATATTTTTTTCCCTTAAACTTTAATTGTATTAACATTTAAAACTAGATAGTCTGTTTGTGGGCTTCCCAAGTATCTCAGTGGTAAAGAATCTGCCTGCCAGTGCAAGAGATGTGGGTTTGATCCCTGGGTGGGAGAGATCCCCTGGAGAAGAAAATGGCAACCCACTTCAGTATTCTTGCTGAGATAATTTCATGGACAGAGGAGCCTGGAGGGCTACAGCCCAGGGGTCACAAGAGTCAGACATGACTGAAGTGACTGACCATGAACGCATGCAATGTGTATGTAGGTAAAAATTCAAAAGGATGTACATTGAAAAGATTCCTTCCCATCCCTGTGCCGTAGCCACCTGGTTCCATCCCTGGAGGCACTGGTGTTACAGTTTATATTCTTTCTTCCAGGGGTGTTTTATGTATACATATGTATTTGTGTGTGTATACATATGTATCTCGTGCATATGAAATATATATATATACTTCTCAAAAGTAAAATATTCTGTACACACCAATTGGCACCTTGCCTTTTATTTTTATTTTTTGTATTAACAATTTTGTCTTAGGAATTAATCTATAAAGTACATATAAAAGTTTCATTCTCCTTATAGCTGTATGATGTTTCATTATATGGATGAACCAAAATTTAAGCATTTCCTATTGATTGATATTTAAATTCTAAACTTAGGCTCTTAGAAATACTTCTGAAATAAATAAAATTTTGCATAGATTTTATATCTTTAAGATAAACTGCTGGGCATGAAATTGCTATGTTCAAAGGGTCATTGTTACTTAGTTGCTAAGTTGTATCTGACTCGTTTGCAACCCCACGAGCTACACAGCCTGCCAGGCTCCTCTGTCCATGGGATTTTCTAGGAGTGGGTTGTCATTTACTTCTCCAGGGGATCTTCCTGATGCAGTTACTGAGCCTGCGTCTTTTGCATTGCAGGCAGATTCTTTACTATTGAGCCTCCTGGGAAGCCCATGTCAACAGTTATGTGAACCTTAATCATACACACACACACACACACACACACACACACACACACACACACACAAACATCTTCAAGTTGCCCTTCAGAGAAGTTCTACCGATTAATAATCTTACCAGCAATGTATGATTGTTGATTTCCTCCCACTCTCAATAATATAAGATGTTACGAATTTTTATTTTTCCAAAGAAATCATTTTAATTTATCTTTATGGATAAGGGTGATCTCATGTGTTTAAGAGCCATCTCTATTTTCTTTCCTGTTAACTGTTCCTATTGACTGTTAATATCTGCTGCTCACTTTCCTACTGGGTAACTGGCCTTTTATGATTTGATATCCTTATCATTCACGGAAATTGGCTCTTTGTGGTAAGTTTTTTCCTCCAGTTTATAATTTGACTGATTTTTTTAATGCTTTGAATTTGCAGGAAGTCATTTTGGTATAGCTGAATAAATAAAATTTTCCATTATAGCTTCTAGTTATTATTTCAAACTCTGAAAAGTCTCCAATAGAAGGTTCTTCCATAGTTTCTTTAGGTATTTTTATGGTTTTTTGTTTTTGTATTTTTTCAATCTTATCTTGAGATTTTCCTGTTATAAGAGATAAGAAATGGATCCAAACCCTCGTCTTACAAGTTAAGCCTCTTTCTTTAAGATGTTAAAATTTAGCCAAACTCTTACAAAACACTTTTCAGTCTCATTTTGCCTAGAGATTTGACTTGGAAAAAATATCAGTGGGTACTTACTTATCTGACTTATTATTTCAAAAGACCAATTTATTATAGTATTTTTAAGTCATTCATTTAAAAAAGTTTTTTTCAATTTAAATTTATTTGGCTGTACTGGGTCTTAGTTCCAAGTGCAAACTCTTAGTTATGTCATGCGGGATCTAGTTCCCTGACCAGGAATCAAACCCAGGCCCCCAGCACTGAGACTGCAGTCTAAGCCACTGGACCACTAGGGAACTCCCCATTCACTGTCTTAGGCACTAGAGATACAGGGATGAATAAAATCAGTACAGTTCAGTCGCTCAGTCATGTCCGACTCTGCGACCCCATGGACTGCAGCACGCCAGGCTTCCCTGTCCATCCCCAGCTCCTGGAGATTACTCAAACTCATGTCCATTGAGTCGGTGATGCCATCCAACCATCTCATTCTCTGTTGTCCCCTTCTCCTCCTGCCTCCAACCTTTCCCAGTATCAGGGTCTTTTCAAATGAGTCAGTTCTTCACATCAAGTGGCCAAAGTATTGGAGTTTCAGCTTTAGCATCAGTCCTTCCAATGAATATTCAGTACTGATTTCCTTTAGGATGGACTGGTTGGACCTCCTTGCAGTCCAAGGGACTCTCAAGAGTCTTCTCCAACACCACAGTTCAAAAACATCGATTCTTCGGTGCTCAGGTTTCTTTATAGTCCAACTTACATCCATACATGACTACTGGAAAAACCATAGCTTTGACTAGACAAAGCTTTGACGGACCTTTGTTGGCAAAGTAATGTCTCTGTTTTTTAATATGCTGCCTAGGTTGGTCATAGCTTTTCTTCCAAGGAGTAAGCATCTTTTAATTTCATGGCTGCAGTCACCATCTACAGTTATTTCGGTCCCCCCAAAAATAAAGTCTGTCACTGTTTCCACTGTTTATCCATCTAATTGCCTTGAAGTGATGGGACCAGATGCCATGATGGTAGTTTTCTGAATGTTGAGCTTTAAGCCAACTTTTCACTCCTCTTTCCCTTTCATCAAGAGGCTCTTTAGTTCTTCTTCGCTTTCTGCCATAAGCACGGTGTCATCTGCATATCTGAGGTTATTGATATTTCTCCCTGCAATCTTGATTCAAGCTTGTGCTTCATCCAGCGCAGCGTTTCTCATGTACTCTGCAAAGAAATTAAATAAGCAGGGTGACAGTATACAGCCTTGACACACTCCTTTCCCTATTTGGAAACAGTCTGTTGTTCCATATCCAGTTCTAACTGTTGCTTCCTGACCTGCATACAGATTTCTCAAGAGGCAGGTCAGGTGGTCTGGTATTCCCATCTCTTCAAGAATTTTCCAGAGTTTGTTGTGAATAAAATGGGCAGAAGTAAACAATAACATAATTTTAGAAACTGGTGTCATCTAGAAAATAAAAGTAGAAAATGCCCCTAACTTCATGAAAGACATTAGGTGCCCTATGGAAAAAAGGAAATGATAATTGTCTGTTGTGACTTCTCTCTTCTGATCATATCTTTCCTTCCTGAAGATTCAGGAACTACTGTATTAGTTATCTACTGCTGCTTAACAAATCATCCCAAACTTAGTGGCTTAAAACAACAATATCTCACACAGTATCTGGACATCAGAAATTTGGGATCTGCTTATCCCAAATTTTATGAGGCTAGCATAGGCCAAAGGTTTGACTGGGATCTGCAAGTTATACTTCCAAGATGGTTACTCTTGCTGGCAAGTTGATGCTTACTTTTGGCAGGAGCTTCAGTGGATCCCTTGTGGGCAACTTGAGGATCCTCACACATGACAGCGTCTTAGCTTACCCAAGGGAGGTGAGCTGAGAGAGCAAGGCACAATGTCTTTTATGGCCTAACATCAGGAGTCACACAACATCATTTTCAAAGTTTCCTATTTTGATTAAACAGGTCCGCCCTATTCAGTGTGTGAGAGAACCAAAGGTGTTCTTCATTTGGTTGTCTCTCACACTGAAGAGATGATAATCACTGGAGGACATCTTGGCAACTAGCTACCACAATTGGCAATTAGCTACCACTAATTGGTCAAATATTCTAGAGATAAAAATGAAGTGCTGTGGAAGCTGAGTATCTCACTCATTTGTAGTCAAAAGTGTCTTGTTTGACCTTTATAAATTGTCCATAACAATTTTTATGAAGAGAAATGAATTTTCAAATAATATGTTAAAAATGTACAAAACTACATATACAACTACTTTTTGTTCAGCTGTGAATATACATCTCCATACTTCACTGCTGCTTCAATTTTGCTTAGCCTGGAACGAAATTGCCTCTATGAAATCCCCTCAATAAATGCTATTTCATGGCACATTTCAAGTACTTCATGCATTGGTTAGTGCATCAGCTTTGCTCTTAGGCTGGCTTCCTTCAAGTCAAGAGGGTTGATGCAGCCCCAGACTTGACAAGGTTCAGCGGCACAAAAAAGGGACTATCTCTTTTACTGTCTCCTCAAGAGCAAGAAAACCTTTCCCCAAAGTGCTCCATCAGGTATCTTTTCATAGCTCCTTAAGCTAAAATGGAGTCATATGCTCACCCTTTAAACATTGGCTTAGGCCAACAAGGATTTATCCCTCAGCTAAAGAAGGGTTTACCTTTCCCTGCTCAAATTGGGACAGATGGATACCGAGCAACAGTAAAGTCTCTTTGCAAAAAGCATGTGTCAAGGGGTGTGGATAGCAAACAGGTAACCATCAACCAAAGACATTTTGTCTGTAGTATAGTAATTTACATATCCTCCTTTCCTATTCATTTTTAAACTTTTTGAAGAAAGGAGCTTATACATCTTATTCATGGTTCTCAGCTCTTGCTCAGTGCCCAAACACAATGGGCATTCACTATTTTAGCTGGATTTTAAACCTCCCCAAGGAGGATTTCATATTGCGTAGACGTTTTGAAATTGCTTATGATTTGTTGGATTTACAGAGTATTTTCTTCTAAAACTTTTGAGAGACTTTAAAATTAATCAATTTTTGCTGCACTGGGTCTTCATTGCTGCAGATGGGCTTTCTCTAGTTGCGGAGAGCTTCTAGTTGCAAGCTTCTCACTGCAGTGGCTTCTCCTGTTGCAAAGCACAGGCTCTAGGGTGCCTGAGCTTCAGCAGTTTCAGCTCATGTGCTCTAGAGCACAGGCTCAGTATTTGTGCTCCACGGGCTTGGTTGCTCCATGGCATGTGAGATCTTCTGAGACCATGGATCAAACCCATGTTCCCAGCATTACAAGGTGGATTCTTAACCACTGGACCACCAGGGAAGCCCCCAATAGATCATACTCTTATGAGGCAGAAGGAAAGAACTGCTGTGCACTGATTTCATTCCCCCCACCCGCCTTACACACACACAAACCCTTTTATTTGATAAACTGTTCAAAGTCTTACAGTCAACAAGGAAGAGAATTTAGACTTCTTGAATCTCAGTCCAGAGTTATTTTCATTTGTTCATCTTGCTTTTAAAAAAAACTACTTCTTTAACCAAAATATTCAAGTAACCCATTTTTACATGTTACTGTTATTACTGATCATGCTCTTTTCTTCCTCCCCCGACTCCCTAAATTAATGTGGTTATAGAATTATTATTGTTTGGAGGTCTGCAGACCTCCAATCTGCAGACTGACAGATTAAACGTCAGATTAAAATGTGAAGGTTATGAGCTAGAAACATTTCAACCATAAAGACCAAGGTTCTTCCTGTAAACAAGGCCAGAATTGACATCACAATGTAACATAATTAGACTTTTCAAAGAGATGAATATGTATTTTGTTCCTGAATTTAACACCTACTTATTCCCTTTTTCTTTTGTTCTTTTCAGATGGGTTTAAACAGTATTTAAGTATTACTACCAGCCATGAAATTAAAAGATGCTTACTCCTTGGAAGGAAAGCTATGACCAGCCTAGACAGCATATTCAAAAGCAGAGACATTACTTTGCCAACAAAGGTCTGTCTAGTCAAGGCTATGGTTTTTCCAGTAGTCATGTATGGGTGTGAGTTGGACTGTGAAGAAAGCTGAGTGCCGAAGAATTGATGCTTTTGAACTGTGGTGTTGGAGAAGACTCTTGAGAGTCCCTTGGACTGCAAGGAGATCCAACCAGTCCATCCTAAAGGAGATCAGTCCTGGGTGTTCATTGGAAGGACTGATGCTGAAGCTGAAACTCCAAAACTCTGGCTACCTCATGCGAAGAGTTGACTCACTGGAAAAGCCCTGATGCTGGGAGGGACTGGGGGCAGGAGGAGAAGGGGAAGACAGAGGATGAGATGGCTGGATGGCACCACCAACTCGATGGACATGAGTTTGGGTAAACTCTGGGAGTTGGTGATGGACAGGGAGGCCTGGTGTGCTGTGATTCATGGGGTCGCAAAGAGTCAGACACGACTGAACGACTGAACTGAACTGAACTCTGGACTTAAGAGAACATTAAGATGAGCCCCTTCAACTATAGGTAACTGATATTTACAGCTCGGGGACTACCACACAATTCAGGAAATTATAACTGAATCCTTGGAGTAAGGGAGGTGAGGTTGTCCACAGACCTAAGAATCTGCTCTCTACAGATCCACCCATATCTCTCTTAGGGTGGCAACATTTAGGGGCTGCTTGTCTTAGATTCTCACTGTATTTATTAAAAGAGCTGGTGATTTGCATGGCTGTCTCCATTGCTAGACTCTAATCAACTTATCCTTAAGGATGGGGCCTTTTTATACTTTTACCTCAGTGCCAAACACACAGTGGGGCTTAATAAACACTTGTTGGATGAATAAATTTTTTGCACTTATAAGTTAGTGATGGAGTTGTCCTTTCTCTTGAAAAGTTACCAGTCTCTACATCTTCCAGAAAGAAGAAATCTTTATTTAAAGGCAGACAGGCTTCCCATATTAAATGCTTCTGAACGAAATTCCAAGTCATGATAGTTATTCAGCTTTGCACTAATTTTAACCACCCTCTCATCCACTCCTGGCTTTCATCTTTGGAGACTCTGTTACATGTCTCAGCATTCTTAATACACCTTTAGGTGTACTTGATGGGATGGGATATCTGATGCTTTCCTCTCTTGGAAATTACCCTACTATATGCATTGTTTACTAATTTAACTGTCTTCCCATCTGATAACCTAAAGGCCTCCCTCATCCCAGATCAAACATTTTAAGATATCCAAGCAGGAACCAAAAAAAAGTTTGCTAATACGTCTGTGATTCCATGACTTAAGAGAAAACTTAAAACTTGCAACAAAGAAAAACTGAAATTCTGGGATGTACAACACCAACCGTCGATGAAGGGGCATTCATTTTCTCCTCCTGCTTCTGACTTGCAAAAAAATACAAGCTAACTTTGTCTGCTTAACACACAATACCCTATGTCCCCTCTACCCCCAGGTAACTGGCATCTGGGTCTCTTATCTACACAAACTTGTCAGTGAAAGATCCTTGGCTTTGAAGTTAGCGGATGGCGGAAATACCGTTTTACACTCTAAGCCTGAGTATGATTTGAAACTGGTCGATTTCATGCAGGGTCTGTGTAATTTTCCAAGACTGCTGACCTGTTTTTCACTTTGCACATCTAGGCAGATTTCGGGACAGACTTACGCTTCTCTAGGTATTTGCTTGCACAACGGACAACTGAAACGGTCGCCATTGTGCAAGCTCCGTTCTTCCAGTTAACTAACGTAAGCCCAAGGAGATGCATAACGCGTTACGCCGAATTTGCACATTCCCACTTGGGGATGGTGGTTCTCTGCGCTGGCTGGCGGAATTCCCTTTGCTACTCACTCTTAGTCCTTGGCAGCCGGGTCTCTCCCTCCCTCCACTTCGCCGCCAGAGTGTCGACGGCTGTTCCTTTTCTTGTCCCCCTCCCTCCGCCAGCTGGCCCTTTCAGGGACTCCTCCGGTTCCTCCCACCCTGCCCCGCGCGGGCTACGGCTGTGCCGTCAGCAGTCGCCCCTCCCCGGCGCCCGGGCCAGGAACGCCGCTCTGCCCCGCCCCCCGCGCAGGCAGCCGTCCCCTACATCCGGGTACCGACTCCAGCCGCCCAGACTCTGGCACTATGGTCATGGCGGAGGGGACGGCTGTGCTGAGGCGGAACAGGCCGGGTACTAAGGCTCAGGTACTATCTTTGCACCTTTGGTGGAGGGGGAGGGGGCTCTTGGTGCCGAGCAGAGTCGCACTTTGAAGCTGGATACCTCTCAGAGGAGGATGGGCCGGGGCGACCGGCGGACTGGCGGGGGCACTGGTGCCCGGCCTGCTCTTCCGGAGCCTCAGCCCCTCGGTTTGGCTGAGGCGGCGGCGGCGGCCCGGGAGGCCTGCGTAGCTCCGACTGGAGGGTGGGCGTGAGGGGCGCGTAGGGGCGGCCGAGACCCGGGCTGGAAAGCCTGTTAGCAGCCACTGCTTGTTGTCGCCTTTTGCCTGATCTCCAGTGACCAGTGTCTGAGGGGTGCGGCCCGCCAGGTGGAGACCCTGAGGTTCTATGAGGGTCAGCTAGGGTGGGAGGGGTGTAAACAGCCTACCTTGTCCTGCCTTCCAGTTTCTATCTGGCTTGTAACCTGCCCGACTCCTGACATGCAGCTTGTCTAGCCGGCTCCGGGAGTCGGTAATTCACTTTATCCTCCTCCTCCTGCTGCTTTTGACCACTTCTCACTCTAGCTGTTCTCTGGTCCAGCAAGTTTTCATCATCAGGCTGGGACTTGTTAGATGTCATTCCTTGTGAATTTCTTTGTTATTATGTGTGAAGCATAAGGAAGGAACTGATTATAATTTTATCAACTTTTAGTAGGGCGATACTTGGGGTGAGTTGGTCCTTGTGTCAGTATTGATTCTTGGGATTTGCAAAAGACGAGTGCTCTTCACATTCCTAAAACAAATCAAATAGGGTAGTTAGACCTCATCTGATTAACCTGCCAGGTGAAATGGTTTGCAGTTGGGTACATGCTCCAAAATCAGGAGAGATGTTATAATGTGATTTTAAAGAAAAAGAGGTAATGTGTGTGTGGGGTGGCGAGCAGGGTAGGGGACCAGATACAACCGTGGAGCTACTACTTTATGCCAGATAATAGATTTTTAATGCCTTGCACAGAATTTGGGAAGGGGTGTCCTTTCAAAGGGAACTTTTAGATCCAGGCATCTTCCCAGATCCATGTTACAGATAAGGAAACTGAAGCCCAGAAATTAGACTGCTTTTGCTAAAGGTTAGTCTCCATATTCGATTTGTACTTAGTTCACTAGTGACCTTTTCTTTTTCACAAATTGCTTCTAGTACTGAATTTTAGAGAGTTCAGTTTGAAAGCCTTTTGTTTTTATAGTCATGTTTTATTGTGTCAGTTTTATTGGCAGTTTTATGGTCATCCTACTTGGAATTTGTATATTATTTGTGCTTTTTACTGTTTCCAAAATTTCTTTCTTTATAAATGATCTTTTCTCAGATGCTTTTAATTCTCATTCTGTGGAAACATTATTTCTGATTCTTTTATATGATGAACTTTTATATTTTTGTATTTAGAAGTGAATTTTTTGTACTCACATAAGAATCATCCGTTTTTACTGATTCAAAAGTTATTAATTTTGAAAGGATAGAGAATCATAGATTTTAACTCAGTATTGTAACACGCCTATTTGCTATGTTATGAGTAAGTCACATATAGAAAGCTCCTTTGCTTTTTTCCACATAGTCATAGATCACAGTTGTTAAATAAAATGTAATAGAAAAGGTTAGGATTTTTAAAAAAGGACTACTTAAGCAGCATTCTGCCTGTCTTTTGTATATCACACTGATTTCCTTCCTGAAATGGGTCTACTCTAAAATGATATATTTAGAATTAGAGTAGATAGAGTATCTTTCTACTTTTTTTTAAATTGGTTAGGTTGGATTATAGGAACATAGTTGTTTTTCAATAAATGTTTTACTGAATTAGATGAGAATGTTCATTAAGCTGGATTTTTGGCTCCTCTTTTAAGTGTTTTAAGTATGAGGCAAGCATTTAATTCTCAATTAACTTTTTACATCTTTTCTGTGTATTACTATATGTGTTTTCTAATATTTTAAGAAGAGAATACAAACTTTTTTATTTTTTTAAAAATGAAAAAATTTGCAAAGTGTAGTAATAGAAACATTTTTCACTACAAATCAGGAAGAATTTTAAAACTACTTTCTAATAATATGTGGATAATATCTAGGAAGAGACATCCTAAAACAATTTCCAGAAAGTCATTTTTATGTCTTAACTTTTAAAATAAATTTAGTTCATTTTCATTCAGAATAGGCAAATATTAAAAAAGAAAAGATATGAAATGCTTAAGACACTTAAATGGTATACCATACCCATCACGTACTCTCAGAACTAGGACATTACTAATATAGTTAAATCCTTCTGTATCACATTCTTCTGTCTTCTACCCACTCCTAGTCAGTAATGGTGATTATCATTCCTTTTTTTTTTTCTTTAAACTTTTCACTGTTACATGCATTATATTTATAAATATCTTTTGCAATTAAACTTTTATTAATGTGGTATCAAACACTGTATTCTTCAGTTTGCTCCAATTTTTAGAGACTTATTCACGTTGACTGATGCAGGGTTATAGATTTTTGGTTTACTACTACCTTTTCCCAGACATTTATTGAGTACCTACCGTGTGCCATGCATTAAGCGCCTACAGAAGATATATAGGTAAACTGCTGAAAAAGCCGTCAGATGGAAAGTCTGAACGCTTGGGTGAATGTCTGTGAACTGGGCTATCGATAGAGCAGTTCAGAACCAGTACAAAGTGATCCATAAAAATATTCCCCTTAAAAGAAGATTGTTTGAACTTTTCTGGTAGTCTTTGAACTTTTCTGGTAGTCTAGTGATTAAGCCTGGCTGTCGGGCTTCCCTGGTGGCTCAGTGGTGAAGAGTCCACTTGCTGATAATGGAAGAGACACAGATTGCATCCCGGATTCAGGAGAATCCCGCATGCTTAAGAGCAACTAAGCCCACGTGCCACAACTATGGAACCTGTGTGCTAGAGGCCCAGGATCTGCAACTCCTGAGCCCACCTGTGGCAACTACCGAAACCCGTAGCCCCCGCTCTCTGCAATTAAAAAAAGCCTGAGTGCAGCAACGAAAACCCAGCACAACCAAAAAGTAAATAAATAAAATTTTGAAAAGTAGGTTGTTCTTTTTAAACGATTCGTTTTTGATGGTGCTCACATTTTGATTTAGAAATTTAAAACATCATTTGCAATTAGAATTGTAATTTATTATAATATCTGTCTTAAATAATACTTAATGGAGTAGTAACTGCTGCTTATTCTAGCTATTCTCTTTGGGTAAAAACTGATGAAGTTTTTTACTGCCCGGATATTTTTTTTCATTAGAACTTTTGGAAAATATTTAACCACCACAAACAAAATTGTGCTGGACTTATCAATAACATATGAAAGGTTTCTGAGAGCCATATTTGAGGGATCTATGGTTGAGAAAACTGTAACTTAGAATTCAGTTAAATAAAATCTTGGTGTTCATTTAAAACATTGAATAAAATTTCTTTTACTTACAATCACATTGTTTAAAATATGAGAATTTTTCTTCTCCTCTGGTATAACTTTGGATCTTTGTTAAGAATTGAAATTAATCATAATAGTATTGCATCTTCTTTGTAACTTTGTATATGCTTTAACCATGACATTTTTTCTTATAGGATTTCTATAATTGGCCTGATGAATCCTTTGATGAAATGGACAGTACACTTGCTGTTCAGCAGGTAATAATAATAGTTTCTTTTGCAACTCCAATAACCTAAGCATTTTATCTCCCTTGGCATAGTTAAGTATTCCTATATCTTTTAGTACAAACCAGAATCCATGGAATTATTGGGGTGCCTGCTTAAAACTTTTATCAAACCTCATTTTGTTTTAAGATGGCATATTAAATATCATCAAACTTAAATACATTTTATTATCTGTTAATATATACCAAATTAGGGTATAAAATTTGACTTTGCTGCTGCTAAGTCGCTTCAGTCGTGTCTGACTCTGTGCGACCCCATAGATGGCAGCCCACCAGGCTCCCCCGTCCCTGGGATTCTCCAGGCAAGAACACTGGAGTGGGTTGCCATTTCCTTCTCCAATGCATGAAAGTGAAAAGTGAAAGTGAAGTCACTCAGTCGTGTCCGACTCCTAGCAACCCCATGGACTGCAGCCCATCAGGCCCCTCCGTCCATGGGATTTTCCAGGCAAGAGTACTGGAGTGGGTTGCCATTACCTTCTCCGAATTTAATTCACAAATAATTGAATGCTTAAGTGGAATAATGTAAGTATAAAGAAGTAGCATACTCATTATTCATTTAGTGATTGAACATTAGAGAACATGCTTGGCTTGCAGGATCTTAGTTCCCTGACCAGGGATTGAATCTTGGACCCTGGTAGTAAGACCACCACATCCTAACCACTCGCCAGGGGACTGCCAGGGAATTCCCATAGTTACTACTACTACTTTTGTCTCCCTCCAATATATTTGAAAATTTGTTTCCACTACCAAATAGCTCACTAAGACTGTGATTATCCAGGAGGTGATAGCATGTTTGGTTTGAAAAACCCCTCAGGAGATTTTTAAGCATTTTTACTGAGAACCGTATTGTATACTATGTTGGGTTTAAAAAAAAAAAAAAATTTAATCCCAAATGAATAAAATCTGGAAACTGGGAGAAAAAAGTTTCCATAGCTAATTCTTAAAAAGCACATTAAAGGATTAATAAAAGGATGACTGAAATTGGCTGTGCTAGTATATTAGTCAAGGCTGTTGGATTTTGATAGCTAGATAGTTAAAGTAGATAGCTATTTGGGTTTATTGTGTTGTTTAAAAATATTGGAAAACAAAATAAAAATACAGTTGAATTCTTTGAGTAGTAAAAATTTGACAGGGATTTCCCTGGTGATCTTGTGGTTAGAACTCGGTGCTTCCACTACAGAGGGCATGGGTTTGATCCCTAGTCAGGGAACTAAGATCTTGAGAGCCGTGCTGTGAAACCCCTGCCCCCAAACATTTAATAATTTTAACAGAAACATTAAAAACCTTTAGAATGGATTCAGTATAGTATTTAGATACTTAGCACAGGAAATACAAGAGTACTGATGATTGAATGGCTTTGCTCTTTGCCTTTTAAGAATGTATTGTTTAAAAAAAAAAAGAATGTGTTGTTCAATAAACAAATATTTAATAGGTTAGTAAAGAGGCCTTATGGAGGATTTGGAAATAAAATCTGGAGTTGTGTGTGTGGAAATTGGCAAAAGTTAAGAGGAAAAATGTGCAGATATTTTTCCCTTTAAAGTAGAGTTTTGTTCTGATGCTATGCTGAATTTATTAGTCCTAATAACAGTTTTTTTTTTATGAAATCTTTTGGGTTTCTACATATGAGATTATTTCATTTACAAACAGCTTGTTCCTTTCTAATCTAGATGCCTTTTATTTCTTTTTCTTGCCTAATTACTCTGGCTGGAATTTCAAATACTATTTTGAATAGAAGTGGCAACAGCAGGCATCCTTATCTTATTTCTGATCTTAATGGAAAGCTTTCATTCTCGTCCACATTAAGTATGATGTTTGCTGTGTGTTTTTCATATTTGGCCTTCATTATGTTGAGTTAGTTTCCTCTTATTTCAAGTTTGTTAGATGTTGAATTTCGTCAAATGTTTTTCTGTACCAATTGAGATCATTGTGTTGTTTTTTTTTCCCCCCTCCATTCTGTTAACATGGTGTATTGTATTGATCAGTTTTTGTATGTTGAACCATCCTTCTGTTCAAGGAATAAATCTCATTTGATTATGGTGTATAATCATTCTAATTTGCTGCTGAATTTGCTAGGATTTTTGCATCAGTGTTCACAAGGGATATTGGTTTCTAGTTTTCTTAGAGTATTTTAATTTGGCTTTGGTATCAGGAACGCTGCTGTAATGGAGTTAGGAAGTATGCTGTTGTCTTCAATTTTTTTGAAAGACTTTGAGAAGGATTGATGTTAGTTCTTTTAATATTTAGTAAAATTCGCCAGTGAAGCCGTTAGGTCCAGGGCTTTTCTTTGGTTGCACGACATTGTGAATACAAGAAAGCCACAGAACCATATACTTAAAAATGACTATCCTTTCCACATTGAATGGTTTTCGACACTCTTGTCAAAAATAATTTAACTTTATGTGAGGGTTTATTTCTAGTTCCTCTGTTCAATTCCATTGGTCTATATAAGTCTGCTTATGTCAGTACTAGACCCTTTTTTTTTTTTCCATATCAACACCTACTTTAACTAATTACTTAGGCTGCACTGGGTCTTAGTTGCGGCTCACAGGATCTTATTTGCAGTATGCACAATAGTTAGGGCATGAGAACTCTTAGTTGTGGCATATGGGATCTAGTTCTCTGGTCAGGGATAGGACTTGGTTCCTCTGCATTGGGAGAGCCGAGTCTTAGCCACTGGATCTCTAGGCTGTTTTGATTACCATAGCTTTGTAGTAAGTCTTGAAATTGGGAAGTGTGCATGCTTCAATTTATGTTTTCAAGATTCTTTGACTATTTGGTGCCCCTTGGAATTACATATGAATTTGAGAATCAGCTTTTCCATTCCTGCAGAAAGACTTGGAATTCTGGTAGAGATTGCACAGAATCTGTAGATTGCTTTAGGTAATATTGATAACAATATTAAGTCTACCTATGGACGTAAGATAGCTTTCATTTAGGTCTTCTTTAATTACTTTTAACAATGTTTTGTAATTTTCAGTATGCAAGTATTTAATCTTCTGATTTAAATTAATTCTTCCATATTTTATTCTTTCAGGTACTGTTGTAGATGGAGTTGCTTTCTTTTTTCTTCATATTTTTTATTGAAGTAAATAGTTGATTTACAATGTTTAGGTGTACAGCAAAGTGATTCAGTTATATATAGGTGTGGATATATATAGGAGTTGCTTTCTCTTTTTTTCTTTCATTTCTTTTTCTTGTGCTGGGTCTTCTTTGCTGGGTGGGCTTTTTCTCTAGCTGCAGAGAGTGGGGGTGACTCTGTAGTTGCCGTGCATGGGCTTCTCATTGCTGTGGCTTCTCTTGCTGTGGAGCATGGGCTTTTAAGGTCCGTGGGCTTCGGTAGTTGCTGCATGAGGGCTGAGTAGTTGTGGTTCATTTGTTCCACAGCATGTGGAATCTTCCCAGGTCAGGGATTGAACCTGTGTCTCCTGTATTGTCAGGAAGATTCTTTATCACTGAGCCATCTGGGAAGCTCCAAGAGTTGCCTTCTTAATTTTCGTTTTGAATTGTTCATTGAAGGTATACGCAACTGATATATATATATATATATACATTTGTTATTGTGTTTGGTTGCTCTGGGTCTTTGTTGCTACATGCAGGCTTTTTCTGAGTTAATAATGCATGCTTGGTAATTGTGGTGCATGGGCTTAGTTGTTCCAAGGCATGTGGAATGTTCCTGGACTGGGGATGGAACCCATGTCCCCTGCATTGATAGGTGGATTCCTATGCACCATACCACCAGGGAAGCCTGAAACACAACTTATTTTTTATATTGATTTTGTATTCTGCTACTTCATTGAATTCACTTATTAGCTTTATGAGCTTATTTTCTGTTTAATTGTTCTGGCTAGAATTTAAGTATAGTGTTGAATAGCAATGATGAAAGCAGGCATTCTTGTCTCATTTCTGGATTTTTTTTGTTTTTGGCCTCGTGGGATCTTAGTTCCCTGACCAGGGGTTGAACTCTGTCTCTCGGCAGTGAAAGTGTAGTATCCTAACCATTGGACTACCTAGGAATTCCCTCGTGTTTAATTTTAGAGCAAGGGAAACCTATCAGTTTTTCACCATTGAGTATGACGTTGCCTGCGGGTTTTTATAAAAGCCCTTCATCATATTGAGGAACTTCTCTCCTATACCTGATTTTCTGTATTTTTATTATGAAGGATGTTGGATTTTGTCAGAGGCCTTTTCTGCATTAATTGAAATAACTGTGTGTTTTTTCCCTTTTAATATTAATGTAGTGTATTATATTGGTTAATTTTTTTTTTTAGTGTTGGACTACCTTTCATTCCTTGCAGCTTTCTTCTGATTTGTTTGTATGGTATATTTTTTTCCATCCTTTTACTTCTAGCCTACCTATATCATTATATTTGAAGTAAGTTTCTTGTAAACAGTATAGTTGGGTTATATTTCTCTGTTCTTTCTGACAATCCTTGTCTTTTAATTAGTGTATTTAGGCCTTTTAACCTCAATATAGGCTTCCCTGGTGGCTCAGAATTCACCCGCCGATGCAAGAGACATGAATTCAATCAATCCCTGGGTTGGGAAGAGTCTCTGGAGAAGGAAATGGCAACCCACTCCAGTTTCCTTGCTTTGGACATCGCATGGATAGAGGAGCCTGGTAGGCTACAGTGCAAGGGGTTACAAAAAATCAGACACAACTGAGCAACTAAAACAACAACAGTGTTAATGTATTTATTGATAGATATGTTTAGATTTAAAGTTATCATTTTGTTACTTTTCCTTTGTTCTTTTTTTGTTTACCCTTTTCTGCCTTTTTAAGGGTTATTTGAGCATATTCTATTGTATTCTAATTTTGGCTATATTTCTTATAATTTTTTGATGATTGTTCTAGAAATTACTAAGTACATGCTTACCTTTTCACAATCTATTTAGAGTCAGTATTTTACTGCTTTGATTGAAATGCAAAAACTATCATTAGTTAGACCTCTTTACCCTCCTCCTTTATACTATAGCTGTCTACATTGCATCTATTAATATATACCTTGAAAACCCTATTGGAGAATGTTGCATATTTTGCTTTCATCTGCCAAATATATTTTAAAGATCAGAGGAAAATAGTCTAATATATATTTATACCCAGATATTTGTAATTGCTGTTGCTTTTGATATTCTAAGTTTCTGGTATTTTTTTTTTTTCCTTCTATCTGAAGAACTTCCTTTAGTAATTCTTTTAGAGCCATCTGCTGGCTAGGAATTCTCCTTAGTTTTCTTTCCTCTGAGAGTATCTGTATCTTTATTCTTGAAGGGTATTTTTGCTAGATAAAGAATTCTGAGTTGACTGTGCTTTTCTTTCAGCACTTTAAAAGTATTGTGCCATTTCTTCCTGTCATCTGTGATTTCTGATGAGAAAGCTGCACTCATTTGAATTCTTATTCTAAGGTCATGTCTTTTCCTCCTGGCTTCTTTATCTTTTTTTTTTTTTTCATTTTATTTTTTTTTAATTGAAGGATATTTGCTTTACAGAATTTTGTCATTTTCTGTCATACATCAAGAATCAGCCATGTACACCCATGTCCACTGCCTCCCGAACCTCTCTTCCATCTCCCTCTCCTTCCCACCCTTCTAGATTTTCACAGAACCCCTGTTTGAGTTCCCTGAGTCATGCAGCAAATTCCCATTAGCTATTGATTTTACATATGGTGTTACAAATTTCCATGTTACTGTCTCCATACGTCTCACCCTCTCCCTTCTCCCCTGCCCCTGTGTCCTTAGGTCTGTTTTCTGTCTGTTTCTCCATTGCTGCCCTGAAAGTAAATTCATCAGTACCATCTTTTTAGATTCCATATATATGAGTCAGTATATGATGTTTATTTCTATAATTTATTTATTTCTCTTTCTGACTTACTTCACTAGGTACAACAGGCTCTAGGTTCATCCACCTCAGTAGAACTGACTCAAATGTGCTCCTTTTTAATGGCTGAGTAGTATTCCACTGTGTATATGTACCACAGCTTCTTTATCCATTCATCTGTCGATGGACATCTAGGTTGCTTCCATGTTCTAGCTATTGTAAATAGTGCTGCAATGAACATTGGGGTACATGTGTCTTTTTCAGTTTTGGTTTCCTCAGGGTATATGCCTAGGAGTGGGATGACTGGGTCATATGGTGTTTTTTTTTTTCTATATGAAACTTTTAGTATTTTATTCATTTTCATAGTTTTACAGAATTAGTAAAAATAATGACCCATTATAAATAAGTATAAAATGGAAGTTGATGAAAAAATAACCCCAAGTCTTCCTTGACTCCCATCCTCCCACCAAAAAACTAGCTAGTATGTGGCAAATATCCTTTTCACACATTATCTTTAGGCATATATTCACTTTGTAGTGGTGGATAGTTTACTCGCTAAGTCATGTCTGACACTTGAAACGCCACAGACTATAGACTGCCAGGCTCCTCTGTCCATGAGGTTTTCCAGGCAAGATTACTGGAGTGGGTTGCCACTTCCTTCTCCGCATATGGTGGTTTTATTCCTAGTTTTTTAAGGAATCTCCATACCGTCTTCCATAGTGACTGTATCAATTTACATTCCCACCAGCAATGCAAGAGAGTTCCCTTTTCTCCACACCCATCCAGCTTTTATTGTTTGTAGAGTTTTTCATGGCCATTCTGACTGGTGTGAGGTGGTACCTCGTTGTAGTTTTGATTTGCATTTCTCTAATAATGAGCGATGTTGAGCATCTTTTCATGTGTTTGTTAGCCATCTGTATATCTTCCTTGGAGAAATGTTTGTTTAGATCTTTTTCCCACTTTTTGATTGGGCTGTTTGTTTTCCTGATATTGAGTTGTGTGAACTGCTTGTATATTTTGGAAATTAATTCTTTGTCAGTTGTTTCCTTTGCTATTATTTTCTCCTGCTCTGAGGGTTGTCTTTTCACCTTGTTTGTAGTTTTCTTTGTTGTGCAAAAGTTTTTAAGTTTAATTGGATCCCACTTGTTTATTTTTGTTTTTATTTCCATTACTCTTAAGAGGTGGATCATAGAAGCTTTGATTTATGTCATCGAGTGTTCTGCCTATATTTTCCTCTAAGAGTTTTATAGTTTATGATCTTACGTTTAGGTCTTTAATCCATTTTATCTTTGTGTATGGCATTAGGAAGTGTTCTAATTTCATTTTTTTGCATGTAGCTGTCCAGTTTTCCCAGCATCACTTATTATAGAGGCTCTCTTTGCCCCATTGTATATTCTTGCCGCCTTTGTCAAAAATAAGGTACCCGTTGGTGTGTGGGTTTATCTCTGGGCTTTCTATCTTGTTCCATTGGCCTATATTTCTGTTTTTGTGCCAGTATCATACTATCTTGATGACTGTAACTTTGTAGTATAATCTGAAGTCAGGAAGGTTGATTTCTTCAGCTCCATTCTTCTTTATCAAGACTGGTTTGGCTATTTGGGATCTTTTGTGTTTCCATATGAATTGTGAAATATTTTGTTCAAGTTCTATGAAAAGTACCATTGGTAATTTGATAGGGATTGCATTAAATCTGTAGATTGCATTTGGTAGTATAGTCATTTTCACAGTACTGATTCTTCCTGCCCAGGAGCATGGACTCTCTCTCCATCTGTTTATGTTGTCTTTGATTTCTTTCATCAGTGTCTTATAATTTTCCATATAGGTTCTTTTGTCTCCTTAGAGATAAAAGGAGATTCTCTTTATTCCTAGATGTTTTAATTCTTTTTGTTGCAAAGGTGAATGGGATTGATGCCTTAATTTCTCTTTCTGATTTTTCATTGTTAGTATATAGAAGTGCAAGTGATTTCTGCGTATTGACCTTGTGTCCTGTGACTTTGCTGAATTCCGATTAGCTCTAATAATTTTCTGATAGTTTCTTTTGGGTTTTCTATGTATAGTATCTTGTCATCTGCAAACAGTGAGTTTTACTTCTTCTTTTCCCATCTTGATTCCTTTTATTTCTTTTTCTTCTCTAATTGCCATAGCTAGGACTTCCAAAGCTATGTTGAATTGAGAGTGGTCACCCTTGTCTTGTTCCTAATCTTAGAGGGAATGCTTTCAGTTTTTCATCATTGAAAATAATGTTTGCTGTGGGCTTATCGTATATGGCCTTTACTGTTTTGAGATAGGTTCCTTCTATGCCCATTTTTTTAAGCATTTTTATCATAAGTGGGTGCTGAATTTTGTCAGAGGCTTTTTCTGCATCTATTGAGATGACCATATGATTTTTATCTTTCAGTTTGTTAATATGGTGTATCACATTGATTGATTTGTGTATGTTGAAGAATCCTTGCATCCCTGGAATAAGCCCAACTTGATCATCGTATATGAGCTTTTTAATGTGTTGTTGAATTCTGTTTGCTAGAATTTTGTTGAGGATTTTTGCATCTATGTTCATCAGTGATTTTGGCCTGTAATTTTCTTTTTTTGTGTTGTCTTTGCCTGGTTTTGGTATCAGGGTGACTGTGGTCTCATAGAATAAGTTTGGAAGTGTTCCTTCCTCTGCCCCTGGCTTCTATATCTTTAGTTTATGTCAGTTTGATTACCTCTGGGCATGGATTTCTTTGGATTTTCTTGTTTGGTATTGACTCTGCTTTTTCTTATTGTGGCAAAAAATGCATAACATAAAATTGATCATTTTTGCCATTTTTAAGTGTATGATTTTGTGGTATCAAGTACATTCACATTGTTGTGCAACCATCTCCATCTCCAGAACTTTTTCATCTTTCCCAACTGAAAGTCTGTACCCATTAAACAATAACTCTAGTATGATTTACTGTATAGTATGATATTTTAATTAACTATGAAACTTGTTTTTTTGTAGTATATTCAACAGAACATAAGGGCAGATTGTTCCAATATTGACAAAATTCTTGAGCCACCTGAAGGCCAAGATGAAGGTGTGTGGAAGTATGAACATTTAAGGTAGGTCCTCATGATATAGCAAAATAGTAATAGTAACGTCTAGTAGTAAAAATAACCTTTAATATTAATTATGATTATGAATCATAAATTATTATTTAACTATAGACCAAAAAGCCAGTTTCTAAAGCTTTTATGTTTTTAGTGTTATAAAGTTTTCAACATTGTTATTTACTGATTGTTTTCTGTATTTATGGATTTGGGCCATCTTATCATTTTACACAGTTTTCCTTAATCATATCCTTTAATCACAGATGCAGTATTTCCAAGTACCTACTCATTTTTACTGCCTACTACCTGCCTACTTTATTTCTCTCTAGAGGGCCTAGTCTAGACTTGGTAGCTGATGTGTTACCTGTCAACGAGTATGAATTACCAGTCTTCTCTTTGGTAAATTAAGATTAATTGTAATCCTGAAATAAGTTTTAGAGCTTTTAATAATAGTCTTTGAATGAAAAAATTGATTTCTAATGAATCATGAGTCAACTTTAGAAGCAGCTGTAACCTGAAGTTACTAGGTTATTTCTTTCTTTTTTTTAAATTAGGTTATATCTTGAAGTTAAAAACTTCCCATTGTAAATGGGAATTGATAAGTTAGAGAAGGCAGCATGAAATACGTGTTCATCCAAGTTTGTTACTTTGAGTTGATTTTTAAATAATAAAGTAGAGATATGAATTTTCCTGCATAAATTAGACCCCATTTCCTATGATGAGTGCCTTAATTTGTAGACAAGGTACTTTTTCTGTTGTTTTGTTTTGATGCCATAGGCTTGTCTAGATATTGTTAAGACAGTGTCTTGTTGTAACAGTTCAGCTGTTTCAGGGACTTCTTTGTAAGCTGCCAGTTTCTTGGGCAAGTCACTTGACTACTTGATCGGGTTTTCTTTTTTAATACATCTTGATGGATGATCATTGAAAGCTGATCATTGAAAGCATGATGGATGATCATGAGTATGTAGATATTATGCCATTCTTATAAATATAGAAAACACTTTAGAATGATATATACTCTGCCTTATTTTAATCTACTTTGAAAATAACTACTTACTTACCTGTAGGATTAAGGATGAAAATAAGCAAGGGTATTTTTTATACTATAAGCCTAATTTCTAAAAAGTTAGGGTTCATTTTAATTTACAAGGTTTTTATTTCTGATATAAAAAAACTTTTTCCTCCCTACTTAATTTAGACTGTGAAATATGCATTATACAAAACTTGTAAAATCTTTCTTATGCATATTCCATTTGTCCTGGTGCTATTGTTACTACTTTTGTTATTTTTTAATATTATTTTTTTTGTATAATTCACTTATTTTTGTTTTGTATAATTTAAATATTATACATCACATATATATTGTTTTGTGTCTTTATTATAGTGTATACATCTTTATAGTTAACCAAAAAGAGTTTTCAAAGTAGTTTGATTTTTTTGCATGTGCTTAATGTTACTGATTTGAGGCTTAATACTTGATATTACTGGTTAATGTAGTTGATTATATGTTAATGGGGATTGAATCTTGACCTCAGTGAAATCTACCAGTACTTCTCACTGAATATTTGTAATCATGAAAAGATGCTGTTTCCTTTGAATGGCTGCAATCCCATGCCAGTGTATAGGGCTTAGTGACTAGAGGGTAGTCAGCTCTGGTTTGACCCTTCAGCTGCGTAACTCTGTGTGTGAGCCCTGTGTCGAATTAACTTGAAGCTGTTAAGTTTACACTGTTTGCCACAGATTGTACCTATAACACTGCCAGATCAGTTAGCTTAATTTTCCTGTTGGCTGTAAGTAGATTGGACTAGGTGAGAAACTTTTTTGTCACCACTTGTCTTTGTTACTACTTAGTGGAAAACAACTCAGAAACATAAAACATGCAACTTACAGATATTGAGCAGTATAGATTTATGTGCTGCTGCTGCTGCTGCTAAGTTGCTTCAGTCGTGTCTGACTCTGTGCGACCCCATAGACGGCAGCCCACCAGGCTCCTCTGTCCATGGGATTCTCCAGGCAAGAACACTGGAGTGGGTTGCCATTTCCTTCTCCAATGCATGAAAGTGAAAAGTCAAAGTGAAGTCACTCAGTCGTGTCCGACTCCTAGCGACCCCATGGACTGCAGCCTACCAGGCTCCTCCATCCATGGGATTTTCCAGGCAAGAGTACTGGAGTGGGGTGCCATTGTCTTCTCCAATAGATTTATGTAGTGATTCAGAAATAGTGTTATTTGTGTACTCTTAGAACAACATTATTATTAGGCATCTGAAATGGAAATAGATAGCTGATAATTTGACCTTTTTTTTTTAATTTGCTTTCTTCTTTAAAAAAAAATACTTATTTCATTTCCTTGTTGGCTATGCTGGGTCTTTGTTGCTGCATGGGCTTTTCTAGTTGTCGTGAGTGGAGGCTACTCTGTAGTTGTGGTGAAATGGGTTTCTCATTACCGTGGCTTCTCTTGTTGCACGGCACGGACTCTAGGCACACTGGCTTCAGTAGTCATGGCATGTGGGCTCAGTAGTTTCAGCTCTCAGTCTCTAGAGCACAGGCTTACGAGTTGTGCTTAGTTGCCCCAGCAGCATGTGGAATCTTCCCTGACCAGGGACAACTGTATTCAGATATATACACACATATAAATTTTTATATAACTGGAATTGTACTGTGAATATAAGTATATATCTTTTGTATGTTTATGTAATATCAACATTTTACTGTTTTCTAATTGCTAATCATTTATGTTTCAAAGAAATTTTTTATGTATAGAGTTTAAGTGAACATCTTTGTACATATATCTAGATTGCAGTTCTGATTGTTTCATTAGAATAGATCCTTAAGAGAATGACTTAGTCAAAAAATACACACTTTGTAAGGTTCTTGGTAAATATTTTCAAATTATTTCTCAGAACAATTATACTAATTTCTAGTGTTTAAAGTGATCAACTCACTGAAAACTGATATTGAATGTTATTATTAGGGTCTTTGGTTTTGGGTTTTATTTACTAATGTGTATGTCTTTGTAAGGAATGTGCCATGTGAACTCAAGTGGTGTTGATAATAGTGATGAGAAAGGATGGTTTTGTTTTTTTTTTTTTACAATTAATATTCTAAAAATAATATGGAGAATAGATAAAGCTTTTTCATTTATATATTTACCTTTTTAGGCAATTCTGTCTTGAGCTAAATGGACTTGCTGTCAAACTTCAGGTAATATTTTCTTTAACTTAAAACGAATTGAAAGTTCTGATTTTTTTTCCTGTTTTTATAAATTAATGTGCTTACAAAGACATCCAGAATTTGTAATTTATTCTAGAATTTTGCACAAAATGTAGCAACTCAATTGATAAACTTTTTCATTGTTATTTTACATGTTAATAAGTGTAACAATTTTTAACAGAGTGAATGCCATCCAGATACATGCACTCAGATGACGGCAACTGAACAGTGGATTTTTCTTTGTGCAGCTCATAAAACACCGAAAGAGGTGAGAATGTATAAAGTTGAATGACTAATAAATTCATTATAACCTAAATCTCTTCAAGACAATGATAGACAAATTTTTTTGAGTTTTTAGGTCACTGTTTATTTTGCTCTTTGGTTTAGAGTTCTTTGATGCAAGGTTATTGTCACGGTGTTACTTTAAGATTTCTTTGGATTAGTATCTTTTGAAAATTTTTTAATTAAAATATCATTAACCTACACTATGTTAGTTTCAGGAGTAAAGCATACTGATTTGATATTTCTCTAAATTATAAAGTGATCACCGTGAGAAGTTTAGTTTACCATCTGCCATCATATAGAGTTACTACAGTATTATTGAGTGTTTCTTATGTTGTACATTTCATTCCTAGGGCTCATTTATTTTGTAACTGGCAGTTTATACCTCTTAATCTTCCTCATCTATTTCATTCATTTCTATCTCCCCTCTGGCAACCACCTTTGTTCTCTATATCTATGACTTCTGTTTTATTTTTTCTTTACTTTTGTTTTTTTAGATTCCACTTATAAGTGAAATCATATGGTATTTGTCTTTCTCTGTCTTGTTTTGTTTTTTAGATTCTACATACAAGTGAAATCATATGGTATTTGCCTTTCTCTGACTTTTTTTCACATAACATAATACCCTCTAGGTCCATCTATGCTTTTGCAAATGGCAAAATTTCAGTTTTATGCCAGTGTGTATACATACCACATCTTCTTTATATGGACACTTAGATTGTTTCCGTATCTTTGTTGTCATTGTTGTTTAGTCACTGTTGTGTCTGACTCTTATGACTCCATGGACTGTAGCCTACCAGGTTCCTCTGTCCGTGGGATTTCCCAGGCAGGAATACTGGAGTGGGTTGCCACGTCCTTCTCTAGGTGATCTTCCCGACTCAGAGATCAAACCTGCATCTCCTGCATGGTCAGGTGAATTCTTTACCACTGAGCCATCAGAGAAGCCCTGCTTCCATATCTTGGCTACTGTAAATAATGCGTCAGTGAACATGGGCATGCATGTATCTGTTTGATTAGTGTTTTTGTTTCTTTGGGCAGGTACACAGGAGTAAAATTGCTGGGTTGTATGGCAGTTTCTATTTTTCAGTTTTTAGGAACCGCTGTACTGTTTTCCATAGTGGTTGTACCAGTTTACATTCTGTCCAGCAGTGCAGGAGGGTTCCCATATCTCCTCAACAGTACTTATTTTTTGTCCTTTTTTGGGGGGGTGGGCCATATTGCACAGCATGTGGGATCTCAGTTCCCCAAGCAGGGATTGAACTCGTGCCCCCTGTAGTGGAAGCGCAGATTCTTAACCACTGGACTGCCAGGGAAGTCCTTGTTTTTTTGATGGTAATCTTTTTGACAAATATGAGGTAGTATCTCATTCTGGTTTGATTTGTATTTCCTTGATAATTAGTGATGTTGAGCATCTTTACATATGTCTGTTGGCCATCTGTATGTCTTCTTTTGAGAAAATGTGTATTCAGGTCTTCTGCCCATTTTTTAACCTGATTTTCAAAGAGTGTACCCTTTTTTTGTTCTAGAAGTTTTATGGTTTCCCATCTGACATTTAAATCTTAAATCCATTTTGAGTTTATTTTTGTGTATGGTGTAAGTAATCCAGGTTGACTCTTTTGCATGTAGCTGTCCAATTTTCCCAGCACCCTTTATTGAAGAGACTTTCTTTATCCCAGTGTATATACATTGCCTCTTTTGTTATAGACAACTGACCATGTAAGTGGGGTTTATTTCTAGGCTCTCTATTCTCTTCCCTATGTATCTGTTTTTGTGCCAGTACCATACTGTTTTGATTACTATAGCTTTGTAGTATAGTTTCAAATCAGGCACTTGGTATCTCCAGCTTTGTCGTTACTTCTTAAGATTGTTTTGGATATGTGGGGTCTTCTGTATTTCCATACAAATTTTAGAATTATTTGTTTTAGTTCTGTTAAAAATGCCATAAGTATTTTCATATGGATTGCATTGAGTATGTAGATTGCCTTGGGAAGTACCGTCACTTTAACAGTATTAATTCTTCCAATCCGTGAACATGGTATATCTTTCCATTTGTTTGTATGGTATCATTTCTTGTAACTGGACAATTAAATTGGCTAGAACTTAACGATTCATTGACTAGGACATAATAACACCTGTCATATCGTGTTGATATCTAATGTGTAATGGACGAAATACACTTGTTTAGATATTTTGGTTTAGTTTTAATTTCTTTTTGTAAGAATAACTCTTGGTGATTACTAGTTGATACTAATTGATTACTAGATTACTAGTCTATCAAATAGAAATGTTGAGTTTTATAGGTCAGTGTTTTTTTCCTACATTAATATTTCTTACTATTTATTTGAAAGTGAAGTCGCTCAGTCATGTCCGACCCTCAGCGACCCCATGGACTGCAGCCTTCCAGGCTCCTCCATCCATGGGATTTTCCAGGCAGGAGTACTGGAGTAGGGTGCCATTATTTGAAACCCACCATAATGATTTTCCTTCCACAATTGGTCTTATTGAAACCCAGCATAATGATTTTCCTTCCATAATTGGTCTTATTGAAAATCTCATTCATGTTGTTTTTTCCTTATTTTGCTTTTGTTAAGGTGAGGGTATAGGAAGTTGCAATTGTTTATAGAACATTTTTTGTTTTAAATTTATGTCATCTGACATGTAGTACACATTCAGTTTTCCTTAGTTGTCTCAAAAATGTCCTTTATAACTGGTTTGCTTAAAAATATGCATTGCATTTCCCTTGATCTGCCTTCCCTTTTAATCTGTGGTAATTAGTTTTTACATGACATTGACTCACTGAAAATAACTGAGTTAGCCCTGTGCTGTAAGATTATAGACCTTTGATTATTATATTGACAGACCACTAAAGCTTAAACCCAGTTAATTCTTTAGTTGGAAAATCAATATTTGATGCCCTTTTGTTTGAAAAGGTTAATTCTCCAAAATAAGAAGTATCTGATACCTATCTAAGCTAGTAGTACTTATTTTTCAATATTGACTTCACGCATGATACTACTTTTTTTTTAGTTAATAAGTTGAAGCAATATTAAGATTGTGTATCATTCTGTATCTGGGGAAATCATAGCAGTTTCATTGATAATTCACTGGAATTGACTCCATAGCATAGTACATGATGTGATCATTCCTATTAGAAAATTGAATCCAAAAAGCTAGTGTCATTTTGGCAATAGTAAAGATGGATTACTCTCACTTTAATGTGGGAAAGCCATCCAGTGTGTCTTGTATTGTGAGACACATATATACCAAGTCATTACTACATCCACTTTTTCTTTGTTGCTGTTGTTTAGTTGTGTTCAACTTTTTTGAGGAGGACTAGAGGAGGAGCCTGTGAGGCTCCTCTGTCAATGGGATTTCCCAGTCAAGAATAATAGAGTGGATTGCCATTTCTTTATCCAGGGGATATTCCCGACCCAGGGATTGAACCTGTGTCTCTTGCATTGGCAGGCAGATTCTTTATCACTGAGCCACCAGGGAAATTTTTTTCTTGAGTTATGTTAAATGTAAGATAGAATAATCATCAGAATTATATCCTGTGAGTGAATCTTGAAAGTGCAACACTGCTTGCTGAGGACCAGCTCCACTGGATTTTCCACGTTTCAAGGGATGGTGGTAGTGTATTTTCCAAATGGTAGTTTTGAGGGATGCTACGGCTACTGCTACTGCTAAGTCGCTTCAGTCGTGTCTGACTCTGTACGACCCCATAGACGGCAGCCCACCAGGATCCCCCGTCCCTGGGAGTCTCCAGGCAAGAACACTGGAGTGGGTTGCCATTTCCTTCTCCAGTGCATGAAAGTGAAAAGTGAAAGTGAAGTTGCTCAGTCATGTCCTACTCTTAGCGACTCCATGGACTGCAGCCTACCAGGCTCCTCTGTCCATGAGATTTTCCAGGCAAGAGTATTTGAGGGATGGGATTATTGTAAAAATACAAACAAAAGAAAATCTTGAGAGGACACTTTCTGAATCCTTTCTAAATAATTGTACGTAGTTAGAAAATAATAGCAACAGAGATTAGTAGCTAAGAAAGGTGCTCTTACGAATTAAAAGCACTGGCAGATTCTGAAGTGGAAGAGGCGCAGAGTACTCAGCAACAGTGATGATTTACTCAAGGTCCTTCAAAATTACAGAGAGGCATTGCAGCAAATAGAGTTAACTATAAAACAGTGATTATAAGCAATGACGATTATAACTTGTTATTATCCATTAGTCCTTTCAGTCATATGCAGATTGTGATTACTTACAGTAGCATTATAAATATATATTTGGTAAAATATAATTTATAAAAGTTTGAACATGTTACTTACTATTTGTAACATACTGTTTTGGCCATATTTTGCCAAATGTTTGCTGTTGTATATGATGCAGAGTAGGATCAGTTAATTGAGAATTAATTGGAGGAGATGGATGGAGGCAGCTAAATTAAAGCAAAACTCTTCCTCTAATTCCAAAAAGAAAAAATTCAGAAATCAATTAAATATCTAAAGTTATGCTGTTTGAAACAGTAGCCATAAAACGTGTGGCTGTGGAGCACTTAATGTGGGTAGTCTAAATTGAGATGTTCTTTAAGTATAAAATACATACTGATTTCAAATATTTAGTACAAAGGGACAATGTAAAATATCTCATTGAGAGTTAACTGGATAACTACATACAAAATAATGAATTTAGACCCCCTACCTCACACCGTATACAGAAATTAGCTCACAATGGAAATCAAACACCTAAATGTAAGAGCTAAAACTGTAAAACTCTTGGGGGAAAAAATAAGTATAAATTTTCATGACCTTGGACTAGGCAGTGATTTCTTAGATATGACACCAAAAGCTCAGTGGTGGAAGAAGATATGTAAGTCAGATTTCATAGAAAATAAAAATGGTTGTGCTTTAAAGGACACTTGTCAAGAAAATGAAAAGACAATGTACATAACTAGAGAAAATATTTTTGTAAATTATATCTCTGTTAAGGGTCTGGTGTCCAGAATATATAAAGAGCTATTACAAAACAGCTAAAAGACAGCTTAATATTAAAATGAGCAAAGAATTTTTTTTTTCTGCTTGCTCAGTGCAGCTTATAGGATCTTAGTTTTTGAACCAGGGATTGAACCCATGCCCATGGCATTGAAAGCATGGAGTCCTAACTACTGGACTGCCAGGCAAGTCCCTAAAATGAACAAAGGATTTGAATGGCTATTTCTCTAAAGAAATATACAAATGGTCAGTAAGTACATGAAAAGGGGTTCATCATCATTAGTAATTAGGCTAAATGCATATCAAAACCACATGAGAATGGAGAAATAAAAATGTGATGGATATAAATACATACAATGGAATATTATTCAGCCATAAAAGGGAGTGAAGTTCTGATATATGCTGTATGTAGCATGAATGAACCTGAAGGACATTATGCTGAGTGAACTAAGCCAGACACAAAAGTACAGTTATGGTATGATTTCTCTTATATGATATATCTAGAAAGGACAAATTCATAGAGCCTGAAAGTAGATTAGAAGTTGTCAGGGCTGGGGATTGGGAATGTGGGGAAATTACTACTTAAATGGTTATAGTTTCTATTTGGAATGAGGAAAAACCTTTGGTTTAAAACAGATAGTATAGATGGCTGCACAATAGTGAATGTAACTAATGCCACTGAACTGTACGTTTAAAAATGTTTAAAATGGAATGGGAATTCCCTGGTGGTCCAGTGGTTAGGACTCTATACTTCCATTACAGAGGGCATGAGTTCAATCTCTGGTTGAGGAACTGAGATCCCATATGCCCATACGTGGCACTGCCAAAAATAAAGGTTAAAATGGCAAATTTTACATTTTACCACAGGTTTTTCAAAGTGGAAAAAAGATCCACCCCTACAATGACATACACTTTACCCGCTGAAATGACTAGAATAATAAGTATTGGCCAGGATGTGAAGAAGATGGAACCCTTATACATAGACAATGGATTTGTAAAATACTGGGTTTGAAAACAGTTTGAAAGTTCCTCAAAATAACAGGTATATAGAGTTACTATACGGCTTACCAATTCTACTTACTCCTAGGTTTATACTCAAATGAAAAACGTAGATCCAGACAATACTTGTGCACCAGTAAAGCTCACAGTTACGTGAATCACAATATCCCAAAATGGAAACATCCAAATTTCCATCAACTGATGAGTAAATACACAACATGTGGTATATGTATATAATGGAATATTATTTAGCCTTAAAAAAGAATGAAGTCTGTAGAGGGAGAAACATTTTCAAGTATTTTGTATATATTAAAAGCCAAGTCTAAAAATGTTTTGAATTAAGAAAATAATGAGTACTGATTCATGCTGCACTATTCGTGAGCCTTGAAAACATGCTGAATGACACAAAAGTCCACATTCTATTCCATTTTTAGGAAGTATTCAGAATAGGTAATTTCAGAGAAGATAGAAGGTAGATCAGTTGTTTAGGATTAAGGGGAAGAGAGAAGAAGTGACTGCTAATTAGTATTGGGTTTCTTTTGGGGGTGATGAAAATGATATGGAATGTAGTTGATAATGGTTACATAATTTTGTGAATATACTAAAAACTACTGAATTTTACACTTTAAAAGAGATTTTGTGGTATGTGAATTATATCTTATCTTTAAAATATCCCTGTTCTCCTGGGAACAGGCCCCTAAAAGGAGAAACAAAGCACATACACTACTTGGACTTTTTTGTGACCTTAAGGGAGAAGCAGTGACCTGAGCACAGAAATTCTACCTCGTGACCTGGCATCTTGGAATGTATGTGGGGAGAGTCTTAGCAGATTTTAAGACTCTTCAGGGACTTTCTGTATATCCTCATGAATCAGGAAAATAGATTTCTTTCTTTTTGTCCACCATATTCAAGAGTCAACATGTTATACTTTTGACTCTGCTGTGAGTCTTTAGGCATGTCTTTAATTCATTGCTTCAGTTTTCTCATCTGCAAAGTGGGAAACATAACCTACCTTGTAGGGTTGTTGTGAAGAATAAATAAGAGTTAATACATATAAAGGCTTTAAACAGTGTCCAGAGCTTAGTAGGTGCTATGTACGCCTTGGCTATTATCATCATAGCATCTCCATTAAATCTTTCTCCTTTCCCAGTGCTATTTAAGCTGTGTTAGCAGTCAGGTCAGACTCTGCAGAATAGCTTCCTAATTTATTTCCTTATTCTAAATCCACATCTCCTCCAGTGCATCACTTGAATCTTTGAAAAGTCTACCTTTGATCTTGTCCCTGTCTTATTCAGTGGTCTGTAGAGTTCATCAAATAAAGTCTAAACCTCTTCTAAAAAAAACCACACAGAAGCTTATTAGCAATTTTTCTATCAATTATGTTAAAATGATAATTTTGGCTATATGGAGTTAAATAAAATATATCATTAAAATTAATTTCACCTATTTTTTTTTACCTATTTAATGTGGATACTGGAATATTTAAATTAAATATGTAGCTTGCATTGTATTTCCATACTGACTTAATGGTACATCCAAGTGACCAATATGAATGAGAATTACAATGACTTGGGATGTTTGTCTTTGACCAAATCACCTTGTAATCATATATATGGATAAAGATACTTTTTTCAATAAATACTGCACTTGTTACTGTTTTAGGCAGAGAGTCTACTAGCCATAAAATTCCTGTGGATGTACATTTTTTTTCCTCTGAGGCATTTTATTCGTATGCATTACATCGCTGGAAAAGAATCCAAGGATTTTCTCTCCTGTGTGTTTCTGTCTTGCTTCTTCATGGTCCATGATGCCAGCCGAGGTTGTCAGTGCAGTGAAACCAAACTGACGGGACGGGCGCAGGTTACTCTGCCATTCTTCTAGATCTTTGAGTTGCACATCAAATCTGAGGCTGATCGCTCCACACTTATTTAGCCTGCCTGTGAGGTTTACAACAATTTTCCCAGCCCTGTTATTGTCGATAATTTCAAATTCTCCAGTGTAACCATGCTTCATCATCACAGTTAGAATCCTGACTGTGACTTTGAAGCACCTGGTATTAGCCTCTCCTTTTGGTATTATTCATACTCTTGAGAGCATCAGTCAGGACATACATGCGCACCATTACGGTGGCATGGAGAGATGGCTGAAAGAGGATGTACCTTTTTTTTTGGTTTAGATTCATCTGTATTTGCCATGTACTATACTTAGCTGTGTTGAGTAGTTACTGCCCTGTTGAGTAGTTACTGCATTTTAAAATGTAACTGATAAATGCTGCACTATTTGTGAGTAACCAATTTCATTCTCAGCACTTGAAAAATATTCTAATTACCGAGTAGAATTAGAGTCATTTTTCTTTGTTTCTCTAGTCTTATTTGTTTCTTTTTGGTTCCCTGGTTCACTCTATGTCTTCATTTCTTTTGATTCTTCTCACTCCCTGCCCTCAGAAGAACTGAATGAGAATAATTACTCTGCAGTTTTATCTTTCCTTTGATTTGCTGTGAGACAAATCAGCTTTATTTTCTGTTAAATGGAATAGAGTAATACAGGTTTATTAAAATATAAAGAAACTTCAGATTGCAAAGGAGGTTCAGGGAGAAAAATTTTTATAGAACTACTAGATTGGAATTAGGGTACCAGCAACATAGTAAGGCATACTTTTTCAGTTCAGTTCAGTTCAGTCGCTCAGTCGTGTCCGACTCTTTGCGAACCCATGAATCGCAGCACACCAGGCTTCCCTGTCCATCACCAACTCCGGAGTTCATTCAAACTCACATCCATCGAGTTGGTAATGCCATCCAGCCATCTCATTCTCTGTTGTCCCCTTTTCCTCCTGCCCTCGATCCCTCCCAGCATCAGAGTCTTTTCCAATGAATCAACTCTTCGCATGAGGTGGCCAAAGTATTGGAGTTTCAGCCTCAGCATCGGTCCTTCCAATGAACACCCAGGACTGATCTCCTTTAGAATGGCCTGGTTGGATCTCCTTGCAGTCCAAGGGACTCTCAAGAGTCTAGATTGGAATTAGGGTACCAGCAACATAGTAAGGCATACTTTTTAGGATGTAAGAAGACAGTGATCTTTGGAGGTATTTGTGAAGAAGAAGGCTGCTGGGCCACTTGGTAAAGTATAAACCAGTGGACTAGGAGTCAGTATATCTGGGTTATGGTTTTTAAATCCTTCTTCCTAACTATGTCATCTAGTAGAAATCATTGACCAAAAGTCAAGGGTAGTCCCTGTTGCTGTGCATCATTCTTCAGGTGTTATCTCTCTCATCCTTTAGAGTTGGGATATTTGCACGGTTGTTTACTTGAATCTCTGTTGTACAGAGTCCCCCTCTTCTTAGCATGCCTGAATAAGACTTTCCTAAGTTGGTCTGCTTGTTTTGAGGAATTCCTTATCCTTGCCTATAGATCTTTTTGTTTTATTTTGTTTTTTATATCTGCACTGTGCAGCTTGTGGGATCTTAGTTCATTGACCAGAGATTGAACCTGGGCCCTCAGCAGTGAGAGTGTGGAGTCCTAACCAGTGGACAGCCAGGGAGTTCCCATAGATTTTTAAGTTCTGCTAAGAATCCTGTGCATCGTTTACAAACTGACCAGTTTCCTCATTTGTAAAGGCAGAGAGTTAGATTAGATAATCAGGTGTTCTTCCTAACTCGACGGAAGCATTGTTTTCATCTAGGTACAATACTGAGAGTGAGAAATTGGGAGACTGATTCACTTATTTACTATAAGCTGGGTATTATAGTTGAAGGGGATAATAAAGCCTTATTTATTGACATAACATTGAATTTTACAGTCATTCTGATATTGTAAGGAACATTTCCTTAGAATATGCTTGGAGGTTTTGGATTAAGACACCTATCGAATAAATATACCTAATTTTAGAGGTAGAACTCATTGTTTATGCATTTTTATATCCTTTCTTTTATAGTGTCCTGCTATAGACTACACTAGACACACACTTGATGGTGCTGCATGTCTTCTGAATAGCAATAAATATTTTCCCAGCAGGTAAATAAAACCTTTAAATGTGGTATTAAACTATTTGGATTTAAAGACTGATGTTTTTAAAACTAAAACTAGTTTGCTCATTAATGCATTGTATTCTGTAAACTTTATTTTTTATCTGTTGTGTATTTGACTTGTCCAGAATTATTCATGTTTTGAAATTAAGATTGTGATTAAAGGCATCAGGGCTCAGCTCCCAAAGCTCACTGGCAGTTCAGTCATGGGTCGTTCCTGCTGCTGTGTGTCATTTTCCAGGGCTCTCCCTCTCAAGCTTCAGGGTTGGGATATTTACACACTTGCTTACTTGACACTTTGGTAGAGTGAGCATCCCCTAGACAGCATGCTAAAGAGCAGACTTGCCTAAGTTGGACTGCTTATTTTTTTTTTTTTAAGTATGTTCTATGTATTTCCAGCCTGTTTTTTTTAAGTGAAGTACAGTTGATTTACAGTGTTGTGTTAGTTACTGCTGTACAGTGAAGTGACTCAGTTTATATATATATATACACACACACACACACACACACTCTTTTTCATATTCTTTTCCATTGTGGTTTATCACAGGATTCTGAATATAGTTCCCTTGTGCCATGCAGTAGGACCTCATTGTTTATCCATTCTATATATATCAGTTTGCATCTGTTATTCCCAAACTCCCACTCCATCCCTCTCCAGTCCTCCTCCCCCTTAGTCTGTTCTCTATTGGACTGATAATTTTTGAAGGAGTCCTTATCCTTGCTTTTAGATGTTTAAGATCGGGGAGGAAGCCTGTGCATAACTGTAATATATTATTGGTGAGGTTTGTGACTGGTCTTTTATTCTCTTAAGATATTTGTTACCGAGTGGATAGATTTGGAGACTTTTTCACCTAAATATCACTGACTTCAAAGAGCTCACATAAAATATGTAAAAAATAATGGGTTTTGCCTTAGTATCCTGTATATATTTAAAGAAAGAAAACAAATAGGCAGTTTTTATTTCTCATACACACATTAAAAAATTGAGTTCTATAGAATAAAATGACAATTCCTTTTAGTAGTTTTAATTTGCTCTAGTGGACAGAGTGTAAATATCAAAAACATGTTTTTAGTAAGTTTTGCCAAGGTTTGTTTTAGTTGCATTGAACTTTAACAAAGTCTCAGAATTATAATTCTGAATTTCTTGGGCCCTATGGTTAGGCAGTGAAGTTAGGAGTGAAGAACAAGAGTTTTGGTCTTGCCCTTGCCACTTACTAGCACTGTGAACTGGACTGGTCACTTATTTTCTCTGATGTCAGTTTCTGCTCTTGTGAATTGAGAAGATTGGACTATATTGTTCCTAAGATCTGTCTAGCTCTATGAATCTATGATTTCTTTTCTATTTCTAGAGTTAGCATAAAGGAATCATCTGTAGCAAAACTAGGATCAGTATGCCGTAGGATTTACAGAATATTTTCACATGCTTATTTTCATCACCGGCAGATATTTGATGAATATGAAGTAAGTATATTTTACTAATTGTCCTGATACATTCTTATGAGAATGACAATAATATATGTTGGTATATGTCTCATTTATTTGGTTTTGAGTAGTAAGTTGAAATAAGTTTTTTTTCTCTCTACAGAATGAAACATTTTTGTGTCATCGGTTTACTAAATTTGTGATGAAATATAATTTGATGTCCAAGGATAACCTGATTGTACCAATTTTAGAAGAAGAAGTTCAGAATTCAGTTTCTGGGGAAAGTGAAGCATGAAGGGAATCATATAGAAAAAAATGTACTGATCACATAATTAACATTAATTATGTACTGTATATATATCATTTTAGACACATCAATCATGTATCCATATTATAGCTTCTTTGTTTAGTATAGGTTTTTGTATGCTGAGTGTTGCCTTTTAAAATGGGAAATACTTTTTAAGTTATTCATGAGCTGTATATTCACTTGTGTGGCACTCATGGTTTTTAAATAAGATTAGTATTATGTTTATAATGCCTGTTAATAAAAGAATTTACAGTTTGGTAAAATTGCTGCTAAACAATCATTGGATCACAATCCTCATCAAATAAACACATCTATAAAAAGATGAGCTTGAGGTTTCACACAAACCATTTATACTAAAGACATAGTAATGTTTTCCTTTGGTTTTATACCTGGGATTCTAGGAAATTCTGTAGCACATAGTTCTATCTTAATAAGTTTTCTAAAATGAGATAAAAGTGTTTTTAAATTCTGTTTATAGTTTTTGATATACATATAATTATGTGTATATCCAAGTATAAATGCAAATAAAGCATCAGTAATACTTAAGTAATCTTACTATGCTACACAAAGTATATTCTAGACCAGCATACTTAGAAAGGGTTTACCTTTCTGCATCAGTGGATAGTTACATACAAGATAGTGATAACAGTAAAGAGTGTAAATGATGTTCCCAGTGGAAACCTGCCCTGTCCTCCCTTCTCTCCATTTCCCTTAACTCCTTCCTCAAACTACATACCTGAGAAGCTTTTCACCAGACTGTGATTTAGTGGTGACCTATACCTATTTATATTTGTATTAATTGCTTACAGATTATACCTCATATTAGCAATTACATTACACTACAGGAAAAAATGTATTGGCATAGGCTCTTGCTTATCTTTGCTTTGCAAAATTGTTCTCACTACTTGGAAAACAGTCCTTGAAATAGTTTGACTAATAATGTTAGTAATATTAATCTTCATATCTAACCATTTAGGCAGCACTTAAATAGAGTTGGAAAATACTATAGTATTTATTTTACACCCCTTCTCCACAAAGTTTATGTTTGAATTATATGGACATGTAAAATTTTTTTGCAGTAATTCACAAGTTCCAAAGGTATTGTTGAATGCTCATACATTTTTTGGACTTGGTTATAATTCAGTGTCTTAAGAAGGATTCAACCATAGATTTTACAGTTGTACCTACTGAATGCAGTTTTCTAACAAAGCACTAGAGGTCTTATTGCTGAGCTGGTTGTAATGAGACACTTAGGTTAAAGAAAATTTGTACATGTAGTGAAGAAAACATTTAAATCCATCTTTTGAACAGAATTAACAAATGAATTTCTTTTTCATTTGAATGAGTTATTTTGAAATGAAGATTAAAATGTAGTATTCTTTTTTTTTTTCAAGTTAGAGGAAATAATTCATACCATACTATAAGTATGTATTGCAAAAATGTGGAAAACAGAAGCATCCTGAGAGTTTGTATATATATTTATGCTTTCTGATCCTGCCAGTATATTTGGCTTTGAACAATGCTATCCCAGCAGCCAGTCATTATTTTGTCCCAATCCACACTCTCTTTAAGAAGTTTTATATTCACAGTGAAAGGAATATTGGCTTTGAAATTATGCATTTATATTAATGTAACTATGAACCAATGGGAATAGTAATTTTTATGCAAACTTGCTAAATATCAAGAAACTAAACCAAGTTAATAAATTATATATAGCAATGTAGCTCTTCTCTCTGTATAAAATTTTCAATGGATTTCTGTTGCTTGACTACTAGTGGACATTTGAACTAAGGCAGTGGCTGGGATTTGGTGATCTGGCTAAGTATTCTGAAACACATTTTGAATAATATGACTTGGTGTTAATGGGGAAATAAAATTTTTTTTTCTTACTCATTCCATCTTCCCTGTACTATGTGTTTGGAATTGATCATAAAAAAAAAAAAAAATACCCCAAAGAAAACATCAGTTTGTAGTCTTGCTTTTGTATTCGTATTGACATTCATATTCTTGCACTGTAAAGTTGAGTCACTGTATCAGGTAAAACAGAAGTGAAACAATTACTGATTTTCCTTAAAAAATTTACAGAATTTTGAAAATTTTGTTCACAGAATTTTGAAAATATAAATGTATATGTGCTGTGTTATGCTGTGTTAGTTGCTCAGTCATGTCCCACTCTCTGCGACCCCATGAACTCTGGCCCACCAGGCTGTTCTGTCCATGGGGTTTCTCCAGGCAGGAAGACTGGAGTGGGTTGCCATGCTGTCCTCCAGGGGATCTTCCCAACCCAGGGATCGAACTGAGGTCTCCTGCATTGTAGGTGGATTCTTTACTGTCTGAGCCACCAGGGAAGTCCATGTACGTGCTTCAGTTCAGTTCAGTCGCTCAGTCGTGTCCGACTCTTTGCGACCCCATGAATTGCAGCACACCAGGCCTCCCTGTCCATCACCATCCCCTGGAGTTCACTCAAATTCACGTCCATCTAGTCGGTGATGCCATCCAGCCATCTCATCCTCTGTCGTCCCCTTCTCCTGCTGCCCCCAATCCCTCCCAGCATCAGAGTCTTTTCCAATGTGTCAACTCTTCGCATGAGGTGGCCAAAGTATTGGAGTTTCAGCTTTAGCATCATTCCTTCCAAAGAACACCCAGGGCTGATCTCCTTTAGGATGGACTGGTTGGATCTCCTTGCAGTCGTATTTAGGTGGTACTAAAAAAACTGATGAGCCCGGCAAACCATTGATTTATAAAGTAATTGTTCTAAGAGGAGGGGAGTAGAAAACTCACAGTTCTGTGTAATAAAGAAGTTAGGCTCCACTTACTGTTTGAATTATACAATATAGATCCAAAAATTAAATTTTTCTTTTCATGAAATTATTTTGACCATATAGTCAACTCATCATTTTTCTCATATCATATCTAAGAAAGTACCTAATTTTTAATAATTTATGTTCCCGTAAGTATTACAGTTCTTTTATGTGTGTCCATTTTCTTCTCTCTGACTTGAGGTATTAAATTTGCATTGAACAGTTTCTCAATTAAATTTAGAATGAATTTTTGTGTTTGGTTGTGTCACATGGCCCGTGGAATCCTAGTTCAGTCCTGACAGGACTGAACCTAGGTCCTCGGCAGTGAAAGCATGGAGTCCCAACCATTGGACCACCAGGGGATTCCCTAAATTTTTAACGAGTTAATATTTTTAATATCAATAAAATTTTAAATCTATGATTAATTGCATTATTAGCAAGAACTGTTAAGGTCTCAAACACGTCTAGTGATGTCAAAATCATTTTAATAGAACTAATTAATTTTTCCCTGGGTACTTTGTTCTATTTTTGCCCAAAGGTTTCCTATTTTATTGTACAGTTAAATGCTACATTTTATATACTTTTATTTTTAAATACTTCTTGAATGTACAAAGGTTTATTGGTGTGGTTCTTCCATGCTAGGCATGAAAGATTCTCATTTTTTGAATACAGCTGATTGTTAACTAAGCAGACACTATGGATATGTATTAGTACAACACATTGAGCAATTTCTTTGAGGTGGTCAAAACATCCAAATGCATTTTCTGAAAAAACAGGCATTATTAGTGTAGGGCACCCTATAAAACCAGATAACTTCCAAGTAAATTCACTAAATGGTTAGATTACTCATCTAAAAGATTTAATTAGAAGCCTTTTAATATTTGGGGATACATGGATATTTTCTGTGGGCTAAAAATTAATTATAGTACTTTGGTTTTTTCTTCTGTTTACATTTCTTTTTATAGTACACAGAGCTTCATATGCAGTGTGAGATTCTAATTAAGCAAAGAGAATACTAAATTTTCATAAAAACAAATTTCCAAAAAAGAAATAACAGCTGACATCCTGAACTTCTATCCATGAAGACAGTATGTCAGTTGTGTTGTGTCAGATAGTGTTTCTATGATTAATTATAGCATCAACATTCAAAATTAGTAAAATACTCATTTTAAAATGAAATCATTTTATCCTGATTTGGACTTCAGCTATAAACCTTGGTAAAAACAGTTTATAATTCCATAAATGGTGTATTTACCTTAAATTTTTTTTTAATTTATTTTTGGTTGCACTGGGTTATTGTTGCTGTGCATGGGCTTTCTCTAGTTGCAGTGGGTGGGGGCTACTTTTCATGGAGGTGCTTGGGCTTCTCATTGTGGTAGCGTCTCGTTGCAGAGCGCAGGCTCTAGGCAGTCGGACTTCAGTAGTCGTAGCACTCTGGATCAGTAGTCGCAGTGTGCAGCCCTCGGGCATGTGGGCTTCAGTGTGCAGCACATAGGCTCAGTAGTTGCGGCACATGGACTCAGTTGCTCTACAGCATGTGGAATCTTCCCAGACCAGGGTTGGAACCTGTGCGCCCTGCACTGGCAGGCAGGTTCCTATCCATTGCTCTGCCAGGTTAGTTCGTCCTTTACCACTTTGTTTTGAATGGACCTCATGAAAGTCTGGAGGAGCCTGGTAGGCTGCAGTCCAAAGAGTCGGACACGACTGAGCAGCTTCACTTTCACTTTCCACTTTCATGCATTGGAGAAGGAAATGGCAACCCACTCCAGTGTTCTTGCCTGGAGAATCCCATGGACGGAGAAGCCTGGTAGGCTGCAGTCCGTGGGGTCGCACAGAGTCAGACACGACTGAAGCGACGCAGCAGCAGCATGAAAGTCTTACTTAAAAATTTTAGTTTGTCACAGATAATAGGATTTTCTCTGACTTTGTATAACAATGTCAGAGGAACATTCTCATTTAACATACTTTATGTAAAATAATTTTCTACATCTTTATAAACATTTGCTAATTTTAGTATTTTTGGTTTTCCTTAGTTATTAGTTAATGAAAGAAAATGTTAATTTCTTTTAAAAAAACAAAACATTTAAAATCTCTTGTTATAAAAATCAAGAGTTATATGAAGCAGGAATGATATTTCTATTGTGCTCCTATTTCCCCTACTTTCCTCAGAGATAGATTGAGGGGAGTCAAAGGAACAAGGCAATCTCCGAGATGAAGAAACACTGGATATAGTCATTATTGCACTAGCAATTACATAGCTGCTTGACCCAATTTCAGAAATTCAATAGAATCTTTTTTTGAGGGTAAATTTTATTTAACTCTCCTAAAAAGTGTGATTTTATTTTAAAACCACGTGTATATTTATAGACAGAAACTGTTCTTGCCTTGATTTGAATTAATATTTAAACCACTTTTAAAAATGTTTGGTGCTTTTAGATTTTTAAACATTTTACAAAACAAGTGCAGATCTTGGATTCTGATGGTTGAGAACCATGTTAGTGGTTATATTAGTTTTCAGTGCTGTAGTAAATAACCACAGACTTAGTGGCTTCAAGAATACAAATTTATTATTCTCTTACAATTCTTGAGGTCAGGAGCTCAAAAGTTTTACTGGGCTAAAATTAAAGTCCCCATTTCTTTCTGGAGGCTCCAGGGGAAATCTGTTCTTTTCCTCTTTTAGCTGCTGGTGGCTGCTGGCATTATTTGGCTTGTGGCCCCATCATTCCCGTCTCTACATCATCTCATTGCCTTCCCTCTGTGGTGATATTTCTCTCCACCTCTCCAAGGAGACTTGTAATTGCATCATTATGCTCACCTGGATATTCCAGGCTAATTTCCCCATCTCAAGATAATCATATTTGCAAAGCCCCTTTTGCCATATAATGTTATCATCTTGAAACAAGTGTGCAAGTATTAGTTGCTTAGTCATGTCCGACTCTTTGAGACCCCATGGACTGTATCCCACCAGGTTCCTCTGCCCGTGGAATTCTCCAGGCAAGAATACTGGAATGGGTAGCCATTCCCTTCTGCAGGGGATCTTCCCAGCCCAGGGAACAAACCTAGGTCTCTTGAATTGCAGGCAGATTCTTTACCATCTGATCCACCAGGGAAGCCCAATGTAATCATCTTAGGGAGCCTTTATTCAGTCTACCATAGTAGTCCTCTTGAATTCACTCTGTTAATCTTAAAAAGTTTTCCATGCTATCAGTTCAGTTCAGTTGCTCAGTCATGTCTGACTCTGTGATCCCATGGACTACAGCACGCCAGTCTTCCCTGACCATCACCAACTCCCGGAGCTTACTCAAACTCATGTCCATAGAGTAGGTGATGCCATCCAACCATCATCCTCTGTTGGAGTAGAAGGATGTGTGCTCAGCTTCTAAGAGGATTCCAAAATTACAACTTGTTGCTGAACAACCACTGGCAGAATGTTGGATCCCACCAAAAAAATATACCCCATGTCCAAGGGCAAAGAAGCCCCAGCAAGATGGTAGGAGGGGTGAAATTGCGTTTAGAGTCAAACCCCATACTTGCCAGAAGGGCTTGTGCACACCAGAACCCAGAGACCCCACCGAGATTAGGCCAGAACTGTGTTTGAGTGTCTCCTGCGGAGGTACAGGTCAGCAGTGAACTGCTGCGGGGGCAGGGGCTCTGGGTGCAGTAGACCTGGGTGTGGCATAAGACCTCTTGGAGGAGGTCGCCATTAACCCCACCAGAGATGCCAGAACTTACACAGGACTGGGGAAACAGACTTTGGAGGGCCCAAACAAAAGCTTGTGTGCACCAGGACCTGGGAGAAAGGGGCAGTGACCCCACAAGAGACTGACCCAGACTTGCCTGTGAGTGTCCAGGAGTCTCTGGTGGAGGCGTGTGTTGGCAGTGGCCTGCTGCAGGGTTGGGGGGCACTGAGTGCAGCAGTGACTGCATGGGACCTTTCAAAGGAGGTCGCCATTATCTTCATTACCTCCACTATAGTTTGGCCTCAGGTCAAACAACAGGGAGGGAACACAGCCCTCCCCATCGACAGAAAATTGGATTGAAGATTTACTGAGCATGGCCCCGCCCATCAGAACAAGACCCAGTTTCCCCCTCAGTCAGTCTCTCCCATCAGGAAGCTTCCATGAATCTCTTATCCTTCTCCATCAGAGGACAGACAGAATGAAAACCACAATCACAGAAAACTAACCAATCTGATCATGTGGACCACAGCCTTGTCAAACTCAATGAAACAATGAGCCATGCCATGTAGGGCCACCCAAGACGGACAGGTCATGGTGGAGAGTTCTGACAAAACGTGGTCCACTGGAGAAGGGAATGGCAAACCTCTTCAGTATTCTTGCCTTGAGAAGCCCATGCTATAGACTTAATGTTTACTCCAACACTGGTTCTTTTTATTTCTTGCATGTTATCTACTTCCTTATGCCTCCCAGTCACACATGCTTGCTTCATTTAAGTCTCTGACTGAAAAAGTTGAACTTGAGACAAGTTTCTGTAGATTACCATTTACTACATCCTCCTGAGATGCTTTGCCCCGAGCTTCTGAAGACCTTGTGTGCTTAGTCACTGAGTCGTGTCTGACTCTGCAATTTGAGATCTTTGTAGGCACCAGAGTCCACCTCACATAACACCAAATATATTAAAATGTATCCCCATTTCATATTAAATATAATTTTTATATTAAAAATAAAAATTTAAGCAGCTTTTTGTAATTGATTTAAAAAATTTATCTCAGGTCTTCCCTGGTGGTGCAGTTCTTAAGAATCCAACTGCCAGTGTATGGGCCACAGTTTCGATCCCTGGTCCAAAGATCCCATGTGTTACAGGGCAACTAAGCCCATATGCCACTGAGGCCATGCTCTAGAGTCTTTGAGCTGCAACTACTGAAGCCCGAGAGCCTAGAGCCTGTGCTTCACAACAGGAGAAGTCATTGCAATGAGAAGCCTTCACACTGCAACTAGAGAAAAATTGATTTATCTATTTATTTTTGGCTGAGCTGGGTCTTTGTTGAGCACAGCAACAAAGACCCGGCTCAGCCAAAAATAAATAGAAAAATCAATATAAAAAAAAAAGATTGGTTACTTTTTACAATTGGCTGTGGTTTCTCATTGGTCATCTCATATACCTTGGAATTGAGAAAAGCTAATCTACAAATTGTGTTCAAAGTTAAAGACATTTTTATGAATAAGAAAGGAAATAATGGTTTGATATACATTATGTTTTACAGCTGTTTAAATATTGCAGTTTTCATAGTTTAGGGCCAATATATTTTTTAACAGGTTTCAAATGTTTTTGGGAACCCCTGAAAAGTTCATAGGTCCTCGTTTTTAAAATGATCTGCTTATAATTTGATAACACAAACGATCTATTATTAGAATATTATTGCTTATCAACTATTTGCTTAGGGAAGTCTTCCCGGACCTTGAATATATTGTCTGTCATATGCTCTCCTAGCAAACTTTGCTTCCCATCAGTATTTCCATCACCTGTAATTACCTAATTATTTCTCTTATTATTTATCCACAATCTTTTTTCTCTGCTAGCCTATTGAGAGCATACCTGCATCTTCTCACAGGAAATCTGTTCCAGGAGGAGGGTTTCATCACTGATGCGAGCCTGAACGTCAAAAACTAAAAAGCATTCTTAAAACATATCCTCCCTCCTCCACGTTTTATCTGGAACATCTGCCTCTAACCTCGTACGTGCCTGTAGTGAGAGCGGTGTGGTCTTCTGAAGACATAATTTGTTCTTGGCTGCTTAGCGTCTGGCCTTGGGTCTCTGGCCCTTCTGGAGACCCTGTGAGCTACCTAATATACTTGGCAAAATTGTGATGAATCTTTTTATTTACCACACAGAAACACATTTAAATGTTTAGCTGTTGTATTCATATGGGGTGGGGGGGTTGGGGGAGGTTCAACAGGGAGGGAACATATGTATACTTATGGCTAATTCACATAGTTGTATGGCAGAAGTCAGCATAATATTGTAAAGCAGTTATCCTCCAATTAAAAGTAAATTTTTAAAAAGGATGCTTTATATTTATTTATTCTGGAGTTTCCCCAGGTGTAAGGTTGTTCACCACACTAAACAGAACTTTGCACACTTAAAACTAGACCTTTGGGGGGGGGGGGGGGAATGGTTTCAACTTATTGAGCACCTAACCAGGAACTGTGGTACATTTCCCACACCATTGCACTAAATCCTCATACAATTAAATTCATTTGTTACCATCCCCATTTTACCAGGAGTACACTGAACTTCAGAGCTTCCCTGGTGCTCAAATGGTAAAGAATCTGTCTGCAATGCAGGAGATCTGGGTTTGATCCCTAGGTTGGGGAGATCCCCTGGAGAAGAGAATGGCAACCCACTCCAGTATTCTTGCCTGGAGAATTCAATGGACAGAGGAGCCTGGTGGGCTATAGTCCATGAGGTCACATGACTTCCTGACTAACACTTTAAACTGAACTTAAAAGTAGCAGTTCAGTGTCCACAGGAACAAGCAAGCAGGGCCAGGGTCTAAACTCCATCCTGGCTCCAAAGCTCAGACTTCTTCGTTTGATGTCCTACCTCATATGTTTCTGAGCATTGCTGCTACCTATCCTGGAAGACTTCTTTCTTATAGGATTGTGTTAGGCAGGGTGCTCATAACTAAGATATGGTGTTGAGGAAGGAGACCATGCCCCAGGGATGGTGGGATGGAAAGTCAGGAGGAGCCTGGGACACCAAGGAAGATGCTACTCAAGCCCAGGTCTGCTGATTTCTGGTCTTGTTACACAGAAAAGCAAAACCTTATTTGGTTAAGCCACTCCAACCCCACACATGCTGCCTAACCACATCTATTACAGTGCCAGGAGTGGTTCTACTTTTGAAACTTTCAGGTGTTGAAAACAATTCTTTCCCTGAGGATTAGTATCCCCATTAAGACACAAAGGAGTTGAAATTGTGTTTCTTTTTTTTTTTTCATAACCAACCTAAGAAATTCTTACATTAGAAAGCCTGGACTGTGCTCGCTTCGGCAGCACATAAACGAGAAAGCCTGGACTTCAAATTTCCCAGATGTCTGTGTAGGTGGTTCTTGGCTGCCCTGCCCAGAGCCAGGTCTCCCGCTGGCCAGGCACAGCAGTGATTAACGGGGAGGGCACAGTGAGTGCGTGATTGAAACTTGGAGGGTCAAACTTCCTTTGAAAGAAATGAAAAAAATTCAAAGTTTCTTTCCATGTAGGCAAATCTTCTACTTCCCCCAGCTATTTTAGGGTTTTTTGGTCTGTGACATTAGCATTTCTAGATTGCTGGTTTCTTTAGCTTCCAAGTCAGAGATATATGAGCCAAAAATAAAACCAAGAAGTTCACCACTGGTCGTCTTATATTTGTTTTATGTCTAATCATGTCAGAACTGGCTTTATAAACTTTGGGCTCTTGCACAAGTAAAATTCACTCTGCTAAGTCACTTCAGTTGTGTCCGACTCTATGCGACCCCATAGACGGCAGCCCACCAGGGTCCCCCGTCCCTGGGATTCTCCAGGCAAGAACACTGGAGTGGGTTGCCATTTCCTTCTCCAATGCATGAAAGTGAAAAGTGAAAAGGAAGTCGCTCAGTCGTGTCCGACTCTTCGAGACCCCATGGGCTGCAGCCTACCTGGCTCCTCCATCCAGGGGATTTTCCAGGCAAGAGTACTGGAGTGGGGTGCCATTGCCTTCTCCGAAAATTCACTCTAGAGGTATGATAAATTGCCACGATTAATACTATTTAAATAGATATGGTTCTGATGGTTTGCATTTAGCTTGTTTTCCTACATATCCACCAGTGTATGTAGATTTAACATTCTTGGTTAGAGACTCTCCCCGCTGTTAACACCTACACCATTTCAGTGCTCACTTGAAATTTAGTCATTCCACACAGGGAATTGCTGGGGCCCTAGAAGTTGAGAGGAGGAAACCCTTCTTAATCATAATACTGAAAGAGCCATGATACTTCCAGCCCAGAGGAATGGTAGTGAGATGTCCAGGTAGTGAGGGAAGGCTAGGAAGGAGACAACTCCTGAGCTCTTCCAGTATGAAAGAAATGCAAATGCATCTGGTACATTTATAGTCAAATACATAAACACCTGGTCCTAGTAAAATAAACAATTTGGAGATAGTTGTGATATGGACTTACCATAGCTTGCCTCCTGCTTCTATGGGTGTCTGAAGGCCCCTGAAAGCCCTGAGTCTCTTAAAGAGAGTGATGCTTCTGTTGTCTTTAAGTGACATTGATAGAGCTGCTGCTTAGCTCAGTGGCTATTTCTCTGGTGATTAGGTGTTAAATGCTGTCCATGGAAATAACAGGGGGATATTCAACCCAAATGGGATGGAACTAACAGGTGGCTATGGAAACCTTAGACAGAAGTGCATATATGCTCTACCAAAGGGGAATGGCAAAACCTCCCACCAACATCTATGATCTCCATACTTTCTCATCATTATAACTTACAAGTATTAAAAAAAAATCACATGCCAGAGCCCCTAAGGACTGGACATGGAACAAGAGACTGGTTCCAAATAGGAAAAGGAGTTCGTCAAGGCTGTATGTTGTTACCCTGTTTACTTAACTTATATGCAGAGTACATTATAAGAAACGCTGGACTGGAAGAAACACAAACCGGAATCAAGATTGCTGGGAGAAATATCAATACCCTCAGATATGCAGATGACACCACCCTTATGGCAGAAAGTGAAGAGGAACTCAAAAGCCTCTTGATGAAAGTGCAAGTGGAGAGTGAAAAAGTTGGCTTAAAGCTCAACATTCAGAAAACGAAGATCATGGCATCTGGTCCCACCACTTCATGGGAAATAGATGGGGAAACAGTGGAAACAGTGGCTGACTTTATTTTTCTGGGCTCCAAAATCACTGCGGATGGTGACTGCAGCCATGAAATTAAAAGACGCTCTCTCCTTGGAAGGAAAGTTATGACCAACCTATATAGCGTATTCAAAAGCAGAGACATTACTTTGCCAACAAAGGTCCATCTAGTCAAGGCTATGGTTTTTCCTGTGGTCATGTATGGATGTGAGAGTTGGACTGTGAAGAAGGCTGAGCGCTGAAGAATTGATGCTTTTGAACTGTGGTGTTGGAGAAGACTCTTGAGATTCCCTTGAACTGCAAGGAGATCCAACCAGTCCATTCTGAAGGAGATCAGCCCTGGGATTTCTTTGGGAGGAATGATGCTAAAGCTGAAACTCCAGTACTTTGGCCACCTCATGCGAAGAGTTGACTCATTGGAAAAGACTGTGATGCTGGGAGGGATTGGGGGCAGGAGGAGAAGGGGACGACAGAGGTAGAGATGGCTGGATGGCATCACTGACTCGATGGGCGTGAGTCTGAGTGAACTCCGGGAGTTGGTGATGGACAGGGAGGCCTGGCGTGCTGTGATTCATGGGTTCGCAAAGAGTTGGACACGACTGAGCCACTGATATGATCTGATCTGATCTGATGAAAAGAACTGACTGTGCAACTGGCTGATAACTATAAGGTTAGTCACATGTAACTCCTAAGGTATATACAGTCCAAGTTTTGTTACTTTTTGTTTTTTAAAAGATAGAGTTACTTATATATAATGCTCTAGAACCACCTGGTAATTATTTATTCACTATCATACAAATTTGTCACATAACTTATGGGTGAATACTGGAGTAAATGCTTATCAGCTTTCAGGGTACAACTACTAAGTCTATTCTAATAAAAGGTTTTTTAAAAAAATAAGAAATAACAGATTAAAAACAAACTGTGAAAAGAAAGCATTTTTATGCAAATTTTTAAGAATTAAAAGCAAGATTTCTGAGTTTTTCTTTAGCCAATATAAATTTCTATCTCTGTCTTTAATACATCAAATTCCTTCTGTATACTGACAGACTATATACCAGAATCTCTGCCTGTTGTAAACCCTGCCTTTGGGAAAAATGGTCCCATTTTTCTGAGTTTATTACCTGTGTTTCATAACTCATGGCATTTTGTGGGCTCCAGCAGCAGTATTTATTTCTACCAAAAATTCACCAACTCTTAAATATGGAACTCAGGTTCTCTAAAAGTAAAAAAAACAAAACCATTTCTGCAAACAATATTAGTAGCTATTTCCACAGAACAGTACTGAGCAGAATATTCTATGTTCCTTTATACATACAAAGGTAATGCTTGTGCATGGTAGAAGCGGAATAATTGCACATCAATCTTACCATCAATTCACGGAGATCAGTTACACCATATATTTGATAACATGTAATACATACCTGTCATATGTGTAAAACATATTATAAGCATTAATGTTCAGTAAGACAATAGCCCAATAACAAATGACATTTTGTTATTCAAATGATCTTATAATGTCAACACCAATGCTAATAAAAATATATAATAGGCTGAACCCATCAATGGCACAGTTGTAATTCATTTGAAGTTTCCCACATTTCAAAGTCTTTCATAGATAAAATGAAATTCTTCTATTTTATAAAATTTTAATCTTTACCTGTTAAAGGTTTGGCAAGGCAAAAGTTCCCCTGTTAGCAGAGGAAAAAAAGCAGAGATGGAACAAATAGGTCACCATACATTTCACATATGTTGTGAGCACCTCTTTACTCCTGTAGGACTGAAAATTCTGGGTTTCCACATTTTTCATGCTTTAGCAATCAAAATAAAAGCATAATTTACATCTAGATAGATGTAAAATGCTTCAGTTTTCATTTAAAGTTGGTGTTTCCCTTTTCAGCTATTTACAATTTTAAAAAGAGAATTAATTCTGTCTACTAAGGTTTTTAAACATGTACATTGTGAGTTCTTTTTGTATTGAATTTTTAGGGATGATGCTCCACTCTATTTCTAGACTGTTAGATGCAAGAAAGTTTAAGCTTGATGAATCAGTACAATGTTGGTAACATGGTGACCCTTTTTTAAAGGCATACAAAAAAAAAGATTTTTTTTTTAAGGATATTTTATCTGTGATTCCATTTTAATTTCAAGATTTTGGATCAATTTCACTATCATTATTCGGAATTCTTTATCAGGTAGATTCCCTAAAATATCCCTAAAAGGATATTTTAACAAATAAGGATTTGCTTTGTATGTACATGCCATACTTAAAGACAAAACTTGGCTTAATTGTTATATTCAGGTAATAGGTATTTTATTAATTAGCCCTTTATATGTGTGTAAGAGAGAGAGGGAAAGAGAAAATTTTCAGCTTAAGTAAGACTCTAACTTCCTGAGAATTTTCTAATTAGGTAAAAATACTGATTGAGATATTTAGTTGTCTTACCAGCAATTGTAAGAAAAATATACTTTGCATATTCATGAGAAACTGAAGTACATTATCAGTTAATATCCTAATGAGGCATCTGTTTAAACATGTTTTAGTTGAGAAAACTGTGAAACATGCTTCTAAATTCACAAATATGTTGGTTACTCTTCCTTGCCTGGGAAGTTGAACCAAAGTTTAGGTAGATTAGAGGAAAGCCTGAGTCTGGAAAGATTCAAAGTATCCCATAAATGCAGATAAAGAAGTACAGTAAAGTAACTTGGGAATTACTTTAATAATTATTTACAGAACGTCTGTTGCTTTCCTTCTTTGCTCACATACAAGTGACCTGAGTTACTCCGTCTTCCTGGTCAAACTGTCCATCATCTAGTTCCCGCAGGACGCTGTCACTGTTGCTGAACCCGGAGAAGCTGCTGGGCTGGGCTGGCCTCTTCTTCATCCAGCATTCTCTAGAAGGGGCGAGTAGGCACTCCTCAGGTGGGCTTCTGCTCTCTGCAGGCTGTAACAGGTCTGTGTCCAAGCTGACACTCCTGCTTGGGACTTTACTCCTGTCTTCACCTTTCACGTGCCGACTGCCTTTCCTCTGAAAAACAAGAGATTAGCAACTAGGAGTTAGTAAAAGCCTGGGTGTCGTCCTGCCCCTCTGTTCTAGCTCTCTGCCCGCTTCTCTTCCAAATCCTGCTCCTCTTCAAGGACCAACTCAGCGCCACCCCCCAGCCAGGTGAAGGTGTGCTCCCCTCTCTGTTAACCATCTGTGGCTTCCCGGCCCCCCATTCTCCTTGTTGTCAGGTTGGTTGTGTGGCCCTGTCTGGGCCTCAACAACACCTCTGAGGAGAGAGACCTGTTGAGATCATACTTTGGGGAACAAAGCAGATAGAGATACACTTGAAGCTTCCATTTTTCATCTTGGTATTTGCTGGGATCTGAGCAGCAGAAAAAGTGCCTTAGAGGCCACCTCACCCCCATTTCTATAGGAATAGTCTGCACAGATAATTCAGATAGAGATCATATTGGAAGAAGGGGTGCCTTTCCAGGTGGGGTGGACCCCTCTCCTTGTCCTACTACAGACCGCTTCTGCCTGGCATGGTAGGATTGTTCAGTGACAGGACTAGCTCATTCTGCAGGCTGTCTGAGAAGCTGTGGATATTTTCACTATGAAATATTACTGAGGCCTGACCACGCCCTTGGTGTGGTTCAGAATAAAAGGACAGGGTTTTCCTGCCAAGGAAACGAAGTCAAACAAAGATATCTAAGTCAGTAGAAGAAGAGCTCAGGGAGACAACTTTCATGTTCAGACTTCTGATGAAATTTTCTTATGGGGGTTTCTTTAATACTGACAACATGACATATATTGGATCATGTGCATATACTTAGGCACAGAAACTGAATAAGGATACATAATAAAAGAGTGAAAAGTGAAAGTCACTCAGTCGTGTCCGACTCGTTGCGACCACTATACAGTCCATGGAATTCTCCAGGCCAGAATACTGGAGTGGGTAGCCTTTCCCTTCTCCAGGGGATCTTCCCAACCCAGGGATCAAACCCAGGTCTCCTGCATTGCAGGCAGATTCTTTACCAGCTGAGCCATCAGGGAAGCCCATAATAAGATAAAAAGATTTTAAAGCCCAGTATTTTCCATACTATCAAGAGTTTATTTTCTTAAAGCTCATTTACATGTTAGCTGAGAACTGGGATTACATTTTCTCAAATGTGAGAGGTAAAATTACTAAAATAAATCAAAAAACCCTTAGGAAAAAAATATAGAAGTCAGATTCCTAGGCTAGTCTTACCAAAGTTTGTTAGACCAGATTTGTTGAACTACCGTGTATAAAATACAAAAGTATTTTCTACTGGTTTTCATGGCAAATACACAATACAAACAAGCAGCTATAGTAAATTGAATTTTATGGACTGCTAGGGAATATAACCATGGTTGATGGTGATTGACAGCATTGTTTATATAAGGAGATGCAGGCTGCAGTGTGCTGTCTAGAAAGGAGTGTGTTGGCAGCCCATCTTTTTCTTGGCTGGTTACCTGAGTCCTTGGGCAAGTTTAAAGGAACAAGTCTGCCGTGGGACCTGCCTCAATAAAGGCTCACCCTCATGTCTCAAGTCAGATATAACCTTATGGTGGGGACATTTTCATTTGCATTCATTAAGTGCAAATATTAGATCTCAAATCTTTTTCTTTTTTATTCTCATTCACCAAATGTACCGAGTTTAACACAAGCAGTTGAACCTGACAGATTTACCCTTAAGGTACATAAGTTGAGAATGGCATGTTCTCCTTGGTGCTGGAATGCTGGTGGGTGAGGACAGAGCCTTTTGGCTGCAAGCAGGCCTGATGGGTACTGCTCCTTTCTCAAGCCTGGCTGCTGGCTCCATTCCCATATGCACAAAGGATACATTCACTCCTGAATGACCTCTCCTGTTGCCTGAATGAAATGGGAAGGAGGGGGTGCCTGGGAGCACTTGGCAGTCTGGATCTTTCCTTCTTCATAAGCACCAGGGCCAAAGGTAAATTTTGTAATAAATTCCTTATTGTGTATCAGCCAATAGAGGCCTACTCTCACATACTCAATGAGAAATTTCTTAATAAAAATTATGTATTAGCCAGGATAATAAGATAGAGTAATTCACTTTTAGATAAGAATTAATAAGTAAACAACCACCAAATACAAATTTCAAATATTAGAAGATAATTAAATACCTAACTCTAAAAAAGATTAGAAAAAACTCTAATCCTCGGAAAGACTGAGGACAGGAGGAGAAAGGCGTGACAGAGGATGAGATGGTTGGATAGCATCACTGACTCAGTGGACATGAGTTTGAGCAAATTCCAAGAGCTGTTGAAGGACAGGGAAGCCTGGTGTGCTGCAGTCCATGGGGTAACAAAGAGTCAGAAACAACTTAGTGATTGAAAAACAACAAAAAAAAATGTCACAACAAACGCTTTTCTTCAGCAATGATATTGGCTCCCTTACTCCACATGAGAAGACTCTTGAGAGTTCCTTGGACAGCAAGGAGATCAATCCGTCAATCCTAAAGGATATCAGTCCTGAATATTCCCTGGAAGGACTGATGCTGAAGCTAAAGCTCCAATACTTTGGCCTCCTGATTCGAAGAACTGACTCATTGAAAAAGACCCTGAAGCAGGCAAAGACTGAAGGCAGGGAGAGAAGGGGATAACAGAGGATGAGATGGTTGGATGGCATCACCGACTCGATGGACCTGAGCCTGAGCAGCTCTGGGAGATGGTGACGGACAGGGAAGCCTGGCGTGCTGCAGTCCACAGGGTGGCAAAGAGTCAGACACAACTGAGCGACTGAACAACAACTCCACATGAAATAATAGCTTTTCCAACAAATCAAATTGCAATGTTCTTATAACTTACAGTGTAGGAGAGGGAAACCTGACCAGTCCATGAAGATCATCCACTCGAATTCCTCCTTCTACCAACATGGGACCCAGAAACAAGATGGTATTTGTCCAAGGTCAAAGGGTAGTTGGCTTTGAACTGGAACCCGAGTGTCTTATCTTATTCTTTTTACATTATTCACTATGCAAAAATGTGAGTAGATTTATGTTCAAAGATTTGTATGTTTCTCAAAGATTTCCAATTACAAAAATAATACATGCTTAGTGTAGAAAACCTGGTAAAAACAAAGAAAAAAAGCAAAGCCTATCCACAATCCCATCTCACAGAGACACCACTGTTAATATTTGGCATGTTTTACTATGTATGTATGGGCTTCCCTGGTGGCTCAGTGGTAAAGAATCTGCCTGCCAATGCAAGAGACACATTTGATCCCTGGGTGGGGAAGATTCCCTGGAGAAGGAAAATGGCAACCCACTCCAATAATTCTTGCCTGGGTAATCCCATGGACAGAAGAGCCTGGCGGCCTACTGAAGAACTGATGCCTTTGAACTGGTGCTGGAGAAGATTCTTGAGAGTCCCTTGGACAGCAAGGAGATCAAACCAGTCAATCCTAAAGGATATCAACCCCAAATATGCATTGGAAGGCTGATGCTGAAGCTCCAATATTTTGGCCACGTGACACAAAGAGCTGACTCTTTGGGAAAGACCCTGATGTTCAGAAGGAATGAAGGCAGGAGGAGAAGAGGGCAGTAGAGAATGAGATGGTTAGATAGCATCACTGACTCAATAAACATGAATTTGAGCAAACTTTGGGAGATAGTGGAGGATAGAGGAGTCTGGCATGCTGCAGCCCATGGGGTTGCAAAGAGTCAGACATGACTTAGCGACTGAGCAACAACACTGTGTATTTGCATATGCACACAAAGAGGTGTATAGCTCACTTTTGCACTTAGCACTCACTGTATTTTTAGTATTTCCCTATGTTATAAAGAGATTTTTCATGCTACATTGCTAGGCTTATTCCTATAGGTTCTCAGAATTCATACGGGTTCTCTTTCTTCTGATATTTCACTATAAATTTGGGGAGATTCTATCAAGATTTGCATGCAGATCTAATGCCACCATTGATAAAGTCAGTCAGTTTTGTTTTGGTTTTTTCACTGTGCTGGGTCTTAGTTGTGGTATGAGGGATCTAATTCCCTGACCAGGAATTGAACCCGGGCCCCCTACATTAGAAGCACAATTTTAACCATTGTACCACCAGGGAAGTCCCCAACTGATCAACTTTTGATAATCATCCTCATTTACTAAAAATGAGTTACCTGTTTCAAATACATGAGACTCAGTGACAAAGCAGTTGAATTTAGGGTGCCCTACCAGTCTACCTTTCATTTTCCATACATGATGTCTTAAAAACATAAGCAGAATTATACCAGCAATTATAAGATATCGCATGCCTTGTATAATGTCATGATGGATAGAGTGGAAGAGTACCTAAAAAATATGATTTATATAGCAATAAAAACATGGAGTGGACATTCAGGATTTCTCCCCCTTGTGTGTTTCAGGCTTGAGGGAGGATTAGAAAGCCACTGAAAGGCTAAGTGTAGCTCTAGTACCAGTTAGAAGAGTCAGAGGCTTTGAATCACACAGAGAAACCCCACAGAATGTGCTTGCTCACAAAGTATGTTCCTGGGTCAGGTCATCCAAGCTTGGTGCTGTAAAAATCAGTCAAGCCTGGGAGAGGAAAAGGTGTCGTGGACAATGACTTTTCCAGCCAGCTTTCTTATCCACCTTCTCTACTGCAGTGTGGGCCCATGACCCAATCAGATCCAATCAGAGTCCTTCTCTGGGATTGCTATATTGACTCTAGGATAACGAAGCTCTTTCTGGACTTCCCTGGTGGTCCAGTGGTTAAGAATCCATGGGTTCAATCCCTGGTACAGAAGAATTCCACATAGAGCAGGGAAACTAAGCCTGTGTGCCACAACTACTGAGTCTGTGCTCTAAAGCCCTCAAGCCACAATTACTGAAGCCCGGGCACCCACCCTTGAGGCTGTGCTCTGAAACAGGAGAAGACACCACAATGAGAAAACCAAGCACCACAACTGGAGTTCACCACAATGAAGAAAGCCTGGGAGCAGCAATGAAGACCAAACGCAGTCAAAAAAAATCATAAAAAAAAAAGTTCTTTCTAAACATTAAGTAATTTACAATATTACATTACTTTCAGGTATACAACAGAGTGATTCAATATTTTTATAGATTATATTCCATTTATTTATTAAATATTTTAAAAATTATTTACTTGACTTCATTGGGTCTTAGCTCTGGTGTGCAGGCTTAGTTGGCCTGCAGCATATGGGATCGTATCTCCTTGACCAGGGGTTCAACTCAGGTCCAGGGAGTGAAAGTGCCAAGTCATAACCACTGGACCAGCAGAGAACTCCCTGAGACTGGCTTCCTTTAATCGGCATGTTTTTTGAGATTGCTGTTGGTTGTTCAGTCACTAAGTCGTGTCTACTCTTTGTGACCCCATGGACTGCAGCATGCCAGGCTTCACTGATCTTTACTATGTCCTGGAGTTTCCTCAGACTCATATCCTTTGAGTCTGATGCCATCCAACCATCTCATCTTCTGTCGCTCCCTTCTCCTCCTGCCCTCAACCTTTCCCAGCATCAGGGTCTTTTCCAATGAGTCAGTTCTTCACATCAGGAAGCCAAAGTATTGGAGCTTTAGCTTTAGCATCAGTCCTTCCAGTGAATATTCAGGGTTGATTTCCAACTGGCTTGATCTCTTTGCTGTCCAAGGGATTCTCAAGAGTCTTCCCCAACACCACAGTTCAAAAGCATCAATTTTTTGGCACTTAGCCTTCTTTATGGTCCAACTCTCACATCCATATAGTATCGCTGGAAAAACCATAGCTTTGACTATAGGGAACTTTGTCAGCAAAGCAATGTTTACGTTGGTCATAGCTTTTCTTCCAAGAAAAGAAAGCGTCTTTTAATTTTGTGACTGCAGTCACCGTCCACAGCGATTTGGAGCCCAAGAAAATAAAATCTGCCACTGTTTGCACTTTTTCCCCATTTTTGAGATTACTCCACGTAATTGTGGCTATTAAGAGTGTATGTGGGGACTTCCTTGGCAGTTCAGTTAAGACTCTGGGCTTCTACTGCAGGGGCTGCAGGACTTAATCCTGGATGGAGAACTAAAATCCCACAGTCTGCGTGGCCAAAAAAAGAAAAAGGGCGCATATGTTTTTATTTCTAAGTAGTATTTCGTTGTATGGAAATACCACAGCTGTTTATCCATAAATCTGTTGAAGACATTTGGATTGTTTCCAGTTTGGGGAGATGATGAATAGAACATTCAAACTTTTATGTGTAGCTTTTTGTGTAAACAAAAGTTTTTCTTTCTCTAGGGCAAATGTTCATGAGAGGGATTGCTGGGTCATATCTCAGTGCATGTTTAACCCCATAAAAAGCTGCGAAATCATTTTCCAGAGTGGTTGTACTACATGGCATTCCCACCAGCAGTGTTTTATAGTTCTGATTGTTCCTCATTCTTGATAGTCCTAAGGGAGGAGGGAGGAGGGTTCAGGATGGGGAACACATGTATACCTGTGGCGGATTCATTTTGATATATGGCAAAACCAATACAATATTGTAAAGTTAAAAAATAAAATTAAAAAAAAAGTAAAAAACAAACAAACAAAAAAAACTAAAAAAAAATAAAGAATTGTCAATGTTTTTTTAATTTTAGTCATTCTAGTAGATGTATGGTTTCATCATGGTTTTCATTTGCATTTCCCTTGACTGATAATTTAAATGTCTTTTTATGTGTTTACTTCTCTTCTACATACCCTCATTGGTTCAAGATTTTTAACTATTTTTTTAAACTGCATTGTTTATTTCTTATTTTTTAAGTTTTAAGATACCTTCTGGATACAAGTCTTTTGTTATATATGTGATTTGCAAAAATTTTTTTTTCCTCCCAGTCTGTGGCTGTCTGTTATTTTCTTAGTGTTATTCACAAAGCAAAAGTTTAAATTTTGATAAAGTCTAATTTATCAATTTTTTAAAATGAATTATGCTTTTGAGTCATATCTGAGAACTCTGCTTAGCCCCAGTTCATGAAGATTTTTTCCTATTTTTTTTTCTAAAAGTTTTCTGCTTTTCCTAAAATAAACTATCTCTCAATGCTAGTGCTAGTGCTAGGTTGCTTCAGTCGTGTCTGACTCTTTGTGATCCCATGATTGCAAAGGATTGTAGCCCGCCAGTTTCCTGTATCCAGGCCTATGGATTGTAGTCTTCCAGTTTCTTCTGTCCATAGGATTCTCCAAGCAAGAATACTGGAGTTGCCGTTCCCCGCTCCATGGGAGCTTCCCAACCCAGAAATTGAACCTTCTTGTCTCCTGCTTTGGCATGCAGGTTCTTTACCACTAGTGCTACCTGGGAAGCCTCAATAGCTTAAAGAAATTGAGGCAGAAATTGGGAGTATAAATATTTTAATTTATATTGACCATATTTTAAAATTTCTCAAGCTATCTAGAATATTGTATAAAACATCTGTGAAACAAACACATTCCAAAAGTAAAGGTCTTTATAACTTCAGAAGAAAAAATTCCTATGATATGTTTTCTTCATTATGCAATTCTCAATTCCCTCCTTTATAACAGAGGCATGAAATGGTTTTGCTTAACATAAAAGTACTGTTCCATGTTGAGTGCAATTGAAACAAGAAGTTTTATATATCTTAACATTAGTCTCAGTAAAAGAAAGAGAAAATTTTTTTTCAAGGATGAAACCCTAGATCAATTTCCAACAGCCCGTGAAATTTATAATTTTATTGAAAACTCCTTGACAATCATAAGGCAATGTTTGTAATGTTTCAAATTTTCACCAACTGGTTTTTAGAACCAAATACCTTTGAAAAAGTCTTCCCTGGTGGCTCAGATGGTAAAGAATTCACCTGCAGTGCAGGGGACCCAGGTTCAATCCCTGGGTTGGGAAGATCCCCTGAAGAAGGGACCTACTCCAATATTCTTGCTTGGAGAATTCCATGGACAGAGGAGCCTGACAGGCTACAGTCCATGGGGGTCACAAAGAGTTGCACAGGACTGAGTGACTAACAATTTTCACCTTTGAAACAATTATTTGAAAACCTGTATAAATGAAGCAATCCCCCATCAACCCCTCCCCAACAACAACTGATTTCAAGGTACAAGCAAAGAATGGTGCCATTATGGTCTTAAAAGTATATAAGAATTTTTTTAAGGCATGTTATAAATGTATATATAAGATCCCACTGCATAGCTTGTGGGCTCTTACTACCAGGGACCAAGGATCAAAACTGTGCCCCCTGCAATGGCAGAGGCTTAACCACCTGACTGCCAGGGAAGTCCAACAGAATATTTCTTGTGAACTTGTTTGAGCCATTCTCCCCAGGACTGGAAGGTGCTGCTCACCTGTGGGCTCTAATTCAGTCTTTCTGAAATCTTTGTTAACTTGATCACTCTGCTCTCCTCCTAAGGGAGTTATCATCCTATCGACCTACAGCCCCTCTACTTGCTTGCCTGTGGAACCAGCTAGAGTGTGTTCAAAATCAATGTGAGACAACAGCATTAATAGACTAACAGCTATTACATATACTGTTAGTCTATTAATAGCTTTGCTAGTTTAGAAAAACTTTGAAGTTTTCTAAAACATTATTTTCTTGATAATACGGAATCACTTTAAATAATTTTCTGGTCCATTTGCAAACTTCCTCTTTTGAAAGTTAGGCCTTAATTAATTAAGATTAATTAGGCCTTAATTATGAAGAAGGCAATGGCACCCCACTCCAGTACCCTTGCCTGGAAAATCCCATGGACGGAGGAGCCTGGTAGGCTGCAGTCCATGGGGTCACTAAGAGTAGGACACGACTGAGCGACTTCACTTTGACTTTTCACTTTCATGCATTGGAGAAGGAAATGGCAACCCACTCCAGTGTTCTTGCCTGGAGAGTTCCAGGGACAGGGGAGCCTGGTGGGCTGCCGTCTATGGGGTTGCACAGAGTCGGACACGACTGAAGTGACTTAGCAGCAGCAGCAGGTCTTAATTAAGATTACTTCATTCAATGATACTATTCTAAGTGTGCATCTACTAGGAGTCTAGTAAGAATAAGGTGACTTGAGACTCAGCAGAGCCCTTCAGCAAAGAACTGAAAAAATATGACCTTGAGGAGACAATACAAAAGTGCTGTCAGAAGTCAAGACTGCACAGATCTGTCATAATATCAGGCACATTCACTTATGAGGCTTATAACTGCAGGAGCGGAAAATCTTTTCCTCTATCATCTTAGGTTCAGCATCTCAGACCTGCAAATTAAACTAGAAAAAGATTAATAGGAGAAAAGATTTATTTTGGATGCACACAAGGTTCTGCACAGAGAAGTAAAAACCCAAAGAGGCAGTTAGACCTGGGAGATGATTTTCATTTTACAAAGGGTGATACACTGTGGTGAAGTGACCAGACAAATAAAAAGGGATTTGGGGTTTTAGGGGCAGTAAACTGTGGGAAGTTAAATATTTGGGAATAGCTTAGTGGTAAAGAATCCAATCCACCTGCTGTGCAGGAGACCCAGGTTTGATCCTTGAGTGGGGAAGATTCCCCGGAGGAGGGAATGCAACCCACTCCAGTATTCTTGCCTGGAGAATCCCCTTGGGCAGAGGAGCCTGGCAGGCTACAGTCCACAGGGTTGCAAAGAGTCTGGATGTGACCAAGAATGTATTTGGGGAAACTAATGCAAGAGAGGGTTTAGTAAGTTGTGGGGACTACAGGTGTTGTTCCCAGTGATGCATCGTCTCTGGTACAGGAGAGGGAAGCAATTTTACACAAGGAAATTTTTGTCACATTGGCAAAAGGAAAATTTATGCCCTGCTTTTGTCAGAAAGGGAGAGGTTCTGTTTCATTGCCTTTAGCTCAAAATAGTAATCCTTATACCCAAATGGCATACTTTGGGGTCATATTCTGATTTCCTTCAGAACTGTCTCATGTTCCTGTTTGCTGGTACATTTCCTTTGTTATGTGTTGGTTCAGAAGGCTGTTTCCTTATCAAGTTCCCACTTCCTCATCTGTTCACCATTTAGAATTACAGTGAGAGATTAAGGATTAAATGGTTCAGTTTAACAGTTCATAAAGCATCACTTTTACTCACTTCTGGTGTCTGAGCAGCTGAATTCCACATAACTGGTCTCTGAAGGAATACAACCTGCTTTGTAGCCAAATTCCCCTCACTGAAAATTAAAACAACAGCATTAGCATTTCTAAATTAGTAATTCTCTATATTTCACACTTGGCTAGAATGTTCCACATGTATTCTTTGTAAAATAATCTGATCCATTAATAATTATGAAACAGTCTATATAAGTTGCAGCAGATAAAACAAGGGGAAAAAATCCCTAAAAGCTAAATATGGCCCTTATAAAAGAAATTCTTAATGTTTAAAACTTGTAATCTCACTGTGCTAACATACTTGGTTTTGCATACGTATTTGCGTTCTGTATTCTGTATTCTATGCTTAACTCTTTTCTTGTTTGTACATTATGGTCATATTCTTAATAGCTGCATGATATCCCAAAGAATTAAGATACCAAAATGTACTAAGCCTTTCCATTATTACTGGAAAATTAGGTTGCTTCCGGCTTTCTGCTAATTATAAATAATGCTGTTATAGAAATATGTATAGTCTTCTTTATTCTTTATGACTTATTTCCTTGAGATAAATTCATAGGCGTGGGATTATTAGGCCAAAAGGGTATGATTTAAGCTTCTTGGTATGCATTGTCAAATTTGTCTTATGAAAGAAAGAGACCAGTTTGGACTGCCACGTGTGAGAAATTTATCTACGTTTTCCACTGAGGGACTTGAGCCACAGCTAGTCTCATTTTCAGATGCTTCTTTGTAGTCAGCTACTCAATATTCTCCTTATTTAACTACCATCATGGCAAATTACCCCTTGCCAAAGACTACTTGGGGTTTGGATTTCTCTGAAATGCTTTTCACAGAGTCTCCATGGATTTATGGGGAGGAGTGTCTGTAGCTAATGTTGCTCAGTTACGACTTTTATTATGCAAAAAACCCCAACAAAACCTCACTATTAGCTGCATTTTATGCTGAGCTCTTTTTTCTGGAAAACAAATGAAACATTGAAACTCTGGCCCTAGTGGTCAACACCACACAATTTGAAAATCCCAAACTTACTGATACTGTTGAATTTTGAGAAAGAGCAAATCTTCCCACAAAGTGATAATGAGAGATTGCTTCTTTTTTTATTAAAGACTGCTTTTAGCCTAATCTCATTTTAGTTTGACTGTATCTTTGAAAAAAAGACATGATGTGAAATTTCTCCTAGCTTTGGGGAACAGCTTGAGTCATCTGGAGACGTCAGCATGAGACAGGAAGGGACTGGCAGTGCACAGAACAGGCTGGCTGTTTGGGCGGCAGGGAGAATACTGGAAAGGGCAGTGGCTTTAGAAGCAGACGGTCCTGGATTCAAGACTCAATTCTACTGTAAAACAAAGAATGTTGCTCACCATCTAGTTCTACAAGAATCAAGTCATTAGCCAATGCAACCATGGACTTATAATTCACTCTAAAAGGAATTCAGGTGAAGATCAGAATGAAACACTTGGTGCTCTGAGAAAACAGGCCCTCACATAGCTAGAAATATTTTAGGATTTTTTTAATGAACCTGGTGTCTTATATCTTCCCATACTTAGAAAAGATCTAAGGTCATGAACTGAGATACCTGTTCCTTATGACTAACCTTCTACAAGGATGTGTGCTTGACTGCACGTAACCCTTTTCCAAAACTATGTACATGCTGACCTGTCTGCCTCACCTCTTGGGAGCATTCCTCAGAGCTCTCTGAGAGATTGTATCCTGCACTAGAGTTCTTAGTAAGTCCCCCAGAACTCACAGCTCTCAGGTTGTGCCTTCCGCACCACCCCCCACCCCCGAGTTGACAGTACTGAAATGGCTGATGATACCACTTAATACCTGGTGACTTTGGCAAAGTTTTAAAATTCTCTTTCATTTCCTATCAAGGGCTTTGTGATAGATAAATAAGTCAGTGGATATGAAGAGCCTCCACTGTGCCTGCCACTGGAAGGAGCACAGAAAATGGGATTTCCTCCCAGTTCCCCCATTCATTTAATGAAATTTGGGGCAGGGTCTAGTGGGAGGAAAATATATTAGAATCAAGAACATCTTCCAGAGAGAACAGTCAAGGGAAAGGGGGCACAAGAATAGAGCAAGAGGTTTCTGGATAATGTTCAAGGTATGTGATGCAGGTAGAGAATCACATGCAGGAACCAGGCCTAAAACTATCCAAAGATGAGGAGTCAGGGGACAATTAATCTTCTTGAATGGAAAGCCTCCTAGAGCCCCGGGGTAGGGACTGGGGGTGACCCTTGATGAGTTTTTCCCAAAAGATTATAGGATGGGGCAATCTGAGTATACTAGGGTGTGATGTTTGGCTGACAGCAGGCTTCTTAACCTTTATGAATGGGGTAAAACAGTAAGTGTGGAGACAGTTACTCAAAGGCTGCCTATCTTAGGACAGTCTAAGTGGTATAATCATTAAATCTCAGTGGTATAATCTTGCCTATGGCAATGAAGCAATAACTTTAAGGACACCCTAGGAAAACAACTTTATATAATCTGACAGGATATAGCTGTTCTTCAGTTCAGTTCAGTCACTCAGTCGTATCTGCCTCTTTGCGACCTTATGGACTGCAGCATGCCTGTTCTCCCCATCCATCAACTCCCAGAGCTTGCTCAGACTCATGTCCATTAAGTCAGTGATGCCATCCAACCATTTCATCCTCTGTCATCCCCTTCTCCTGCCTTCAATCCTTCCCAGCATAAGGGTCTTTTCCAACGAGTCAGTTCATCGAATCAGGTGGCCAAAGTATTAGAATTTCAGTATCAGTCCTTCCAATGAATATTCAGAACTGATTTCCTTTAGGATTGACTGGTTTGATCTCCTTTCAATCCAAGGGACTCTCAAGAGTCTTCTCTAGCACCACAGTTCAAAAACATCAATTCTTTGGTGCTCAGCTTTCCTTACTGTCCAACTCTCACATCCATACATGACTACTGGAAAAACCATAGCTTTGACTATATGGACCTTTATCAGTAATGTCTCTGTTTTTTCAATATGCTGTCTAGGTTGGTCATAGCTTTTCTTTCAAGGAGCAAGTGTCTTTTAATTTCATGGCTGCAGTCACCATCTGCAGTGATTTTGGAGCCCAAGTAAATAAAGTCCCTCACTGTTTCCATCGTTTCCACATCTATTTGCCGTGAAGTGATGGGACCAGATGCCATGATCTTAGTTTTTTTGAATGCTGAGTTTTAAGCCAGCTTTTTCACTCTCCTCTTTTACTTTCATCAAGAGGCTTTTTAGTTTCTTTTTGCTTTCTGCCATAAGGGTGGTGTCATCAGCATATCTGAGGTTATTGGTATTTCTCCAGCTTGTGCTTCATCCAGTCTGGCATTTCAAATGATGTACTCTGCAGATAAGTTAAATAAGCATGGTGACTGTTAGGTAGGTAGAATAGGGAAAAGGAGTCCAAAATGGTGGTGGCTAAAAGACAAGGAAGGGAAAAGCCCGCGAAAATAGAACAAAAGGAGGTCCAAGGACTGGAGTGAGGACCTCAGGTAAAACAAACAACACTCCTGGCTGGCCCAATTTACATAGGACAGGCCCAGGGAGAGATAAACATATAAATAGAGGAGCCAAAGCTAACTCGCTTTCCCTCTCCCACGTGCTGGGGCGCTCTTCTCCTCGTGTCTTTGGATCGGCATGTCTTTGGATCAACCCTTATGCCTCGAAGATGGATTTTCCTGCTATCTTCTAAATAAAATAGAGCTGTAACACTGAGCTGTAACACTGATTTGTCTAAGAGCTATAACACGGTTTGTCCAAGACCCGAGAGCTGTGAAGCGCCGAAGGCTTTAATGTCCGTTGCTCCAAATCTTTGTTGTGACGAGACAAAGAACCGAGGACATACACTCCCATGACATCTATGGTGCCATGACTTGGATTTAACCTGGCTGAAACAATCTCTGCGCAGAAGAGGCCAAGCACAGCAGGAGCCCAACTCAGCAAAGCTCCCGTGCTAGAAGCGGAAGGTGAAGAAACCCAGCGCTGGGGAAGCCCCATCGTGCTGGAAAACGGGACAGGGAAAAACGAACTCAGCAGAAAGCTCATGTGGCCCAGTCTCAGATTCCAGAAGACCTCCGGTTAAGGTAAGAGGTCTTTGCTCCTATGGCTGGAGGGACCTTTACAATCTCTTGTTTCTTGTTTCCTCAAACCTCCCATAAACAGGCGGGTGGCAGGGGCACAATTGAGGGACTCTGGAGAGGCTACTCCTCAGCATGTCCCAAAGGCGCTATCTGCTGAGCCCCAGTAGCTGTTACCCAAGTCGGTGGGGGCTCTTCTGTTCTTTCTCTTCTCTGTGCCAAGGATCAGACCAATGAAATTGTGAGCACCGGTCAGATATTCAGCAAATTTTCCGACGGGCTATGAAGGGGATTCTTTGGCACGTTTTTCCCACTGCTTTTTTCTCCTGTCCTTCAGCTCTCTCCCAGGACTCAAGCCCAGCCAAAACTAATGAAACTCAGGCTCTAGGTCTCATTGCAAAAATTCATTGAGAGTCAAAGCGATAGATAAGAGGTAGACTTGTTCAGATTCAGAGAGGAGCACCACACTCTGCAGGGTACAGGCCAAGGAATGCGGCCTGGCTAGGTTTTGTGAGGGTGAATTCATATGCTAATGAGTGAGAGGATCATCCCAGCCATTGGGGAACCACCCACTCTTCCATCTTTTGACAGTGACTTGGAGCTGTCCTGCCACCTCTGGGTGTGTCTGTTGGCTTATAGATTGGGGATTAAGGTTTACTTGAATTTGACTTGTCATCTTGGATCCAATTGATTTTAATTGGTTTACATTATACCCTTGTGCTATGTCATTCTTTCAAAGGTTGTGCTCTGCCCCCTTCCCTCCTGTTTCATGCTCTTTTCCTGAGCCCCATCCAGACCCACAAGGTTGCCTCTACAGTCTTCTGGAGAAACAACCAGAAAATAGCTGGCCTTGGGAGGGAAATACTCTATAATATCCAACCCCCTAATCCTACCCAGTACTGGTCACACTGGAGATCTTGGGGACACCCAACTCCAGTCTGGGGGTCCCAGGAGGTCATCACGCCTTGACCTGCCTAGAGATCTGGTCCTTGAAAGGTTGTCACACCTTAACCTGCTCGGGGATCCGCGAGTCCCAGGGGTCCCAGGAGGTCGTCACGCCTCGACCTGCCCAGGGACCCAATTCTCGGGAGGCTGTCACACCTCGACCTGCCTGGGGATTTGATCTCTAGGAGGCTGTCACGCCTTAGCCTGACTGGGGATCTGCACCCTGACCTGGGGACGCCTGGCTCTCAGGTTGCAACAGTTCTGGGTAGGATAAGCTTCAGAAAGACTCACCCCTAAGGAAGTCTACTTAAGGAAACAAAAAGAAGCCTATTACTTATGGGACTGTGCCCACTCTCCGCAATAACTCAGGAGCCCAATGAGAACCCCACTGCCTTTCTAGAAAGGCTAAAAGAGGCACTCCAAAAGTTTACCAATCTGGACTTAGACTCTTACAAGGGACAGGTGATTTTAAAGGACAAATTCCTGTCCCAATGTGATCAGATATCAGAATTAAGTTACAACAGCTACAACAGCAGGACCCTGCTGCCTCTTTAGATGAGATGGTCCAGACAGCCACCAATACCTTTTATAACAGAGAACAGGAGAAGGAAGCCAAGGCCCAGGAGAAGGAGAGAAAGAAAGAGACAAGGCATGCCCAGATGCTGGCCACCCTTCAGGGAAGCCCTATGGCAAACCCCGAGTCCTTGAAGGACAAGGCACGAGACAAATGCCTGATCTGTAGACAGGCGGGGCATTGGGCCAAAGAGTGTCCAAACTGTGACAAGTCTCCTAGATGCCACAAATGCCATCAACTGGGACATTGGGTGGCACTCTGCCCTGGGGACCCAAGAGCCTCAAGGTCAAGCGCCAAGCCTACCCTCACGATGGTTCAAGAGGACTGAAGCGGCCTGCTCCAGCCAGCCCGCCTGTCACAGATAACCATCACGGGGCTGGAGCCAAGGGTGCAACTGGATGTGGCAGGTAGGTCCGAGAATTTCTTGGTTGACACAGGGGCTACCTACTCTGTCTTGATCTCCTACTCCGGAGCCTTCTCCTCCCAAACCTGTACCATTGTGGGTGCTACAGGAAAAGCAACTACTAAAAGATTCACCCAAGCACTTCTTGGTTGCTGGGATGGACAAATATTTTGCCACCAGTTTCTGGTGGTCCCTGAGTGTCCTACTCCCTTATTGGGAAGAGATATACTCACTAAACTGGGGACCACCCTTGTGATGGGAAGTTTTTTCAGCCCCTAGAGCTCTACAGCTCCTGGTTACTACTGAAGAACTCATTACACCTTCAATAGAGAGGGACCAAAAACTATGGGAAGACAAAATTAACCCCCAGGTGTGGGACCAGGGGATTCCTGGACGAGCCCACCAAGTTGAACCGGTCATCATTGTCCTCTGAGATCTCACTCCGTTTCCTAACCGGAAACAATACCCTCTCATAAGAGAGGCTCGGGAGGGACTACAGCCTTTAATAAATAAATTCCTTGCTTGTGGGCTATTGGTCCCCATCAGTTCGCCATGTAACACCCCAATCCTGTCAGTAAAGAAAAAAGACGGAACCTGGCAAATGGTTCAAAATCTCCAGATCATAAATTAAGCTGTAGTCCCCCTCCATCCCACAGTACCCAAGCCCTATGTAATCTTGGGAAAAATCCCACCCAGTGCCAAGTGGTTTACAGTCTTGGATCTCAAAGATCCATTTTTTGCCTACCACTGGCTAAAGAATCCCAATATCTTTTTGCCTTTGTCCCAGGAGAAAAACACCAACAGATGACTTGGACAGTATTATCCCAGGGGTTCAGATATAGCCCCCACCTGGTTGGACAGGCCCTTAGCCGGGATCTCCTAGATCTGGACCTGGGACCTAACGGGAAAATATTATAATACATAGATGACCTACTAATCTGCTCTCCAGATGAGAAAAGTGCCCAACAACATGCAATTCATGTTCTAAACTTCTTGGCAGAAAGGGGATATAAAGTCTCCCGTGCTAAGGCACAGATGGTCGAGACAAAGGTCACTTACCTGGGAGTTCAGATTACACACGGGTCCAGGAGGCTGTCCTCTGATCGGGTACAAGGAATCCTCCAGTTGCCCTCCCCTACGACTTGAAAACAATTGCGAGCTTTCCTGGGGCTAACTGGATATTGTAGAATCTGAATACCCAACTATGGTTTAATTGCCCCAACCTTTATATGAAAGCTTAAAGGGACAAGATGATTCAATCCCACTGATGTGGGGAACTCCTCAAAAGAAGGCAGAGGCTACACTAAAACAGGCCTTAACTCAGGCACCTGCCTGGAGGTTGCCAGGCCCAGAAAAAGCATTCCAACTTTATGTCCATGAAAGAGAGGGAATAGCCTTGGGAGTGTTAACTCAAAGGTTGGGGTCTGAGCCCCAGCCTGTAGCTTACTTATCCAAGAGGCTCGATCCAACCGTCTGGGGCTGGCCCCCCTGCCTTCGAAATCTTGCAGCTCTTGCAATCATGATAGAAGATGCTTTAAAACTCTCCTTTGGGGGCAAACTAACTATTTTTACCAGCCACCAAGTAAAATAACTCCTAAATGGGAGAGGCCATGTATGGATGTCTGATCAAAGAATCCTCAGGTATCAAGTAATGCCGATGGAAAATCCAGGCCTCACTATATCCCCTTGTGAGGTTCTTAACCCAGCGACCCTCCTCCCTACCCCTGAGGGCTCTCTCCCCTTTCACTCTTGTCTAGAAACCTTGGACCACTGGAAAAAACCCCGAGAGGGATTGTCAGAAGATCCTCTGACCAATCCTGAGGAAATCTGGTACACTGATGGAAACAGCTTTGTCTTGGATGAAAAAAAAAGAGCTGGGTATGCAGTAGTCTCCAATTTTGAGACCATAGAGGCTAAGCCTCTGCCAGCAGGTACTTCAGATCAATTAGCTGAGCTCATAGCCCTGACTCGAGCTTTAGAGCTGGGAAAAGGAAAAAGAATAGCCATTTACACTGACTCCAAGTATGCTATGCCTTTCTGGTGCTACATGCACAAGCGGCTATTTGGAAAAAAAAGGGGCCACTTGACCACCCGAGGGTACCCAATCAAATATGGTGATCAGATTCTTCTACTCTTGGAGGCAGTCCATCTGCCCACTGAGGTTTCAGTCTCCCACTGTAAAGGACACCAAAAAGGGAGCACAGAAGTGGCAAGAAGGAACCAAGCAGCTAATCAGGCAGCTAGGAGAGCAGCATTACAGAACCATGACCTAATAGGGATTGCCACCTTAGTTCCACAGACTAATTTGCCAGAAACTTCTTCATATACTGAAGGTGAGACTCTTAAAGCTAAGAGCGAGGGCTTTCAAGAAGATCATATGGGGTGGTTCCAAAAGGAGGGACTCCTTTTTCTGCCTGGGAACCTCCAACGGAAGTTGGTTAACTCCTTACATGCCACTACTCATTTAGGAGAAAAGGCCCTCCAAAGATTACTAGAAAGGTCCTTCAGAGGAACAGGCTTCCAAACAACTATAAGACAGCTGGTCTCCTCTTGTCCCACTTGCCAATTAAACAACCCCTAAGGAGCTCAAAGACCCCAGCTGGCCCAGTCCGTCCAACGACATGGGGCCTACCCAGGAGAGGACTGGCAGATGGACTTCATCTAGATGACAGTTTCTCAAGGGTATAAATACCTATTAGTCATGATAGATACGTTCACAGGATGGATTGAAGGCTTTCCCACCTGGACTGAGAAGGCTGAGGAGGTGGTAAAAAACTGCTCCATGAAATCATTCCAAGATTTGGTCTGCCCAGGTCATTACAAAGTGACGGTGGGACATCATTTACTTCTAAGGTCACCCAAGGAGTCTCGAAAACATTGGGCATTACTTATTATCTCCATTGTGCCTGGAGGCCTCAATCTTCAGGAGAAGTAGAAAGAGCCAATCAATTCTTAAAATCAGAGATAAAAAAGATAACCCAGGAGACCTCCCTGGGATGGAAGGAGGCTTTACCAATAGCTCTCCTCTGCACCCACATTGCCCCTAAGGAACAGGTTGGTCTTAGTCCTTATGAGATGCTATATGGGAGACCTTTTGTTTATGTCAATGACCTCTTCCTAGATCCAGAGGTTCAGACCCTCCAGTCTTATACCATAGCCATTGGGCAATTCCAACAGGATATACGCTTGTGGGGTATGAACCAGGACCCAAAAGATTCTAAAGAGTCACCACTATATGTTCCAGGGACTCAAGTCCTAATTAAAGTCTGGAAAGATGGGTCCCCAAAGGCTCAACTCCAGCCCACATGGAAGGGCCCCTACCCTGTAATACTTTCTACCCCCACAGCAGTCAAGGTACCAGGATATAACTCCTGGATTCACTACTCACGAGTCAAGCTGTGGAAGAAAACAGAAGAGGACACTCAATACACCTGTGAGCCCCTAGGAGATCTCAGATACCTATTCAGAACTACAAATGAGTGCCATTTCAATGAACACACCCAAAATCTGGTTTCTGGAGATAAGATTTCTCAGGGTAACTCTAAAGAGCTAACACAGCTTGACCGAGACTGTACTCCAAAACAGACAGGAGATAGATCTTCTGATCCCTGAACAAGGAGGGACTTGAGCCATCCTGGCCATGTGAATTTAAAATTGACTAATGCCCCTACTAGTCCTTGTTATTCCATATTGATGATGCTTATGATTATTCCATGTACTGTCAGTTGTCTAACCTGATTTGTTTCTGCCCAGGTCAACAAGCTACAATATGCAGTGCCAGTTCAACAAAGATAGAAAAACTACAGCCGACCACGGAAAATATCACACACCCTTAGACGGACACCGCTATAAGGACTCTGAAGCTTGAGACTAGCAAGAGGGGGAGGCCCAATACCCCTCGCCATCCCAGTTCAGCAGTAGGTAGCCAGAAAGACCTCGAAGCCTCTATTCCCAAAGAATTGGGCCTCCCATCTCTTGAGGGAGGGAATGTTAGGTAGGTAGAATAGGGAAAAGGAGTCCAAAATGGCGGTGGCTAAAAGACAAGGAAGGGAAAAGCCCATGAAAAGAGAACAAAGGAAGGCCAAAGGAAGGTCCGACGACCAGAGTGAAGACTTCAGGTAGAATAAACAGCACTCCTGGCTAAGCCCAATTTGCATAGGGCAGGCCCAGGTGGAGGAAAAAACATATAAAAGGAGGAGCCAAAGCACTTTCTCTCTCTCTTTCTCTCCCGTGTGTGTGCGCTCTTTCTCTCTCTCTCTCCCCCTCCCCCACACGCTCCTCCACTCTCTTCTCTTTGAATCTTTGGGTTGGCATGCCCTCATGCTTCAAGGATGGATTCTCCTGCTATCTTCTAAATAAAATAGAGCTGTAACGCTGATTTGCCTAAGAGCTATAACACGGTTTGTCCAAGACCTGAGAGCTGTGATGCGCCGAGGGTTTTAATGTCCGTCGCTCCAAATCTTTGTTGTGATGAGACAAAGAACCAAGGAACATACACTCGCATAACAGGGACAATATACAATGTTGATGTACTCCTTTCCCAATTTGGAACCAGTTCGTTGTTCCATGTCTAGTTCTAACTGTTGCTTCTTGACCTGCATACAGACTTCTCAGGAGGCAGGTAAGGAGGTCGCATATTCCCATCTCTTAAAGAATTTTCCACAGCTTATTGTGATCCACAGAGTCAAAGGCTTTAGTGTAGTCAATAAAGCAGATGTAGATGTTTTTCTGGAATTCTCTTGCTTTTTCTTTTTGTTGTTCTTACTGAAGTATAGTTGCTTTACAACACTGTGTTAGTTTCAGGTGTATAGAACAGTAATTTTAGTACTTTTGTAGGTTATTTTCCATTATTACAAAATAATGAGTATGTCAGCAGGTAGGGTGGGTGGGTGGGACTCCCCAGAAAAAGAGAACCAGGAATGGCTTTCTTGACAAAAAAGCCATCTGTGATCTAAGTCAGGCCACAATGCTTGCCCTTGAACAGGTCTCAGTAAATAATTAAAAATATATATATTTTAAAACTTTTGTTACCACTATTTATTTTTCCTTCATAGCTCTCTTTCATTTAACGATTCATTCAACAAATATTCATTGATTGCCTACTATTGTACAATGCAAGTCAGTAAATAATGATTGTAAGAGAAAAAAAGAATGAAGGGACAAAGGAAAAGCAGTCATAAAGCAAGAGTTCAGCAATAAAGATCAGATCAGATCAGATCAGTCACTCAGTTATGTCCGACTCTTTGTGACCCCATGAATCGCAGCACGCCAGGCCTCCCTGTCCATCACCAACTCCCGGAGTTCACTCAGACTCACGTCCATCGAGTCAGTGATGCCATCCAGCCATCTCATCCTCTGTCGTCCCCTTCTCCGCCTGACCCCAATCCCTCCCAGCATCAGAGTCTTTTCCAGTGAGTCAACTCTTCACATGAGGTGGCCAAAGTATTGGAGTTTCAGCTTCAGCATTATTCCTTCCAAAGAAATCCCAGGGCTGATCTCCTTCAGAATGGACTGGTTGGATCTCCTTGCAGTCCAAGGGACTCTCAAGAGTCTTCTCCAACACCACAGTTCAAAAGCATCAATTCTTCGGTGCTCACCTTTCTTCACAGTCCAACTCTCACATCCATACATGACCACAGGAAAAACCATAGCCTTGACTAGATGAACCTTTGTTGGCAAAGTAATGTCTCTGCTTTTGAATATGCTATCTAAGGTGGTCATAACTTTCCTTCCAAGGAGAGAGCGTCTTTTAATTTCATGGCTGCAGTCACCATCTGCAGTGATTTTGGAGCCCAGAAAAATAAAGTCAGCCACTGTTTCCACTGTTTCCCCATCTATTTCCCATGAAGAGATGGGACCAGATGCCATGATCTTAGTTTTCTGAATGTTGAGCTTTAAGCCCACTTTTTCACTCTCCACTTTCACTTTCATCAAGAGGCTTTTGAGTTCCTCTTCACTTTCTGCCATAAGGGTGGTGTCATCTGCATATCTGAGGTTTTTGATATTTCTCCCGGCAATCTTGATTCCAGCTTGTGTTTCTTTCAGTCCAGCGTTTCTCATGACGTAGTCTGCATATAAGTTAAATAAACAGGGTGACAATATACAGCCTTGACGTACTCCTTCTCCTATTTGGAAGCAGTCTGTTGTTCCATGTCCAGTTCTAACTGTTGCTTCCTGACCTGCATATAGGTTTCTCAAGAGGCCGGTCAGGTGGTCTGGTATTCCCATCTCTTTCAGAATTTTCCCACAGTTTATTGTGATCTACACAGTCAAAGGCTTTGGCATAGTCAATGAAGCAAAAATAGATGGTTTTTCTGGAACTCTCTTGCTTTTTCGATGATCCAGCGGATGTTGGCAATTTGATCTCTGGTTCCTCTGCCTTTTCTAAAACCAGCTTGAACATCAGGAAGTTCACGGTTCACATATTGCTGAAGCCTGGCTTGGAGAATTTTGAGCATTACTTTACTAGCATGTGAGATGAGTGCAATTGTGCAGTAGTTTGAGCATTCTTTGGCATTGCCTTTCTTTGGGATTGGAATGAAAACTGACCTTTTCCAGTCCTGTGGCCACTGCTGAGTTTTCTACATTTGCTGGCATATTGAGTGCAGCACTTTCACAGCATCATCTTTTAGGATTTGAAATAGCTCAAGTGGAATTCCATCACCTCCACTAGCTTTGTTCATAGTGATGCTTCCTAAGGCCCACTTGACTTCACATTCCAGGATGTCTGGCTCTAGGTCAGTGATCACACCATCATGATTATCTGGGTCGTGAAGATCTTTTTTGTACAGTTCTTCTATGCATTCTTGCCATCTCTTCTTAATATCTTCTGCTTCTGTTAGGTCCATACCATTTCTGTCCTTTATCGAGCCCATCTTTGCATGAAATGTTCCTTTGGTATCTCTGATTTTCTTGAAGAGATCTCTAGTCTTTCCCATTCTGTTGTTTTCCTCTATTTCTTTGCATTGATTGCTGAAGAAGGCTTTCTGATCTCTTCTTGCTAGTCTTTGGAACTCTGCATTCAGATGCTTATATCTTCCTTTTTCTCCTTTGCTTTTCGCTTCTCTTCTTTTCACAGCTATTTGTAAGTCCTCCTCAGACAGCCATTTTGCTTGTTTGCATTTCTTTTCCATGGGGATGGTCTTGATCCCTGTCTCCTGTACAATGTCACAAACCTTATTCCATAGATCATCAGGCACTCTATCTATCAGATCTAGGCCCTTAAATCTATTTCTCACTTCCACTGTATAATCATAAGGGATTTGATTTAGGTCATACCTGAATGGTCTAGTGGTTTCCCTACTTTCTTCAATTTCAGTCTGAATTTGGCAATAAGGAGTTCATGGTCTGAGCCACAGTCAGCTCCCGGTCTTGTTTTTGCTGACTGTATAGCGCTTCTCTATATTTGGCTTCAAAGAATATAATCAATCTGATTTTGGTGTTGACCATCTGGTGATGTCCATGTGTAGAGTCTTCTCTTGTGTTGTTGGAAGAGGGTGTTTGCTATGACCAGTGCATTTTCTTGGCAAAACTCTATTAGCCTTTACCCTGCTTCATTCCGTATTCCAAGGCCAAATTTGCTTGTTACTCCAGGTGTTTCTTGACTTCTTACTTTTACATTCCAGTACCCTATAATGAAAAGGACATCTTTTTTGGGTGTTAGTTCTAAAAGGTCTTGTAGGTCTTCATAGAATGGTTCAATTTCAGCTTCTTCAGCATTACTGGTTGGGGCATAGACTTGGATTACTGTGATATTGAATGGTTTGCCTTGGAAACAAACAGAGATCATTCTGTTGTTTTTGAGATTGCATTCAAGTACTGCATTTCGGACTCTTGTTGACCATGATGGCTACTCCATTTCTTCTGAGGGATTCCTGCCCACAGTAGTAGATATAATGGTCATCTGAGTTAAATTCACCCATTCCAGTCCATTTCAGTTTGCTGATTCCTAGAATGTCAACATTCACTCTTGCCATCTCTTGTTTGACCACTTCCAATTTGCCTTGATTCATGGACCTGACATTCCAGGTTCCTATGCAATATTGCTCTTTACAGCATCGGACCTTGCTTCTATCACCAGTCACATCCACAGCTGGGTATTCTTTTTGCTTTGACTCCATCCCTTCATTCTTTCTGGAGTTATTTCTCCATTGATCTCCAGTAGCAACCCCACGTCCAAGGAGCCGTGGCTGCACCGGCACAGGAGGGCCTAGAGGAGCTATCCCACGTTGAAGGTCAGGAAGGGTGGCGGTGAGGAGATACCCCTCATCCACGGTAAGGAGCAATGGCTGTGCTTTGCTGGAGCAGCCGTGAAGAGATACCCCACGCCCAAGGTAAGAGAAACCCAAGTAAGATGGTAGGTGTTGCAAAAGGGCATCAGAGGGCAAACACACTGAAAGCATACTCACAGAAAACTAGTCAATCTAATCACACTAGGACCACAGCCTTGTCTAACTCAATGAAACTAAGCCATGCCTGTGGGGCAACCCAAGACAGGCGGGTCATGATGGAGAGATCTGACAGAATGTGGTCCACTGGAGAAGGGAATGGCAAACCACTTCAGTATTCTTGCCTTCAGAACCCCATGAACAGTATGAAAAGGCAAAATGATAGGATACTGAAAGAGAAACTCCCCAGGTCAGTAGGTGCCCAATATGCTACTGGAGATCAGCGATAAAACAGAATCCTAATTCCTCCTCAAGGGATGTGGATAGCAATCTGATACAGATCTTAGGTTGAGCAGAACTAAGACTCCACCCACATGGAGGGCTGTGACTATGTGCTTTGATCCCAGCCTGGTCAGAGCCTAAGGAAAGATGATAAGACCTTATCTGATCCTTGTGATTTCAATCAACTAAAGCTTGTCAAGCTGGAACCAAGATTGAAAGAAATATTGAGAGAAATATCAGTAACCTCAGATATACAGATGACACCACCCTTATGGCAGAAAGTGAAGAGGAACTAAAGAGCCTCTTGATGAAAGTGAAAAAGGAGCGTGAAGAAGTTGGCTTAAAGCTCAACATTCAGAAAACTAAGATCATGGCATCTAGTCCCATCACTTCATGGCAAATAGATGGGGAAACAGTGGAAACAGTGTCAGACTTTATTTTGGGGGGCTCCAAAATCACTGCAGATGGTGATTGCAGCCATGAAATTAAAAGACACTTACTCCTTGGAAGGAAAGTTATGACCACCTTAGATAGCATATTCAAAAGCAGAGACATTACTTTGCCAACAAAGGTCCGTTTAGTCAAGGCTATGGTTTTTCCTGTGGTCATGTATGGATGTGAGAGTTGGACTGTGAAGAAAGGTGAGCACCGAAGAATTGATGCTTTTGAACTGTGGTGTTGGAGAAGACTCTTGAGAGTCCCTTGGACTGCAAGGAGATCCAGTCAGTCCATTCTAAAGGAGACCAGTCCTGGGTGTTCATTGGAAGGACTGATGCTGAGGCTGAAACTCCAATACTTTGGCCACCTCATGCAAAGAGTTGACTCATTGGGAAAGACCCTGATGCTGGGAGGGATTGGGGTCAGGCGGAGAAGGGGAGGACAGAGGATGAGATGGCTGGATGGCATCACCGACTCGATGCACATGAGTTTGGGTGAACTCCGGGAGTTGGTGATGGACAGGGAGGTCTAGCGTGCTGCGATTCATGGGGTCGCAAAGAGTTGGACATGACTGAGTGACTGAACTGACTGAAAGCTTGGACTCTGGTCAACATTTACCCTGATTCTATGCAGAATTCTCCTCTGCTCAAGCCCCTTCATGAATACACATATACCAAACCACTCCCCATCTCACTACCACTCCCCCTGCCCCAGGCCAGTTTTGCTGTTTGGGGAGACACCACTTTGGAAAAGATCCTCCATGGTCTCCTTACTTGCTGTAAGTAATAAATCCTTGCTTTTCCTGATCTTTGGCTTCATTGTAACTTTTGACTAGATACCCACCAAGAGGCAAATGCAGTTTTTGGGTAACAGGTATAATTCCCTGGGCTATACAACATATCTTTGTTGGGTAAACCTATGGCTGATTCATGTTGATGTTTGGTAGAAACCAACACAATACTGTAAAGCAATTATCGTTCAATCAAAAATAAATAAAAATATATATCTTTGTTGCTTATCTATTGTAAATGTAGCAGTTTGTATCTGTTAATCCCAATCCCTAATTTGTTCCTTCTGCTTTCTCTCCTCCTTTTGGTAACCACAAGCTTGTTTTCTGTATCTAACAGGATATATTTGAGTAATGAAAGAAAATACTTCATGTAGAGACCATTCAAATTATGGCTTACATGATAGAAGAGTAGGAAAAAATTGAAAGTTGCTTAAGACACAATTGTTGTATATGAGTTGAAAATATTTAGGAAGAAAGTCTTCACTGGTAAAATATTTAGGAAGAAAATTTTTACTGGTTCTAAGTTATGTTTTAAGACATGTGGGCCCAAAAAGAAAGATGATAACATTTGTTTTTCTGAGTGCAAGCATCATGTATAGGCATGAACTTTTATAGTGTCATTATTTATTTGTCTTTTTAATTGGTTTTATTGGTTTGTAATACTCAGTGCTGATTTTGTATACAGTGAACTACAGTGTTTCCATTTTCTGAAATATCTTGATTTAGGACAGATATCATGCACAGACCCTGCTTTATCACACTCAAACATCATGATAATCCAGTGAAACTGATATTATTATATCATTTTCCAGATGAGGAAATTGAGACTCAAAGAAGTTCTCCAAGTCATATAGCTGGTAAATGGTGATGGTGTAATTCAGATGAGATCTGTGTATCTAAAAGCCTGAACCATTCTTCTAGTTTCAGAAACTAAAAACTTTTGGGCTCTATCCTCTACCTGGACCAAGATGAACTGTATGTAATATGTTTATTGATGTTTAAAGATGACCTGGCTGAAGGTGACTACTATTCTGTGTGTACTGAAGCAGCTAAGACCAGCGTGTGACTGTCACAGGGACAGGATATTTGGACAAGAATAAAAAGGCCCAACCCTGTGTGGAGGTTTGTGCCAGACACTGATGGGTGAGGCTGGGTGACAAGTCTGCTGGCTTGCAGGGCCCTGGAGGGTCCTAGTAGCCCCCTTGCTTTGTTTTTTTTTGGTTGTGCCAGCTCAGTGTGTGGCACAGTTCCTCAATCAGGTTTTGAACCTGGGCCACTGCAGTGAAAACACGGAAACCTAACCACTGGACTACAGGGAAATTCATGCCCCATTGCTAGTTTAATTGCACATAAAGATGAGCCTTCACAAGGAGGGCCTGTAAGGTCCATTCTGTCTCCACAGCATCTTGGTGGATACTGGCAGTACACTGGGCTTCCCTGGTGCTCAGTCGGTAAAGAATCTGTGTGCAGTGCGGGAGACCTGGATTTGATCCCTGGGTTGGGAAGATCCCCTGGAGGAGGGCATGGCAACCCACTCTAGCAATCTTGCCTGGAGAATCCCATGAACAGAGGAGCCTGACGGGCTACAGTACATAGGGTCACAAAGAGTCAGGCACGACTGAGCGCCTAAGCATGCGAAGCGCATGCACACACAGGGGTACAGAGGACACTGGACTGTGGTGAGGCAGCAGTGCTGCCTCTGCCCCAAGGACAGCAGACAGCCCCTCCCCACTCCAGAGAGCCTCCTAGTCACTTGATCTGGCCTGTGACCCTTATGCTGTTTGACACACAGGACAAGGTGGTCAGGCAAAGCATGGCTCTGGCTCCACCACCCTCTCCCATCACAGTATACTTGAGATGTGTTCCTTCCCCACTGTGGTCTCAGTCCTGTTCTCATTCCCAAACCAAATAGGAGTTGCTCAGCGAGTGGCAGCCCATGTTCTATGGCTGAGCATCCAACCTTTTAGTCTTGCTATCTAATCTAGAGCCTGGCTGGTCATTCATATCACTTTAGGAAATATTTAGACTCATGGGAATGGAAGTCCTGAGTTAATAGGAAAGCGGAATGATAAATATATTTTCCACTGGGAAAAAAAGGAACATGAAAGGTTCAGAACTTAGAGGACTTTTAGGAAGGGTCAATGATGCCCTAAATTATACACCTAGGAGAAATGAGGAGGCTAAATACAGAAGTTATCCTGAGGGAGACTGGAGGGTGAGTCAGGTAGACCACTGACTTGGCAGATGGAAGGTGAGGGGTGGCAGGGAAGTGGAATTTCTTTCTTTTTTCACCACCTATGCAAAGTTCCTCAAATGTTGATGAGATTCTGAAGCTTGTGAAAATGGAGCTTCATGGACCCTACCCTTGGAGCCTCTGACTGTCCTGCTGGGATAAGCCTCCAGCATGTGTATGTTCCTGGGCATTTCACAGTGTTCACATTGCTTGGTCTGAAGGCCAAATCTTGAGAATTACTGCTGTCCTCTGATCTGACAGATGTGTCACAGATTAAAAAAAATAATCATTTATTTTTCGCTGTGCTGGGTCTTCATTGCTGCACTGGCTTTTCTCTAGTCATGGCGAGCGGGGGCTACTCGCTATTGTGGTGTGCAGGCCTCTCATTTCAGTGGCTTCTCTTGTTTCAGAGCACAGCTCTAGGGTGCACAGCCTTCAGCAGTTGCAGCATGTGGGCTCAGTAGTTGAGCTCTCTAGAGCACAGGCTCACTAGCTGTGGCACTCCAGCTTAGCTGCTCCTCCACATGAGGAATTTCTCAGACCTGGGATCAAACCTGTGTCTCCTGCATTGGCAGGAGGATTCTTTACCCCTGAGCCTCCAGGGAAGCCTCTACGTCACAGACTTTTAGAAGCTGAGTAATGATTCAGAGAGCTACCACTCACAATTTGAGAACAGTTACCAATAAATCTCTGAGAAGAAAAGATTGTTTTGCTTACTTCTAACCTCTCCTTTCGGAGAAGGCAATGGCACCCTACTCCAGTACTCTTGCCTGGAAAATCCCATGGATGGAGGAGCCTGGTAGGCTCCAGTCCGTGGGGTTGCTAAGAGTCGGGCACGACTGAGCGACTTCACTTCCACTTTTCACTTTCATGCATTGGAGAAGGAAATGGCAACCCACTCCAGTATACTTGCCTGGAGAATCCCAGGGACAGAGGAGCCTAGTGGGCTGCTGTCTATGGGGTTGCACAGAGTTGGACACGACTGAAGCGACTTAGCAGCAGCAGCAACCTCTCCTTTTAAAGCCTGAGTGTCTTTATCCTGTATCCACTTTTATCCCTTTCCCCACCTGAAGAAGGTGTGGCTTTATTATAGAACCATGTCAATTCAATGTTTTTAAAGTTTGTGGGGAGGTAGCGTTATTGGGCAGGGGTAAAGTTGCTAAACTAAAGGGTGGATCCTCCTCCTCGAGGAAGGGGGAGTTGCTTCCCTTAGCTATGCTATCAGTGTTAAGCTGTGGTCCAGTTGCCTCTGCTCAAAGGGAAGGCCCAGGCAACACTGTGCTGTCCTCTGCAGGTTGTACCAGCCCAGACAGGACAGCCTTGGCAGTCAGTCATTTTCTGGATGCCAAATAGAGCAGAGGGAATATCTCTGAGTCCAAGGGACAGCAAAACACTTCATACAGAGGGCTTAATTTGTCTCTTTTTCCAAACAATCAAAAAAATAACAACTCGATCTTTTCCTTCCCCAGGAATAGGACAAAAGGAAAAGTTGGTATTTTTGAAGTGGTTCTAATGTAAGTGTTTATTTTAGTGGAAACAGATAACAAGTTCATGCTGCAGGAGAGAGCTACCCTTCCCCCCACACTGGAGGGGCGGAATGGAGGCAGAAGCGCTGTTGTCTTTCCATCCCACCCTCTGGGCCCCACTGCAGCTCTAACCCCAGCTGTGTGCTGGACTGAGGGCAGTTTCACACAGGCAGTGCACAAGAGCAGGACAAAGGGTCCCGCAGATGGGGCTGTATTTTCTGTTTGCAGATTCATATCCACTCAATCTTCACTCTAGGGAAGAGTCAGCATCTCAAGTTGGAAAAAAGGAGGTATAGTAGTATGGCCTTTGAAGGGAGGGGCACCTCTGAGTCCTGGAAGCTGCAGTGAATTGGGAGTTGGTCTACTTTGCCCCTTCTCTGGCACTGCCAATGTGAACTCACACGCCCTTGAGAAGGCAGTGCCTTTAATAATAGCTTGTATGCACAGTTGGCTCTCTGCATCTGCAGTTCAGATTCTACCAACTGCCAATGGAAAATATTCGAGAAAAAAATTTCAGAAAGTTCCAAAAAACAAAACTTGAACTTGCCAGCAATTGTGTACTTAGCATTTAAATTGTATAGCTATTATAAATAATCTAGAGATGACTGAAAGTATACCGGCTGCATGTAGATTATATGCAAATACTATGCCACTTTATAGGGTGTCCCTCGTGGCTCAGGTGGTAAAGAATCTGTCTGCAATGCAGGAGACCTGGGTTTGATCCCTGGGTTGAGAAGATCCCTTGGAGGGTGGCATGGCAACCTACTCCAGTATTCTTGCCTAGAGAATCCCATGGAGGTGTCTGGTGGGTTATGGTCCATGGGGTCGCAAGGAGTCAGATGTGGCTAACATACTTTACCTTTATCTTTGGTTAGGAAAGGGTTACAAAGAACCAAGCAAACAGTTTTGGGCCCTGGAATAGACTGTCCATTACAAAACACTAGGACATGCCGTCAACCTCTCTTTGCCTGCTCCATTCCCTCCCCACATTTGAAAACTCCCTGGTGGCTCAGATGGCAAAGAATCTGCCTGCAATGCAGGAGACCCGGGTTTGATCCCTGGGTTGGGAAGATCTCCTGGAGAATGGAATGGCAATCCACTCCAGTATTCTTGCCTGGAGAATCCATGGACAGAGGAGTCTGGTGGGCTACAGTCTGTGGGGGTGGCAAAGAGCTGGACACGAATGAGCTAGTAACACTTCATGCCACTTTATACAAGGGACTTGAGCATCCCAGATTTTGGTATTCATGGAGGTCCTGGAACAAATCCCTCATGGATACTGAGGGATATATATAACAAGAGAGGGTTAGATTTGCTGATCTCCAAGGCCCATGAAATCAGATTAGAAGTTCAGTGAAATGCTTTTCGTAGGCATTAAATAAGCACTGTTAGGTTGCATTATCTTACAGATGATCTCTGTTTTAGCATGAAATGAGGGTGTGTCAGGTACTTCAGCGTTACCTGTCATGTCTCAGTATAGGAGTAGGCAACACGCTTGTCAGGAGCCATCCAAACTCAGCCAGAGTGTGCAGCAGAGGACCATAATCTGTCTTGATTTCACAACCCTGCATGAATAAGCACAGAGCTCATAGTCTAATGACAAAGACAACCAGCTACACAAGTGATGACAATAAGGGTGAGGAGTGTTGGGATAAGGGGCATTCACGCTCCATTAAGTGCAGTTTCACCGGCTCCAGTCTTCTTTTCTGCCTCCTGCTGCTTCCCAACCATTCAACCAAGCTAGAAACCCTGGGGATCTGAGTGGAGCGAGGTTCTCTAAGGTTTGGGCCTTCCTTCCCTAGGTCTTGTTTGGGCATCAAACTTTAATGTATAGGGTGGGGGTTAGGAATTTGCATTTTAAAAAGCTCCCTGGGTGATTTGGATCCAAGTAGAGGCCACACTTTCAGAAACACTGGTCTAGGGCCTGGGAAGTGAGGACTGGAGTAGAGAGTGAGCATTGAGGAGTGAAAGGTGAGAGGAGCAAAGAATGTTCACTGCTTTGCACTCACTTGGAATTGATTCTTACTTGGAGTTGTTCCTCTTATCCCACACCCTTGTGCCTCCCTCAGTGGGGTTTCCAGTTTCCTTGAAAATGGCCTATGTCTCTCTAAGCTCGGCAAGGCCAGAAAGGTGAAAGTGTCCTTGAGAGAGGCTGTCAGTGAGGGCCTCATACACCAGCAAATATACCTGAATTCAGTCTGTACACCTCAACGGCAGTCCATTTGGTGACACCTGAATTCAGAGCGCACAATGCTGACAGCAAAGTCACCTCTTATTAGGAAGGACAATGCCGTGTGTATACATTTGGTCTGCTGAGAGAGAGAATACCTTTGGATATTTTTGCCTTTGAGAGTCAATTCACAAGGTGAAAAAGTCAGTCACATTGGTTGCTCAAAGACAAAATTGACTGAATTTGTTTTCGCTTTCATCTAGTTGTCTTGGCATTGTGTACAGAGAATCTCAGTGCCAGGGATGTTGTTTAGAATAAGAATGTCGAACGTTTGGGAATCTACTGCTATTTATGTATAATTATTTTGCTATCTTTAAACAAATCTGAACATTGAGTAAAACACATCACCTTTTCCCAAATTTGCAAGAAGTTTGTTCAAGTATTTGTGATGAAATTCTGAACACTGAATAAACATGTGTTTGAAGAATATTGTCCATGTTAGGCAATGAAGATCTAAATGTAAAACTCAATATAAAAGTAAAGCCAAATTATAAAAAAAACACAGTTTACCTCAATAACTGTCCATTGTTCTACTACGATGGCATCATTTCCTTTCCTGCTGAATCCTGGTACTCCAGAGCCTTCTTCTTCATAGATAAAGACTCCTTCCAAAGATTTTGACAGTTGATCCCCTGTGAGTAAAAAGATACAATTAAGCAGAGTTGCACATATTCAGTGTCTTTTCAGGTCATCTAAAATGTTAATAAACAACCCTTACAGGAAGCTGAAAGAAAAATATATCAATTAATAAATACTTGTTTTAGGTGAATCTATGACATTTCCCTTCTCTTTGAGGTAATTTCTTTTTTTTTTTTTCAAAAGTTAAGACAGTTTTATACCTAACTGAATTAAAATCAAATTGTAAACATGAAGACTACAATAACAAACACAAGATAAAATAATATCATACGGTGAGAAGCAAATGGATTTCCTAAGCCTAAAAACATCTGGAAATCACCTTCACCTGGAAATCAAATGCTGGTTTCTGTTCTTCATGTTGTATGCATGTCAATCATACCACTAAGAAAAACAACATCAAAAATATTAATCCTTGAAATTACAAGTGTGATATGAAAACCAAAGTGAGGTAAGATTATTTTAAAAAACATAAATACAGAACAATTCTTTGCTTCAATGATGCTTAAAAAAAAAAAAAGAATGGTAACAGGAAGATCCTAAACAGAAGTTATTGTCAAAAGAATTCCTGCTGGGAAGGAAGTTTTGAGGGAGGGCCTCTCTGACATTTTTTTGAACAGTTGACAATAACCAGCTGGCCAAAACTAAACTGATTTTATGGAAATTCTTTTGTCTCCTACAATTTTCCCATGATCATGTGCTGGTTAAACATTTTGTTTTTATACAGCACATCAAATTTCCTTGATGGACGATTATCCAAATAATAACCTACAAAGTTTTCAAAACATCTATTAAGCTTAAAGACCAAAAAACAAACAAACAAAAAAACCCAAAGTAATTCAAATGTAATTTTAAGTTTTCATTTTTATTAATGAGCTATAAAACTTTAAGAGAAAATCACTACTACTATTTTTATATCAGTTACAGTTCGGGCAGAATAACATGAAGAATTTACCTTGTTCGGCATGGTTCCCAAAACCCAGTAAAGTTTAATTTACTTGTTGAACTTGCTATTCTAACTACAATATATGTTCTACTTCCTTTAAATGTACTTGTCTACTATCATACCAAAGTGACCCACAGAATTAAACCTGTTTTTGATCATCAGTTTGGAGCATCCCAAGACCATCTTTAAAATTGTATATTTGACTCAAGTCATTTTTTAGAATGGGGGTATGAACTTCAAGAATAATTATATACTGTGATAATTATGTAGTTAATTGTAATCTCTTCTTATTTACTTTAGGATTATATAGTTGGAGAACTATGGGTTTTGTGGTATCTGTTTTCTTGTTCTCAGTATTGAGATTCCTTAGTATTTCTAAACTTCTCTTGGTTTAAAAGAATGAAAATGTTGTAGACTCACACACTGCAATACCACCAAGAATAAAAAAGAAAGACTCACTGGAATACAACAACATGGATAACTGTCAGAGATACTATGTTGAGAAAAAAAGCGAGGAGATAAAACATACTGTATAGTTCAACCTACATGAAGTTCAAAACTAAGCAAAATTAATCTATGGTGCTGGAAGTCAGAACAATGCTTCTCTCTGCATGGGAGGATATTAATGGGGAAGGGCCATGAGGAGGCCTTCTGGGATTTCGGAAATGTTCTGTATCCTTTTTTTTTTTTTGCTTTTTACCCCTCAATATTCAGATATAGTAGTTGACATATAAGGAAATGTTCTGTATCTTGAACATTTGTCTTCTATTTAGTTGTACGCATAAGATTAATGCATCTTGTTCTATGTATCTTATTCAGTTCAGTTCAGTCGCTCAGTCGTGTCCGACTCTTTGGGACCCCATGAACCACAGCACGCCAGGCCTCCCTGTCCATCACCAACTCCTGGAGTTCACCCAAACCCATGTCCATTGAGTTGGTGATGCCATCCAACCATCTCATCCTCTGTCGTCCTTTTCTCCTCCTGCCCTCAATCTTTCCCAGTATCAGGGTCTTTTCCAATGAGTCGGCTCTTTACATCAGGTGGCCAAAGTATTGGAGTTTCAGCTTCAACATCAGTCCTTACAGTGAACACCCAGGACTGATCTCCTTTAGGATGGACTGGTTGGATCTCCTTGTATCTTATAACTTCAGTTAAAAACAAAAGACATTCCTTCTCACTTTAGACCTCCCCAAGTCCCCTGAAGCTTTCTTAGGGACCATTCTGGTCCTCAGAGCCACAGAAGAATGATAACTTCCCAGGAAGGGCTATTTCTATCTCTTAAGAAACTCTCCCTGACAGAAGCAGTAGCTGGGGAGGGGGGCAGAGAAGGCCTCATGGGGAGTGACCATTGGGGTGCTTGGTGTGTTATACTCCAGCTATTGGGGTAAGGTGACAATTCTGAACAATTACTTAACAACTGTCCTGAACTGACTCATCTCTTAACAGCATGTATCTCAGACCTTCCCACCCTTTGTGCCTTGGCCCACTGGTGTGCTTAGAATGGGGTTCAGATGAACTAAGGTACAGGGTGCCCCCTCCTGCCCAGAGCAGCTTTTCCTCTATCTATGTGTCCTACAATATTGTTGTTCAGTTGCTCAATCGTGTCCGACTCTTTGTAACCCTATGAACTGCAGCATGCCAGGCTTCCCTGTCCTTCACTATCTCCTGGAGGTCAAACTCATGTCCATTGAGTCGGTGCTGCCATTCAACCATCTCGTCCTCTGTCATCCCCTTCTCCTCCTGCCTTCAACCTTTCCCAGTATCAGGGTCTTTTCTAATGAGTTGGCTCTTGGCATCAGGTGGCCTAAGTATTGGAGCTTCAGCTTCAGAATCAGTCCTTCCAATGAATATTCAGGATTGAATTCCTTTAGAATTGACTGGTTTGATCTCCTTTCAGTCCAAGGGACTCTCAAGGGTCTTCTCTAACACCACAGTTCAAAAGCATCAATTCTTCGGTGCTTAACCTTCTTTATGGTCCAACTCTCACATCCATACATGACTACTGGAAAAACCATAACTTTGACTATATGGACCTTTGTTGGCAAAGTAAAGTCTCTGCTTTGTAAAGCACTGTTTAGGTTTGCCATAGCTTTTCTTCCAAGGAGCAAGTGTCTTTAAATTTCATGGCTGCAGTCATCATCTATAGTGATTTTGGAGCCCAAGGAAATAAAGTCTTTCACTGTTTCCATTATTTCCCAATCTATTTGCCATGAAGTGATGGGACCAGATGTCGTGATCTTAGTTTTTTTTAATGTTGAGTTTTAAGCCAACTTTTTCACTCTACTCTCTCACCTTCATCAAGAGGCTTTTTCATTCCTCCTCACTTTCTGCCATAAGGGTGGTGTCATCTGCATATCTGAGGTTATTGATATTTCTCCCAGAAATCTTGATTAAAACTTGTGCTTCATCCAGCCTGGCATTTTGCATGATGTACAATATTATCATTTTCTATGTGTGCAGAGGGCTTCTCAGATGGCTCAGTGGGTAAAGAATCCACCCACAGTGCAGGAGATGCAGGTTTAGTCCCCCGGAGGAGAGAATGGCAACCCACTCTAGTATTCTTGCCTGGAGAATCCCATGGACAGAGGAACCTGGCAGGCAACAGTCCATAGGATCACAAAGAGTTGGACACGACTAAAGTGGCTGACGGAGAAGGCAATGGCATCCCACTCCAGTAATCTTGCCTGGAAAATCCCATGGATGGAGGAGCCTGGTGGGCTGCAGTCCATGGGGTCACTAAGAGTCAGACACGACTGAGCGACTTCACTTTCACTTTTCACTTTCACGCATTGGAGAAGGAAATGGCAACCCACTCCAGTGTTCTTGCCTGGAAAATCCCATGGATGGAGGAGCCTGGTGGGCTGCAGTCCATGGGGTCACTAAGAGTCAGACACGACTGAGCGACTTCACTTTCACTTTTCACTTTCACGCATTGGAGAAGGAAATGGCAACCCACTCCAGTGTTCTTGCCTGGAGAATCCCAGGGATGGGGGAGCCTGGTGGGCTGCTGTCTATGGGGTCGCATAGAGTCGGACACGACTGAAGCGATGCAGCAGCAGCAGCAGCAAAGTGATTGAGCATGTATGCATAATATTAAAAAGTTACAAAGAATTGACCTGATCCACTGCTTCTCAATTTTTTTTTCTGGCCTTGCTGTGAGTAATATGTGAGATCTTAGTTTCTCCTGACCTGGGACGGAACCTGTGCCCTCTCAATGGAAACACAAGTCTTAACCACTGGACTGCTAAGGAAGTCCCGTGGTTAGCTTTTAAGAATAGGGAAGATGTCCATTTTGCTCATCAGTATAAACCCCATGTGCCAGGCCTAGGGCCTGGTGTGTATATATATATATATCTATACATATATATATATATATATACATATGGAGTTTCCCTGGTGGTGTAGCAGTAAAGAGTCTGCCTGAAATGAAGGAGACTTGGGTTCAATACCTGGGTCAGGAAGATCCCTTGGAGGAGAGCATGGCAACCCACTCCAGTATTCTTGCCTGGAGAATCCCCATGGAGAGAGGAGCCTAGTGAGCTCAGTACATGGGATTGCAAAGAGTAGGACAGGATTGAGCAACTATGCACAGTAGCACATACATACATATATGTATATATGAAATGAATACATATATGTTTCAGTGTCATTACTCTACCCTACTCCTCATTCTGATACACCTCCAACTCCACACAAGCATTTTTATAGGAGTGAAGAGACTGAAATGACTATCAAGTGAAGTCTGAAAAGAATCTACAAAAAATGAAAGTGTAGCCTTCAGATGTGGGTATATCATAGGTAGGAAGAGGCAATGCTCTGAGGGTGGTGGGCATTGGTAGGCTAGTGAAGTGTAATAACCTCAAGTGGTGTGTGTGTGTGTGTGTGTGTGTGTGTTCTGTACCTGTTGGTAGAGTTGACCATCTCATCCATGTCAGCTGCCCACTGGATCTCTACATGTTCTGGTAGAATAAAGTGCTTTGTCTCTATTGGCATAATTGGATAAGCCTCTTGTAGGCTCCTCTGGATTCATTTGGGAGTTGTAAGTGTGCAGAGAACCCAGCTGCAGGCCAGTTTGGAGAAGGTCAGATGCTGGAGAAGGCCAGGAACAGGAGAAAGTCATGCAGTGAGACCCTCGGGCCACAAGAACAGCAGGAGGGTCCCTGGGTGCCCCTGTGTGTGGGACTTTTCAAAACAGAAAAGGCTTTGAAAGTGAGTGGGAAAGGGCACTGAAGAGGAATTTCACAGACCTTACAATATTTCCACCATGACTTTCCTGACTTAAATTTTTTTTTTTTTCACTTCTCTCTGTTTCTGGAGAATTTTATAGAATGAGATTTGTGGAGTAATATATTTAAATTTCTGAGCAGTATCTGGTTTTGTGCTTCTCCTCATGTGGGCTGGCTTCTGACAGTATTTTGGAAGAGGATGGGAGCAAGACAAAACAAAATATGCATTGTCCCCTACGTGCTTTGGATGTCAGGCATCAGATGTTCTAGGACAAAGTAGCCCCTTCAGCCTTTGACTTGCTTCTTATGGTGACACAGGCACAGGTCACAATTTCCCCTCCACAGCTTCCCTGTGTACTCCCAGGAAAGTCCTGAGTGACACACCCAGTCACCAGACCTTACAGACCATGGCTCATTAGGGCTTGGCATGGCCTGCAATGCAACACGCCTAATGAGACATTCCGGAGCTGCTGACAGGGAGAGACTCTCCCTGGGGTTCTCTAAATAGCTTCTGAGGCTTTAAGAACAAAAGCCCTACAGAGCCTCTGGCTGGCAACTGCTGTGGCTAATTTTATTTCCACCAGGCAAGGCTCAAGGCAGGGATGCCTGAAAGACATTGTGAAAGGAGGATTTGTCTTTCCTTAAGCAATTAGTCATAATCCAAAATTTGGAATGGCTCTTTAAAGTTTTTTTTGGCCACATCACGCAGCTTGCAGGATATCCTAGTTCCCTGACCAGGAATGGAACCCAGGCCTTGATAGTGAAAGCGTGGAGTCTTAACCATTGGACTGCCAGGGAATTCCACACACTCCAGCTCCTTTTTTGAATGGCTCTAACTTAGACTCTTTGGAGGGAAGAGCAAGACATAGACACAGAGAGAGAAACATGTGAAGCATAAACTGACCTCCAAATAGCTGATTCATACTAAAAGTATTGTAAGAACATCTTGTAAGTGTCAGGAGAGAAAACCAATCCCAGAAAGTGAACTCTGACAGTGGGTGAGGCACTGTGGGAGTCACTTTGTACATAGTGTATCTTACCAAATTCTCACAACAGTTATGAACTCTGACAGTGGGTGAGGCACTGTGGGAGTCACTTTGTACATAGTGTATCTTACCAAATTCTCACAACAGTTAGTAGAAATGTTTTTACACCCCTTTTAGGAAACTGAGGCTCAGTGAGCTCAACTAACTTCCCCAGGTCACACAGCTCTAAGTAGAAGACACAGAATTTAAACTGTTTAAATACTAAAGTCCACAGGCTTTATATCAGATCTGGCTGTTTCCATAAAAGATCAACTTGGAAGAAGTTTCCAATAACCAAAAATACTATTAAATCTTTATTGAGTACTTGCTAAGTGCCAAACACTATGCAAGGGGCTGTATTTTGGGGTGCTCCAATGAGCTAGATCCTTACTCTTGGTTGCTAGTTAAATTTGGAACATGACTTGACAAATTTAAATAACCAAAATCTTTAGTTGTATTAGTTAAGGCATCACTAGGCTGATTTAATAATAGTGAGGTTTATTGAGATCTCATCTGGTTTGCTTTTTCATTCCTCTCTCTAACCTCAGTGAATCATGGTCCCTAACTATCCTGATGTGCATAAACTCCATTCTTCTTAATGCATTTTTCCAGTCTCCTTACTATCTTTTTTTTCTTTTCTTTTAGCACTAATCTCTTTTGAAAAAAAACAACAAAAAACACTTTTCTTAAAAATAATTTTTGGAAAGTTTTGCTTGTTTTTGTGACAGACAAATGATTACATATCCATTATAACTAAAAGAAGATTAGATAGAGATGAAAGATAAGGGAAAGGCATAAATAAATATAGATCATTTTCTGAACCAAAGTTTATTTTTCTATACAAATTTTAGGAGGAGTCGGGTTTAGAGAGGAGGACATGCTAGGTAGTATCCAAAACTGGGCTGCTGCTGCTGCTGCTAAATCGCTTCAGTCATGTCCGACTTTGAGTGACACCCATGACCCTGGTGGCAACCCACCAGGCTCCCCCATCCCTGGGATTCTCCAGGCAAGAACTCGGGAGTGGGTTGCATGTCCTTCTCCAATGCATGAAAGTGAAAAGTAAAAGTGAAGACGATCAGTTGTGTCTGACTCTTAGCGACCCCATGGACTGCAGCCTTTCAGGCTCCTCCGTCCATGATATTTTCCAGGCAAGAGTACTGGAGTGGGTTGCCATTGCCTTCTCCCATCCGAAACTGGGCTAGTGTAATAAATTTGGATAGTAATTGTTAAATGCCATCGTATGCCTCCTGATTGGGCTGCTGTAGTACATCTTACTCGGAAAATTCTACTAGTTGATCACACCGAGGTTTGTCTATTTCTGATAGTTACAACCCAACAGCAAACATTACAATAGTACCACACAGGATTGTTAAGATTTTACATTAAAGTTGCATGTGCAATTGCCAAATTCAGACTTAAATTGAAGAATGTGGGGCAAACCACTAGACCATTCAGGCATGACCTAAATCAAATCACTTATGATTATACAGTGGAAGTGAGAAACAGATCGAAGGGACTAGATCTGATAGATAGAGTGCCTGATGAACTATGGATGGAGGTTCATGACATTGTACAGGAGACAGGGATCAAGATCATCTCCAAGAAAAAAAATGCAAAAAAGCAAAATGGCTGTCTGGGGAGGTCTTACAAATAGCTGTGAAAAGAAGAGAAGCGAAAAGCAAAGGAGAAAAGGAAAGATATATACCCATTTGAATGCTGAGTTCCAAAGAATAGCAAGGAGAGATAAGAAAGCCTTCCTCAGCGATCGATGCAAAGAAATAGAGGAAAACAATAGAATGGGAATAACTAGAGATCTCTTCAAGAAAACTAGAGATACCAAGGTAACATTTCATGCAAAGATGGACTCGATAAAGGACAGAAATGATATGGACCCAACAGAAACAGAAGATATTAAAAAGAGGTGGCAAGAACACACAGAAGGGTGGTCGTGGGACGGCTGGGCGCCGGGAAGCGCTCTGCAGGCGCTGTCAAGTCCTCTCCGGCCCAGCAGCCAAGGCGGAACCTTAGGCTTTACAGATGACCGCTGCTCGTTTTGGGGACATTGAGGGGCACAGAGGTGTTCAGTGGAGGGCTCGGGGATGCGCTTGGGCTGGCAACCTCGGGTGGGCTGGCAACCTCGGGTGGGCTGGCAACCTCGGGTGGGCTGGGCCCAGGAGCCTTAGAGTCAGAGGCCGGGCTTGTTCGTGTCTGCAGGCGACCGGCCTTGTGCGTGGCGTGGCCAAGGGGTCGCACTGCCGGTGCTGGGGTGGTAAGTGACGCCTGACATTTATTTGCCTCTGAAGGGAGTCCGGTGGACAGACTCTGGCGTCTTTGAGTCTTCAAGCACTGTCAGCGCTGCAGAGGTTTGCCTCCTTCCAGGAGTCGGCCAGAGCGCACGCCTTGACGTTTGGCAGTGCCCTTGCAGACAGGAGTGGCATTGCATGTAGCCCCAGAATGCCGTGTGCACATTCTTCACTACCCTGGGTTCCGTAGGTTCCAGGGCCATGCACAGGTTCTCCACCAATGTGATCATTTCACTTTCCTCTCATCGCCCCTGAATCTTTGTTTCAGGTAAGGAGGTCTGGGATAGTGCCGGGAGCAGGAGCTCCGCTCGTGGCAAAAGTCATGAGGAAGGAGGCTTGGCATACGCAAAGACAGGATCGACCTCAGGTGTCCCCCTGGACATTCTCGAGCATCTACCCCCAAAACCAGAGTCTGCCTACTTTCTGCTCTCACCTACACCTCTGACTTTATGGGGGGGCTGTCCCCCACTACCTCTCTGAAAAAAGAGTTAACTTACAGCTCCAGTTAATAAAGTTCCTGGGTGTGATAGTGTTTCAACTTACAAACTCCTTTGGAGGGCCTCTAGCCTGCCTCAATAGGTTTTTCCGGCCACATGTGATTGTTCAGAGCCTCCCAACTGTGAAAGGCATGAGATGTTCTAAACTGTCTAAATACAGATTCCTTTGAGCAGTTAAAAGATCGATTAGAAATTGTATTGGTGAAGGGTTTTTCACTTGTTGGGCCAATGTTTGCTGCTAAGTCTCCATATCCCTTACCTGCTGTGTCCCTGGCAGTGTATTGATTAATATAATTGGTGTAAGTAGTAGCTTTAATGTTTGTAACCTTGGACCCTTGAGTTAATTCTTTTTCTTGTTATAGCCCGCCACACCTTTGCCCTGTAGGAATGCAACTTTATCTAATGCTTTTGGAGGGTGGCCCCTGACTAATCACCTTTAGAGAAAAATAAGTTTTCTCAAGAAAGTGTCTTAAAATGTTAACAGGCCTCCGGGCCAGGAGATGATGCAAATCACCTAAACTTTTGCATATGGTAAGTTTGCAGGAAGAAAGCCTGGCTTACTGCATGACTCCCCCTTCCCCCATTATCCTCTATGCATAACTTAAGGTATAAAAACTACTTTGGAAAATAAAGTGCGGGCCTTGTTAACCGAAAAAAAAAAAAAAAAAAAAAAAAGAACACACAGAAGAACTGTACAAAAAAGATCTTCATGACCCAGATAATCACAATGATGTGATTACTCACCTAGAGCCAGACATCCTGGAATCTGAAGTCAAGTGGGCCTTAGGAAGCATCAAAGGTTCATAAGCATCTAGCTTATGAACAAAGCTAGAGGAGGTGATGGAATTCCAGTTGAGCTCTTTCAAATCCTAAAAGATGATGCTGTGAAAGTGCTGCACTCAGTATGTCAGCAAATTGGGAAAACTCAGCAGTGGCCACAGGACTGGAAAAGGTCAGTTTTCATTCCAATCCCAAAGAAAGGCAATGCCAAAGAATGCTCAAACTACCGTACAATTGCACTCATCTCACATGCTAGTAAAGTAATGCTCAAAATTCTCCAAGCCAGGCTTTAGCAATACGTGAACCGTGAACTTCCAGATGTTCAAGCTGGTTTTAGAGAAGGCAGAAGAACCAGAGATCAAATTGTCAACATCTGCTCGATCATGGAAAAAGCAAGAGAGTTCCAGAAAAACATCTATTTTTGCTTTATTGACTATGCCAAAGCCTTTGACTGTGTGGATCACAATAAACTGTGGAAAATTCTGAAAGAGATGGGAATACCAGACCACCTGACCTGCCTCTTGAGAAACCTGTTCGCAGGTTAAGAAGCAAGAGTTAGAACTGGACATGGAACAACAGACTGGTTGCAAATAGGAAAAGGAGTACGTCAAGGCTGTATATTGTCACCTTGCTTATTTAACTTATATGCAGAGTACATCATGAGAAACGCTGGGCTGGAAGAAACACAAGCTGGAATCAAGATTGCCGGGAGAAATATCAATAACCTCAGATATGCAGATGGCACCACCCTTATGGCAGAAAGTGAAGAAGAACTAAAGAGCCTCTTGATGAAAATGAAAGAGGAGAGTGAAAAAGTTGGCTTAAAGCTCAACATTCAGAAAACTAAGATCATGGCATCCAGTCCTGTCCTTCATAGCAAATAGATGGGGAAACAGTGGAAACAGTGGCTGACTTTATTTTTCTGGGCTCCAAAATCACTACAGATGGTGACTGCAGCCATGAAATTAAAAGACGCTTACTCCTTGGAAGGAAAGTTATGACCAGCCTAGACAGCATATTAAAAAGCAGAGACACTACTTTCTCAACAAAGGTCCATCTAGTCAGAGCTATGGTTTTTCCAGTGGTCATGTATGGATATGAGAGTTGGACTATAAAGAAAGCTGAGTGCCGAAGAATTGATGCTTTTGAAGTGTGGTGTTGAAGAAGACTCTTGAGAGTCCCTTTGACTGCAAGGAGATCCAACCAGTCCATCCTAAAGGAGATCAGTCCTGGGTGTTCATTGGAAGGACTGATGTTGAAGCTGAAACTCCAATACTTGGGCCACCCGATGTGAAGAGCTGACTCATTGGAAAAGACCCTGATGCTGAGAAAGATTGACGGCAGAAGGGGATGACAGAGGATGAGATAGTTGGATAGCATCACCGATTCAATGGACATGAGATTGGGTAAACTCCGGGAGTTGGTGATGGACAGGGAGGCCTGGTGTGCTGTAGTTCATGGGGTCGCAGAGTCAGACACAGGTGGGGGACTAAACTGAACTATACTGTGCAATAATTAGAATCTTTTTTCTTAGTAGTAATATCTGTCCTTTTAGCCATTGAACTTGAGAGGCAAAAACATTTCCACCAACTCTGACACAGGTCAAATTTTTTAGGTATCAACATATCATAGTATAAAACTTACCTTTAGATGTTTCCCAGCATACAAAAGAATCAATTAAAGACAAGCCTTGTTTATAATAAAATGTAGTTAACTCCAGCCAATCAGCATCAAGTGTACTAATGACAGAGCCTTTTCTTGTTACTTTCATTGACAGGATGCCTTCCTGATAGTTCCAGCAGGTTGATTCATCATCAAAAACATTGAAGACTGTATACAACTTGTTATCTGAGGATAGGTGTTCAGAAGGAAGAAAAAAGGGAAAGGATTACTAAAATTGTTTTTTAAAAATTTAATTAATCATGAGCTATTTCAAGCATACAGGCACAGAGAATAATAAAATTACCTACCATGCAAGTTTTATCAAATGTTAACTTTGGGCCATGTTTGTGTCAGAGCTTTTTCAAGGAAATGAGAGATGTGTGTAGATAAGGCTCACGATGTATCTCTCCTAATCCTATTCTCCAGAAATAGCTACTGTAATGAATTTGGTGTTAATCATTCTCATGCAAGTACTTCTGTTCTTTAAAATACATGTCTATACATATAAATGATGTTTTGCAATTTAAAATTTTTTAAAAATGGGGTGTTGTATGTATCAATCCATAAGTTAATTTTCTTGTTCAACATTATGCTTTAGAAGTATAATTAATACATGTAGGTCTTGTTCATTTAGTTTAACTGTTACATAGCATTCAAGTTTACTTTTCTCCTATTGATGGAAATAGATATTATTATTGAATTTCTGTTATTACAAACATTATTCATTCCTTGGATACATATGTGAAAGTGACTCTAGAATGCATACTACTTTAAGTTAGCAAATTCTTAACTTGGAGGTCCATGGACCCACATCATTGGTTGTGCATTAGGAAGTCTGACGTTATTTTCATCACAGAAAGTATTAGGGATATGTGTGTTATCTGTGTTTTTCTTGGTGAGTTTCCATGGATTTCACCAGAGTCTCCAAGAGGTCTTTATTATGTGTCTGCTCCCAACTCCCTGCACCAAAAGTTAAGAACCAACCCCTGGCATAGAAAAGTTATCAGGGTTTTAAAATAATCTAAATAGAAGGCAGAATCTAAAGACTGATAATTAAGTAGCATATTCGATTTGGAATTTAAAAGATTAGGAATAGACATTTGATCTAATCAAAGTCAGGATGGGAATGAGCACGAGTTTAAAAGTAGCCATGGGCCTGGTGGGCTACCGTCTATGGGGTCACACAGAGTCGGACACGACTGAAGTGACTTAGCATAGCATAGCATAGCATAGCATAGCATAGCATAGCATGGATACCAGGTGGCACTAGTGGTAAAGAACCCTCCTGCCAACGCAGGTGATGCAAGAGACTTGGGTTCAATCCTTGGGTCAGGAAGATCCCCTGAAGGAGGGGATGGCAACCCACTCCATTATTCTTGCCTGGAGAGTCCCATGGACAGAGAAACCTGGGGGGTTATAGTCCATAGGGTTGCAAAGAGTTGGACTTAGCATGCAGCACACATCGATAGAATATAATAGTTGACCATATAATAGAATATAGAATAGAATAATGACCATAATTCCAACACTCGTTCACTCTTACATTCCTAAATTTTTCACACTACAGGAAAATCAGGGTGGTAGTTAGCTAAAGAACTGGTTAAATAAAAATGGAATGGTGTTGGTGGTGGTGAGGTGGTGAGATGATGAGCTGGGAAATGCTCTTGGTTCTTTCTTAAGGAGGCCATGCTGACTGTGGTCCAATGAGTGTCTGCCATGCACAAATATTGAGCAATCTCACCACAACCCAGAAAGCTGATACCATCAGTGCATGTGGCCTCAGCACCAAGACTGATCAAAGGATCAGTTAATAGCAGCTAACTTAATACAGAGTCCATTCTGTGCCAGGCAGAATAAGCACTTTGTAGACATCTCATTTCTATTTATCACAGCAACACCTTTCTATAAAGACACTGAGGCAGTCTGACTGTAAACTCCTAACTCTAAGGTTTACGCAGTCTTTGATTTTCTCTATTAGTGCTTTTTAAATCATGCCCATAAATGTATCAGAAAACTTAGAACAGTCCAAAATACTCTCAGTTTCTTGGGAAGACCTGCTAGCTGCAAAGAAGAATAAAACTATTGTTTAAAGTTATTTAAGGATGCAGGCACTATTGTTATATTAATTGTTTCATCATGATGTGCATTCTCATATTCCAGTTGGTGATTAAAGGAAGCCAATTAACTTCAAAGGTGAAAACCATCCATGAAATGGGAAAGGCCAAAACTAAAATTCTCACGGACTGTTTTTAGGGAAAAACATAAATCAGAACAGCTTTCTTTATAGAATCACTTTTTTGGTACACATGCACAGCCTTCATTTTACAGAGGTGTTGGCTCATGACTAAATGGAAGCCAATTTTTAACACAAAGTTTCATTACGTGGATGGTGTATGACCATGCCAGGGATAACTGTATGGAAAACTGCCCTACCTTACACCCATCTGTAATAATTTAAAAAAATCAAGACAAGTTTATACAAGTTTATTCATTAATCTTTAGAGATATAATTTGTCTCGTATTTGTTAAAAACCCTTCAAAACATATTTTTGCTAAATTTAAAAGAATATAGATCCTATTTCTACTCTTCTTGTCTATTATTACCTTCTCCTTTTCTTGATTTAGAGAAACTGGGGCTGCCATCTCGTTCCATTTGACACTGTCCGCTTTCACGATGCAGTTCTTCCTCGATTCCACTTTCAGACGATTGCCCACTTAATGTTCCTTCATTCCAGTTTTTACAGTTTTCCTCTGGACTACGTCTCACATGCAGTGTTGATTCAATGTCTCCATCAAGGGTGGTTCCATTGCAGAATTTAAGTGGTGCGTAGTGCTGTGATATGAATCCAACAAATCTCATTCCTCTTTTACCAGCTACATTAACCTGAGGTTTAAAAAGAGATGTTAGAACAAAATGTAAACTTCATTTACATTGATTACTTTATCAATTAATCTTTAGGCTTATTAAGGAAATCCATTAGAAAAGGAGTAAATCGACCAGTAACTAAAGGCCTATTCATAAACAAACTAATGACCTCTAATACAGGACCAGGCCTAAGACAGAGTCACACTATTATTCTGATTTCTTCAAACAGAACTAATACACTTTAAAAATTACAAAAACAAGAATTGTATTTTCTCCAAAAGGTTATTATTTGGGAAGAACTAATAATTCTATAGCATGAATTTTGCAGCCCAATGGTTTCTCCAGTTGAAGTAAAATATAAAACTATTTTAAGAAATGCTCAAAAATAACATTACCAAATACATCTTAATTAATAAAGACGAGACGTTAATTTAAAAGCAGAAAACATGCAGTCTTGTTTGCTTGATGTAGGTAAAAGAAAAATGTTAAAAGACTTACTCTTGACAAATGTGTATGCATATACATAAGCCAAATTCATACTCCCACTCTGATCTGCTCATATCTTGAAGCTATTGTCTCCTTTCTGGGCCAAATACACATAATTAGATTCAATCTTGTCAGTTACCGAGTAGGGTTCAGAAACACATGACAATGCCAGTGAAATCATTTGAGAGCTTAAGAGTGATTATTTTCACACTTGGCACTTTCCTTTCTCTGCTTTTGCATCATTTCTTTGTTCTTTTTGTGTCATGTCTTTCTCCTGTGTTAAACACAATTCTTTAGAGGGTAGGCACTATCTTACTCATTTTTGTGTTGCAATGTTTTGTACCTATACGTGCTCTATAAGTATTCGTTAAATACGTTAAAATGAAGAAATAGCAACATCTTTTATAGTGTCACTACTTTAAATGTTTTAAGTGTTTTAAATTTACTTGGAAGGGGAAGAAAGAGTTATGATGAGGATTGCAAGTGCAAACATCTATAGTCAGAAATGAAAGGGAATGAAAAAGGCCAGTAAGAAGAGTGGTGAGGGACTGCCCTGGTGGTCCAGTGGCTAAGACTCCGTGTTCCCAGTGCAGGGTGCCCAAGTTCAATCCCTGCTCAGGGAACTAGATCCCACATGTCCAACTAAGAGTTTGCATGTTACAGCTAAAGATTCTGCATGCCACAGTTAAGACCATGTGTGTGTTCCAAGTCACTTCAATTGTGACAAACTCTTTGCAGCCCTATGGACTGTAGCCTGCCAGGGTCCTCTGTCCATGGGATTCTCCAGGCAAGACTACTGCAGTGGGTCGCTATGCCCTCCTCTAGGGGATCTTCCAGACCCAGATATCGAGCCTGTGTCTCCTACGGCTCTTACATTGCAGGCAGATTCTTTACAGCTGAGCCACTGGGGAAGCCCAACTAAGACCCGTGCAGCCGAATAAGTAAATATTTTTTTTTAAAAAAGAAGAAGAAGCAGGGTGAAATCAGGCTGCAATATCCACTTAAAGGGGCCGACTGTAACTTAGCTCTGGCCAAAGAGGAGGGAATTCTGAGCCAGGCAGAAACTATGGGTATTTGGAGCTAGGACAAACACTGCTGACACAGTATCATTTACTCCTATAAATTAGCACATTAAGATTGTAGCACTGCAAGAAGCCTCCAAAATAACCATAAATTGTCTTTTATATCAGGACTCCTGGGAGAGGAGAGGAGATGTGGTAAGGAGCCAGGTCAAAGTGTTTTTTCTAGGTCTTATTTGTTGATTTGGGGGGAAAAGTGCAGAAGGCTTTCTCTATTACTAAAAAGTTTTGTCTGGAAAAGTTTGGTTATCTTATGGAATAGTACTGTCTTTTCCATTTTTAATTTAGAAGAGTGATGTTTTTTAATGTTTTTTATTTAGAAATCCTAGGGAAAACATTTGTAAATCTAAATTTAAAAAAGAGCAAACATTGACATAATATTAAAATAACCTAAAATCTAGCTGTTCAATAATTAACTCTTTATATAAGGCATTTGTTCAAAAATGGTACTTGGCACTTATCTATTGCTCTTGTTCATACACGGGGCAATGTTCAAACATTTCACATGCTATGTTTCCTGAAGCTGTTCTCTTCATAAAATAACCCCATTACTCTAATTGCTGAAATAATAGTACTTTCCTGTTTAAATAGATCTTTAACTGTGTTCAGGAAGTCAAATGCAAAACAAGGGCTCTCATGACGATCTATTAAGACTAAATTAGCAGTTTCATTTTTGTTTCTAGAGTGAATTTATTCCTATAAAAAATATTTCCCAGAATAGTAGCAGTAAATAGTGTATGAGTACCTTGTTTATAAAAATCTAGTTTTGAAAACTGTTCCTAAAAAACCTTAATGAATGGTGACTTTATATCTAAATGAGAAATACTTAGCTGCTATAACTGGCAAAACACAAGCCACAGATAGTCTTACACGGTCATTTAAAGCTTGGGAACAACACAATAGAAACAGTGAACAAATTTCACAGTTTCTTATTTGACAGGAAATGCCTTAGGTTTTTGGCTGTATTCATTTAAATAAAGCTAAACCTTACACGTATGTCAATGCAACTAAAGTTAAAAAAATCCAAACTTTAGCCAACAAATCCTGTCAACTTCAAATACTTATGAATGTACAATTTTTTCAATCAATATACATATAGTGTTTAATTTTTCATTTAAGGTTTATGAAGTTCTATTGAATAGGTTTTTTTCTCTCAACAGCCAGTGTACTTGTCATGTTCAATGCCCATAAAGTATTCTATCTTATTGTTAGACCATTGCCTCCTTCTCAGTTTTCCAGTTGTTGAGAATTTGGCCCCTGTTTAAGGTATCTTTGTATAAATATGACTTTTCCCTTTTCAGTCAATTTCCTGGAATAGATTCCTAAAAAGGAAAATAAAATAAGATTTATGATTTTTATAACCAAATTGATATTCACTGTACTAATTTATTCCAATGCTAATTGCATTATATATGAATATATTTGAATTTTTTCTTAAAGGTCTTTACAGCACTGAATTTAATATTTTCAATTTAATTTCTCAGTTCATACTGGTGAGGTATTACTTCTCAGTTTTTACTTACATTAAAATTTATTAGTTAGGTTGAACCCTTTGCCAAATGTTTCTTCATTATTTGTGTTTCCTTTTGTACTTTCTGTGGATTGTCGGTCCATTCAAGACTGAATGTACTTTCATGCTTTTGTGTTCATTTCCTATATACTCTGAATATGAAGATTCCGTAAGACACGTTTCTTGACCATTTCTCCGGATTCTTTTTTTCCTAGTATATAATTATATTTATATATTCAAACTCAAGTTCCTCAACTACTCTTATAATTAAATATGTCCAGTCTTTCATTTTCTTTTGGATTTTTTAAACTTGAAAAACTTAACTCTTTATTTTATGTGAAATGTGTGGAGTCTATTTTCTACCGATCAATTGCCCATTTTCCCAGCACCATTCACTAAGTAATGGTTATTCCTCCATTTTATTTATCAGATTTGTTATGAAACTTATGTATGTATTAATTTATTTCTGGCATTTCTTTTCTGTTTCACTGGCCTCTATTTCTGTTTTTAATTCTACAATTTGGTAATATGCTTTAATTTGTTTTAAAGTCTAGTAGACTAAGTCACCTATCATTTCCCTGTTCTTTTTAAAGTAGGAAAGGAAACTGATGAAGAAATATGAAATATTTCTCAATATCCCATGAAAAAACACGTATTTTAGTACCTTTTCTATCAGTTCTTTTGTTACGTCATTTGTTTGTGTCTCATAAGTTAAAGGACATTCCTCAATCACAAGCCTTGGGCGTCTTTGTCCACTGGGTGCTGTTGAATGCTTCGTGCTGTAACAGAGAATATGTTTATGGTTGGAAGCCAACTGTTAATTTTTAACTAATAAGCTCATGTGAAAATGAGTGAGCTACTCACAAATAAGGTCAAGGTATCCCTTTTTCTTTGTTATTTCAACTTTAATGGTTGTCTTCTTATGTAAAATTATCAGAAAAAAACATAATAATTTCTATTTAGATTACCGTGGTTAAAATCTCTAAGAATTTAATTTCTAATTTAACATGAAAGAAAAACTACACGTCCATTGTTTTGATAAGTTATGAGAAATTATTTTAGATCACAGCTATACCTCATTATTGTGCAAAAGTGATCCTTTTTAAGTGCAGATAAATATTGTCCTATCTTTTTCCTTTTTCTTCTTTTCTCAACTTCCCCCCTTGATTATTCTTAGCCATGGCAGGGCACTGCTAAATCTATTTGAAGTAAAGCAAAAAGAGAAAAATAACTTATCCATGGTTTATAAGATTTGTAGTTAGGACATAAAGTGTTGCTACTGTGTGGTAAGTGACCTATTTACCTAGTAATGCTTGAACTAGTAAAGACCTGATGTGGCACCCTATCATGGATAAAGCTGGTTGTGTACATGTCCTCTCAGAATGTCCGAGTGGGCAGTTAGTTATTCAGTAGCAGACAGGGTTCCTAAAAGCACATTGGGAATTTTTTTTTAAAGCCTTTTCTTTTCCCCATCTTTCTGTTTTCTTCTCTCTTTCCCTTATTTCATTTTCCCTTCTCTGCTTAGTCCTTTCACAGTTAAAGTGATCATTAGTCCATCACTGTAAAGAGAAAACACAATTTCTACCTTGGTCTTTGAAATGATTTTGATACAGTTGAAGAGCTGTGTAACAAATATTTAATATGTATATCAAAGACATTGGTTTGGTTATTTTTACTTTTCCACCTGTAAGGAACAACAGTATTCTGAATACTATCAAATGTACAAGCTAGGTTAGCAAAAACATTTGTATTGTCTGGAAAAGCAGCCATTAAAATTTAAAAAGCTAAAAAAAAAATCTAAAAAGGAAGACTTTTATCTCCTATTTTTTGGAAAAAGCTGGTAAGAGATCTATCCAGTTTATGAGAACTTAGCATGTAGGCCTTTTTGCTGTAGAAGTTTTGGAAGTTAGTTTCTGTGGCTACTGTTAGTAAAACTACATCGGACACTTCAGAAAAAATGCTCAGTGAAAGGGGACTTGTTCAGTCAGCTCTTTCAGCTCAGTGATTGGAGGCAGCTAACTGTTACTCCCTCATCTGGTGAAGTTGCTACAGGAGTGTTCCCGCTCTTCTTGAGTATATTTTTCTTTTCTTCTGTTCACTGACATCCTTACCAAGGACCTATTTTTGTCTGCAAGGGGCTCAATCCTGAGAAGTTTTAAGGAAGGAGATTGACATTTTCTTCTCCCAATCCAAGTTCAACTGTTGGAAAATCTGCCTTTAAGCCAAAACCCCTAATTATCCTTTATTCTCCATCACTGTGTTCAAACTTTCTTTTCTTTTAGCCAAAGAAAACTTTCTCTCTTAACAGCTTCTCAGTATGACAGTTTTATTGAGCACCAGCCTTACCTTAATTTCAAGCGCGAGAGCACCACCCTGTATAGGTAACTTGCAGGCAAGTGTTTTTGCTGCCCCACAGGTTGTATAACAGGATGAATAGCTCCAACAATATATCCTTTAAGATAGTAGTCTTCCACTTTTGTTACTATATCAAGAATGGAATTTATCTTGATGACTTCTGGGTTTGGCGAAGCTGAAATATCAAATGCAGAGACATTTGCACACTCATAAAGTTGAACTATACATTATTTCTATCTATGTGTGATGACACTAATGAATAGAAAACACACTCATGCATATGACTTAATCTCAAATAAAGTTACACTAACAGGGATTACATATTTTCTAAGTTAATTCCAGAAAAAAAAGCAAAAGTAATCTTAAAAGCTGGCAGATATATAGTATTACCAATATGTCTTAAAGTGGAAATATAATACCTTGTATATATATATATATGTATGTTTCAATTTCAATTAAGGCAGTTTTATATTTTAGGATTTCATTTGAGTGACTATATTTCTATTAATAGATATAGAAGACATATATAGGAGAAACAGTTAGGTTTAGAAGCCACTTGTTTTTATGATTCTGGACAAGATGAGATGTAAAATTTCTTAAGAGTGATACTCATACAAATCTAAAGATTAAAAATGAAGAAATGATATTTGTTAAGCAAGAATTGTTAAGTGCTTTCTTATTTCCAATTACACTTCAAAAATATCATGTTTTAAGTTTCTCTGGGAAACTACAAATATGATTTCTTATGGCACTTAATAAATATTTTAGTAAAGAAATTGAAAAAGTAAAGGTACCCAGAAGTTCTTTTTAATAAGCAAAAATTCTAAATATAAAGGAAATTTAAATGCAAAATTTGGTATGCAGTTGAACCATCCCTTTGAAGCAGGACAAATCTGTAGAAACTATAGAAAAGTAGAATCTGTATAGTTTTCAGTAAAAGGAAAAGGGTGTGTTATATGGGAAATGAATATTTTTTCAGTATTAATTTTAAAAACAACTTAATTTTCTGTAACATTATTTCTAACTTTCCGGAAAACCACCAAGAATTAATAGCTATAAATAGAGCTGTAATTTGGTTATCTCTTGAGCAACAAAACATATGAAATTAACTCCAGGTATGGGTAGCACTGGTGTTGGCCTTCTGATAGTGTGGTCAGTGCTGTCCAGCAAAGAGCTGCTGCCAACTGCCCCAACACAGGAAGTAGGTTAAGAAGCAGACAAGGAAGAAGGGTCAGAGGAAATCCCCACTGGCTCTTACATTCAGATCCACGTGATGGAACAGAAACACACCACTTGGGTTCATGTGGGTTCATGCCAACTTTTCAAATGAAAATAAAGCACTCCAAGAAAAGTTATATAAACCATGATGAATCCATTTACTCAAATGTTCATCCTTTTTTGGATTTAAACTAATCTATATACAATATATTTTCATCATTATGAATAGGAATAAAAACAAAGAGAGTGATCCTGGCTTGGAAGAAACAGCTGGATTTCATTGCAAAATGACCCAGTTCTGCCTGCTTGTGTGGCAATCACTCTGTGATTCATTTGGTTTTACTTTTTTAGTATTTAACTACCAACCCTGATTTCCAAACAAAGGAACTAAGAAACTATAAAAGAGAATAAACTGTTAAGACTAAGGAATGAAATGTAGCCTAAACTTATTTTTAGACGTCTATACTAATCCTATACAGTTCTAAAGAAAATTTCAATCTTTTAATAGATCTCATTGCTTATTGTAGAAAATGGAAATACTTAGCATAATACAGAAGAATCTTCAGAGTCTGGCCTCTATCTACTTACTCAGCCTTCAGTCTTGTCGTTCTTTTTCTTGTACGTCTTGCTTTGGCAGGACTGAATTACTGGTGTTCCTGAGCCAGGCACACTATTTCATGCCTACAGACCTTCATTTCCTTTCCTGCTCCCCAAGCTGAGTTAATCACGCCTTCCTCTTTGCTGTGCATCCCACTAGCTCCCTTACCAAACTACATTATAGTTACTTGTTTATATATCTGGCTCTGCTGGTTGACTGAGAATTCCTTATGGGCATAAAACCAGAATCACTTACCAGGAGTAGAAAGTTACATATGAATAAATGCAACGAAAAGAAAACACTTATCAGAATCTAGCCGGAGACTGTTATCTGCCAAAGGCTGAGCCACACAGCCCTGCTCTATCTTTGTTGAAAGGGAGAATTAGCCATCTAACTCTAAACTGATTAGATGGCTTAAAAAGAAATGAAAAGGGCACAGCTTTCTGGTTATGAGATTCAATGGTAGTTAATTCTGTCTGTGTGTACAACTTAAAGGCAACTTATGTTTAGTGCTAAGTCTTTTGGTAGAGGCTTGGAGCCCCTACTTGGACAGAAGTAGCAAGGAAAGGGAGAAGGCAATGGCACCCCACTCCAGTACTCTTGCCTGGAAAATCCCATGGACAGAGGAGCCTGGTAGGCTGCAGTCCATGGGGTTGCTAAGAGTCGGACACGACTGAGCGACTTCACTTTCACTTTTCACTTTCATACATTGGAGGAGGAAATGGCAACCCACTCCAGTGTTCTTGCCTGGAGAATCCCAGGGACTGTGGGGCCTGGTGCGCTGCCGTCTATGGGGTCGCACAGAGTCGGACACGACCGAAGCGACTTAGCAGCAGCAGCAAGGAAAGAGTGATGGCCTGCAAGGGGGCAGAGGACATCAGGGGGAATAAAATGAATTATGAAACTGGATAAAAGAACTATAAAAACTTTACAGTCTGAGGTCACTTAAAATACCTTCTACACTTCACTGGCCCACTTGATAATGATAATGAAGTCATTCCCTCCATTCTATTGTTTCAGAACACTGTTTTCAAACGCAGACTTTTGTAGCACATTAAATGCAATCATGGAAAAGATGGCTATAACAAAATGACATTGGCGCTCAAAGAGATTTCCGTTCAGGTAGAGAATGTATTTCTGAGGAACACCCTGTTCTCTGGTGATGTCAGAGAAATTTTGTGACAATGGAGCAAATCCAGTTTTTCTTGTCTAATCTACATCCTCTTGTACTCTCAGTGAAGTAAGGTTATTGTCTTGAGTTCAATGCAAAATAATGTTAATGAACAAAACACAAACATACAAACAGACAGAAGTTTTGGGAGGAATTACAAACTAAGAAGTCCAAGAAAGCCACAAAGGGGGTAAAGAAAAGTTGTACATCAATACTTATAAGCATATCTTAGCCTAAGTTTTTGTAAGGATCATATCACTTTGGGCCCAGTGCTTTACATTAATTATTCAACTGTCTCAAATGTGCATGTTCTTCTATTTGGAGGTCTGTGTGTCTTTTGATAAATTGCACTCAACATAGACATGACAATTACTGTAAATGCTTAAAATATACTTATTAAAGGACCAGCTGTATGAAAAATTGGTTGTAACATTAACATATTCAATGAACAGAGCTCCAGGATGCTCATGGAGTAGCAGTTTAGAAAATAGATTCTATGGGGAGTTCCCTGGTGGTCCAGTGGTTAGGACTCTGCACTTTCACTTTCACTGCTGAGGGCCTGCAAGGTACTTTGCACCCATGTGCCTCAGTTTCCTCATCTGTGAGGTGAGAATAATAATAGTCTCTATAGGGTTGTTAGGATTGAATAAATTTATATTTATAAATTTATATTTGTTCCTAGAAAGTATCTGGCATGTAGCTAGCATGTGCTATACAACTGTTGGCTGCTTTGTTAAATAAAGTCCTTTCCTGCAGAAAGAGGGGCAGCACCCTATTCTCACTGTTAGCGTTAGGATCAGGAAGCAAATCACCCGGGCTCAAATTATGCCATGTACTAGATCTGGAATCAGTTACTTTGCTTCTCTGAGATGGGGACAAATTAACTTCATAGAGTTGCTTTGATAGTAACTGTAAAACATGAGCCCAGGGCCTGGTACAAAATAAACACAGAGACATCAGAGATGTGTCTCTCTGTTGGTGGCCCAGCTCAGAAAAGACGGTTTTGAATGGAAGCTGTTCTCAGAGACAAGTCATTGTTGGTTTAAAAAAAAAAATCTCCAGGAAGAAGTTCATTGTAGAGATCTGGACTTATTTCAAAAGCCCAGCCTGGGTCCGTGTGTAGAATTCTAGATCAGAGGCCCTTAACTCACACTCTAGACCTCAAATCCCTAACTCACCCTGTAGATTAGGTGTCCCCAGCTCACTCTCCAGACCAGGGTCCCTAACTCACACCCATCTATTCCATGGAGTCCCAGACTCAAATGTCCAAAGGTACCAGCTTGATTAAACAAAGAAAGGGGCTGTGCTGGAGAAGGGACCTGGGGAAGACTTAATACCTCATCTGAGAGTGCAGCAGCCCTGGTCCAGTAGTTGCCATGTGGGCTCAGTGTCACTGAATCTTCTTAGTGGAGACAGGAGGATGGTGGTGAGAAGAGGGCTGTGATTCACTCTGTTGGCAGATTGTCTTTCTTATCTGACATTGTGACTTACTTTAAACATGCCAGTGTCATTCAAGAAAAGTAAACCCAGGAGCAAGGAAAAGAGAAATAAATCTGGAAGTTTTGTTGAGAACATCCCTTCATGTAATCCCCTCTATTCTTAATAATGCTTTAAACTGTGCTGAAAAGAGACTGGCAACCTGATTCAGCTTAGAGATGTGAAGAAGGGCGAGCTGTGCTCCCAGAGTGAGGTATTTTCATCAGTGCTCACTAGAGTGGATAATTACGTTTCTGGGAGAGGCTTGGTGTCTGCGTCAAGCCTTTGATTTGATCTCCTTACACTGGGGTGGTAATATCAGAGACTCTATTACTTTAAAACACAGGAAATTAGGGGGGAGATGTGGTTGTTTTGGCTAGAACTGAAGAGCACAGGCAGTTAGCAGCAGCTGCGAGCCATCTTGCTCTTAGCTCTTCAACCACCAAGAGTTCCTTCTCAGTTCCTTGGGAGATGGAACAAACGTTGTTGACAGCATTAATGGGTGGGGTTGGTTGCTATTCAATCAATGCTACATGATTGGTAAAAGCTTTATTATACCTTACAAGGCCATTGTGAAGGAAAGTATTTTGTAGTTGCTTTGAAAACTACCCACATGCAGTGTGGATTTTTTTCTCATTAAAATGTAAACATATAGAAGGTTAAGTAACATTCTGTCATTTTTCCTCATAGTTTCTGAAATAAAATATCAGTACACTTTTTTATGGTCCTTTGCTTAAAAACTTCATAGATAAAGATCTAATTTTAAAAATACAAAAAAGTCACACTCTTTTAGTATAAAGCTAAGAACTTGTTCAATACCAAAAGCTTCGCTCTGATGATGTAACTCTATGAAAAAAGTCCAAGACATATAAATGTGTTTTTTTGTGAAGATTGGTATGTATTTTTGAAATACTTATGAAACATTATTTCCTCAGATAAAGATACGATGGGCAAACACCGGCAAGTAATTTTACCATATTTTCAAAAGGGAACAGACTGTCAAAATCCATATTATATTTAGCAATTATAGTAAAAAATAACAAGTAACATATACCAGGGTATTCTGTGCCAGGCACTATGTGAAGTGCTTTACATGCCTAATATTAATAAATCCTTATAAAAACTCCATAAGGTAGATATTATCACTGTTCTCAGATGAGGAAACTCAGGAAGAGAGAGGTTTGATAACTTGCCCAGATTGTTAGTGAGTGGTAAGGCTGTGCCCCTGATAGTGGGAAAGACTGAAGGCAGGAGAAGGGGTGACAGAGGATGAGATGGTTGCATGACATCATTGACTCAATGGACATGAGTTTGAGCAAACTCCAGGAAATAGTGAAGGACAGGGAAGCCTGGTGTGCCGCAGTCCATGGGGTGGCAAAGAGTCCGACACAACTGAGCAACAGAACAACAACAACAACAACAAAGGCTGTGACTGAACCAGACAGAATGACTCCATGGAATTCTTCAGGCAAGAATATTGGAGTGGGTTGCCATACCCTCCAGGGGATCTTCACGATCCAGGGATCCAACCTGCGTCTCTTACGTTTCCTGCATTGGCAGGCAAATTCTTTACTACTAGTGCCACCTGGGAAGCCCTTTTAGCACCTACAGGAAAGTAAAACTTCATTTGCAATTTTGTTAATTCAGAATTTGTGCAAATTCAGACATGAGCTGCACTAAAGCTTTTGATTTCTATAAATTATTAAGCAATTTAATGTATGGATATTAAAAGGAGTATCTGGTTTATGCTACTTGTCAAAATGTTTTGTTACTTAGAAATATAAACTACTATATAAGGAACATCCAAATTACATAACTTTTTGTTTTCAATAAAAGTTGCCATCTTTGTAGTCACTCATTAATATATTTAATTGAAGTAATACAGTTGTAGTTTTGAAATACACTCCAACTGGAGGAACTACATAGTTCATATTATAGGCAGCCATGCAAAAGATCACATCAGGACCACTTAAAACTCTTGCAGTCTGTGTTCCACTGCTGCCTCCTTCATGTGCTGCACTCCACCTATTCTATTTGCAGTTCCCAAACCATGAAATATTCTCGTTTCTGAGTCTGTTCATCTTGTCTTTCAGCCTTGTTTGCCTTACTCCCACTTCCTACTTAGCTTTTTTTTTTTTTAACCTTTAAAAAAATCTTGTCTGGGGGTAGAAACGTAACATACAAAAAGCACAAAACATTTTAAAGTGCCAACATTTGGTAATGCCATCCATTCAAAAATCTGAAAATGACAGGCACTTCAGAAGCCTACCATTCTGCCCTTTACAATCACAATCCCTCTCTCCCACTCTGTGCTAACTTGACTTTTTCTTTTACTTTGACTTTTATGGTCCTCAATTCCTTGCTCTTCTTCTTAGTTAACTATGCAAGAATGGTGGTGCTCATGGTAAAGAACCTGCCTGCCAATGCAGGAGATGTAAGAAACGTGGATTTGATCCCTGGGTCGGGAAGGTCCCCTGGAGAAGGGCTTGGCAACCCACTCCAGTATTCTTGTCTGGAGAATTTCATGGACAGAGGAGCCTGGTGGGCTATGGTCCATAGGGGTGCAAAGAGTTGGACACGACTGAAGCGACTTAGCATGCATGCATGCAAGAATGTAAATAAACACTATAGTTCAGTTTTCTCAATTTTTGGAGCTTTATGTAAATGGAATCATACAATATGTGCTTTTGTGTTTGTCTTCTTTCACTGAACATTAAGCTTGTGATATTCACCTGGTACAGCTTGTGTAGTTATGATTTGTTTTTCTGATTGCATTATAGTAGAGAACCACAGAAGTACTGCCTATGGCCTGTTTTGTCACATATGGTATGTTGACTCTACATTGGCTGAGCTGAGTAGTCAGGACAGAGATCACATGGCTCACAAAGCCTAAAATATTTGCTATCTGGCCCTTTTCAGAAAAAGTTGGCGTGCTGCGGTTCATGGGGTCGCAAAGAGTCAGACACGACTGAGTGACTGAACTGAACTGAACTGAGTCTTACTTCCGCAGTGTAGGGTTGCATTGTATGTACAGGTACATGTGCTCAATCACTCAGTAGCCCCATAGACTGTAGCCCTCCAGGCTCCCCAATCCATGAAATTTTCCAGGCAAGAACTGGAGTGGGTTACCATTTCCCACTTTAGAGGATCTTCCTGATCCAGGGATCGAACCTGCATCTCTTGTGCCTCCTGAACTGGCAGGCTGGTTCTTTACCACTAGCACCACCTGGGAAGCCCTGCATAGTATGATATACCATAATTTACTTTTCCAGTCTCTTGTTTGTGGATTTCTGAGTTGTTCACTCATTTGGGGTTATTACAAGTAGTCCTTCTATCAATATTTTTGTATGTGCTACAGGTGAATGTGTAGCCACGCTTCCATTGGGATATGGATCTTTGCTAAAGAGATAATGACAAAGCATTTTTTTTTTCAAAGTGGTTGTACCAGTTTACAAATACCTTGTATCAGCAGTCTTTTGACATTTTAGGGGCTTCCCTGGTAAAGAATCACCTGCAATGCAAGAGACCTGGGTTCCATCCCTGGGTTGAGAAGAACCCCTGGAGAAGGGAATGGCTACCTACCCCAATAGTCTGGCCTGGAGAATTCCACGGACAGAGGAGCCTGGAAGGCTACAGTCCATGGGGTCACAAAGAGTTGGACATGACTTTCATTTTCTCAACATTTTAGCTGTTTTTTGGATAATTTGTAGTGGTTTTAGCCTGCATTTTTCCTGATTACTAATGAAGCTGAGCACAGTTTCATATGTCTGTTGGTCATTTGGATTTCCTGTTTTGTCATCTACCTGTCCAAATTTCTTGTCCGTTTTTCTATGCAGTTGTTTTTTCCTTCTTGATTTTCAGTTTCATTTTATGTATTATGGATACAAATCTTTGTCTAAGTTCCACTCATTCTTTAGATGATAGGAAGTGGCACTTAAAAAATTTTTTTAAAAACATTTTTTAGCAACTAAGCAAGCTTTTTTTCTTAAAAAATAATTTGATTTATTTATTTTTGACTGTACTGGGCCTTTGTTGCTTTGTGCGTGCTTCTTCTTGTGGTGAGTGGGGGCTACTATTCATTGCGATATGTGGGCTTCTCATTGCAGTGGCTTCTCTTGTTGCAGAGCACTGACTGTAGGGCACCGGTTTCAGCAGTTGCGGCACGTGGGCTTAGTAGTTGTGGTTCCCAGTTTTAAAGCACCGACCCAGTACATGTGGCACATGGACTTAGTTGCCACAACGGGCATGTGCGATCTGCCCAGACCAGAGATTGAACCTGTGTCTCCTGTATTGGTAGGTGGATTCTCTACCACTTGAGGGAAGCCTGAGGTGGAATGTCTTTTAAGGAGTCTTTCTGGATCTACCTATCAAGTGGAGGTGCTCTTCTTTCCTCCTCTACAACCCTCAGATTTCTAGCAAAGCCTGTATCACAGCATAGAGTGTTTGCACCATAAATGAATACCCCTCAGCAGGATGCTCGCTACGATGCAGGTTCTTACAAGTCAAGGACTAGGGTTTACTTATCTCTGTATCCTCATTCTGAGCTCAGTAGGTGCTGAGTAAGTGTTAGTTCAGAGAATAAATAAATGTCCACCCAGATATAAGAAAAAACCCCAATATAATGTAGATTGCCAATAGGAATGTATTTTCCTCCCAACATCAATATTTATTCAAGTGGGCTGAAAAGTGAAAGTGAAGTTTCTCAGTGGTGTCTGGCTCTTTGTGACCCCATGGGCTGTAGCCTACCAGGCTCCTTGGTCCATGGGATTTTCCAGGCAAGAGTACTGGAGTGGGTTGCCATTTCCTTCTCCAGGGGGTCTTCCCGACCCAGGGATCGAACCCAGGTCTCCCGAATTGTAGGCAGATGCCTTACGGTCTTAGCTAACAAGTGGGTTAATTGTATGCTATTATCAGAGATTCCCTACTCCCCCAGGTCAGAATAGGATCTTTCTCTTCCATAATAGTCTGAAATTGTGAGGTTTTATTACGTTTTTAAACCAAAATATCCCACCAATTTAAACATAAGAAAAGTCTGTATGCAGTTTTTCACCGGGTAGGAGTTTGCACTAGGGACCATGTCAAGGATTTTGTTGACACTTGAGTAAATTTAGCAATTTTTGCTATAAATTTCTTTTTACATAGCATTTTACATTTGAAAGTCTTTTGACAGCTTGAGAAAATATTCAAGAACTTATGAGTCAAACAGATATAGAAAATTTAGTTGGACTGATCTTCCTTCTTTCCTTCCTTCCCTCATTTCTGACACTTTATTCATCTCTTGCTGATTTTTAGATGCATTCTCTTCAGTGCTGCATTTTCATTCTTCTTGAAAGTTCTCTAGTATTTAAAATTACTGATCATTTCTTGCTTTTTGAAACCTTTCCTTTCCTTGTTTTCTCTGGTGCTATATACGTTGCAGTTGTCCTCAGACTCTGTCATTTTTCTTGGAGGTGGTTTAGTTGCTAAGTCATGTCCAACTCTTTGCAACCCCATGGACTGTAGCCTTCCAGGTTCCTCTGTTCCATGGGATTCTCCAAGAAAGAATACTGTTGTGAGTTGCCATTTCCTTCTCCAGGGGATCTTTCCAACCAGGGAATTGAGCCCAGGTGTCCTGCGTTGTAGGCAGATTCTTTACCGACTGAGCTACAAGGGAATGACTTGTAGACTCTGTCATTTTTGTTGAATAGTCCTCAATACCATTAAATATGCCTGATGACTCAGCCCAAGAGACATAAGAGACACGGCCTCAATCCCTGGATCAGAAAGATCCCCAGATTGGGAAGATCCCCTGGAGGAGGGCGTGGCCTGGAGAATCCCATGGACAGAGGAGCCTAGCGACAGCCCAAGACACTTATGCTCTGCCCATATTCTCCTCTTTAAGACTTTATTTACTTCAAGTCCTCCTGGAAGTCATCATCTCCAGCCATGTACCTATAACTCTCTCTGCCAGGATGTTCCACTGCCAGCTCACAGGCAGTGTGCCTGGAATGGAATTGCTGTTTCACCCACTGACTCTTTGTGGGATGCTCCTTGTACTGCGGGAGGCATGGTTATTCCCACAGTTACTCAGGATCAGAACTGGGAAGTCATCCTGGATTTCTCATTCTTTCTGTCCCTTCCTATCCAGCCCACCATAGGCTAAGTTCCTCTTTCTTTGGTAATGTCTCTTACAAATGCCCCTTGTATCCTCTCCTCATTGCAGGTCCACATTTTCAGTTGTGTTCAACTCTTTGCGACCCTATAAGACTATAACTCGCTAGGCTCCTCTGTCCATGGGATTCTCCAGGCCACGCCCTCCTCCAGGGGATCTTCCCAATCTGGGGATCTTTCTGATCCAGGGATTGAGGCCGTGTCTCTTATGTCTCCTGCACTGGCAGGCAGGTTCTTTACCCCTAGCACCTCCTGGGAAGCCCATTATTTCAACACCAGTTATTGGCCATCAGTCTTGTGCCAAACACAGCAATGCAAAGGTGGACACGGCATACTTCCTGACCTTGAGGAGTTCATAATCTTGTCCAGTCTGACCAATTAGAATTTAAAGTAACGGAAGGCAAAAACTATGCGTTATTTCTTTTTGTGTTTCATTGCTTATCAGCATCTTCTATGGAATCCATTCATCAATATATTTATTACTGTAACAATGATAACAAAAGACAATGAGAGTTTCTGTTCTCATAATAAGAAAGCTAGCCAGGGCCCAGCAAAATTTTTCTCAATGCGTTTTTACATAATTCTATTAGAAAGTCAAATAAGGAAGTTACCATCTGTCCTTCTTTTGGGTTTCTAATATTATATAAATTTCTTTTTAATCATAAAGCTATACATGCTCTAAAAATCTTTAAGTCCATGGTTATTCAGATTATTTTCTAGGATTGCACAAGAAGGCAAACCAACCCTTCTGGATCATTTGCAGAGTTCATTTAACTTTTCACTAATAAATTCTGTAATATGTGTCAGAAATTCTGACACACACTCTCATAAATACACATGTATAGATTACTATGCAATAATTCAGAAAATTTATCACAAAGACTGTGCTGAAATCTCAATAGTGCAATTAGTAGACCTGGCCTAAAGCTAGGAGGGATAATACTTAACTTTTATTAAGTGCTTCAGTGCATGGGTGCTCAGTCACTCAGTCATGTCTGACTCTTTGTGACTCTATGGACTGTAACCTGTCAGGCTCCTCTGTCCATGGGATTATCCTGGCAAGAATACTGGAGTGGGTTGCCATTTCCTCATCCAGGGGATCTTCCTTACCCAGGGGTTGAACTTGTGTCTCCTGCACTGCAGGCAGATTCTTTACCACTGAGCCACCTGGGAAGCCCTGCTTACTAAGTGCCAAGTACTTTTTCAAAGAGATTATTTTGTATAATCTCCTTTAATCCTTAAAACAATTCTATTATGTAAGCACCATTAGAATGCCCATTTCATAGATGAGGAAGCTGAGATACAGCAAAGTTCATAAACTTGCTAAGTTAGTGAGTGAAAGAGTCTAGATTCAGAAGCCAGGAACTTGACTTCAGACCCTTGTGTGCTTAATGATTAGACTATTATTTCTCCCATAGGAAATAGCAACCCACTCCAGTATTCTTGCCTGGAGAATCCTATGGACAGAGGAGCCTGGCAGGCTATAGTCCATGGGATTGCAAGAGTCAGACACAACTTAGCAACTAAACCACCACCACCACCAGAGATATATAAATAATGGCTCAAAGTCCCCACAACACTAAAAAAAAAGTGTGGGAAAGGCACACACACACACACACACACACACACACACAGAGGGAATGGAACTAAATGGAAAACAAATTGTTCAAGATAATTATACCCACTATAACACAGGGCACTGAAAATTTCAAAGGGTCTCCTGCCCCACTGGGACTAACTCCCTATCCCATGTTCTCTGTTGGGAAAAACAGAGGAGAACAACGTAAGAGACAGGCTCTTCATGAGCACACACAGCTGTCGCCACCAGACCATTTTGTTTCCTGGAAGGTTGCTCACTGCACATGGCCTCTGAGAGGCAGAAGATGCCACTATTCAGTAGTCCTTACAGCAACTCCAGGTCAGAATGGCTGGGGCTAAACGTAGAAGGCTGGCGTGCTTTAATCCCCATGTGACTTACTTCTCTGTACACTAGAAGAATAGGTGGGGGTGAGATACAACAGAAGAGAACAAGGTGATTTGTGGAGCTGGGCTGATACTGAGTTTTGGCTTTTGAAGCAAAGGCAGAGACACAAACAAAACAAAACTGAAAACATGTGGAAGAATCGGAGAGAAAGGGAACACCAGGAGACTAGGCGCCTGGACCAAATAGGAACCAGGTGCAACTTTAAAATACATGCTTGCTTTCTGAGTTAGCATTTGCAAACTATGCCCGTATCTCCACTTTATATTGTAATACTCTCTCATCTCATCCAAACACGTAGAGTGAAAGGTAGAAATTTTACTCCTTTCACAGAGAAAAGGGCTTCTAATAATAACAAAACCAAAATGACTTCTGAAGAAAACTGTAGATCTTTCTGATTCAAGGATGCTTGCATTTAAACAAATTTGTTTGACATTGCTAACACTGTTGGGAAGAAATAAATCAGAAAAAAAATTCAAGTTGCTTTAAGACCTATGGGGATTTGTGCAGCAAATCTTAAAGCACAGATCACAATGGCTGTGGCCTAATCTTTATGAACAGATAAGGTTTTGAGGTTAAGGAAAATATGTGTTTGTGTCCTTGAATTTATAAAAATCAGTCCTAAAAATTAATTGACAACGACAATCAATGGAGAAAACATAGCACCACATTACAAATATTTTCTCAAATGATGGTTTTTGAAAAAGTATAGAAAAATTCATTTGAGTAGTTACTTCTCTGATTATCACCATTATCTTTATCTACTTTTAACTTTCATCATTAAAAAGAAAAGTAAGAATACTGACAGTTTTCCTTTTGGTAGCCTTAACCTTAGGTAAAAATGGAAATGTAAATACATTAAAAATATATGTACAGACTTTGCATATGCCTCTAGAAGGGAGTTTGTTTGCTGGCTAGCTCAGTTTTTGACAAAGAAAAATGGGCTGCTCTTGGTACTTGCACAAAGATCCACTGTTTACAGAACAAACCAAAAAATGGAGAATTTGTGTTTAAAATAAATTAATATCCAACCTGATAATATACTTAGTATAAATCTATTAACTGATAAAATGTGCAGCTTATTAGAATTTAAAAGCATAACTTGCCAATAAGAACTTAATACTAATATCTGGAAATTCTAATAGCAAGCAAGACAGTCAACTTCATTTTTAGTACCCTATAATTAAAGATATACTTCTGCTTTTTAAAAACTCAGTTTTATCAACGTCATTGTACAGTAAAGTTTCCAAAAGGAGTGAGGTAAAGTATTTGTGAAGTCGAGCTGCCTCTGTTCTGTGCACAAGGCTGCCATCTGGGCTTGTTTATTTGTGTTTCCAACTTTCTGGAACAGGGAGTTTCTCTGTTAGGGACCGCGTATCAAGCAAAGGAAGTATCTTACAGAAGACTATAGTTTTTTCTTTTTTACTGTATTTTCAAACTTCAGGTTTAGTTTGGTCAAAAATATCAAATGACTAGCACAACACAACATTTAACACAGTTGGAGGCTTCAGAATTGTCTTAGCAAATATTCTTCCACATGATGCAAGTAACATTTCCTACATGCCACCTTCTTGTGCCTTTCAGATCTTTTTCAAAACATAAACTGTCATTAAGGCTATAGCTACTTGGCTGAGAAAGCAAGCGTTTTTCATGAATCCATCTACAAATAAGCATTTGATTTAAAAGTGAAAGAACTGTTTCCAAGCAGTTTTTCTAATTTTATAAAGTACATATGAGCCAAATTTACAAAAAACAAACAGAACTGAAATCTTTCAGAATGTAATTAAGAAACAAAGCATTATTGTTAGATTGATTGCACAATCTAATTATGAAGCACCATGTAAAAAGCCACAAACCAACCCTTTAAAAAACTAGTAGTCCTTTATCTTTGAAATCTTTCATTTAACAAATAAAATAGAAGCAAAAATACCTTGTAATGTAAAGTCCAGCAATACATATTCGTAAGCAAATTCTGTCTTTGTTTCCACTTGCGGTCTCTTCAGGGTAGAAAATATTTTTCCAGGGCTGCTATCATCAGGGTCTTCTAGCTTTCTAAGTCCGCACCCCATGGCAAAATCTGTAAGGAATTAAATTGCAGGATAGGGGAGGGAGACCAGCAAACTCTGTTGTTTAAGCTGTAAAAAGAAAGTTACAGACTTAACTGCTTGGATTTTTTCCTCTAAAACATAGATACTCAAAAAGAAAACATTTGAGTCCAAAGAAAGGAGCTTAAGATTTTTTCTATCCATTTTGCTGTAAAGTCGCTGAACCCATGATGATTAAGCTACAGCTCTGGGAGGCTGGGCTTGATCTTAGTAGAAACATGCAAGCTGCTACAACTTAGCGGAGAATTTCCATGCCACGTCAATTTACAGCCAGCCCCCTACCAGAGTTCTGTCGCTCAGGGCACCAACAGTGCTTTGTCTATTCCAGTTGGCTGGATGATAAAGAAGGTGTCCAGAAACAGAAATAAAAAGGCAAAAGTGCAAATCAGATGGAAATACCTACAAGTAGAGGCTATATTCAGACATAGCGGCATGCAATTCTTTTTCTGTTTTCTCTTTTCCCTCTTTCTTGCGCCCACCCCCTCCTTCCTCCCTGCTACTACCAAGAAAGCAAAAGGAGAGAGAGAGAGAGAGAGAGAGAATGAAAAAAATGGATTCTCAACGTAGTTGGAAACAAAAATCATTTCCAGAAAGGAAGTCAGGAAACTATTTCTGGAGTCTAGAAAGAAAAAAGTTAAAGTTAAAAAAAAATTCCATTCTTAGTCTTTAGATAGCACTTTTGAGGATTTCTTTTCACATGAAGGTTTTTTATTTATTTTTTTTTTGTTGGAAAAATCATATACTAAACTGCCACAAATAAATGTTTATATTAAACATAATAAAAAGATTTAACTGCAAAGAGACATTAATGTGGATTATTAATTTCATTAACATCTACAAAGTTTAAAATATTCTACTGTTAGAAAACTTATGATAGTAACTAACACTTCCACAGGTCCCAGAGTATCCTCAATTAAAAAACAACAACTGACAACTTGATTCATTCAGCCTTACAAGTTGCTATTTACCTGAAGTCAAGAACAATTCATAATGGAACAATGTAATGAGTGTTACTGTATTTTACCATTTACATATCACTCTGATGAGTATGACATACTTATCAGAACTGTGAGCCCTGGAATCAGACAACCTGGGTTCAAATACAACTTCTAATGCCTACTAGAGACGTGATCTTGGGCAAGTTATGGACCTCTCAAGTTTCAATTTCCTCCCCTGTAAAATGGAGTTAATAATAGTACTTACCTCACAGGCTTGTTACGAAGGTTGAAAGAGATAATCTTAACTCATATCTTAACATTACGCTTGGCAAATAGTATAAAATAGATTTGTTAATGTGCTTTTACATTATAAAACAGGGTTGAGAATAGTAATAGAAAGGAAGTGATTCTGCCACCATTCCCATTATTTACAAAGCAAATCTCGATCAATTTCAGATTTTATAGAACAAAAGCCTGAAAAGATTTTTCAGTTACATTGAAGAGTGCATATGAAAACTCTCAAAAAGGGATAGATTATTTAGTTTGTAGATCACTGTGACCTCTTGTCTCTTCCTTCTGCCTTCTTTAAATAGCTTACTTCTCAGAAGTGTTTTTTAACAGAGGAAAATTCCATAGTCTTTCATTCTCAAGGATGAGCACGGTTGGTCATAAGCAACTTCTGGGTAAATTTGGCTAAAAAGACAGCAGATTCTGATCTAGTGTGACTGATTTGACTATTCCCAGTGCTTCTATACCTGTCATTTTTCATGTTCTCTTTTGCTATGAGCTCTAGAATGGCACAAATAGAGTATCTGAAGCTCACTAATCAAGATTGCCGGAAGAAATATCAATAACCTCAGGTATGCAGATGACACCACCCTTATGGCAGAAAGTGAAGAGGAACTCAAAAGCCTCTTGATGAAAGTGAAAGAGGAGAGTGAAAAAGTTGGCTTAAAGCTCAACATTCAGAAAACGAAGATCATGGCATCTGGTCCCATCACTTCATGGGAAATAGATGGGGAAACAGTGGAAACAGTGTCAGACTTTATTTTTGGGGGCTCCAAAATCACTGCAGATGGTGACTGCAGCCATGAAATTAAAAGACTCTTACTCCTTAGAAGGAAAGTTATGACCAACCTAGATAGCATATTCAAAAGCGGAGACATTACTTTGCCAACAAATGTCCGTCTAGTCAAGGCTATGGTTTTTCCTGGGGTCATGTATGGATGTGAGAGTTGGACTGTGAAGAAAGCTGAGTGCCGAAGAACTGATGCTTTTGAACTGTGGTGTTGGAGAAGACTCTTGAGAGTCCCTTGGACTGCAAGGAGATCCAAGCAGTCCATCCTAAAGGAGATAAGTCCTGGGTGTTCACTGGAAGGACTGATGCTAAAGCTGAAACTCCAATACTTTGGCTACCTCATGTGAGAGTTGACTCATTGGAAAAGACCCTGATGCTGGGAGGGATTGGGGGCAGGAGGAGAAGGGGACGACAGAGGATGAGATGGTTGGATGGCATCACTAACTCGACGGACATGAGTCTGAGTGAACTCCGGGAGTTGGTGATGGACAGGGAGGCCTGGTGTGCTGCGATTCATGGGGTTGCAAAGAGTTGGACATGACTGAGCGACTGAACTGACCCGCTATTGCTGTACTTGGTAAATTATTTATTAAATAATCATTGTATTATTAAGTATCTGCTATGTTCCAGGCACTAAATTAAATGCTGGCTGGGTACACAAGCTGACTAAATGTGGCCTCTGCCCTAAAGAAACTGAATTCTTAATGGGGAAGACAGACTTATAAACAGATAATTTCAATTTGATTTGGTAGCTGCTAAGATAGCATGCATAAGATGCTATAGAAATCCTCAAAAGAGCCTGTAACTCAGCTTAGAGGGTATAACAGAGCTGTTTTGAAGGATGAGTATGGATAAGATAGATAAACAGAGGTGGGGAGTATGTGCCAGGAAAAGGGAAAAGCATGAACCATACTATGGAATCATGAAACAGTATGGCATGAATTTGAAGGAATACAACACAGTTGAGAATTACTAGAACATAAAATTTGAAAGAAGACTAAGCTGTAAGGGAAGCAAGAGTCAGTGTAATGGGCTTTCTAAGTTGCACAAAGGGATTTTGACTTTATTTTGTATACGACAAAGGAAAATCATATAATCAAATGGAAAAATTAAAGGAGTTTACAATAAGCAAGTGACATAAGTGTATTTTTGGTAGGTTACTATGGTTGATTTGAGGAAGACGGCCTTAATAGGATCCAAATGGGGGGAGGCCAGTCATTCAGGAAAGTACTGCAGTAGTCCAGTTGCGAGTTGATGATTGAACAGATGAATGACTAAGATGCATCATTATGTCCTCAAAGAATTTCTATTATCTCTAGAAAAAGGAAATGCACTTCCTTTAGTTCAGAATTGCATCACTGAATCATTTTTCTCTCAAAAAGTCCAACAAAAGAAATTTTTGACTATTAATGATATTTCAAAACACATTTCCATGTGAATATGACACACATTCCTTCTATTTTAACAATTATATAGGATTTAGTTATATTAATATTATGCTTAATAAACAGCATTTTGGTTATTTTCAAAATTTTATGGTGAAGAATTTTGTAAAGATTACTTTTTTCCCTGCTTTGGATTAATTCCTAAATTCTTTGATTTTACTTCATAAATGGTGAGAGGAAATAGTTTACATACAAGGAAATCAGAAATAAGCTGAGAAAATGCATTCTAATGAGTAAATAATTCATTTACATTACTTACAGAAATATGTAATTGGCTATAAACTGTTTAAGATATTAAGGTTAGATTTTTTTTTCTTTTTATTGGTCTCTTCTGCATGGCATGTGGGATCTTAGTTCCCTGACCAGGGATGGAAACTGCGCCCCCTGCATTGGAAGCTTGGAGTCACTGGACCAACAGGGAAGTTTTAGATTTTTTCTTTGAAACTGTATTTTGGGCAGTAAGCTTTTGTTTGTTATCACACATATTTGCTCCATATCTCTTTAATGCTTGTACATTTTTAGACAAATACTTTTGGTTAAACAATGTCTTGCATCTCCAACTTGTACTTAAGAAAAATGTACATTTCTTCAATAATATATTTTTCCATTTGAAAAAAATGTCTGTTTTCTGGTTTTGTTACTTTGTTTTTTAAATAAACTTGATATTTTAGAATAATATTAGATTCACAGCAAAATTGAATGGAAAGTACAGAAAGTTTCTATAAATCTTCTTATCCCCACTCAGGCACAACCTTCCACTAACACCCAGCACCACTGTGGCACTGTTATGGCGCATTTATTACAATCAATCACACATCATTGATACATCATTATCACTCAGAGTCCTTAGATGACATTAGGGTTCATTCCTGGTGTTGTACCTTTTGACAAATAGGTACAGCAAATTTTTGACAAATATATATTGACATATATCCACCATTACAGTATCATACAGAATTGTTTTCACTGTCTTAAAAATCTGTGGTCTACCTATTCATTCCATCTTTATTTCTTGTTTAACTTTTGATGTATCTGCTAATTGTAATATAAATGGTAAAATAGTCAGTTCTTTCCCCCCTTCTGATATTCAACTGTCACAATCATATTTGTTTTCATAGATAATCAATCTTTTGCCTGTCATGTATCCCCAGGTTTGTGGTATATTGAGTAATTACATTAAGTAGGACACATTTCTGGAATACATGTTTTTTAACATTGGTCATTTTTTTCTATTGATTTGTATTTACTGTCAATTATAGATTTCAGGGACAGTTTTCAGTTCTGTACTGTATAGGGGGTTTTCCCAAGTGCAGACTCTTATGTGGCCAGATATGATGAAGATATATCTGTTCTTGTCTATGTTCCAGTATGGGCCCAGTTAGTCTTTGAATGAATGAATGAATGAGCTTTGTGAAACCATTCCCCATAATTTGTTGTTCAGTTGCTAGCTGTGTGTGACCCCATGGACTGCAGCATGCCAGGCTTCCCTGCCCTTCACTATCTCCTGGAGTTTGCTCAAACTCATGCTAATTGAGTCAGTGCTGCCATCCAACCATTTCAGCCTCTGTCACCCCCTTCTCCTCCTGCCCTCAATCTTTCCAGCATCGGGGGCTCTTCCAATCCGTCATCTTCTTCACACTAGGTGGCCAAATATTGGACTACAGCTTGAGCATCAGTCCTTCCAGTGAAAATTCAGGGTGGATTTCCTTAAAGATTGACTGGTTTGATATCCTTGCAGACCAAGGGACTCTCAAGAGTCTTCTCCAGAACCACAGTTCAAAAGCATTATTTCTTTGGCGCTCAGCTTTCTTTATAATTGGTAGCATATTATTCTCATGGTAACTACTCAAGTTTGGAACATGTGAGTTCACTGAAGTCTTAAAGCTTCTAAGAGATATGTATCATCCAACCCATTCCATACAGAGAAAAGTTTTTGCATAATCATAAAATTTTAAAATTCAATCTATTTTATGTGGTCCTGATCCAAAAAAGAGGACTTCCCTGGTGGTTCAGTGGTAAAGAATCTGCCTGCCAATGCAGGAGACTCAGGAGACTCGGGTTTGATTCCTGGGTCAGGAAGATCCCCTGGAGGAGGAAATGGCAACCTACTCCAGTACTCTTGCCTGGGAAATCCCATGGACAGAGGAGCTTGGTGGGCTACAGTCCATAGGGGTTGCAAAGAGTTGAAAGTGATTCTGCATGCAAGCAAGGCAAAAAAACCCCTCAAAACAACCAGTTTTATGAAATGCCTACTATATAGTAAAGCACTATGTGGACACAAAGATCAAAAAGCCAGTTTATGTTCTCCAGAATTCACAACCTAGCAGACCAACACTGAGTTTCAACTATTTAATGTAATGTTAGATTCAAAGTGTAGTCAAATTTCCTAAGTAATTAATGACTTCTTAAGAGCACTGTGCTGTGTGCTTAGTTGCTCAGTCCTGTCTGACTCTTTGCAACGCCACAGACTGCAGCCTGCCAAGCTCGTCTGTCCATGGGACTCTCCAGGCAAGAATACTGGAGTGGGTTGCCATGCCCTCCTGCAGGGGAATCTTCTAGACCCAGGGATTGAACCCACGTCTCTTGCGTCTACCAGCATTGGCAGGCAGGTTCTTTGCCACTAGCGTAACCTGGGGAGCCCCCTACTTCTGTTTAGGGAAATGCAAATCAAGACAACAGTGAGATAACATTTTATTACAGTAAAATACAACCAATAAAAAATTTACCATTTTAACTTTTATTTTTTATAATTTATTCTTCAATTGGAGGAAAATTGCTTTAAAATCTTGTGTTGGTTTCTGCTGTACAACAACACAATTCAGCCATAATTATATGTATATCACATCCCTCCCCTCTCTCCTCCCACCTCACCCTTCTAGGTCATCACAGAGTACCAGGCTGAGCAGCATATGTTACATAGCAACTTCTTACCAGCTATTTCACACATGGTAGTGTATATATGCAGAGAGGGCAATGGCAACCCACTCCAGTACTCTTGCCTGGAAAATCCCATGGATGGAGGGGCCTGGTGGGCTGCAGTCCATGGGGACACTAGGAGTCGGACACGACTGAGTGACTTCACTTTATTTTTTCACTTTCATGCATTGGAGAAGGAAATGGCAACCCACTCTAGTGTTCTTGCCTGGAGAATCCCAGGGACGGGGGAGCCTGGTGGGCTGCCATCTATGGGGTTGCACAGAGTTGGACACGACTGAAGCGACTCAGCAGCAGCAGCAGCAGCAGTGTATATATGTTGATGCTACTTTGTCTATTCATCCCACTCTCTCCTTCCCCTACTATATTTACAATTCTGTTCTGTGTATCTGCATCTCCATTCCTTCCCTGCAAACAAGTTCATCAATTTCATTTTTCTAGATTCCATATATTTGCATTAACATATGATATTTGTTTTTCTCTGACTTACTTCACTCTGTGTAACAGGCTCTAGTTTAATCCACCTCACTAGAACTGACTCAAATTCACTTTTTTAATGGCGGAGTAATATTCCATTATATGTATGTACCACATCATCTTTATCCATTCATCTGTTGATGGACATCTATGTTGCTTCCATGTCCTAGATATTGTAAATAAATAGTGTTGCTATGAACATTGCGGGTACATGTGTCTTTTTCTATTATGGTGGGATTGCTGGGTCATATGCTAGTTTTATTCTTAGTTTTTTAAGGAATCTTCATACTGTTCTCCATAGTGGCTATATTAATTTACATTCCCACCAACAATGTAAGAGGGTTCTCTTTTCTCCACATCCTCTCTAGCATTTATTCTTTGTAGATTTCTCAATGATGGCCATTCTGACTGGTGTGAGGTGATACCTCATTGTAGTTTTAATTTGCATTTCTCTAATAATGAGCAATGCTGAGCATATTTTCATGTATTTATTGGCCACCTGTATGTCTTCTTTGGAGAAATGTCTGTTTTATTCTGCCTATTTTTTGATTGGGCTATTTGTTTTTCTGATATTGAGCTATATGAGCTGCTTATATATTTTGGAGATTAATCCTTTGTCAGTTGTTTCATTGGCAATTATTTTCTCCCATTCTCAGGGTTGTCTTTTAATCTGGCTTATTTTTTCCTTTGCTGTACAAAAGATTTTAAGTTTAATTAGGTCCCATTTGTTTATTTTTGTTTTTATTTGCATTACTTTAGGTGGGGGGTCAAAGAGGATCTTGCTGTGATTTATGTCAAAGAGTGTACTGCCTACATTTTCCACAAAAGCTTTATAGTTTCTCACCTTACATCTTTAATCCATTTTTGACTTTATTTTTGTGTATGGTGTTAGGAGGTGTTCTAGTTTCATTCTTTTATATATAGCTGTACAGTTTTCCCAGCACAACTTATTGAAAAGGCTGTCTTTTATTTACTGAATATTATTGCCTTCTTTGTCAAAGATAAGATGCCCATAGGTGTATGGATCTATCTCTGGATTTTCTATCTTGTTCCACTGGTCTATATTTCTGTTTTTATGCCTGTACCTTACTGTCTTGATGACTATAGCTTTGTAGTATAGTTTGCGGTCAGGAAGGTTGATTCCTCTAGCTCCATTTTTCTTTCTCAAGATTGCTTTGAGAGGGCTTTACAGGTGTTGCTAGTGGTAGAGAACCCACTTGCCAATGCAGGAGACATAAGAGACATGAGTTTGATCCCTGGGTTGGGAAGACCCCCTGGAGGAGGGCATGGCTTGAGAAAAAAAAGATTGCTTTGGCTATTCCGGGGTCTTGTGTGTTTCTATACAAATTGTGAAAAATTTTGTTCTAGTTCTGTGAAAAATACCCTTGGTAATTTGATAGGGATTGCACTGAATCAGTAGATTGCTTTGGGTGTGCAGACTCAGTTGTGTCCGACTCCTTGCGACCCCATGGACTGTAGTCTGCCAGGTTCCTCCATCCATGTAATTTTCCAGGCAAGAATACTGGAGTGAGTTGCCATATCTTATAATCAATTTCATAGTATTGATTATTCCAATCCAAGAATATGGTATATCTGTTTGTGTCGTCTTTGATTTCATCAGTATCTTATGGTTTTCTGTATACAGTCTTTTGTCTCTTTAGGTAGGTTTATTCTTAAGTATTTTATTCTTTTTGTTGCAATGGTGAAGGGATTGTTTCCTTAATTTCTCTTTCTGATTTTTCATTGTTAGTGTATAGGAAGAATGCAAGACATTTCTGTGTATTAATTTTATATCCTGTGACTTTACTGTATTAATTGATTAGCTCTAGTAATTTTCTGGTGGCTTCTTTAGGGTTTCATTTTAACTATTTTAAAGTGTACAATTCAGTGGCATTAGTTGATCATTGAACAACATGGGGGTTAGGAGCACAAACCTCCATATAGTGGAAAATTTGAGTGTAACTTTACAGTAAGCCCCTCTGCATCAGTGGTTCTGCATCTGTGGATTCAACCAACAGTGAATTGTGTAGTGTGTATTTATTTTAAAAATTTGCATGTAAGTGGATAAATCCATGTTGTTCAAGGGTCAGCTGTAGATTCACAGTGCTGTACAATGATCATTATCTAGCTCTAGAATTTTTTATTACCCCCCCACAAAGTAAACTCTATCCTTTAAGCATTCACTTTCCATTCCAACCTTCCTTCACCCCCAGGCAACCACTAATATGTATTTTCGTGCAGTTGTCTATTCTATTTCATATAAATGGAATATAAAACGTGGTCATTTGTGTCTGGTTACTTTTAAAGATTTATCTATGTGATGGTATTTATCAGTACTTTATATGGCTGTATAATATTCCACTGCCTGGATATTTGATTATCTAGTCATCAGAACATAGATATTTGGGTTGTTTCTACCTTTTGGTTATTGAGACTAGTGTTTCTATGAATATTAGTGACATAACTCATTTTATACTTATTTGTCAAAAATGAAGAAGTGGATGATATCAAGAATTAGGGAGAATTCTTTAAGGGTAAGTCACTGATGGGAATATAAATTTGTTTAATCATGCTAGAAAATAGCATTATCTTGTGAAATTGAACTTTTACATCCTATATGATTGAGCAATAGCACTCTTAGATATACACCCATGAGAAACTTTAGCATGTAAAAACCAGGAGATATATATAGATGAGAAGGTTAATAGCAGTACTGTTTCTAAGAGCAAAAAACTTGAACCACTTACATGTGTATTACCAGCCATTTCTTTTAAGGAGTTCTGCTATAAAGGGAAGGAAAGAAATGGAGCAGTAGTGGAGATTGAGAATTTTTTTCAAGATGGGGAAAAAATAACATATTTTTATGTTTAAGAATTGATTACATGGACACGGTGAAAGAAAGAATCATGGAGAAAAAAATTTCTGGAGAATCTGATTTCTCAGATACTGGATTTTTCTCCTAGTTTTGGAGGGTACTGTACATACCCTCCAGTTTTATCTATCCTTCTCTTGCCCTTTCTTAAACTGCTTGACCAAACAGCATATCAACTAAGTACCCAAAGGCTATTTGTCTATCTGTTGTAACTCCTATAGAGCATCTACTTTCTATATCACCACAGAAATCAGATCCAACTTACTGTACACCTCAACTCATAAATTACTGTGCAGCAGTCAAAATGAATTATAGAGTTACAGGCAAAAATATGAATCTACTACATGTAGTATGATATCTTTTTTTTCTTTTGGCTGCGCCAGCATGGCTTCTGCAATCTTAGTTCCCAGACCAGGGACTGAACCTGGGCCATGCAGTGAAAAGGCCAAGTACTAACCACTGGGCCACCAGGGAATTCCCATGATATCCTTTTTTAGAATGGTTAACACATGCAAAATTAAACAATATGCTGCTTTGTTGTTGTGCACTTACTAAATCCTATCCAACTCTTTGCGACCCCATGAACTGCAGCACACCAGGCTCCCTTGTCCTTCACTATTTCCAAGTTTGCTCAAATTCATGTCTATTGAGTCGGTGATGCCATCCAACCAGCTCATCCTCTGTTGTCCCCCTCTTCTCCTGCCCTCAATCTTTCCCAGCATCAGGGTCTTTTCCAATGAGTCCACTAGTGGCATCAGGTGGCCAAAATACTGGAGCTTCAGCATCAGTCCTTCCAATGAATATTCAGGGTTGATTTCCTTTAGGACTGACTGGTTTGATCTTCTTGCAGTGCAAGGGACTCTCAAGGCTTGTGTCTCTATAGACTTAGACATACTATATATGTAATAACATATATGCAAAATTCAGGACAATGATTACCTCTGGGAAGAAGACAGGAATACAAGGAGAAAAAGAGCACATAGATCTAAATCACCAGTGATCTCCTAGTTCAGTGGGTCTCAAATTTTAGTGTGCATCAGAATTCCTAGAAAGCTCATTAAAACCTAGATGGCTGGGAGCCCCCAGAGTTTTTGATTCAGGAGGTGAGTGTGGGGCCTAAGAATATGCATTTCTAACAAGGTTCCAGGTGCTGTTTTAATGCAGCTCTGCTGGGATCACATACAGAAAACCACTTCCAGTTTATAAACTGGATTATGGATTCACAGGCATTACATTTGCTTTATTAAAATAATATAATAAAGTTATTATTAAAGCATTAAGTTAAATGGGAGAGAAAAAAGATGGCCAGTCATAGACCAAAGATGAGAGTATGTCAAGAAGCAAGGTTTAATATGAATCCAGTTCTGGGCTATGGAGGCATCCTTTTTGAAAAATGCTAGGATTCCTTTACTAAAAGCAAACATGAAAAACACTTCTCTAGGAGAACCTCAGGATCATTTTAGAAGAATACTACTGGCAACTACACTGAGAAATAAATCTGAAGATTGTTTTTCTCCTTAGGTGCACGGCGAAAGCATTCAAGCTTTCTGAATCTCAATAATCTCTGCAAAGACTGGACACATCACAGGCTAACCTCTTTCATGGATTCAACCAAAATTGCATTTGGAGAAAATATTTCTGTTACTTTTTCAGATCTTACCCTTTCCTCAAGTACTTTATTTAGGTCATCATTTTTCTTCCTTCCCTTCTCTCTCCTCCCTTCTGGATTTATTGTATCCACTAGGTTCTGAGAGGAAAATGTATATGATATTTTAGATTCCTACGTTGACCATAGCTATGTAGAGGGTATAGTCCTGCAACTGGTCACTGACAGGAGTTTGAGGAATGCCTGAATATAAAATTCTTGCCCATAAGCAACTCAGCCTGGAGAAAAAAAAACAAACCCAAAACAGATCTATAAATATAAAATTACATCCCAGAGCAGGTCACGCAGCATATTATAGAAAGATACAGACTTAACTGCTTTCACAACCTGTCCTACACTCAGCTCCTCTAAGCTATGCTCGCTCTCTCCCACAATTCGTAACAGCTGCCCAGAGGCCAGTGGAGGGAGGCGCGCGGGAGGGGCGGCGGAGGGCCGGCGCTCTGGGCCGGCCTTCATTGGCTTTCTGGCCGGAAGCGGCGGTGCGGCCCGGCTGCGCATGCGCCCCTCACACGTGCGTCCAGAACGCCCCTTTCGCCGCTTGAGATCCGCGGGCGTCATGCTGCGAGTTTCTGCCTTCCGGCTGCTAGGTCGCAGAGGGGCGAGTAGGGTCTCGCTCTTAGAGGACTTTAGCTTCCGCCACTACAGCTCGGGTCCTTTTGGTGTCCGCGACGATACCCGCGACTCGCGCGCCTACTTTACCACACCTATTTTCTACGTGAACGCCGCGCCGCACATCGGGCACCTGTACTCCGCGCTGCTGGCGGACGCCCTGTGCCGACACCATCGCCTCCGAGTTCCCAGTGACGCCGCCACGGGATTCTCCACGGGTACCGATGAGCACGGCCTGAAGATTCAGCAGGCAGCCGCCGCCGCGGGCCTGGCTCCGTCCGAGCTGTGCGACAGAGTCTCTGCCCAGTTCCAGCAGCTTTTCCGGGAGGCTTACATCTCTTCCACCGACTTCATCCGCACCACCGAGGCCCGGCACCGGATAGCTGTGCAGCATTTCTGGGGGATGCTGAAGTCTCGGGGTCTTCTCTATAAGGGCCTCTATGAAGGTTGGTATTGCGCCTCCGACGAGTGCTTCCTGCCTGAAGCCAAGGTCACCAGGCAGCCCGGCCCGTCAGGGGATTTGTGTCCTGTGTCTCTCGAGAGCGGACACCCGGTCTCCTGGACCAAGGAAGAAAACTACATTTTTAGGCTTTCCCAGTTCAGGGAGCCGCTCCAGCAGTGGCTGCGGGGCGACCCTCAGGCCATAACACCGGAGCCATTCCATCACACAGTCCTTCAGTGGTTGGAGGAGGAGCTGCCGGACCTATCGGTCTCTCGAAGGAGTAGCCACTTGCACTGGGGCATTCCGGTGCCCGGGGACGATTCACAGACCATCTACGTATGGCTGGATGCCTTGGTCAACTACCTTACTGTAATTGGCTACCCAGACGCTGAATTCAAATCTTGGTGGCCGAACACCTCTCATATCATAGGCAAGGACATTCTCAAATTCCATGCTATCTATTGGCCTGCCCTCCTCTTAGGGGCCGGCATGAGCCCACCACACCGCATCTATGTCCACTCCCACTGGACAGTCTGTGGTCAGAAGATGTCTAAGAGCTTGGGTAACGTGGTGGATCCCAGGACTTGTCTTGACCGCTATACGGTGGATGGCTTCCGCTACTTTCTTCTTCGGCAGGGCGTCCCCAGCTGGGATTGTGATTACTATGATGAAAAGGTGGTTAAGTTGTTGGATTCCGAGCTGGCAGATGCTTTGGGAGGTCTCCTGAACCGATGTACTGCCAACAAGATCAATCCTTCTGGGATCTATCCGGCTTTCTGCGCTACTTGCTTTCCCAGTGAGCCAGGCTTGGTGGGGCCGTCAGGTCGTGCTCAGGCAGAGGACTACGCTCTAGTGAGCGCAGTGGCCACTTTGCCCAAGCAGGTAGCAGACCACTACGATAACTTTCAGATCTATAAGGCTCTGGAGGCAGTGTCCAGCTGTGTCCGGCAGACTAACGGCTTTGTCCAAAGGCATGCGCCATGGAAGCTGAACTGGGAGAGCCCCGTGGATGCTCCCTGGCTGGGTACTGTGCTTCATGTGGCCTTGGAGTGTTTGCGAGTCTTTGGAACTCTGCTCCAGCCTGTCACCCCAAGCCTAGCTGACAGGCTGCTGTCTAGGTTGGGGGTTTCTTCCACAGAGAGGAGCCTTGGAGAGCTCCATTTCTTGTCTCGATTCTATGGACATCCATCCCCTTTTGAAGGGAGGAGACTGGGACCTGAAACTGGGGTCTTGTTTCCAAGACTGGACCAGTCTAGGTCCTGGCTGGTAAAAGCCCACAAGACCTAGAAACTCAGTTCTTATTAGCTTGTGGTAAAAAAGTAAATTTGTTATTTTCTTATTTTTTGCATTTTCAGGGAAATTAATGCTTTCTAAAGTGTTGCATCAAATGAGCACATAAGTACTGTCCCTGTGAAGAGAGGTTTGATAGCCTTTCAGGAGCCTATTCCCTAATCTTCAGTTCTCTGTGTCCATTAACCACTGTACTTTGTACCCCAGTGTCTCTGAGATGTCTCCAGGGGTAAGAGACAACTTTGCTGATACTATTCCTTCTCATTGTGTACCTCCGTCCAAACCAGTTATTTGCCCAGACTACCTCTCATGCCTTGTTTTTTATTGGCCTGGCCTCTGCTGGGCAGAGAGTGGGGGTTGGAGGCCCCCTACCTCAGCTTTTACTTGGTTATATATGTTGAGTCTCCTGTTGAAAACAGATTGTTTCATTAAAGCTTTAAAAACCAGTGTCCAAGATAGATGAATTTTGCCTATGTTTATATTTTTAATTCTTAACAATCTTGACTCCCAGTTTTGCTAGTTAATTGTCCAGTAGTTGTGCTTTGTACCATTATACTTTAACCGATAGATGGCTCTAGTCTCACATATTTAATTACTTAACATTGAGGTTTCAGAATATTTAAAATAAAAATTTATGCTTTGTAATTTTGCATAATTTAAAGGACAAATTTTATTTTCTTAAAATAAGGATAACTGCAATCACTGCTGTTTTACAGTAAGCAATAAAAAAGATCAAAATCCTCATTTCAGACTACTGAAAAAGGACATTCACTCCATTAGATGTTTAGTAAGCTAATAAGTAACTATCGCATGTGTTTGGACCATGATAAATTATAAAGCTCTCTTGATTTACTTGGTGTGTTAAAATTTTTTTAAACTTTAATAACATTAGGTTTACAGGTGTGATTTAAAAAATCTGTACAAAGTTCATAAGGGTAATCTTTTCTTTATATTTCTTGGTCTTAATTTTGTTATCCACATATATAATTTACCTTATATGATTTCTTTTGATCAATCAGTATGTATAATACAGTACAGAAATTGTGGAATAGCTATTATAAATTTAATACATTTACTTTCAAGTAGTTTTATTAATTATTTCTTTTGCTCCTTTAACTTATTAAAGTTTAAAAGTTTTCTAAGTACCTTATTCAGATCAGTTCTGTTGCGTTTGTTGAAGGTGATGGTGAAGGGAGGAAATGATCAGTGCTCCAGGAATCTCAAACTGGACTTAGGGATCTCTCCAAGGCTCCATAAGAGAACATCACAGAGAAGATGTTAAGGTATCAATTTATACAGTGACTACAACATAGTAAGCCAGCATTATTTGCCCAGACTAGTCTCATGGCTAATCTCATAGGTGATTAGACAGCTAGGGCAAAGTTTAAAATGAGAACTTGCCTTGAGATATCCATTCTAAGCATGGTAGCAAGCAGAGAGAGCTCACTATGAACTAAACTATTGTGCTAGTAGTTCCCCCAGATTTATTCTGGGTGCTACTGTTCAGCTCCAGTTTCTATTTATTAATTAGTGTAGTGAGAGATTTCTGGTTGCTTGGAAACATTGCTTAGAAAAGAATGCTTGAAGGCATTCTAAGGGTGGAAGGACTATTTCTACCACTGTTCCTTTAGATCCTCCTTATTCTTCATAATGGAATCTTGGGCTTTCCATAGGACATATTCCAGTTATCTGCTGGGATTACTAGGGTAGATTACTGGGACCTAGGATGGCATATAATATCTCTTGGGGCTAGAGAGCAGAGCAGTGAAAGAGATGGGATGTTTACATGGATGAAGGAAAACAGACTTGGAAAGCAGTGTTGATAACCTCTGCCTTCGTAGTGCCATTATAAGTCTTACAGCCCCTACCATGAATGGAGGCACAGGGTCTTTCACCGGAATGGTCTTTGCTGTGGCCTAATGCCAGTTAGTACACTGCACCTTGGCTTGCTGGGTGTTAAAGGAGTTCGGTTTGTGCAGTCTGTCATTTGTGTAGGCACTTAAGTTCTACCTGAGTGTTTGTGGTAGTAGAGGACACAGGAAAACAGGGGGAGCCAAGAGGAGAGGGCATAATTATTACAGAAGACAGGATATTTTGAGTGAAGAAGTGTGGTAAGTTGGATAGGACTTATTCTGTGGTGATATGGAAGATGAACCAGTTAGATTCTCTGCAGGAGGCAGAATAGGTAAAGCAGGGATCCTCTGAGTACTGAGTTGGTATGTTAAGTTTGATTCAGCAGTTTAAGAATGGCAAGTAGAGGATAGGTGAAACTTAAAACTGGAAGGCATGCACTTCTAAGAGAGTACACCTTAACCACTTTGTGGGAAAAGATGATAAACTTGTAGACTTCTAAGAATTTCCCTGTTCCAGAATTGCTAATACCTTATCTGGCATCTTGTGGATTCCTTGACGAGAAAGGAAGTTTCTCCCAATATTACCCCTAAGGCTCTCAAATATTGATTTTAAGGTATTTTTGGAGGCAGTGTTGCAGGAGGTGATAGAGCACTGATCAGGTGTTCATGGAATGTCATGTTAAAGTAATAATAAGCTGTCAGCTCAGAAGACTACAGTCTACTATGAAGTCATGCAAGAAGTTGTGGGCAATGTATATGTGGCACCATTGTATATTAGAGGGCTATTCTACAAGCGAACTCACAGATAGGCACCTCAGAAGTCAGAAGACCTATGGCTATATGGGGGTCAAGAATAGGCAGAAACAAGAAATAGTTACAGTCTCATTTCATTGAAATCTCACACTTATTCTGGAAGTAGACCTTATTATTTTTCTTGAGCACCTGTGTGACTCTATAGGGACTGAGAAGAGCCTGAGAAATTGAGTATTAAGTTGATCACTCAAGAAGGCTTAGGCTGCTACATGGGCTCTCAGGTACAGGCCCTTCCCCCCCAACCCCCTATAGTTGTATCTATTATTGGCACATAACTCTTTGGATCTGGGAAGTTCTGAAACTGAAGTAAAGCCAGTAGTTGGTCAGGTTTTGGGCCTCCAATGAGGATGACATAATCATGAAGCTTGAGTAGCAGGTGGCAGTACTGAGCAATCCACAGATTAGTTCTTGAGCATTATGGTAGGGATAGTTTACTGGCTGGCTGTTTCATCCCTGAGTGTGTGGGTAGTTGCAGTGTCAGCCTGCATTAGTGTAACTTTGAGTTACAGTGGGGAAGCAGCCATGCCTCTTGATTAAGACTCGGTCCATAAAGTTGCTGTATAATATTGCCTCCTGGAGGCAGTTCCCCCCCTATCCATAGTTCTACCAGATGTAGAACAACTGTTCTTGCTAATGAGGTCTGGGATGCTGTAAACGTTGATAGGTCCTTGTCCTCATTTTTTGCCAGAATGAATATCAGTGGACCTGAAAAGATGTGGACCTACTGGCAGTGATGTGTCTATTTTTGCTGCAAAAGTTAACTAGTTCAGAGAGATTGCAGGGAGCTTGGGCACAGGTGGAGGTAACCAGGATTACAAATTAGGGGGATCAGTTCTAGAACAAAGCCTTGGAGCCCTTGCAAAACTAAGACAGTATAAAATATGTCATTTCAGTATAACACAGTTGGCCCTGCCCCTTGTTCTTCTAGGAGCTTTAGATAGGGTTGGTTAACTTCTATCAATAGGAACACACTATATTTGGAGGTTAATATTGCTGGAAGGCCAGAACAGTAACAACCAAGTTAATTAAGGTCAATTAGTGAGGATTTTAACCTTTCAAGTTTGAGGCAGAGGACAGGAGAATCCCAGCCTAAGCTGCTTTCTTCTATCAAGAACTACTTTGAGTTGAAGGGAAAGAAGTAGACAGTTTAGAGGTTTAGTTTTACCCTGTATAGATCCTGTGAATTAAGAGGAACCATCTAATGGAGTAGTTGACCATATTTAAAATACTTTGCTTTAGATTGTATTAATTATATTAATCAGTTTCTACTTAAATTTCCATGATGAGTAAAGGGGATTGGGAAGAGGTATACACCAAGAGGATCTTCCTATGGTATAGACAACTACAAATAATATACTCTGTACTGTGCTTCTTCTCGTGTATAGCTGTTGGGAGCTTCAGCCTTACTTGGATCTTCACCAAAGTAAGGTGAGACTAGAGAAGTTCCATCCTTGGCTATGAACTGTATTTCACTCCCGTTTAGTCTGTGACACAATTTATTCACCATAAGTCCACAGCTCCTTACTTAAGAAGATGATGGTATGAAATGTCAGGATGTTTCAGGAAACTAAATGTATGATCTGCAAGAAGAAAATAGCTTCAAGGAGAGATGAGATCTGCCTTCACGTCATAAGGATTTTTGGATGAAACATTTGCAGAGGGCCTAGAAGACTCACTTAGGTAAGCTGAAGGGACAGCTCTAGGAATAGCTGGAAATGGATGATGCCAGTTATCTTAGTGTATGGTATGGGTAAAATGGTACTAACCTCTATGCTACCACTCTCAAGGTACATACACCCCCTCATTGGTTGACAGTCACTGGTTTATGGGATTGAATAGGAGGTGAACCTTTGAGAACTAGTTTATGATTGATACAGATACGAATCATTGTTGTATTCTCTTAATACAGTCAATAAAAGTATGACTAATTACACATTTTTCCTAATTAAAATATTTTAAAAGCATAATAATCTTTACATTGGGACACATTAAATATGATAGTATCAGTAGTTTGACTTCCTTTGAACTAATCTAGAAATATCTACTGGTTAAAGGCTATAAATACTAAAAATAAAAAGTTAACAAGCATGTTACACAGTTTGGTTAATCACTAAAATAACACAACTGGAATGTATTTCTTCTTAGCCAGATGAAATGTTAAAGAACTCAATTCAACAGAAGACAGGAAGGTGAAAAAAAGAGCAAAGAAAAATGAAAAATATGGTAAAAGAAAACCCATAATGGCATGGCAGAAATAAATACAAATATATTGGTAATTAAAATATCATAGGATGGACTTTCTGTCAAAAGGAAGCAATATTGAAGCTTAAATTTTAAAAGTTAGCTATATGTAGTTATAAGGTATATACTTAAACATAACAGAAAATAAGACATGAAGAAACACTAGGCATATATTAACCAAAAAAAAGCTGGCATCATAATAGTAGACAATCTATTTTGAGGGGATAATCATTACTAAAGATGAAGTGAGACTGAATATAAAAATAACAATATACCAGTAAGTTATAACAATTAAACTTGTATAATCTAACAGCCTCAATATAAAAAGTTAAAATTGAAGATGACAAGAAATGTTCAAATTTGGAAAGAAATTAAACTGCCATTTGTGAGTTCAGAGAAACTAGGCAATGAGAAAGTAAAATAACTTACACTAGATGTTAGCATTTCAGTCTTTAATGCTCACCACTTAGTGTATCATCATTTCTAAGGGTAGAAAAAAATGAAAAAGTTATAGCAGGTAAGGTTTTGTGACTCTTAAAACCTTGTCTTTTTCCATGCATGCTTCTGTGAAAATAATAACTTGCTTTTTCAGTAGAAATGCCAACAAATATACCTGTTCAGTGAGTCCTTTCTAGATTATTAAAAGAGAACAATCCCATGGCCATAATTTTACCAATTTTTCTGTTAGTTTAATAATAAGTGAAGGTGAAGGGAGAGGACCACTAGTTCTGTGTTCCTTATTTGTGTTCTCATTTACTCTTTCCGTCAACCTTAGTAAGTATTCTTTTAACTCTGTTTAACTGATAAGAAATTGAGACACCAAAGAAATTAGGTAACTTAGCTAAACTTATACAGTTTATAAAACAGGAGAGCCTAGACTCAAACTTGTTTTAGTGCCAGAGCCTCAGCACCATCCTTAACACCAACACCACAACAATCCCTGAGTGTATACTGAGCCTTGTATTGTGAAGAAGAGGAAATAGTAAAATCAGATCCAAAGATCTGAAAATGAAAAGTCTAAATAAGAACACTTAATTGAAATACATTAATCAGTGTTTCAAGATGAGTTCTTGATAGCTAGATTATGAAACATACGAGTGCCAAAAAAGAAACCTAGGAAAAATACTTACCTTATAATGAAATATATTCCATTTCTTGCTTTCAATAGTTTCCTTTATATATGCTGCTTATGTGTATTGGTGTAAATGGTTAAAAATTTTAATAACTCTATAATCTCTTTTTTCTTTTTCCTTAAGATTATTGTTTCTTATTTTCAGAAGAGTGTTCCAAATTTTTGAATCCAACAGTTCTCAAAGTGAAAGTATGTTGTCATAAATTCATGAATCCAAGTATTTAAAAATAACATTTTACTAATTAATACTTTATACATTTATCTCTAAACATGGAAACATGGCAATATTCAAGTTTTATTTGAATTAACTATTATAGTAATAAAGCCAGAGAATTTTATTAGAGGTCACATTGAAACTTTTTCATTTCATACATACAGTTTTAATACAAATGAACTTATTAAAAGACTCATCTACTTACTAACAATTTAAGTTCTATGACTTTACTGAACATTTATTACTATATTCTTATGACATCTTTCCTAACAAGCTTGCAGGAACCAGATTAAATGCCCTTGATTCCAGTTACTACCAAAGCAAATACCACCCTGTTAGTTAAAATGCCACATATTGGATAACTCCTGGTAGATTATATCTGACATATGTCACACATGACAGTCAAGACGTGTTTTAACTTCTACAAATTCTATAGAGACTTTATTATGAATTTCATAAAGAACACTCTGTCATATTTTACTTTTTTAATGAAATGTAGCTAAAGTTGGACATGGGCTACACCTTGAAGAAGTTTAGGATGAAACCTATGTGTATATAGGTCCCTTGGTTATCATCTAAAGTGTATATTAAAGTCCTTGTTAACTTGGAAGCTAGGAACATCTACATCTTTATGTTATGTTTTAAGTAATTTCTTCCAAACTCTTTAAATTCAAACTATACAGTCCCATAGTTAGCGAGGCATGATGGGTACTTTTCCAGTATTTGCATGGTAGATTATGACTTGCTAATAGAATCAGAGTGAAATATTATAAAAAAATATCCTACACAGTCTACATAATCTACATCCTTAAGATTACCATTAAAATTCACTTACTAAAGGAATTTACAAAGGCTTTCCTAACGCAAAGAATCTTCAGTCCTGGTAAATTCAAATTATTGCATTAGCTCTTTTTATTTAAATTTTTATAAAACTTATTCTATGGAAACTCCCTAAATTTTTAGAAAGAGAAACTTTTTAGTTCTGAGTTCAGTTTCATTTTACAACTCATTACTGGAATGTGATTAAATAAATCATGTTACAGTGTATAAGAAGCCCATTTTGGTATTATAGAAGAAAATTGTTAAGTACTAAAATAAAATGAATTGTTTGAAAATATGTATGGTTAATTGCATGAAAGTTGATGGTTGGACGTTCATACCATTTTAAGATTTGGAAGGAGTATTTTTTGCTGAATATGATAGAAATATTCTTAACGTTCATGATGACACTGACCCAGTTTAAAAAGTCTATTAGTTAATAATCCTCAAAGAATAAAGTTTTTTCTTATTAAAATGTCCACATAAAAATCAGGTTCTGGAAGGTAGTTAATTCATAACAAATTTTAAGTAAAACATTTTTAGATGTAACTAATGTCATAAATCTGTTTTCTACCCTAAGAGTATATAGCACATCTTCCTTTTCCATAATGTATTAAGATCATCTAAAAATGAATCTATCAGTTCTGGTACACAAAGGATGTCCCAATATAAATGTATAACAGTTTTTACACTGTAGCTAAGTGTAGAAACTAGGAAATCACCCTAATCTCAGGCAGGAAAAAAAAAAAGGAAAAATAGTAAAAACTAACTGCTTAACTAGTGAAGTGTGAAAGAGACTAACCAGATTCAACCAAGTTATCAAAACCCATCATCGGTAAGTTTGTAGAGGTAGATGTTTTAAATATTCAATATGTGAGGACAGGTAAGTCTGTAGAGGTAGATGTTTTAAATATTCAATATGTGAGGACAGGTAAGTCTGAGCTTGAGTTTTAAACATTCTCTAAAGACAGACACATAGCTAGGGCACAGGCATAAAAATGTATTTGTAAACACAGGATTGTTGCTGAGTTTATTTTCAGTTTTCTTTCTGCATAGACATTAGGATATTAAATGTGTTACTTTAGTGAGAACTATTCTCATAAACAATTGGATACTGCCTGAATAAAATAATCCTAAGGTTGACTTTATAGGGTAGGAAAAATTTACATCTATTAGTATCTTTTAAAAAATAGTTTGCATAATAGGGATATTACTAAGGATTTTAGGAAGTTTCTTTTACGTGTTGTTAAAAGTATGTTATATTGTGTAGCTTTCTTTGCTTTGGTATCAAAGTTAAGACATTTTGAAAACTAAGATCTTAAATATGACTAGCAAGAAACACTCTGAAAGTATTAAAAATAATCTCAAATTGTTACTGTATACTTTAAAATTGTCATCCTTTAGATTTTTTCTCTAAAACAAAGAAAAAAGATATGCTTTTTTAGGTAATACTTTTTATATTAATTAAACATTTCCTTTATGTACTGTCATTGGTTGTTTCAGAACTATGAGGCTAAGGTTTAGTCTTCTTAGTTCATTTTTATATCATGACATAACAAAAAGGACATGATAATTAAAGCTAAAACATTGATCTCATTGTTATTAAAGCTGCTTTTGCTATCATGGATATGTTATATTAGCCATAAAATAAGAGGAAAACATCACAATTTAAATGGAACAGGTTTTTTTTGGGGATACATTAACACTACCTGCATTTTTAAAATATTTTATATCTGAAGAGAAAGATGAAGTAATGTAATCTTTACAGAATTTAGTGAATGCACTGTGGAAATACAGGAAAACATTTTGGCAAAGAGCACATTTGCCTACAATGTATTACCTAAGAAAAATACCAATGTAAATCTGTTTTTGAAGCAAAATGCAATTATTCTTGGACTCTAGAAATTTATTAAAGTTTTAGAAAAAAATGCTTTGGTGTATACTAAATAAGCCTGAATTATAAATATGGGATTAAAATGTATACTGAAAATACCAGACAAGTGGAGTATTAGATTGTTTCATGATTTTTTTGATTAGGGCTCTAATTATAGAACACTGGACCATAACATACAGCATGCTACTTTCAAAATAAATGTAGGAAAATAAAATATTCTCAATAGATGGGTTGGTCTTTGGATGTGTCAGAATATCTTTATATTATTTATTCTATAACTGTGCTATATTATATTTTATTCCTAAACATAAATATTTTAGCGTAGAAACATTTTGGTGAAATACTCCAAAAATACATACATCAATGGTAGTTCATTATTCTTTATGAGACAGGGTTAAAAAAAGTTAACTCGTTATAACTGGGTTTTCTTTCTAATGTTGTAAGAAAGCTTTAATATATAATTTTAAAAATATGTAATTCTTACTCTTTCCTAATAGAGGTGCAAACCAACTCTAGTTATTTGAGTGGACATGAAATTAAAATAGTGAAAAAAATAAGACTCCTAGCATTGTGCAATCAAATGTAAATAAATGCTATAATAAATTTCCATGTAGTCAGTTTAAATATTGTTTATTTATGTAACGATTTCTGTTTTTTATTATTAAAAAGAATATAATGTTTTTGCAGAAGAAAATTGGTATATATATTAAACAGGTAGCATTTAAAGGAAGTTGGCATGGCCATTTTTTATTTTAAAAAGTTCTACTTAGTGTGTGGTGTTTTTTTTAATAATGAACTTTTCTAAACTGTAAAAGCAGACAATCAAGCTTTGTATTTAAAAGGTGAAAAATAATGTTATGGTTAAGTTTTACTTAGTCCAAGTTAATGTTTTGAAAGTCCAGAAATCTCACAAACTAAGACCTGAATAAAAGATACAAAGGAATATTGACAGTGTCACTGTGTTAAAAGAATGTACTGAATTGTACATGATATATGCAGTGAATGTTTATACTTGCTAAGATGCTATAAGAACCCCTATACTTCTCATATGAATAACAAAAGAGGGCAAGAAGTAGATATGGAGATACCTTTAAGTATATTTAAGAATAGTGTCAACTTTGGCCTTAGTAATTGATATAAAATACATGGTCATATGACAGATTTCCAGATATTATATATACAAATTGTCTATATATTAATATCTGGCAAAATTCCTAATGTAAACCTAGAATTTGAAATGTTTTATCAAAAATATTTAATATAAGTAGAATATAAACAAACTTAAGTATAATGAAAACAAATATCTATAGATATTATCTCCCTAATAAGATAGTTTTTTTGAATTTATCTTATTGTAACAAATGACTTGTTCCTATGTATATTCTATATTTATGCCATGCTGTGTCTAAAAAATAGAAAACATCTGGAATAAAACTGTAAAATCCAAACACCAAAGATGTTTTTAAGTGGTTGTATATGACATCATGTGGATAAGAGCCAGATGATGACAAAACTTTTCACTTTATCAAGATACTTGTTCTATATATATAACCTTTGTTCTGCTTGTTACAGATTATAAGTCTGTGTTATTTAAGTGTGTGTGAATTAATAAAGGAAACCACAATTTTATCCTGTACTTCCAATGTTCTGGCTACTAAGATTTTTTTTACCTCCCTTAAAAAAGCAAAAACATTTAACCTTAGGTACATCAAAATCCCTCGTATTTGTTACCAGACCATACATGGCTCTAGTTGTTTTCTATTATTGGATAAAATAGTTATCTGAGACTCTACTTAACAGAATCAGTGGAAGAAGGTGGAGTAAGAATTGAATCCTCTGCTCTGATATCTTTTCTAGGATGAAAGTGTGGGCTTCGAGAATATCGATCGAAGTTTCAAATCTACAGATGAAGGTTGAGAAAGCTTCTTCTCACAGAATGTAACCTTGGTTCCTATTAAGAGATTTAAAGAAAATTAGGGTGTTATGCACAGTAAATGGCTCTTATTTTATTATTACCAAAGAGAAAGATTTAAAAAATAATATTAACGGGGCCTGGATTCTGAGGAGAGAAAGGTGTACTTTAGGAAATTCCCACTAGAGAGTAGGCTACTTTATAGCCTGCTTAATTGGAAGGCATCCTAGGGCTATAAAAAACTGCAAAGGACCAGAGAATATCCATATCTAGTGGCATTTCTAAATTATTATGTTATACTTCCTTCTTTGTGCCAGCCCTGAACTTTGGTAAAGATTCGTTTAAAAAAAAAAGACACTGATATACACAATTAGAAGGCAGATTCTATGATTTAGAAAGTGACTATTAGAGAAAACCAGATACTAGTAAACTTTCATACTAATGGAGTAACATCCTACTGTTAAGTAAAATATTCATGACTAGACTGAGTTCCAACAAATGATTTTTATTTGATCCACTGCTGAACATAGGACTACTGGAGATACTGCTTTACTAAATACACTTGAAAATATAAAAACTTTAGCTAAGGCATCTCAATGACTAAATGCCTACTTCAGAGCATTAGTGTTTAGCCCAACCCTTTTGTCTAAAAAAGCTCTTCTTTGCTTTGCATTTAGATATTGTTGTTCAGTTGCTAAGCCATGTCTGACTCTTTGTGCTCCAGTGAACTGCAACACTCCAGGCTTCCCCGTCCTTCACCATCTCCTGGAGTTTGCTCAAACTCATGTCCATTCAGTCAGTGATGTCATCCAAACATCTCATCTTCTATCTCTCCCTTCTCCTGCCCTCAATCATCTTTCCCAGCTTTAGGGTCTTTTGCAATGAGTCAGCTCTTTGCATCAGTGGCCAAGGGACTGGAGCTTCATCTTCAGCATCAGTCTTTCCAATGAATAGTCAGGGTTGATTTCCTTTAAGAATGACTGATTTGATCTTTTTGCTATCCAAGACACTCAAAAGAGTCTTCTCCAGCACCACAATTCAAAAGTATCAATTCTTTGGCGCTCAGCCTTCGTGGTCCAATTCTCACATCTGTACATGACTACTGGAAAAACCATAGCTTTGACTATACAGTCCTTTGCCTTTAGATGATTTGAATTTAAATGTTGTGATTCAGGGCTTCCCAGGTGGCGCTAGTGGTAAAGAACCCCCCTGCCAATGCAGGAGACACGAGACACTGTTCATCCCTGGGTTGGATCTCTTGGAGGAGGGCATGGCAACCTGCTCCAGTATTCTTGCTTAGAGAAATCCGATGAAAAGAGGAGCCTGATGGGTCGCAGAGTCAGACATGACTTGAAGAGACTTAGCACGCATGCACATTGTGATTCAAGAAGAATGGAAGCATCAAGAGCCTAAGTTTATCTCATAAAACTGAATAAAACATTGGAAGTAGCATGTAGACTAAATCAATTGCCCAGCTTGAATATGACCACAGAAATTGTACAGGTGTTCTAGTAGCTCTTCTAAAAGCTAGCAATTTATCTATAGTTGTACTCTTGCCTAGAAAATCCCATGGATGGAGGAGCCTGGTGCAGGCTACAGGGTCACAAAGAGTCGGACACGACTGAGCGACTTCACTTTCACTTTCAAGGGAAATTAAAGCTTCTAAGATAAAAAGCCTCATTTCTCTAAAGAGGCATGGTTGATTATTGTAATTTCCAGGATTTGGACATACATGCCATTCTATTGACTTAAGACTGAACACATCTACTGACAATGAAACAACCTGCCAATGCTAGAATAGTTAACCATCAGGAGTAAGTAATAAAAACAATGGGTATTCTATAGCATATCAGATCTAGATGCTCCTAGGGTCAAAAAATGTTTTCAATTGTGCAGTTACATAGAGAGTTTACTCATATCACTTAAGGATACTTTGTGAAGGTACAAAATACTCTTCTAATCAGAAAAGTATAAAGTATTGTAAAATAAATTAAAAGATATTCCGTTCAGTTCAGTTCAGTTCAGTTCAGTCACTCAGTCGTGTCCGACTCTTTGCGACCCCATGAATCGCAGCACGCCAGGCCTCCCTGTCCATCACCAACTCCCGGAGTTCACCCAGACTCACGTCCATCGAGCCAGTGATGCCATCCAGCCATCTCATCCTCTGTCGTCCCCTTCTCCTCCTGCCCCCAATCCCTCCCATCATCAGAGTCTTTTCCAATGAGTCAACTCTTCCCACGAGGTGGCCAAAGTACTGGAGTTTCAGCTTTAGCATCAGTCCTTCCAGTGAACACCCAGGACTGATCTCCTTTAGGATGGACTGCTTGGATCTCCTTGCAGTCCAAGGGACTCTCAAGAGTCTTCTCCAGCACCACAGTTCAAAAGCATCAATTCTTCGGCGCTCAGCCTCCTTCACAGTCCAACTCTCACATCCATACATGACCACTGGAAAAATCATAACCTTGACTACTTGGACCTTTGTTGGCAAAGTAATGTCTCTGCTTTTTACTATGTTGTCTAGGTTTGTCATAGTTTTTCTTCCAAGGAGCAAGCGTCTCTTAATTTCATGGTTGCAGTCACAATCTGCAGTGATTTTGGAGCCCAAGAAAATAAAATCTTGCACTGTTTCCACTTTTCCCACATCTATTTGCCATGAAGTGATGGGATCAGATGCCATGATGTTAGTGTTTTGAATGTTGAGTTTAAGCCAGCTTTCTCTTTTTTAAAATTTTATTTTTCTTAATATATATATATATATATATATTTTATTGAAGTATTGTTGATGTACAATGTTTCAGGTACACAGCAAAGTGATTCAGTTATACATACATATTATTTTTGAAATTATTTTTCATTATAGGTTATTACAAGATAGTGACTACAGTTCCCTGTGCTATAGAGTAAACCTTTGTTGCTTGTTGCACACATATTTTTTTAAAAATTAGGAATCTAACATTCTATTCATAGTAAGTCAAACAAGTGGAATCAAAATGTCATAAATTTTTTAGTTAGGCAAAAATACGTAAGTTTTCCTATATATTAACATTATTTTTATATATATATGTATACAAAAGCTTTTCTACTACGCTTGATAAAGGCTTGAGAAAGAACATAAAAAAAAACAAAGAGATGGAGAAATTGGAAAATATAAACTAAATGAACTGGGAGCAGTGAATATGAAATAGAAAAAGTGAAACAAACTAGATAAAAGTAAAAGATCATCATATAGTCCAGTTGTTTTTAAACATGGTTGCTCATTAGAAAGATATCTGGAGTCCTGGCAAAAGAAAAAGCAATACCCGGGCATTTGCATTTTCCAAAAATTTCCAGGATAATCCTGATATGCATCTGAATTTTAAAAAGTGATTACAGGTTTTATTATTACATGGTAGTTTTGGTGATATAGAGTTCTATTACTTTTCTGTTGACCAATCATGTTACAATGGTACTAAGTGAGTAATAGTTACATAATCACAATCGTAAAAGATATCTTATCAGTTTTCACAATAGCCAGACAAAAAATTAGATAATTAGTTAATCATGGGAACATGATTAACCTAACAATATAAAATAATTACATAAACAATTTGGGGGGGTCAAGTAGACTGATGTGGTAATTGGAAATGCATACATGCACATGTTTTCATCTGTCCAGCCTGTCTATATCTTTTGGTTAGTGCATTAAATCCATTTACATTTAAGGTAATTATCAATATATATGATCCTATTACTATTTTCTTAATTGTTTTCGGTTTATTTTCTGTAGGTCTTTTCCTTCTCTTGTGTTTCCTGCCCTAGAGAAGTTCCTTTAGCATTTGTTGTAAAGCTGGCTTGGTGGGTGCTGAATTCTCCCAACTATTGCTTGCCTGGAAAGCTTTTGATCTCCATCAAATATGAAAGAGAGTCTTGCTGGGTAGAGTATTCTTGGTTATAGGTTCTTCCCTTTCATCACTTTAAATGTATAGACATGCCATTCCCTTCTGGCTTGTAGTTTCTTTGAGAAATCAGCTATAGCCTGATGGGAGTTCACTTGTGTGTTGTCATTTTTGCCTTGTTGCTTTTAATATTTTACCTTTAATTTTTGTCAGTTTGATTATTATGTGTCTTGATGTGTTCCTCGTTGGGTTTACACTGACTGGGACTCTGTGCTTCCTGGACTTGGTTGACTATTTCCTTTCCCATGTTGGGGAAGTTTTCTGCTATTATCTCTTCAAATATTTTCTCATTGTCCTTTCTCTCTCTCTTCTCCTTCTGGGACCCCAATAATGTGAATGTTGGTGCATTTAATGCTGTCACAGAGGTCTCTTAGGCTGTCTTCATTTCTTTTCATTCTTTTTTCTATATTCTGTTCTGCAGCAGTGATTTCCACAATTCTGTTTTCCAGGTCATTTATCCATTCTTCTGCCTCAGTTATTCTGCTACTGACTCCTTCTAGTATATTATTCAGCTCTGTTTGTTCTTTAGTTCTTGTAGGTCTTCATCTTTTTCATTGTTTTCCTGAGAGCCTAGATCATGTTCCCTATCATTATTCTGAATTCTTTTTCTGGAAGGTTGCTTATCTCCACTTCTTAGTTGTTTTTCTGGGGTTGTTATCTTGTCTCTTCATCTGTGATATTCTGCTTTTTCATTGTGGGTAACTTCCTTTAAGGTGGTTTTCATTTTAGCCACTGTGAGACTGTGCTTATTCGTGCTTCTTCTGTCTGCCCTCCGATGGAGGAGGCTGAGAAGCTTGTGTAAGTTTCCTGATGGGGATTGGTGGTGGGAAAAACTGGGTATTGCTCTGGTGGGCAGGGCCTTGCTCAGTAAAGCTTTAATCTAATTATTTGCTGATAGCTGATTATCTACTATCTCTGGTACTTGATTATCTACTATCTCTGAAATCAGATTGATTATATTCTTTGCAGCCAAAGATGGAGAAGCTCTATATAGTCAGCAAAAACAAGAGAGCTGACTGGCTCAGATCATGAACTCCTTATTGCCAAATTCAGACTGAAATTGAAGAAAGTAGGGAAAACCACTAGACCATTCAGGTATGACCTAAATCAAATCCCTTACAATTATACAGTGGAAGTGATAAATAGATTCAAGGGATTAGATCTGATAGACAGAGTGCCTGAAGAACTATGGATGGGGGTTCATGACATTGTACAGGAGGCAGGGATCAAGACCATCCCCAAGACAAAGAAATGCAAAAAGGCAAAATGGTTGTCTGAGGAGGCCTTACAAAGAGCTGTGAAAAGAAGAGAAGTGAAAGGCAGAGGAAAAAAGGAAAGATATATATTTGAATGCAGAGTTCCAAAGACTATCAAGGAGAGATAAGAAAGCTTTCCTCAGTGATCAATGCAAAGAAATAGAGGAAAACAATAGAACAGGAAAGATTAGAGATCTCTTCAAGGAAATTAGAGATACCAAGGGAACATTTCATGCAAAGTTGGGCTCAATAAAGGACAGAAAAGGTATGGACCTAACAGAAGTAGAAGATATTAAGAAGAGTGGCAAGAATACACAGAAGAACTGTACAAAAAAAGATCTTCATGACCCAGATAATCACGATGGTGTGATAACTCATCTAGAGACAGACATCCTGGAATGTGAAGTCAAGTGGGCCTTACAAACAAAGCTAGTGGAGGTGATGGAATTCCAATTGAGCTATTTCAAATCCTAAAAGATGATGCTGTGAAAGTGCTGCACTCAATATGCCAGCAAATGTAGAAAACTCAGCAGTGGCCACAGGACTGGAAAAGGTCAATTTTCATTCCAATCCCAAAGACAGGCAATGCCAAAGAATGCTCAAACTACCACACAATTGCACTCATCTCACACGTTAGCAAAGAAATGCTCAAAATTCTCCAAGCCAGGCTTCAACAGTACATGAACTGTGAACTTCCAGATGTTCAAGCTAGATTTAGAAAAGGCAGAGGAACTAGAAATCAAATTGCCAACATCTGTTGGGTCATCGAAAAAGCAAGAGAGTTGCAGAAAAACATCTACTTCTGCTTTATTGACTATGCCAAAGCCTTTGACTGTGTGGATCACAACAAACTGTGGAAAATTCTTCAAGAGATGGGACTACCAGACCACCTGATGTGCCTCCTGAGAAATCTGTATGCAGGCCAGGAAGCAACAGTTAGAACTGGACATGGAACAACAGACTGGTTCCAAATAGGGAAAGGAGTACGTCAAGGCTGTATATTGTCACCCTGCTTATTTAACTTAAATGCAGAATACATCATGAGAAACGGTGGGCTGGATAAAGCACAAGCTGGAATCAAGATTGCTGGTAGAAATATCAATAACCTTAGATATGCAGATGACATCATCTTTATGGCAGAAAGTGAAGAAGAACTAAAGAGCCTCTTGATGAAAGTGAAAGAGGAGAGTGAAAAAGTTGGCCTAAAGCTCAATATTCAGAAAACTAAGATCACGGCATCTGGTCCCATCACTTCACGGCAAACAGATGGGGAAACCATGGAAACAGTGACAGACTTTACTTTTTTGGGCTCCAAAAATCACTGCAGATGGTGACCGAAGACATGAAAGTAAGATGCTTGCTCCTTGAAAGAAAAATTATGACCAACCTAGACAGCATATTAAAAAGCAGAGACATTACTTTCTCAACAAAGGTCTGTCTAGTCAAAGCTATGGTTTTTCCAGTAGTCATGTATGGATGTGACAGTTGGACTATAAAGAAAGCTGAGCACCAAAGAATTAATGCTTTTCAACTGTGGTGTTGGAGAAGATTCTTGAAGAGTCCCTTGGATTGAAAAGAGATTCAACCAGTCCATCCTAAAGGAAATCAGTCCTGAATATCCATTGGAAGGACTGATGCTGAAGCTGAAACTTGAATACTTTGGCCACCTGATACGAAGAGCTGACTCATTTGGAAAGACCCTGATGCTGGAAAAGATTGAAGGTGGGAGCATACGGGGATGACAGAGGATGAGACGGTTGGATGGCATCACAGACTCAATTGACAGGAGTTTGAGTAAACTATGGGAGTTGGTGATGGACAGGGGGGCCTGACATGCTGTAGTCCACACGACTGAGCAACTGTACTGAACTGGTAGTTGTTTGGCTTGAGGCGACCCAGCCCTCGTATCTCATGTTAATGGCGACGTAAGAGAGGGCTTATGACAAGGGAGCCCTTCCTTGACTGCTGCTGCCAGTGCCCCCTATCGCTGAGGTGAGCCCCTGCTGACCCATTTCTCCACAGGAGACCCTCTAACACTTGTAGGTAGTTTTGGTTCAGTCTCCTGTGGGGTCACTGCTCCTTTCCTCTTGGTCTTGGTGTATGCAAGATTTTGTGTGTGCACTCCAAGACCGGAGTCCTTGTTTTCCCCAGTCTTGTGGAAGTCCTATAATCAAATCCCATTGGCCATCAAGGTCAGATTCCTTGGGGAGTCGCAGTCCCTTTGTCAGATATCCAGCTTGGCAAGCATGCCCTGACAGAACCTTCACAACAGTGTGAGAACTTCTTTGCTATTACTGTTCTCCAGTTTGTGGGTCACCCACTCAGTAGGTATGGTATTTGATTTTATTGTGATTGCACCCCTCCTACCTTCTTGTTGTGGCTTCTTGTCTTTGGACATGGGGTATCTTTTTTTGGTGGGTTCCAGCATCCTCCTGTTGAACCAGCTGTTCAACAGCTAGCTGCGATTTTGGTGCTCTTACAGGAGATGAGCACACATCCTTCTACTCTACCATATTGAACCAGAAGCCTCTAAGCAAGCTTTTTCACTCTCTTCTTTCAGCCTTATCAAGAGGCTCTTTAGCACCTCTTCAATTTCTGCTATTAGAGTGGTATCATCTGCATGTCTGAAGTTGTTGATATTTCTCTCAGTTATCTTGATTCCAGCTTGTGATTCACTCAGCTCAGCATTTCACATGTACTCTGCATATAAGTTAAATAAGCAAGGTAACAATATGTACAGCCTTAATGCACTCCCTTCTGTTGATTGTTGATCTGCATACATGTTTCTCAGGGCAGGTAAGGTGGTTTGGTATTCCCATCTTTTTAAGAATTTTCCACAGTTTGTTGTGATCCACACAAAGGCTTTAGCATAATCAGTTAGGCAGAAGTAGATTTTTTCCTGAAACTCCCTTGCTTTCTCCATGATCCAACAAATGTTAGCAATTTGGTTTCTGGTTCCTCTGCCTTTTCTAAACACAGCTTGTATACCTGAACGTTCTCAGTTCACATACTGCTGCTGAAGCCTAGCTTCAAGGATTTTGAGCCTTACCAGCATGCAAAACGAGCACAACTGTATGGCAGTTTGAACATTCTTTGGTATTGCCCTTCTTTGGGACTGGAATGAAAACTGACCTTTTCCAGTACTGTGGTCACTGCTGAGTTTTTTGAATTTGTTGGCATATTGAGTGCAGTACTTTAACAGCATCATCCTTTAGGATTTGAAGTGCCTCAGCTAGAATTTCAACACCTCCACTAGCTTTGTTTGTAGTGATGCTTCCTATGACCCACTTGACTTCACACTCCAAGATGTCTGGCTCTAGGTGAGTAACCACACCTTTGTGGTCATCCAGGTCATGAAGACCTTTTTTGAACAGTTCTTCTGTGTATTCTTGCCACCTCTTCTTAATATCTTCTGCTTCTGTTAGGCCCTTAATATTTCAGTCCTTTATTGTGCCCATTCTTGTATGAAACGTTCCCTTGGTATCTCTAATTTTCTTGAAGAGCTCTCTAGTCTTTCCCATTCTATTGTTTTCCTCTATTTCTTTGCTGCTGCTCCTAAGTCGCTTTAGTCGTGTCTGACTCTTCACGACCCCATGGACTGCAGCCTACCAGGCTTCTCCGTCCATGCGATTTCCCAGGCAAGAGTACTATTTCTTTGTGTTCATTTAGTAAGGCTTTCTCATCTCTCCTTACTGTTTTTTTGGAACTCTGCATTTAGATTGGTATATATTTCCCTTTCTCCTTGGCTTCTCTTCTTTTCTCAGCTATTTGTAAGCCCTCCTCAGACAACCATTTTGCCTTGTTGCATTTCTTTCTCTTTGGTATGCTTTTGGTCACCATCTCCTGCACAATGTTAGGAACCTGTATCCATAGTTCTTCAGGCACTCTGTGAGATCTAATCCCTTGAATCTATTTGTCACTTCCACTTAAAGTCATAAGGGATTTGTTTAGATTATACCTGATGGCCTAGTGGTTTTCCCTACTTTCTTCAATTTAAGCCTGAATTTTGCGATAAGGAGCTGATGATTTGAGCCACAGTCAGCTCCACGTCTTTTCTTTGCTGACTGTACAGAGCTTCTCCATCTTTGGCTGCAAAGAATATAATCAATCTGATTTCGGTATTGACTATTTGATGATGTCCATCCCTTGTGTTGTTGGAAAAGGGTGTTTGTTATGACCTGTGCATTCTCTTGTCAAAACTCTGTTAGCCTTTGCCCTGCTTCATTTTGTACTCCAAGGCCAAACTTGCCTGTTATGTTATGTATCTCTTGACTCCTTAGTTTGCATTCCAAGCCCCTGTGATGAAAAGGCCATCTCTTCTTTTTTTGGCTATTAATTCTAGGTCTTGGAGGTCTTCAAATATGAACTGTTTCAGCTTCTTTGGTGTTAGTGGTTGGGGCATAGACTTGGATTACTGTGTTGAATGGTTTGCCTTGGAAATGAACCGAGATCATTTTGTTGTTTTTGAGACTGCACCCCAGTACTGCATTTTGTACTCTTTTGTTCACTATGAGGGCTAATCCATTTCTTTTAAGGTATTCTTGCCCACAGTAGTAATCTAATGGTCATCTGAATTAAATTTGGCTATTCCCATCCATTTTAGTTCAGTGATTACTAAAATCTTGATGTTCACTTTTACCATCTCTGGCTTGACTATATCCAACTTACCTTGATTCATGCACCTAACATTCCAGGTTCCTATGCAATACTGTTCTATACAGCATTGGACTTTACTTTCGCCACCAGATGCATCTACAGCTGGGCATTATTTCCACTTCGGTCCAGCCTCTTCACTTTCTGGATCGAGCTCTCCATTCTTCCGCAGTAGCATATTGGACACTTACTGACCTGGGGCTCATTTTCCAGTGTCATATATTTTTGTCTTTTCATACTGTTCAGGGGGTTCTCAAGGCAAGAATACTGAAATGGTTTGCCATTCACTAATCCAGTGGACCATGTTTTGTCAGAACTCTCCACCATGACCCGTCTGCCTTGGATGGCTGTGCATTGCAGTTATTACCAAGAATGGAAAGGAAGAAGAAAAGCAACTGAACATTTATTTTATTGGTAGCCTTTATGTTTTCAAAAACGTGTGGAAATGTGTCATGTTCTCAAAATGTAAAGTAGATGGCACTGCCTATAAGTATCTTTTGCTACCCCAGGGCTTAAAGTTTTTCTGGGATAATTTAATAGGCCCTTCTCTCACCTTGAGTTCCTTATATTTCCCAGTGTGCTGAATTGTAGTTTTAAAAAAATTAATTTTAATTGGAGGATAATTAAAATATTGTGATGGTTTTCCCCATACATTGACATGAATCAGCCACGGGTGAACATGTGTTGCCCACCATCCTGAACCCCCCTCCTACCTTCCTCCCCATCCCATCCCTCTGTGTTGTCCCAGAGCACCGGCTTTGAGTGCTCTTCTTCATGCATGGAACTTGCCCTGGTCATCTATTTTGCATATGGTAATATACATGTTTCAATGCTATTCTCTCAAATCACCCCACCCTCACTTGCTCCCAGAGCCAAAAGTCTGTTCTTTCTGTCTCTTCTGGTGCCTTGCATATAAGATTGTTGTTATTGTCTTTCTAAATTCCATATATATTATTAATATACAGTATTTCTCTTTCTGAGAATGTTTCTCTTTCTGACTTCATGCTGTATAATAGGCTCATTTCATCCACCTCATTAGAACTGACTCAAATGTGTTCCTTTTTATAGCTAAGTAGTATTCCATTGTGTATATGTACCACAACTCCCTTATCCATTCATCTGCCAATGGACATCTACATTGCTTCCATGTCCTAGCAATGAACACTGGAATACATGTGTCTCTTTCAATTCTGGTTTCCCTGGTGTGTATGCCCAGCAGTGGGATTACTGGGTTGTATGGCAGTTCTATTCCCAGTTTTAAAAGGAATCTCCACACTGTTCTCCATAATGGCTGTACCAGTTTGCATTTCCACCAACAGTGTAAGAGTGTTCCCTTTTCTCCACACCCTCTCCAGCATTTACTGTTTGTAGACTTTTTGATGGTGGCCATTCTGACTGGTGTGAGATGATACCTCACGGTGGTTTTGATTCCCATTTTTCTAGTAACGAGTGATTATTTTCTTTTCTTGTGTTTATTAGCTATCTGTATGTCTTCTTTGGAGAAATGTCTGTTTAGTTCTTTGGCCCATTTTTTGATTGGGTTGTTTGTTTTTCTGTTATTGAGCTGCATGAGCTGCTTGTGTATTTTGAAGATTGTAAGTTGTTTCATTTGCTTTTATTTTCTTGTATTCTGAAGGCTGCCTTTCATCTTGCTTATTGTTTCCTTCCTTGTGTAAAAGCTTTTACGTTTAATCAGGTCCCATTTGTTTTTATTTCCATTACTCTGGAGGTGGGTCATGGAGGATCTTGCTGTGATTTATATCAGAGAGTGTTCTGCCTAGGTTTTCCTCTAAGAGTTTTACAGTCTCTGGTCTTACATTTAGATCTTTAATCCATTTTGAGTTTATTTTTGCATATGGTGTTAGAACGTGTTCTAGTTTCATTCTTTTATACATGGTTGACCAGTTTCCCCAGCACCAAAGTGAAAGTCACTCAGTCATGTCTGACTCTTTGCAATCCCATGGACTATACAGTTCATGGAATTCTCCAGGCCAGAATACTGGAGTGGGTAGCCTTTCCCTTCTCTGGGGGATCTTCCCAATCCAGGGATCAAACCCAGGTCTACTGCATTGCAGGCATATTCTTTACCACCTGTGCCACCAGGGAAGTTCCTACTTGTTAAAAAGACTGTCTTTTCTCCATTGTATATTTTTGCTTCCTTTGTCAAAGGTGTTCATAGATGCTTTATTTCTGGGCTTTCTATTTTGTTCCATTGATCTATATTTCTGTCTTTGTGCCACTACCAAATTGTCTTGATGACGCAGCTTTGGAATATAGTGTGAAGTCAGGAAGGTTGATTGCTCTAGTTTCATTTTTCTTTCTCAAGATTGCTTTGGATATTGGAAGTTTTTTGGTGTTTCCATACAAATTGTGAAATTGTTCTAGTTCTGTGAAAAATACCATGGGCAGCTTGATAGGGATTGCATTGAATCTATAGATTGCTTTGGGCAATATACTCATTTTCACTATATTGATTCTTCCAATCCACAAACATGGTATACTTCTCCATCTATTTGTGTCATCTTGGATTTCTTTCATCAGTGTTTTATAGTTTTCTATATATAGGCCTTCTGTTTCTTTGGATAAACTTATTCCTAAGTATTTTACTCTTTTTGTTGCAATGGTGAATAGAATTGTTTGTTTTTTTTCATTGTTAGTGTATAGGAATGCAAGGGATTTCTGTGTATTAATTTTATATCCTGAAAATTCACTATATTCATTGATTAGCTCCAGTAATTTTCTGGTGGTATCTTTAGGATTTTCTATGTAGAGGATCATGTCATCTGCAGAGTTTTACTTCTTCTTTTCCAATCTGGATTCCTTTTATTTCTTTTGTCTTCTCTGATTGCTGTGGCTAGGACTTCCAAAACTATGTTGACTAGTACTGGTGACAATGGGCACCCTTGACTTGTTCCTGATTTTAGAGGATTTTTTTTTTTGCCATTGAGGATAATGTTTGCTGTAGGCTTGTCATATATGGCTTTTATTATGTTGAGGGATGTTCCTTCTATGCCTGCTTTCTGGAGTTTGTTTTTTTAAATCATTAGTGGGTATTGAATTTTGTCAACGGCTTTCTCTGCATCTATTGAGATAATCATATTGTTTTTAATCTTTCAATTTGTTAATATGGTGTATCACGTTGATTAATTTGTGAATACTGAAGAATCCTTGCATCCCAGGAATAAAGCCCACTTGGTCAGCACAACACTTTTTAGGACAAATTTTGATTAACAATCTAAAAATTAAATTCTAAGATGATTCTATTACCCCTGTTTTGGTTGGGGAACTCTTCAGACTTAGGTTACTTGACAAAAGCATGATTAAACAGTTTCAAGTTTATCAGAGTTTATTTTTCATTTTTATTTCTGTTGTTTTTAACAACACAATCCAGAGCCAGAATCCAGAGCCCTTTGGAGCTTCCCCTCTTCCCTCCCCAACCCCAGTCAGTGGCAAAAATCCCCATCATAGTAGTGGTATTTTACCAGAGGTCTGTAAGGCCAGTGGGCCCCACCCCTGTTCCCTCATGGGGACAGGGGTGGGGGAGAAAGGAGGGCGAGGGGCCTCAGAGGGCCTCCCACTTATTCTATATGTCTCAGGTCTCTTCACCATGCCAGACTAGAGTCAAGCTCAATAGGGTCTTCTTTCCCTGCTGATTCTGTCACACCTGTTCCCTTGGCTGTGGTTTTGCTGGATAATAGGTAGGGACAATGGGAGTCTCCTTCATCCATTCATGGATGTCACTAACTAGATGATGAGGCATCTGGCTACCTTAAGAGATATGTTTACTTCAGTATTGAAATATTTTTTGATTCCAACTCCCAGGTGCTTAAGGGATTAGAATAGACATTTTATTTGTATCTAAGATTTAATTTTAGCGATTTGACAACTGATGTTCTATAAACTCTTGAATAAGACAACCACTATTTCTGCAAAGTAATGTGTTCTCTAAGGATACTCCCCTCCCATTTCCCCACACAACCACTTCCCACTTGCCTCCTTACAGGTGACTATTAGTAATCAGAAGTTCGAGTTTCTATCACTTAATAGTAATGTCATCTTTGGCAACTCTTTTTACCTTTCTAAGCTTCACTTCTCTTAAAAAAAAGTTGCCTATGCCACAAAAATATTGACTGGATAAAATGAGTTAATGCATGTGAAGTGCTCATAAATTTTAAGGTGCTATATAAATAAGGTGTTATTTTGTCTTAGAAAAATATAGTAAGCAAAAACATGATATTTTAAGCATCATTTTATAGCAAATTATCATCCATCAACAGTTTTTATTTTATTTATTAATGCAGTTTTTATTCGCTCAGTTGTGTCTGACTCTTTGAGATCCCATGGACTGCAGTCCACCAGACTCCGTTGTCCATGGGATTCTTTAGGCAAGAATACTGGAGTGAATTGCCATTTCCTTCTGAAGGGGATCTTTCCGACCGAGGGCTCAAACCTGAGTCTCCTGCATTACAGGCAGATTCTTTATCATCTGAGCCATGAGGGAATTCCCAAGGAATGTTATCATAGACTTGAAACAATCTTCAATGACTAAGCGAAAGCTCTTCTTTAGAACTACCTAGAAATTATATAGCAAAGTGAGTTACCTGGGTTAAGTTACTACATTTTAAGACTAATATTAAAAGACTATTTCACAGTTGTAGACCCTATGCTGCTAAGTCGCTTCAGTCGTGCCCAACTCTGTGCGACCCCATAGACGGCAGCCCACCAGGCTTCCCCATCCCTGGGATTCTCCAGGCAAGAACACTGGAGTGGATTGCCATTTCCTTCTCCAATGCATGAAAGTGAAAAGTGAAAGTGAAGTCGCTCAGTTGTGTCTGACTCCTAGTGACACCATGGACTGTAGCCTACCAGGCTCCTCTGTCCATGAGATTTTCCAGGCAAGAGTACTGGAGTGGGGTGTCATTGCCTTCTCCAACCCTATAGTCCCTCAGTTACGAGATTCTGCAATTTCATGTTTATAACACAGGGAAACAGGCTTATTCTACCTAAACAAAATTCAGTTTACTTATACAGCTGTATCAATGGCTGAGGCAGAAACCATAAAGCTTCAAGGGTTAAAGTAAGAGGAATTCACACCTATTTTTTATGGCTTAATGTCTTTCAGACTATACTTTTTGATCCTAATATTGCATTCATTTTTTAAAATTAATAGGATCACTTACATTTCTATTTCCCTGAGACAATCTAGGTTTATGCCTTCTGTAATATCAAAATTTTATTTCTGAAAAAGTCTTTGAATGGAATTATTTTAATAGGTTTATTAATAGGATAATCTACTTTGTTGGGCCACCTGATGCGAAGAGCTGACTCATGTGAAAAGACCCTGATGCTGGGAAAGATTGAGGGCAGGAGGAGAAGGGGATGAGAAGAGGAGAAGGAGGAGATGGTTGGATGGTATCACCGACTCAATGGACATGGGTTTGGGTGGACTCCGGGAGTTGGTGATGGACAGGGAGGCCTGGCATGCTGCCGTTCATGGGGTCACAAAGAGTCGGACACAACTGAGTGACTGAACTGAAGTACATATTTCAAAAATTATATAATAAATTACTTTTAGTGTCCACTTTCAAGTGTCCTGATTTGAATAATAAATATATAATTTCCACATATGAGAACTAGGAACAGAGGTCAGCAAAATCAAGATCTTTATGACTACCAGAAGGAGAGAAGTGAAAACAGAACTTAATATGATTGATAAAACATCAGAGGATCTCGTCTATAGGTAAATAGCTTTGATTTCTATAAGATAATCAAATTGTCTGTCTGCTGCTCATCAATGAAGGTGGCGCTGAGATTCAAGAGGAAATAAGTACTAGAAAACAAGGACTCGTAATTCTGAACCCATACAATCATTTCGGAGAAGGTTAAGCTAATATTCATTTTGGAACGTGACAAGTCTCTGATGAAACTCTGAGAAAAGATCTGAGAAAAGATATAGTGACATTCTTTCACATGACCCTACTCAGACAGACCCTAATGATAAGCTTGTCTTATTAGAACTATACTTATTATCAATAAAGATAAGAGTCTTTTGAAACTGTATGACCTGAGATTAAAATGTTAGTGCATACTATATGGTTGGCAACCTTTACCTAGGGCTTCCCTGGTGGCTCAGATGGTAAAGCATCCGCCTCCAATGTGGGAGACCCTGGTTCACTCCCTGGGTTGGGAAGATCCCCTGGAGAAGGGAATGGCAACTCACTCCAGTATTCTTGCCTGGAGAATTCCACGGATAGAGGAGCCTGGCGGACTATGGTCCATGGGGTCACAAAGAGTCAGAGACAGCTGAGCGACTAATACTTTCTACCTAGAGTGTATCGAGAAGTCTGGTTTGAAAGATGTTTAATAAATAAAGTAGATCAACAGGACAACTTACATGAAGAGATGATCTTTAGAATTAACTTTGGATATTTTCCCTAACAGTGCATTTTCGAAGAAAATCAGGGAAGTTGAATTCTCTGTAATGGGTATACAAAATTTAAGCAAAGGTGATGATGAGTTAGAAAGTAATTTTCAAGAAGCAGGTCAATGGATTAAAATGGTTTTAACTTCAAAAGTACAAATCTGTTAAAGTGTAAACCAAAATGTCTGTATTTCATTATCTAGAGTTATACTTATGGGATTCTTTGAGGAAACAAGATAACCCTTTTGAAATCTAGTAAGATACAGATTTACAAAAAGATGACTATTAACATCCTTTCTAATTTAATCTGATCTTTAATTAGATACAAAGATAACTGTGCCTGACCATCATCTTTTAAAGTCTCCTTTTATAATATTTATAATACATTAAACAAAAGAAAGAAAAGGATAAAACATTCCATGGTCAAGCAAAAGCTATCTGAGTTCTCTTTTTTCATACCTAGAAAATGATCACTCTGTTATAATTAGGAACCACTGTGAAAAACATGAAGCTTCAAGAGTACTAATGGGTTCAGAAATGGAAGAAGGAAAGCAGCTGTGAAAATGAAGAATGATACTCTGAAGTATCAATTAATTATGTGAGCTGGATTCCTTTAGTCAAAACATTGTTCCCCATATTGCTTGAATTTTTTCAAGTTACATTATCCTGTTGGAAATCCTCCATTGGTTGAATTTACAGGTAAGGAACCAGGGGAGAATCATGGATAAAAAATGTTGCAGATGAAGGGCTGATTAATGCATTATACGCAGGTAGGTGTGTGTGTGTGTGTGTGTTTGTGTGTGTAGATGGAGGGCTGATTAATGCATTATACCCAGGTAGGGTGTGTGTGTCAGTGTGTGTGTGTGTGTCAGAGTGTGTGTGTCAGTCAGTGCCCTTAATACCCAAGTTGTTTAAGGGTTAACTGTACTTTGAATTTTTCACTCGTAATTTTAGGGAAAATGAAAAAAGCACCAAAACATATTAAAGACAGAAATCTAGAAAGAATGTCATAAAACTTGATACTAAGTAATGGCAGGAAAATAAATGCTAAAAACTTTGAGACATTTACTTTGAAGCCTTTATACTTGACTTTCCTTAAATTTAACAAAATAAAACAAAAAAAACCCTACCATTTCCTGAAAAGTGTTAGTTTTCACTAGGAAAGAAAAACTCTCAGATATATATTTCACCCTCTCTAGTCCACAGAGAAAGAAACGAAGAAAAAAGTAAGAGTCTAATAAAAAACATCTTTTTGGAAATCCTCTCTTTAAGCCTAAGAGCATAGTGGAATGTTACCGGTACATACATCTCAGGAGTGTGAAGGTCCCCCCAGTTTTTTCTGCTGAGGAACAAAAACCAACAAGTAAAAGGGCTGAAGTGAGGAAAAGACTTAGCAGGGGAGGGAGGGAAGGACTTTAGTCCCTACATATACAGAGGCAGCTTCTTTTACCCCTTCTTTTCAAAGGGGGGAAAGTGCACCGAGATATTTATGACCTAGATCACTTTTAGAGAAATACTGAATGACCATTACTCACGGGTACACACTTTGACAGGAATGCAAAACTAAGGTTACCATACTAGCTTCCTTCAGAAAATTATGCACTAAAATATTTGTAAATAATCAAGTATTAGCTTCTTTAACTAAAAAAATACATATCAAATGGGGAAAACTGACAAATCAGTAAATGGAAAATTTTAAAATTAAGCCAGAAGTCAGTATGGTTATCAGCCACCAGCCTAAGTAGAATGTCTTAATGACTTACTGTGTATCTTTACTTTGATAAATTCAGGCTTGTCATTATATTGATACTATTTTAAGCATTATGCCTAAAAAGAATGATAATATGGGAAATCCTCAATCTGTTATTTCACTAGTTTGAAATCTACACCTTCTATGTTATATTTGCTGATCCTGACAGGTCAGAAAGCAGGTAACATCAAGATAACCATGAATCTAGTATATATAATAGAGAACTGAAGAAGTTATGTCACATGGAAAGGAGAAAATAATGACAATAAAACAAGTGATCTTGAATGGTATTTGATTTCTGAGAGGAAGCAGGAGAATGCAGAAAGTAATTAGCAAATTTATGCAATACATAAAAGCAGAGACAGAAACACACATAGCAGGTCCAATGAAAGCAATAACTTTAGCTGTTAACCAGAGAGTAGTACTCAACCTGCAAGTACAGAAGCTGACAGCCAAGTATATTTTTAGGAATTTATGTACAGGAATGAAAACACTGAATACAGTTGAAAGAAACAGTACCAATTATGAATATTACATCCATTCTTTGGGTATAATTTGGCCCCTTCCCCTTGAAGTCCACAGGGATTTCAGAGTACATTTTAGTCAAAGTATAGGTTCACAGTCAAGCAATTTACTATTTATGACAATAAGGCATGTTGAGGCATGATATCAAAGTTGAACTGATGTTTTCTGAAAATTTTTTCTAGTCCTTTGATTCTATATTTTAATATTATTGAAGCACTACTTCTGGGAAAAATACAAATAATTTTAGTGTGACCCAAATTCATTATTCTGTAGTTAAACATAACATAAAATCCAGGAAACACTCCTAATATATGGGAGTTATCATCTATAAATGTGTTTGAAAATAATGTACTGCCATTATTGGCAGAAATTTATAAAACAATGTTATAAACTAAATCATATGCCTTTTTCTAAGCTATTGTGAAATCAGTTGATAGGAAATTGAAGTCTTAATTTCCCAAGATGCTTTACCTTTTGCCATGCTACCATCTTTCTATCTCTGATTGTATTAGAGATTTTCAGAAAATAGGTTGTAAAGTTATTACCCTGTGATTCTGGTACAGGGACTGATATACGTATTATCCGTTTCACTCTAAAACAGAGTGAATTGCAGCTGTCTTAAGGCTGATCTTTCACAACGGGTACTAAATAAGCAAAAACTTCAAATTTATCTATAGAAGATATACTATAGGCAGTGCTGCCAGGGAATTAGGATTTGGTGCTTTCACTGTTGTGACCTGGGTTTGACACATGGTCGGGGAAATAAGATCCCGCAAGCTGCACAGCACGACCAAAAAAAAAAAACCTACAGAAAGGAAAAAAATAAGAAGAGCTTTCCTTAGTATATGTAGGGAGAAGTTTCATCCTTCCAATCTGTCTGTTTTTAGAAAAACACATTTGGGCTACCAAGTTAGGCCATGAAGAAGGTTGATGATATCCTCCATATATTTAGGTTTCAGTAATTTCCACAGTTCTGATTAGCTTCTCAAAATGAAGCTAAATTCTAAGAAAACCTATATGTATGAATTATATGCATGTATATATATAGAAAACGTATGTGTATATGCTTATTAGGTATATACGTGTGTGCATACATATAACCTACATAGCTCTGAAAAAACACATCTAGGTATGCATAATTATAAAAATTCCTTATCCAATAATGCATCATTAATTTTTATTAACAATCCAGGATTTGTTTAGCATCATGTTTAACATTTTGAAAGTCAAAACATTAACTTTTTTTGTTCTCAAGGACAGTACTATTAAAATAAGACCTCTAATACCAGTAGTTAGTACTTTTTACTTACAGAATGAAAAACTTTGAAATTTCATTGTGGGACTTCTAAAACCTGACAGAAATTAATGTACATGGAATTCTCATATGCTAGTATATACTTCATATGGTCATGCTGTCTTCATGAAACCATTTGACTGGCAAGCATATTAATTATGGTTTCAAAAGAAACTCCCTATTTGACTCACCAGGAGAAACTTTAAGGTCCTTGTCTTATTATTTCTGCTGCTGAGCATGGAATATATTTGTAGATGGAATAAGAAAGGAAAACAGATTTATTTGGGTAATGCCAATATTTATGGCTTTACCTTCTTGTCTAAAATTAGGAGGTCAGGGAAAGAATTACAAATGGATTGAAGGTGGTTTTTTCATACTAAAAATAAATTTTTTTCATACTAAAAATAAAAGCACGATTTATTCTATAACTTTTGAATAACAGCTTTTTCTCCTCACTTATTTTCCAATTATATAATAAGAATTGGCTTTACAATTATAATTTAATGTTTTTCTTTGGAGTAGGAAATAGATTTGCTTTTTATGGAAATAATTGTCCTTTTAAGAACACATATATAATTGAAAATATTGGTAAAATGTAAGAAGAGGTCAAAAGATTAAAGCATTAAAAGAGCGCCAAAATACAGAAGAATATCAATGTAATAAGATCATGTCAGAGGTAAGCCCTTCTTTTAATCAAAACAATTTTACTAAGTGATCCATATTATATAAAGTTTGGTACCAAATGGCTTATGTTATAGGGATACTGGGGCATTATCTCAAATGTTAGGAGAAAAAATTTAATATAGTCAAATTAATCACATGAAAAGGCAAAAATACTGATCACGTTGATGGTATTTCTAACGTTTGGAAATGTTTTTAAAAATGCGTATAAATACTATTAAAATTCTAAAAACCATGGTAGAAGCAAAATTAAAGAGCAGTAGCAACAAAAAATTAGACAAAAATGACAAAATTGCCAAGTAGTAGAACTGATTCATTAAGATTAACTATATGATAAAAGGCATTAGAATTAGAAATGACTCTTATCCTAAATATTAAAATAAATACCAAAGAATATGAAACATAACTTCTAAAAGATTGAGAGGAAAAGAAATAACACAAAGCAGAGAGAATGAAAGACACCTCACTATTCCCAATGTGGTTATTATTTATGGAATGGATAAAACACGTTGTAGAAAGTGTCACTACAGTTAGATAAACACATTAAAAAATCAACATGCCACATTTACCTAAATAATTTTGTAGAACAGCTGAAAAAGCAAATTTCATCAAATTTAGACAGCTTATAGTGGAATAAATAAGTATGGTGAGGTATTAACTAACCCTAAGTTTCACAAAGGGCAGCTTCTAGCCGGTTCATTGAAGCTGGATCTCGGCTACACAAGGATCACTGGATAAGAAATCAGTTGAGCTGGACTAGAGCTGCCCAAATTGTCTTAATAATGAATGCTCCACACTGTCTGTTAAGTAAAGAGAAGGAGAATATAGATCAGAAACCCTGAATGAGGAAAAAAAAAGATAAGTTAGAACAGATACGTGTAGAACATCCATGAACATTTAATAAATACTCACAGAACATGTGGTACTAATTATACAATAGTGTTTAAGTAGAGATTAGGAGAGGTCCAGAACTCAGGAAAGGCCTGCTTCCTGCTCTCTGAGAGCTTACAATCTACTTCACACAATCTTTAGTCTAGCATTATATTAATAGTATAAATGTTTCATATATGACAACGAGAAAGAGGTCGACAGAGAAACAAATGAATTACAACATTCCTTCTATTTTGAAAATATTATTAGGTAAGTTTTAAAAACATATTTTTGAAAAAGGAAGTAGAGGTTGACAGAAGTCTATTTAGAAAGTTGTCTAAAACCTCCAAAGTACTGTTCAAGTTAGCACTGGTAAAACAGGCACTTAAGATACCTAAGTCATATAACACAGAGTAATTCTGTCTATCTGTGTTATCCTGAGAATGTTTTTGTGTTAATATCAATTTGGTCCAAAGAAACAACCTAGTTCCTACTACCATTTTTTTTTTGGCACTTTGAGCAAAGGTCTTTTCTTAATTTAGGGAACCAAGCTGTCCTATGACATATTTCTACATTGTGGATAGGCTCAAGTTTCCATATTCCAATTTCTTTAGAGTAGTACTACCTGACTGAAATTTCTATGTTGATGGAAACATTCTGTATCTACACTGTCAAATATGGTAGTCACTAACCATGTGGGGCTATTTAGCACTATAAATGTGGTTTCAGCAAGTGGTGCTCGGAAAACTGGACAGGCACATGTAAAACAGTGAGATTAGAACATTACATCACATCACATACAAAAATAAACTCAAAATGGTTTAAAGATCTAAATGTAAAATATGAAACCCTAAAACTTCTGTTAAGAGAACACAGGTGAAACACTCTTTGACATAAATCACAGCAATATTTTCTTGGATCAGTCTTCTAAAGCAAAATAAAAGCAAAAATAAACAAATAAGGTCTAATTAAAGACTTCTGCATAGCAAAGGAAACCATAAACACAATGAAAAGACAACCTACAGGATGGGAAGAATATATGGGAAGGATATATTTGTAAACACGCAGCAGATAAGGGGTTAATATCCAAAATATACAAACAGCTTATATAACTCAACATCAGAAACAATCTAATAAAAAACGAGTAGAAGACTTGAACAGACATTTTTACAAAGAAGGCATACAGATGGCTAATATGTACACGAAAAGATGCTCAGCATTACTAATTATTAGAGAAATGCAAATCAAAACCACAATGAGATATCACTTGTCAGTGAATGGTCATTATCAACAAGTCTACAAATAAATGTTGGCAAGGGTGTGGAGAAAAGGGAACCTTCCTACACCGCTGGTGGGTTGTAAACTGGTGCAGCCACTATTGAAAACAGTATGGAAGTTCCTTAGGAAACTAAGAATAGAACTACTACATGATCCAGCAATTCTACTCCTGGGTATGTATCTGGAAAAAAAAAAGAAGATGCTAATTTGAAAAGATAAATGCACCCTAATGTTCGTAGCAGCGCTATTTACATCAGCTGAAAAACAATCCAAATGCCATTCAATAGAAAACCAGATTAATACACACAATGGAATATTATTCAGCCACAAAAAAGAATGAAATATTGCCAGTTGCAGCAACATAGATTGACCTAGAGAATATTATTATGCTTAATGAGATGAGTCAAGACAGAAAAAGACAAACACAATATAATACCTCTTATATGTGGAATCTAAAAAAAATACAAATGTATATATACAAAACAGAAACAGACCCACAGACACAGAAAACAAACTTGTGGTTACCCAATGGGTGAGGGAAGGAATGACAAATCAGGGGTATGGAATTAACAGATATGAACTACTATATATAAAATAGATATGCAATAAGGATTTATTGTACAGCACAGGGAATTATAGCTATTATAATAACCTATAATGGAAAATCTGCAAAAGTACTGAATCAGTATGCTGTATACCTGAAAATAACACAATACTATAAATTAACTATACCTCAATTAAAAATAGAAATGTGGCTAGTTGCAACTGAGGAACTGAATTTTAAACTTAATTTTAATTATTTAAGATTGAAATTAGAATCTTGTGGCTAGTGGTGACCAGGTTGGGAACTGCATGATTCTAGGGGTTCAAACCTGTCTGGTTTGCTAAACTATAGACAGGCCAGGTTTTCTCTAGCCTGTTCAATAGTGTCTAATACCACTTAATATCATTCACGGCTATATTATCAGTGTCTAGAATACTGGTTAGCACATGAAAGATGCTCAACAAATATTTGGTAAATGAATGAAATATACTGTGGTAATATACAGCTATTCATACCTAAGCTACTACTCATAGCTTACTGGTAATATGTCCTGGTTCTTTCATAAAAAATAGAGAAGTGAAGTTAAACTGTTCTCTGTATATGGAATTGCTTGATTGAAGGCTCAATATGCCTAGAGAGAACAAGAGTTGTGCTAATTCATTATAGCTCAAAGAAAAAAATATAAGTAGTTATATATGAATAACATGTTGATTATTATGGGAATATTGAAGGAAGACTGCAATGGCAGGAATTTGGTAAGGATACATATAAGAGTTGATGAGAATAAAAACAGGGAAAAAACCCACCTCAGATTAAAAAAAACTAGATTCAGATTTTATGCATGACTAAAGGATGGAAACTGAAGATAGAGAAGCCTTGAATAAATATACAGTAATCTGGTTAGGCAATAATAGAGCTTAGAAAAGGGATGTGGCAGTGGAAAGAGAAATGAGTATATAATTTTTAGCAAGTTAGTGAACTGAAAAAGGGATACATAACAGTATAAATAGATTGTGTGGCTTAAACAGGTCAGAAAAATAACAGGTATTGTTTTGATTTCAGGGGATAAGTAAAAGATGGGCAAGCTAACACAAAAGAGGTGAGGATCCTGAAAATAAAATGTAAGAAATTATATATTCATGATTTTCAGTTTGAGGAGGTAGTGAACATTCATCCAGGTGGTGTTGTTTTAGAGTTAAAACAGAAAAGAATCAAAGGACTAGGATCAGAGTCACTTAAAAACTACCAAAATGCAGAATAAAATTGAAAACTCCCTTAGAAGACAACTTAGAGGGCAAAGAGAATCATGCCATGATTAGTTGGTAAAAGAGGAATATATTTTTTTTTGAAAGAGACACTGAAATATCAAACACAGTGGAAAGAAAGAGGGCCACATGTAAGAATGAGTAAAATCTGAGCACAAGCTAGTTGACAGTACTGAATTAGAATCTAAGAGGACAAGAACTACGACAAAATCCTTGAGGTTTGGCTGCTGCTGCTGCTAAGGTGCTTCAGTCGTGTCCGACTCTGTGCATCCCCAGAGACGGCAGCCCACCAGGCTCCCCCATCCCTGGGATTCTCCAGGCAAGAACACTGGAGTGGGTTCAGCAAATCTTGACAGTGTATCTTAGATAAGTGCTTTGGCTAGATCTCAGTAATGAAGGAACAGTAATCTCATGAGTGAAAAAGATACCCCTATATTCCTCCTTCATGCCTTTCTAAAACAGACACATTTAAAATATTGTTAGTGAAGTGTGGAATACAAAATCTATTGCTCATTATCCTGTGTCCTCAAAGTAGGGAAAGATGTCATCAAAAAAAGCTCAGGAAACAATTCTGTAAGGTATTAAGGTTTGATAAGTTCAATCTTATGTTATGAAAAGTAAGATGCCCATGTTTTGTGTTTTCGATGCCATGTTTTACATCTTCATGTTTATCCTTTCACTGTTTAATGTAATTATAAGTTGACTTTTACAATTTTTTGTCTTTTACTCTTAGTACTAGCTTATTTAAGTGGTTACTCTACAGTGTTTAATACATATTTGCCTTTACTGGTGGACTTTTTCTTTCCTATAGATTCCTACTTCTTGTGGCCCTTTCCACTTAAAAAAGACCCTTTAACATTCCTTCAAGGTTAGGTTGCTATTGCTGAATTCTTTTAGTTTTTGGTTGTCTGGAAAATTACATATCTCTTAGCTCAGTTGGTAAAGACTCTGCCTGCAGTGCAGGAGACCTGGGTTTGATCCCTGGGTCAGGAAGATCCCCTGGAAAAGGAAATGGCAACCCACTCCAGTATTCTTGACTGGAGAATCCCATGGACAGAGGAGCCTGGCAGGCTACAGTCCAAGGGGTCGCAAGAGTGGACATGACTTAGCAACTAACCCCTCCTGCCATCCTGCTCCCCTTCTATTCTAAATGATAATCTTGCTTGGTTGAGTGTCCTAGGTTGCAGGTTTTCCCCTTTCAGTACTTTGAATATATTATGCCACTCCCTTCTGGCCTGCAAAATTTCTGCAGAGAAATCAGCTGATAGCCTTATGGGGGTTCCCTTGAACTGAATGTTTTCTTACTTCCTTTGGAATCATCTCAGTATCTTTGACTTTTGCCATTTTAATTATGATATACCTTGGTGTGGGTCTCTTTAGGTTCATTTTATTTGGGATCCTCTGTGGTTCCTGTACCTGGACATGTTTCCTTCTTTAGATTTGTTAAGTTTCCAGCCATAATTTCATGTACTATGTTTTCAACTCCTCTCTCTCATCCCCCTATAATGTGAATGTTTTCATACTTGATGTTATCCTAGAGGTCCCTTAAACTGTTCTCATTTTTAAAATTTGTGTTTCTTTTTGCTGTTAAGATTGAAGGATTTCCATTATTCTACCTTCTAGATCACTTAGGCATCACCTAGTCTGCTGTTAATTCCCTCTAGTTGTTTTTCATTTGTCATATTCAGTTCTGATTTTTATATTTTCTAGTTCTTTGTTAAAACTGGCACTGTGCTCATCAATTCTTTCCTCTAATTCAGTTAGCATTCTTATTACTAATGCTCAAACTCTAATTCTGAGTTTGTCTTCTTAGTGCCAGACCCCAGGGGTGGGGGAACCCAAAATGTGGACTGAACCTCACTCTCCAGGGAGTAAGTCTGTATACTTCCTCTGAGCCTGTGTAATCCCTCTCCTTTTCCATCTTCCCCTCCCAGGTGTGCAGGTCCTGACCTGATCATTTCTCTTCTCTTCCTACCTGATTTCATCTGGATCTTGGATTTTTCTTATAACCTTAGTTGTATTAATATAGCTGTCTTTCTGCCAGATGACTTACAGTTTGTTTTCAGTGAGAACTGCTCCACACGTAGATGTATCTTTGAGGTGTTTGTGGCGGGAGGTGAGCTCCACATTTTCCTACTCCACCATTTTGATCTCTCTTTGGGCTCTTTTAATCCAGGAACTCCTGTCATTAATTTCCTAGGGAATTTTCTTCTATTAATTTTTTTGCTAATTTTCTCCAAGCCATTTTCTCTTTTTCCAGAATTAATATTTGACTTCTTGAATTATCTTCTGACTTTATTCTTTTCTCTATTGTTACTTGCCTCTGTCTTTAGAAAAATTTATTTATAACTTTTCTATAAATCTGAAATTATCAATATTTCAAAATACAAATCTAAAAAATTAAAAAGACTAAGAGGTTTAGAAAAAAAAATGTATTTTCTGGGATGACTATGCATGGACCACATCTCATAAATTTTTCCTTATCTCTGAGAGGATATTATTACGCTTCTTTGATTTTTTTTTGCTCCCTGAATTATATGTTTCTTCTGAATTCCTTTTTTTCCCCTGTTTTGGTCTCTCATTCTGAAGGCTTTCTCTTCATTTATTTATTTTTGGCTGTGCTGGGTCTTTGTTGTTGTGTGTGGGCTTTCATAGTTGTGGCTCACCGGCTTAAGTTCTGCATGTGGAATCTTTCCTGACCAGGGACTAAACTGGTGTCCCCTGCATTAGCAGGCAGATTCTTATCCATTGTACTACCAGGGAAGTCCCTGAATGCTTCCTTCTAATGTGACTGCACATCCATATTTAATAAGGCAGACTAAAATCCTAATGGGAAGTTCTTTGTGAATGATGGGTTTGTCATTGAGCTTCACAGTAGGTATTTCAGAGGGCCAGTCAACTATTTCTCAGTGGTAACAAGCATGCAGTAACAAACAACTTTTAATTATTTCCATTGTATTAACAGCTTCATATAGTGTTTATTTTTACACTGGCTAGCAGCTACTTCATTATTCCTGCTTTTTAGCTTGTAATTATTGGGAACACAGGATATATTTTTAAAAATTTAATTTCCTCTTATATAATATCCTTTATACATAAAACATGTATATACTATTTATCCTTATCTTTGATGCAGTATCATATTCAAATAGTTTTTCAGTGTGTACTTTACTGTTTCAGTTCAGTTCAGTTCAGTCCCTCAATCGTGTCCAACTCTTTGCGACCCCATGAACTGCAGCACGGCAGGCCTCCCTGTCTATCACCAACTGCCGGAGTCCACCCAAACCCATGTCCATTGAGTGGGTGATGCCATCCAACCATCTTATCCTCTATCGTCCCCTTCTCCTCCTGCCCTCTATCGTTCCCAGCATCAGGGTCTTTTCAAAAGAGTCAGCTCTTCACATCAGGTGGCCAAAGCATTGGAGTTTCAGCTTCAACATCAGTCCTTCCAATGAATACCCAGAATTGATCTCCTTTAGGATGGACTGGTTGGGATCTCCTTGCAGTCCAAGGGACTCGCAAGAGTCTTCTCCAGCACCACAGTTCAAAAGCATCAATTCTTTGGTGCTCAGCTTTCTTTATAGTCTAACTCACATCCATACATGACCACTGGAAAAACCATAGCCTGACTAGATGGACCTTTGTTGACAAAATAATGTCTCTGCTTTTGAATATGCTGTCTAGGTTGGTCATAACTATCCTTCCAAGGAGTAAGTGTCTTTTAATTTCATGGCTGCAATCACCATCTGCAGTGATTTTGGAGCCCCCCAAAATTAAGTCTGACACTGTTTCCCCATCTATTTGCCATTAAGTGATGGGACCAGATGCCATGATCTTAGTTTCCTGAATGTTGAGCTTTAAGCCAACTTTTTCACTCTCCTCTTTCACTTTCATCAAGAGGCTCTTTAGTTCCTCTTCACTTTCTGCCATAAGGGTGGTGTCATCTGCACATCTGAGGTTATTGATATTTCTCCTTGCAATCCTGATTCCAGCTTGTGCTTCCTCTAGCCCAGCATTTCTCATGATGTACTCTGCATATAAGTTAAATAAGCAGGGTGACAATATACAGCCTTGACGTACTCCTTTCCCTATTTGGAACCAGTCTGTTGTTCCATGTCCAGTTCTAACTGTTGCTTCCTGACCTGTGGTCTCTCCATGACAATTCTAAAAATTGGTTTCATGAGTCTTTGATTCCCTTTATTGTTCTCTGTCTCCTTTGAGGCTATCTATAGTTAGACCTATGCACAGTAAATGAAAATTTTTACCCTCCTGTATGTTTGGAGGTGCAAAGCACAGGTTTTTTTTATGTTTCTGCCCTCAGAATGCAATACCCCTTTACCTCTTCTACCCTTAGGACCAGCTGAACACGAGGGAATTTCAATCTCTAACTGCTTTATAAAAAGTGTTAATGATACTGACATGAGGAAATGGTTAGGAAGATAGCAGAGGAATTTTTCTATAAAGTAGAGACAGTTGTTAATGTTTAGGTGAGTGCACATTATGGGTTTCTGAGCTAGAAACAGGCAGTGGTAGTAAGTAAAATCTCTTTCCAATTTACTTTTGAATCATTTGGTCTTATCAATGGGTAAGGTGGAAGAGGTGTTTTTCATTCAAGCCCAATCAGTGCTTTAATTAGAAGAACTTCCTCATAACCTGGAAACTGGTTAAATATCATCTTTAATATGAAATGTTTTCATGAATAGGTAGTATACTTCAGAGTTAAATGGAAAAACATCATAAGGAAATAGAGATACTTTATAATTCTCTACTTATACCCTTATTACCAAGGGATTTGATATTCATATTAAAAGTTTTGAATGCCCAAATAGACAAAGATTTTTTGTTCCTTTTAAATTTTATTTTATTTTTAATTGAAGGATAATTACTTTACAATACTGTGATGGTTTTTGCCATACATCAACATAAATCAATCATAGATATACATATGTTCCCCTCCCTCTTGAAACTTCCTCCCACCTCACTCCCCATCCCACCCCTCTTAAGTTGTCACAGAGCGCTGGCTTTGGGTTCCCTGCATCATATAGCAAATTCCCACTGGCTATTTTACCTATGGTAATGTATATGTTTCAGTGCTACTCTCTCAAAACATCCCACCCACTCCTTCCCCCACTGTGTGCACAAGTCTGTCCTTTTGTCTGTGTCTCCTTTGCTGCCCTGAAAATAGGTTCATCAGTACCATCTTTCTAAATTACATATATATGCAATAATATACGATCTGTCTTTCTCTTTCTGACTTATTTCACTCTGTATAATAGGCTCTAGGTTCATCCACCTCATTAGAACTGATTCAAATGTGTTCTTTTTATAGCTGAGTAATATTCCGTTGTGTGTATGTACCACAACTTTATCTATTCATCTGCTGATGGACATCTACATTGCTTCCATGTCCTAGCTATTGTAAACAGTGCTGCAAAGAACATTGGGGTACACTGTCTTTTTTGATTATGATTTCCTCAGGGTATGTGCCCAGTAGCAGGACTGCAGGGTCATATGGTAGTTTTATCCCTAGTTTTTAAAGGAATTTCCATACTGTTCTCCATAGTAGCTGTATCAGTTTGCATTCCTATTAACAGTGCAAGAGGGTTCCCTTTTCTCCACACCCTTTCTAGTATTTACTGTCTGTTGAGTTTTTGATGATGGCCATTCTGCCTTTTTTTCTTTTATTCTTTTCTACATTCTGCCTTTTGTTCCTTACTATAGTCTAGTTCAGTGGGATAATTTTGACATTATATGATTTTGTTTTACTGATTTAAACAATTAATTCTGTATAAAAGATGCGACTCTGTTGAATCAGGGAATGATACCATAATTAATGGGATTCCATGGTTGCTCAGCGGAGAAGGCAATGGCACCCCACTCCAGTACTCTTGCCTGGAAAATCCCATGGATGGAGAAGCCTGGTAGGCTGCAGTCCATGGGGTTGCTAAGAGTCGGGCATGACTGAGCGACTTCACTTTCACTGTTCACTTTCATGCATTGGAGAAGGAAATGGCAACCCACTCCAGTGTTCTTGCCTGGAGAATCCCAGGGACAGAGGAGCCTAGTGGGCTGCCGTCTATGGGGTCGCACAGAGTTGGACACGACTGAAGCGATTTAGCAGTAGCAGCATGGTTGCTCAGACAGTAAACAATCTGCCTGCAATGCAGGAGACCCAGGTTCAATCCCTAGGTCAGGAAGACCTCATCCTCTGGAGAAGGGAATGGCTACACACTTCAGTACTCCTGCCTGGAGAATTCCAAGGACAGAGGAGCCTGGTGGCTATAGTACTTGGGGTTGCAAAAGAGTTGGACATGACTCGGTGACCAAATAACAACAATTTTAATTAGTGCCATATTAACCAACTAGTTTCTATATTGATTGCTTTAAAATATTTTATTTAATTTGATAGAGTACAGTAACCTGTGGCTTACAGTCAATGAGTAGTTTCTGACAGTCATTTATCATGGTTAGACTTGTGCTCTGAATAAGGTCTGTATTTTATTGATTAGATTTGTTGTTTTAAGACAGCTTTGACATATGAAATTCTACTTTTGTATGTATACAATTAACATCATTAAAATTATAATAATAATTAAGAGTTTTAAAAATGACTTACACTTTTAAAAACAATACATTTAAATTCTTTCAAGGAGTATTTCTGCTTTTCTATATTTTAAGTCAACAAGATTTTTGGTACACCAGGGAAAATTTACATAGGAAGAATAAAGGTTAATGTTGCAGATATCACTATTTTAGTATCAGTCTACTTTAATAAATTTTAGGATAAGATTGTCTATTGACTTAACATTTGTGGATTAATATTTCTGTAATACAAGTACATTATAAAAAAATAGATAGTTTTCCACACAGTAAAACTTGTACAGTGAAGTATTTCTACAAAGTTGTATAGCTTTAGAAAACTATAGAATTGGACTTTCTGTTCCTGAATGGGGCACCATTTTCTATTGAGTGCCATCAAATCACCTAAAGAAGAATATTGAGTATAAGATACATAGAACATTCAACCATGAAAGATAAAACAGGATGTACAAAACTATACAAAACCCCCTGTGTTCCAGTTTTGATTCTGAAGTTTATATAACTGAATTTTCTCTTTTTTTCCCTTTATCTCTAACAAAAGAGAAATTGTGAGTTTTTTTCTGCCCCTCAACTCAGGCTTCCTATGATCCTGCAGCTCTAAATTAAAAATAAAATTTGCCAGGGACTTTTCTGGTGGTCTAGTGGTTAAGATTCTGTGCTTCCAATGCGGGGGTATGAGTTTGATCCTGGTCAGGGAACTAAGATCCTATGTGTGGCACAGCGAAAGAATAAAAGTAAATAAGTAAATAAAAATAAAACATGCCAAACCTCATTGATTCTGAGATAAACATCTTTTCATATTTCAAAAACCCTGCATCAGGATACACGGCTTTCTTCTTTCATAGTGATATATAATATGATAATCCATGGTATTTCAGATTTGAGGACATCTAATTACAGTTGTGTGAGATGTGGGCTTTGGAGTAAGCTAGTTAACTATAACAGTTCATAGCTCTTCAATTCTTACCAAGTCCTGAAATCTTAACTTTGCAGTACCACAATCTTCCCTAGGCTGTATCCCATGTGATAACCAGAATTACTATAAGCCTTAACAAGATGGATTAAGTAAAAATAGAAACAAGTCAGTGATTTTGTTCCCCTTTAGCCTGTGATATAGTAGAGCAAAGATCTATGTCAAAATAGAAAGGGTAAAGTTCCTCTTAGCAGCATTTCTCTAGTCATGCAACAGGCAGGTTTCTGATTCCAGTTTTATGGTTATGTGTAGAAAGTAAGGTATTTATTTATACCTCTGTTTTGATTTATATTCAACATTTATATAATTTTATATAATAAAGAATAAGATAACATTTTCTCTGCACAGTTTCTGCATTTCTTAGTCACACATTTAAGAAAATATAGAAAAAGATACACTCTTCAACTAGAAGAATAAAACTTTAAATCAAGAATATTTAACATTTATATTCTTTAGAAATTTCTCCTTTCTGAATACCATTCTATCTTCTATTGGAATTATTCAACAAGTACCAACTTCAATCATTTGTATGTGTATATATATATACCTACACACACACACATATATATATAATGTGTATGTATATAATATATAATCTGCAACTGATTATCTAATATGGCATAGCTATTTTAAGAGAGGTATATCTGGAGAAAGCATCAACACTATAAGTTTGTTTTAAATGATTTTGATCCTATAATGAACTTCCTATAAATAACATTTACTAACACTTTAGGCTTTGGCATTAGGTCAAAATTATGGTTTTAATTCATGTTTGCAGTGCAGTAGCAATAGCAATTGGAGAAGGCAATGGCACCCCATTCCAGAATTCTTGCCAGGAAAATCCCATGGATGGAGGAGCCTGGAAGGCTGCAGTCCATGGGGTCGCTGAGGGTCGGACACGACTGAGCGACTTCACTTTCACTTTTTACTTTCATGCCCTGGAGAAGGAAATGGCAACCCACTCCAGTGTTCTTGCCTGGAGAATCCCAGGGACGGGGGAGCCTGGTGGGTTGGTGTCTATGGGGTCGCACAGAGTTGGACACAACTGAAGTGACTTAGCAGCAATAGTAATGAAGAAATGCAATAAAGGCGAGAGGGGGATATGAAAGACTCCTTAAAGTAGACTGAGTTCCAACATATGGGATGGGTCAGAAGCAAAAATATGAGTGTGAAATAGCTAACCTCCATCATTTTATTGTAAAGAATATACTGCAAGCAAGAGTCATATTTCCATCATAACAGTTCAACAGTTCATCTCTTCTTTACTAGAGATATAGTCACATTTCCCAAAAGTGAAGATGCAAGAGTTTCACTAAGAACCTAGGTCACATGGGAAGAAGCAGGATAAGGCAGTTGAAATATACTAAATATATAATGGGATCTAACTACATTACCACTCTTGGCCTGGATCTAATTTAAGATGCATGAGCACAATTCCCAAACTGGAAGAGTAGATCATTAAAACTATTTCCATTTCCCTGTAAATGTTACATGTCACTAACGTAATAAAACTCTGAATATATGGAATATCTAGGCGAATTACAGACAGTAGATTAGAAGTTAACAGGGACTAGGGAGAGAGAACACAAAGTTATTGCTTAATGGGTACAGAGTTTCTATTTGGGGTGATGACAAAGTTTGGAACTAGATATTGGTGACTATGGTTGCATAGCAATGTGGATATAATTAATACCACTTAATTGTATATTTAAAAATAGAAGATCTTAAGTCATATATATTTTACTGTACAGTAAATGAAAACTTTTGATCACGTGTGGTTTATAACTTCTTCAAAACTAACAGAAGTGAAGCGAAGTGAAAGTTGCTCAGTTATGTCCAACTCTTTGGGACCCCATGGACTGTAGCCTGCCAAGCTCTTTTGTTCATGGAATTCTCCAGGCAAGAATACTAGAGTGGGTAGCTATTTCCTTCTCTAGGGGATCTTCCCAACCCAGGGATTAAACTCAGACCTGTATTGCAGGTGGATTTATCATCTGAGCCATCAGGGAAGCCCTTTTCATCATCCTAAATAGAAACTCTGTACCGATTAAGCATTAACTTTCTATTCTTCTCTATCCCCAAAACTAATAGAAATTATAGCCAATTTAGAACTGTATTTCCTTCATATGAAAGAATTCATTAATTCTGTACTTCAGATCACAAATGAGATATAAATATCCAAAGCTGTTCTTTTCAGAAGAGAATTTGGAAACTGTGAAATATGACTTAAAAACAACAACAAAAAAAATCAAAACAAGCTTCTTACTTTAATTGGTTCCGGTTGCATCACTGGTGCAGGCATAGCAATGGCACTTGAAGCATAAACCTGGTGATATGTTGCTTGAACTCCATGATCAGAATAAGGCTAAAATTAAAAAAAATTAAAAAATATTGCTTTTCATTAATTAAAAATATTTATTCAGTATTACAATTTTCTAGGCATTTTGCTACATAATGGAGAAACACAGATGAGAAACACATTCTCTATTTTTAATTGTAGACTAGTCTGAGACAGACTAGTCAAAATGTATGACATTTTGCATAGAGATGTATGGGAGAAAACAAAGTCCTATGACATGAATAGGGATGCATGGGGAAAAGAAAACAATTAACATAGCTTTAGAAAGTTGGGGAGGTGGTCAGGGGACGTTTTCTAGTGGAGTTTATGCTAGAATTTGAAAAATTAGGGAATGAGGTAGGAGCAGTATATGAAAAGGTAGAGGCAACTAAGAATACCTATCTGTGTATGTCGTTTGGTATGGCTGGAAGGAAGAATATACACTGACTGATAGCTGAAAGGTGAGGCAGTAGAGTAATAGACAGGAAAGAGATCATGTAAAAGCAGATTAATGGCTTGTCCAACCGATGGTGGCACCATTCACTGATATATGGAATAAAAGAAAAGCAAGTTTGATGTTGATGTAATTGTGTGGTGGTTAGAAAGAAGTTAAGTTTGTAACGCATAAAATCTGAGGTATTTGTAGGACTTCTATTACAGGTATATAGTCAATCAAAAGCTGGATGGCTCTAAAGAAGCACTAACAAAAATGTGAACTAAATGTTAATTAAAATTAAGATAGACGGTACAAACTTCCAGCTATAGCTAAGTAAGTACTAGAGCTGTAATGTACAACACGATAAATATAATTAACATTGCTGGATGTTATACAGGAAAGTTGTCAAGAGAGTAAATCCTAAGACTTCTCATCACATACAAATTTTTTCCTATTTCTTTAATTTTTATGTGATGATGGATATTCACGAAGCTTGCTGTGATAATCATTTAATGATATGTATGAATCAAATCATTATGCTGTACATCTTAAGCTTACACACTGCTGTATGTCAATTATATCTCAATAAAACTGAAAGAAAAATTTCCAGTAGCCATGTTAGAAAAGTAAAAAAAAAAAAAGTAAAACTAATTTCCAGTAGTAGATTTTATTTGAACATATGAAAATATATCAGTGTACTCAACATAAAGTTAGTGATAAATTTTACACTCATTTTTCACACTATGTCATTAAAACTTGGTGTGTATTTTGCACTTACAACACACCTCAATTCTGACTAGCCACATTTCAATAGCTGCATGTGGTAATGGCTATTGTTGTACTGAACAGTGCAGGTCTAAAATTCAGAAGTGAGAATGGGGCCAGAGACATGAGTATGGATGATAACATCAGAGTGAGTATGTAGGGTGAAAGAATGAAGAATCAAAAAAGAAATCATGGGGAGAAAAAGATCAGCTTACATAGGAAAATAAGAGGAGGTAAAAGGATTGCCAGAAGAGAGCAGGATCATGGAAGCCAAAGGTAGGAAGAATTTCAAGGAGTATATCCAATGTCTCTGAGAGGTCAAGTAAGACTGAAAAGAAAAGGAAAATATTTGGCAATTAGGGAGTCACTAAGGACCTTTATCCAAGGTAGCTTCAGCAGAAAGGTAATGAAGCAGACTTTAGCAGGTAAGGGGAGAACAGGTAGTGAGGCAGTGGAAATATTAAATGTAGACTACTTTTTTCAAGGGCTCCCCAGGTGGCTCAGTGGTAAAGAGTCTGCCTGTCAATGCAGACAACACAGAAGACCTGGGTTCAATCCCTGGGTCAGGATGATCCCTTGGAGGAGGAAATGGAAACCCACTCCAGTATTCTTGCCTAGAAAATCCCAAGGACAGAGGAGGCTGGCAGGCTACAGTTCACAGGGTTGCAAAGAGTTGGACACAACTGAGCACACATTTTTCAAGCTTGGCTTTAAAAGGCAGAAGAGGATAAGGGCATTGGTGGGGGCACGTCACAGGATAGTAACTGTCTCCTACCAGGTGTTGGGCACTATAGCAAGAACCTTGTATACAACAATTCTCATCTGTGCACGAATCCTGCAAAATAGATTTTCCTAATGTCTTTATTAATGTAGATATTATGAAAACAACACTGTGAAGAGTTAATTACTCAAAGTAACATACTAGTAAATACTAGGTAAAGCTCTGGACCAATGGAGAGAAAATGTCTTAAAATACATGAGAAAAGAAGGAATGAGGTGGAATGAGGAATGAGGTCCCTGAGGAAAAGGGAAGTTATAGTATCAAGAGTAAAGAGTAGGAATAACCTTGAACAAGACAGGTTACTAAACAAATGTAAGAAGCTAAGGATGAGTTACAAGTCAGGTAAGTTTGTATGTTGGGGACTAGAAGCTGAGTCGGTTTCCACAAAATGGTTTCTACTTATTCTGTGAAGTAGAACGCACTATATTCTAAGAGTGAAGGGGGAAATAGTCATTGAAATAAGTGAGAAATAATTTTAATTTGTTTTTATATTTTAGGAGAGTTAACTATCAAACTCATAAGAACAAGTCCTGTGTTTTTTAATTTTAGAGGGAAAAAAAACTTAAAATATAAACGAACCCCATTCAATTAATTTATATATTAGACATGTATCTTTTGCCAGAAACAATATTAAAATTAAAATATGCTTAAAATACTCTGTATTGAAATATCATAAAAATTAATGGCACAAGTTATAAGTTAACATGTAATGTTTCCAGAAAAATCTTATTTGATTCCACTAAACAGTGAAACATAACTTGGTAAGTTATCTGATGTTGACATTAAGACTATGGTTCACCTCCAATTAAAATAAATAAATTTAAATTAAAAAAAATTTTTTTTAAATAAATAAAAAATAAAAAATGTGGTTAAAAAAAAAAAAAAAGACTATGGTTCAGAGCCAAAAATAGATAATGGCTAAAAACATAATGTAAAAGCATTCTTAGCTCACTGCCACCCTCCTTGAAAATCAGAAAAAAACAAAAAGAACAAAAGAATTTAAAATGTCATCATCAAGTAAACATGGATGTGCTCATGAATCCCAAATGACAAGGTGGTTTAGTTCAGTCGCTCAGTTGTGTCTGACTCTTTGTGACCCCATGAACCGCAGCATGCCAGGCCTCCCTGTCTATCACCAACTGCTGGAGGCTACCCAAACCCATGTCCATTGAGTCGGTGATGCCATCCAACCATCTCATCCTCTGTCATTCCCTTCTCCTGTCCTCAATCTTTCCTAGCATCTGGGTCTTTTCAAATGAGTCAGCTCTTCACATCAGGTGGCCAAAGCATTGGAGTTTCAGCTTCAACATCAGTCCTTCCAACGAACACCCAGGACTGATCTCCTTTAGGATGGACTGGTTGGATCTCCTTGCAGTCCAAGGGACTCGCAAGAGTCTTCTCCAACATCATGGTTCAAAAGCATCAATTCTTCAGTGCTCAGCTATCTTTATAGTCCATCTCTCACATCCATACATGACTACTGGAAAAACCATAGCCTTGACTAGATGGACCCTTGTTGACTAAGCAATGTCTCTGCTTTTGAATATGCTATCTAGGTTGGTCATAACTTTCCTTCCAAGGAGTAAGCGTCTTTTAATTTCATGGCTGCAGTCACCATCTGCAGTGATTTTGGAGCCCCCAAAAATCAAGTCAGCCACTGTTTCTCCATCTATTTCCCATGAAGTGATGGGACCGGATGCCATGATCTTAGTTTTCTGAATGTTGAGTTTTAAGCCAACTTTTTAACTCTCCTCTTTCACTTTCATCAAGAGCCTCTTTAGTTCTTCTTCACTTTCTGCCATAAGGGTGGTGTCATCTCCATATCTGAGGTTATTGATGTTTCTCCTGGCAATCTTGATTCCAGGTTGTGCTTCCTCCAGCACAGTGTTTCTCATGATGTACTCTGAATATAAGTTAAATAAGCAGGGTGACAATATACAGCCTTGACATACTCTTTTTCCTATTTGGAACCAGTCTGTTGTTCCATGTCCAGTTCTAACTTGCTTCCCGACCTGCATACAGATTTCTCAAGAGGCAGATCAGGTGGTCTGGTATTCTCATTTCCTTCAGAATTTTCTAGTTTATTGTGATCCACACAGTCAAAGGCTTTGGCATAGTCAATAAAGCAGAAACAGTTTTTCTGGAACTCTCTTGCTTTTTTGATGATCCAGCAGATGTTGGCAATTTGATCTCTGGTTCCTCTGCCTTTTCTAAAACCAGCCTGAACATCTGGAAGTTCATGGTTCACATATTGCTGAAGCCTGGCTTGGAGAATCTTGAGCATTACTTTACTAGCGTGTGAGATGAGTGCAATTGTGCGGTAGTTTGAGCATTCTTTGGCATTGCCTTTCTTTGGGATTAGAAAGAAAACTGACCTTTTCCAGTCTTGTAGCCACTGCTGAGTTTTGCAAATTTGCTGACATATTGAGTTCAGCACTTTCACAGCATCATCTTCCAGGATTTGAAATAGCTCAACTGGAATTCCATCACCTCCACTAGCTTTGTTCGTAGTGCAGAATGCCTGCCAAATGCTATGCAATTTGCACCAATATAAGGGAGGATTCTGAAGCCTGAGGAGGGTTTCCCTGAAAGGCCTATATAAAGACTCTTTAGAGTCTCAAGAGTAGGGGTGTGTCAGACCAAGGGAGAAGCAGGAAAGATCTCCTACAGAGAAGGAGAAATCATATTTTCACTATTTTGTGGTCTACTACTTTGCATTATAGCTGAGGAACATTGCTGGAGATGAAGCAGGGTGAGAGTGGAAAGTGAAGTAACACTTACTACACCTTCATACAGAAAATCTCTGAAAAGAGAGACTTTGCCAGGAGCTAAATGAACTCCAGAATGCTAAAAACTCAGGGAAGAACGTCTCAAGCAGGCAACAAAACAGACTTGGTGGTAGGATGTCTGAGTCAACAGAATGCTTCTCCTGCCTTAAATTTCAGCAAAAAGCTGGTCTCATTTAAAGATAAGATGGGAAGGAAAAGGAAGCAACCTTAGGACTCTTCTCATCCTCTCCAACTCTATCAAGGGAAAAGCAAAAAGGGGGAAAAAAGAAAAAGATGAGAAATCATCCCAGAAAACAGTAGAAAAGTTCAGATAAATAAAATTCCTTTGATCTTAAAGAAATTATAACAACATGATCACTAAAAAAGAGCTTCAAAAAAACATTTTAAGCCAACAGACAACATTTACAGGCAATGATGTAAGCAAAGTGGCAGTTTGGGATAAAAAGAAGATAAAAATAAAACAGCAATGAAAGCTTCATTATTATAAGAAAAAGTAGACTAAAAACAATGAAAAGTATTCATGATTGTCTCAAAAAAGCATATAAAACATTAATAATTACTATGATAAAAGAAATTATCTCAGAGATGATGGATATGAAAGATAAAAAGAGATCTCAACATATGCATAAATGGTATTCCTGAAGAAGAAGTAAAAGAACTGGAATACAAATTTTTTTTCAAAGTTCTAACAGGAAAAAAGAAGCTCTGAAATAAAAACTAGTCTGAGAATCAAAGGAGCAAACTGTATCCCAGGAAGAATATTATAAAGACTGACAAATTTCAAGACATATCCTGGTAAAGTGAGTTCAAGTTAAGACAGATTTTTCAGACATGCAGGAAGAAAAAGCAAATTACGTATAAGAGAGAAAGTCAGGCTGGCTTCAAACTTTTTTACAACTATACTCAACACCAGAAAAGAGCAGGTTAGAAGTTATAAGAGGAAAAAGCATTGTTATGGGTTGAATTGTGTTCTCTGAAGACTTATGTGTTGAAGTCATAACCACTATGTCAGAGACTGACCTTATTTGGAGAGAGGGTCTTTACAGACGTGAGCAAATTGAAGTATGGTCATTAGGGTGGAACCTAATCCAAAATGACTGGTATCTTTATAAAACTGGGAAACTTGGACACAGAGACAGGAAAGACAATGTGAAGACATAAGGAAAGGATGGTCATCCATAAGCCAAGAAGAAAGGCCTGGATTAGAGCCTTCCCTCAAAGGCCTCAAATGAAACCAACTCTCCCAACACCTTGATTTTGGACTTCTAGACTCCAGATGGCACCCCACTCCAGTACTCTTGCTTGGAAAATCCCATGGATGGAGGAGCCTGTTAGGCTGCAATCCATGGGGTCGCTAAGAGTCGGACATGACTGAGCGACTTCACTTTCACTTTTCTCTTTCGTGCATTGGAGAAGGAAATGGCAACCCACTCCAGTGTTCTTGCCTGGAGAATCCCAGGGATGGGGGAGCCTGGTGGGTTGCCGTCTATGGGGTCGCACAGAGTCGGACACGACTGAAGTGACTTAGCATAGACTCCAGAACCATGAGACAATAAATTTCTCTTTTCAAGCCATCCAGTTCATTTTACTTTGTTCAGGCAGCCTTAGTAAAGTTATACAAGTATGATGCAACTGTTTTATAGTCTTAATTTCTTCCAGATTTATAGACAACAAATACGTTGAACACACACACATGTAAGAACTCAAAAGAGTACAGTACATGTAAGCCTTCTTTAACAGAGTGCTTGCAGATTTAGTCAACAAAGTGATAAATGAAGGGTGAGATGAAGAATAGAGAAATCATAGTAAAAGTATTGATAGTAAACATTTAAGATTCAAAATTGTGGAAGCTGCTATTTCAGAAAAATTATGTTATAAACTTTAGTAATAATAATAAATACACTCAAATTGGGAGGTCGTTATTTATTTCCCAGTCTTTCACAACATATTTAAAACATACCATGTACAGTTCCTGGTACATAGATGATGAGGTTATTAGTAATGTTTTGCAAATATAAACACATGGAAGATAATACTTACAGTTTTTAGTTATAAATTTGATTTATATCTTTGAAGGGAGAATTTTAATTTAAAGATTTTTTTTCTTCTTTAATTTTTATATGCTTTTAACTGACAATGTTAGTAATAAGACAGGCAAACCAGAAGAAAGAGAAGCACTTATCTTACTCTTTCAAGGGGATTGAGTCAGGGATAGTTTAGTAAACAGCTGAGTTGAGGAATGATTCAGAAATAGTGAAGAAGTCTAAGATGAAGCATTCTTAGATATAAAAAAGGGGAAGAGATGTGAATAAATCAAAGGAAACATAAGATGTTCAACTTCAATGAGGGTCTTGAACAAATATTTTTAGAAAAGGAAAAGAAATAAAATATATTACTTTGTAATATAAAATAAAATAAAATATATTACTTTGAGACTAACACATACCTCTGGAACTGAAGCTTCCATCAGAGACAGTGGAGGAGGAACACATCCACCATCTTGTGCAATTTCCACTGGTTGATAAATGACCTCAGAAGGTTGTAGGTATAAGAATGGAGCAGAAGAGGCAGGAGACTAAAATACAAAATCATGTTTCTAATTAAAATCGGATTAGTTATTTCAATTAAACCAAATGACTTAACCAACACATGAGAGAAATACTGGTTTCACATTTTCACATTTTCCTAAAGTTGTTTTTAGGGACAACACAGAAGTATCTTAACAACAAACTAGGAACTCTAGGTTGCTATAAACTCCAATTATGTAGATATTATTAAATCACTTATTTATCACTTGCAAAGTTGCTTCAGTCATGTCCAACTCTGTGCGACCCCATAGACGGCAGCCCACCAGGCTCCCCCGTCCCTGGGATTCTCCATGCAAGAACACTGGAGTGGGGTGCCATTTCCTTCTCCAGTGCATGAAAGTGAAAACTGAAAGTGAAGTCACTCAGTCGTGTCCGACTCTTAGCATCAATTATAAGTACTAAAAGGTTCTTAGCACTTTAGAAGCTCATAAATAAAGACAATCATTAAGATAACTATTAAAGGTTGTAATAATATAATTTATGGTATTTAAATTGGCATTAATCTCACATGTTAGTAAAGTAATACTCAAAATTCTCCAACAGGATCAACAGTACATGAACCGAGAACTTCCAGATGTTTAAGTTGGATTTAGAAAAGGCAGAGGAACCAGAGATCAAATTGCTAGCATCTGTTGGATCATCGAAAAAGCAAGAGAGTTTCAGAAAAACTGTTTCTGCTTTATTGACTATGCCAAGCCTTTGACTGTGTGGATCACAATAAACTGTGGAAAATTCTGAAGGAGATGGGAATACCAGACCACCTGACCTGCCTCCTGTGAAATCTGTATGCAGGTCAAGAAGCAACAGTTAGAACTGGATATAGAACAACAAACTGGTTCAAAATTGGGAAAGGAGTATATCAAGGTTGTATATTGTCACCCTGCTTATCTAACATATGCAGAGAAAATCATGCAAAATGCTGGGCTGGACAAAGCACAAGCTGGAATCAAGACTGTCAATAACCTCAGATATGCAGATGACACCACCCTTATGGCAGAAAGCGAAGAGGAACGAAAGAGCCTCTTGATGAAGGTAAAAGAGGAGGGTGAAAAAGTTGGCTTAAAACTCAATATTCAGAAAACAAAGATCATGGCATCTGGTCCCATTACTTCATGGCAAATAGATGGGGAAACAATGGAAACAGTATTAGACTGTATTTTCTTGGGCTACAAAATCACTGTGAATGGTGACTATAGCCATGAAATTAAGACACTTGCTCCTTGGAAGAAAAGCTATGACCAACCTAGATAGCATACTAAAAAGCAGAGTATAAAACTAAAAACTAAAAACCATACTAAACCATACTAAAAACCATAGTCAAAGCTATGGTTTTTCTAGTAGTCATGTATGGATGAGAGCTGGACCATAAAGAAGGCTGAGCACCGAAGAACTGATGCTTTTGAACTGTGGTGCTGGAGAAGACTCGTGAGAGTCCCTTGGAATGCAAGGAGATCAAACCAGTCAATCATAAAGGAAATCAATCCTCAATATTCACTGGAGGGACTGATGCTGTAGCTGAAGCTCTACTCCTTTGGCCATCTGATGGGAGGAACTGACTCACTGGAAAAGACCTTGATGCCGGGAAAGATTGAAGGCAGGAGGAGAACGGAATGACAGAAGATGAGATGGTTGGATGGTATCACTGACTCAATGGGCATGAGTCTGAGCAAGCTCTGGGAAATGGTGAAGGACAGGGAAGCCTGGTGTGCTGCAGTCCACAGAGTTTCAAAGACTAGGACATGACTGAGAGACCGAACAACAACAAATGTCTCTTTTCAGCTTTCTGACTTCCCATGAAGTGGGACTTGTCAAACCAACTTTCTGGTGGTATACCATTTGTTATCAAAAGTTGAGAGATGGAATATTCATTTAGAAACATAAATAAAACTGAAGCAAAATCTGAAGTGAAGCTAGAAAATGCTCAGTTTTCTAATATTAATAACATATCACTTATTTATAAAATATTTTTACTTACATGGTCTCATTGTATCTTTACAAAAGTCATGTGAGAAAACTTTCCAAGGTATGGTATCATTAATTCCATTTGCAAATGAAAAAGCTGAGAAATATAGTGATTAAATGAATTGCCAAATCAGTTAATAAATCAGTATCACAGTTAATAAATACTAGAGGAAGGTCTCAAATCTAGTCTTCCTGACCTAAATATTCATGTAGTCTTCACAAAAACAGTGAAAAAAGTTAAAAGTTAGTATTTACCTGAGGAACATTCCACTGCCATTGACCTGGTAGACACTGTGCAGGGGCCTAAAATGAAAAAAAACAAACAAAAAAAAAAAACAAAAAAAGCCCACCAGATTGTAAACAAGCGTTAAAACTGAGTATCTACCTGTAAAAGTATGAAGTTGAATCCCTATACTTCAAACCATACACAAAAATTAACCCAACATGGATAAAAGATAGACATGTAAGAGCCAAAACTACAAAACTCTTAGAAGAAAACACAGATGTAAATCTTTGTGACTTTGAACCAGGCAATTAAAAAAATATGACATCAAAAGCACAGGAAACAATAAAGAGAAAAAAGATAAACTGGATTTCACTAACATGAAAAACTTTTGTGGGGCAAAAGACACCATCAAGGAGGTAAAAATAAACCAGAAGACTGGAAAAATATTTATAAATTATATATCTGATAAGGAACTTGTATCTAAGCAAAGAACCCATATAGCTCAATAATAAAAGGCAAGTAACCCAATATAAGGGCTTCCCTTGTGGCTCAGCTGGTAAAGAATCTGAGTGCAATGCAGGGGACCTGGGTTCAATCCCTCGGTTGGGAAGATCCCTGGAGAAGGGAAAGGCTACCCACTCCAGTATTCTGGCCTGGAGAATTCCAAGGGGGTTGCAAAGAGTCCGATACGACTGAGTGACTTTCACTTAAGAATCACTTAACCCAATATAAAAATTGGTTAAAGATATGAACACACATTAGTGCAAAGAAAATACACAAAAACCATAAATAAGCATCTAAAACATATTCAACATCATTTGCCTTGTAATCCTCTTCATAGATCAAAGCCTTGTTGTAGTGAAGGGGCTTGACTAACTCAATGAAACTATGAGCCATGCCAGGCAGGGCCACCCAAGATGGATGGGTCACAGCAAAGAGTTCTGACAAAATGGGATCCACTGGAGGAGGGAGTGACAAACCATTCTAGTATTCTTGCTGTTGAGAACCCCATGAGCAGTATGAAAAGGCAAAAAGATATACCACCATAAAATGAGTCCCCCATGTCTGTAGGTGTCCAATGTGCTACTAAGGAAGAGCAGGGAGATAGTTCCAGAAGAATGAAAAGGTTGGGCCAAAGCAGAAATGACGCCTGGTTGTGGATGTGGCTGGTGGTGAAAAGAAGTCTAATGCTGTAAAAACAATATCACATAGAAACCTCTGGAATGTTAGATCCATGAATCAAGGTAAACTAGACATGGTCAAGTAGGAGATGGTAAAAGTGAACATTGACATTTTAGGAATCAGTGAACTAAAATAGATGGGAATGGGCGAATTTGATTCAGATGACCATTGTATCTACTGCTGTGGGCAAGAATCCCTTAGAAGAAATGGAATAGCCCTCATAGCCAACAAGAGAGTCTGAAATGCACTGCTACTGCTGCTGCTAAGTCGCTTCAGTCGTGCCCGACTCTGCGACCCCATGGACGGCAGCCCACCAGGCTCCCCTGTCCCTGGGATTCTCCAGGCAAGAACACTGGAGTGGGTTGCCATTTCCTTCTCCAATGCATGAAAGTGAAAAGTCAAAGTGAAGTTGCTCAGTCGTGTCCGACTCTTCGCGACCCCATGGACTGCAGCCTACCAGGCTCCTCTGTCCATGGGATTTTCCAGGCAAAAGTACTGGAGTGGGGTGCACACTGGGCATAGCAAATACCCCTTTCCAACAACACAAGAGACAACTTTACATATGGGCACTGGCAGATGATCACCGAAATCAGACTGCTTGTACTCTTTGCAGCCAAAGATGGAGAAGCTCTATACAGTCAGCAAAAAAACAAGACCAGCAACAGACTATGGTTCAGATTATCAGCTCCTTACTGCAAAATTCAGGCTTAAATTGAAAAAAGTAGGGAAAACCACTAGGCCATTCAGGTATGACCTAAATCCAATCTTTTATGATTATACAGTGGAGGTGATGAATAGATGAAAAGGATCAGATATGGCAGATAAGAGTGCCTGAAGAACTATGGTCAAGGTTTCTAACACTGTACAGGAGGTGGTGACCAAAACCATCCCAAAGAAAAAGAAATGCAAGAAGGCAAAGTGGTGGTCTGATCAGGCTTTTCAAATAGCTGAGGAAAGAAGAGAAGCAAGCAAGGAAGAAAGGGAAAGATAAACCAAACTGAATGCAGAGTTCCAGAGAATAACAAGGAGAGATAAGAAGGACTTCTTCCATGAACAATGCAAAGAAGTAGAGGGAAACAACAGAATAGGAAAGACTAGAGATTTCTTCAAGAAAACTGGAGATATCAAGGGAACATTTCATGCAAAGATAGGGACAACAAAGCATAGAAATGTTAAGGACCTAACAGAAGCAGAAGAGATTAAGAGGCGGCAAGAATACACAGAACTACACAAAAAAAAGGTCTTCATGACAGGGATAACCACGACGGTGTGGTCACTCACCTAGAGCCAGACATCCTAGAGTGTGAAGTCAAGTGGGCCTTATGAAGCATTACTACAAACAAAGCTAGCAGAGGTGATGGAATTCTAGCTGAGCTATTTAAAATCCTAAGATGATGCTGTTAAAGTACTGTGCTCAATGTGTCAGCAAATTTGGAAAACTCAGCAGCAGCCACAGGGTTGGAAAACGTCAGTTTTTATTCCACTCCCAAAGAAGCACAGTACCAAAAAATGTTCAACCTACCATACAACTGCACTCATTTCACATGCTAGTGTGAAAAATCCTTCAAGCTAGGCTTCAGCACTATGTGAACTGAGAATTTCCAAATATACAAACTGGGTTTAGAAATGGCAGAGGAACCAGAGATCAAATTGTCAACATTTGTTGGATCATGGAGAAAAGAAGTGAATTTCAGAAAAACATCTTCTTATGCTAACCCTGTTTATTTAACTTATATGCAGAGTACATCATGAGAAATGTTGGACTGGAAGAAGCACAAGCTGGAATCAAGATTGCCGGGAGAAATATCAATAACCTCAGATATGCAGATGACACCACCCTTATGGCAGAAAGTGAAGAGGAACTCAAAAGCCTCTTGATGAAAGTGAAAGAGGAGAGTGAGAAAGTTGGGTTAAAGCTCAACATTCAGAAAACGAAGATCATGGCATCCGGTCCCATCACTTCATGGGAAATAGATGGGGCAACAGTGGAAACAGTGTAAGACTTTATTTTTCTGGGCTCCAAAATCACTACAGATGGTGACTGCAGCCATGAAATTAAAAGACGCTTACTCCTTGGAAGAAGTTATGACCAACCTAGATAGCATATTCAAAAGCAGAGACATTACTTTGCCAACAAAGGTTCGTCTAGTCAAGGCTATGGTTTTTCCTGTGGTCATGTATGGATGTGAGAGTTGGACTGTCAAGAAGGCTGAGCGCCAAAGAATTGATGCTTTTGAAGTGTGGTGTTGGAGAAGACTCTTGAGAGTCCCTTGGACTGCAAGGAGATCCAACCAGTCCATTCTAAAAGAGATCAGCCCTGGGTGTTCTTTGGAAGGAATGATGCTAAAGCTGAAACTCCCAGTACTTTGGCCACCTCATGTGAAGAGTTGACTCATTGGAAAAGACTCTGATTCTGGGAGGGATTGGGGGCAGGAGGAGAAGGGGACGACAGAGGATGAGATGGCTGGATGGCATCACTGACTCGATGGACGTGAGTCTGAGTGAACTCTGGGAGTTGGTGATGGACAGGGAGGCCTGGCGTGCTGCGATTCCTGGGGTCGCAAAGAGTCGCACACGACTGAGAGACTGATCTGATCTGATCTGATCTGATGCTTCATTGACTATGCTAAAGCCTTTGACTGTGTGGAACACAACAAACTGTGGAAAATTCTTAAAGAGATGGGAATACCAGACCACCTTACCTGGCTCCTGAGAAATCTGTATGTGGGTCAAGAAGCAACAGTTAGAACTGGACATGGAATAAAGGACTGGTTCAAAATTGGGAAAGGAGTGCAATTAGGCTGTATATTGTCACACTGATCATTTAAACTCATATGCAAAGTACACCATGCAAAATGCCAGGTTGGATGAATTACAGGCTGAAATTAAGACTGCTGGGAGAAGTATCAACAATCTCATATATACAGATGATACCACTCTAATGGCAGAAAGTGAAGAGGAACTAAAGAGCTTCGTGACAGAGGATGAGAGGAGAGGGAAAAAGCTGGCTTAAAAAATCAACAATCAAAGAACTAATATCATGGCATCTGGTCCCATTCAGTTCAGTTCAGCTCAGTTCAGCTGCTCAGTCGTGTCTGACTCTTTGCGACCCCATGAATCGCAGCACGCCAGGCCTCCCTGTCCATCACCAACTCCCAGAGTTCACTCAGACTCACGTCCATCGAGTCGGTGATGCCATCCAGCCATCTCATCCTCTGTCGTCCCCTTCTCCTCCTGCCCCCCGTCCCTCCCAGCATCAGAGTCTTTTCCAATGAGTCAACTCTTCGCATCAGGTGGCCAAAGGACTGGAGTTTCAGCTTTAGCATCATTCCTTCCAATGAACACCCAGGACTGATCTCCTTTAGAATGGACTGGTTGGATCTCCTTGCAGTCCAAGGGACTCTCAAGAGTCTTCTCCAACACCACAGTTCAAAAGCATCAATTCTTCGGTGCTCAGCTTTCTTCACAGTGCAATTCTCACATCCATACATGACCACAGGAAAAACCACAGCCTTGACTAGACGGACCTTTGTTGGCAAAGTACTGTCTCTGCTTTTTAATAAGCTGTCTAGGTTGGTCATAACTTTCCTTCCAAGGAGTAAGCGTCTTTTTAATTTCATGGCTGCAGTCACCATCTGCAGTGATTTTGGAGCCCAGAAAAATAAAGTCTGACACTGTTTCCCCATCTATTTCCCATGAAGTGATGGGACTAGATGCCATGATCTTAGTTTTCTGAATGTTGAGCTTTAACCCAACTTTTTCACTCTCCTCTTTCACTTTCATCAAGAGGCTTTTGAGTTCCTCTTCACTTTCTGCCATAAGGGTGGTGTCATCTGCATATCTGAGGTTATTGATATTTCTCCCAGCAATCCTGATTCCAGCTTGTGCTTCTTCCAGCCCAGCGTTTCTCATGATGTACTCTGCATAGAAGTGAAATAAACAGGGTGACAATATACAGCCTTGATGTACTCCTTTTCCTATTTGGAACCAGTCCGTTGTTCCATGTCTGGTTCTAACTGTTGCTTCCTGACCTGCATGTAGGTTTCTCAAGAGGCAGGTCAGGTAGTTTGGTATTCCCATCTCTTTCAGAATTTTCCACAGTTTCTTGTGATCCACACAGTCTTTGGCATAGTCAATAAAGCAGAAATAGATGTTTTTCTGGAAGTCTCTTGCTTTTTCTATGATCCAGTGGATGTTGGCCATTTGATCTCTGGTTCCTCTGCCTTTTCTAAAACCAGCTTGAACATCTGGAAGTTCACGGTTCATGTATTGCTGAAGCTACTTCATGGCTAATAGAAGGGGGAAAAAGTGGAAGCACTAACAGATTTTACTTTCTTGGGCTTCAAAATCACTGTGAATGGACTGTAGCCATGAAATTAAGATGTTTGCCCCTTGGAAGAAAAGCTATGACAAACCTAGAGAGCATATGAAAAAGTAAAGACATCACTTTGCCGATAAAGTTCTGTATAGTCAAAGCTATGGTTTTTCCAATAATTGTGTATGGATGTGAGAATTGGGACATAAAGAACACTGAGCACCGAAGAACTGATGCTTTTGGATTGTGGTGCTGGGGAAGACACTTGAGAGTCCCCTGGACTGCAAGGAGATCAAACCAGCCAATCCTAAAGGAAATCAACCTTGAATATTCGTTGGAAGGACTGATTCTGAAGCTGAAGCTGCAATACTTTGCCCACCTGATGCAAAGAGCTGACTCACTAGAAAAGACCCTGACGCTGGGAAAGATTGAAGGCAAAAGGAGATGAGAGTGGCAGAGGATGAGATAGATAGCATCACTGACTCAATGGACACATGTTTTTGAGCAAACTCTTGGAGATGGTGAAGGACAGGGAAGCATGGCATGCTGCAGTTCATGGGGAAGCAGAGAGTTAGACATTCCTTAGTGACTGAACAGCAACAACAATAGAAATCAAAACTACACTGTGGTATCACTTCACATACACTAGTATGGCTATAGTAAAAAATGTAGATAATATGTGTGTGCAAAGATGTGGAGAAACCCTCATAAACTGCTGGTGGGACTGTAAAATGGTGCAGCCTTTTGGAAAGTATGACACATCCTTAAAAGGTTAAATATAGAGATACCATTTGATTTAGCAATTCCATTCCTAGATACAAGACCTAAGAGAAACGAAAACATAAGTCCACAAAAAAATCTGTACACAAATGTTCATAACAGCATTATCTGTAAGAGAGTAAAGGTGGAAACAACCCAAAAGTCCATCAACAAATGAACAGATAAACAAAATGTGGTATAGGCATATAATGTCCATAATAGGCAAATCTATAAAGACAGAAAGTATTGATATATTATTGGTTGCTTAGGACAGGGAGGAGGGGGTAAGAGGAATGACTACTAATGGGTAAAGCTCCCCTGCACCCCATGGTACGGTAGCAACTGTAAATTTAGTAAAAACTACTCTGTTGTAAACTACTCCCCTGGTGGCTCAGATGGTAAAGCATCTGCCTACAATGCGGGAGACCCGGGTTCAATCCCTGGGTCGGGAAGATCTCCTGGAGAAGGAAATGGCAACCCACTCCAGTATTCTTGCCTGGAAAATCCCAAGGGTGGAGAAGCCTAGTAGGCTACAGTCCATGGCGTCTGAAAGAGTCAAACATGACTGAGAGTCAAACACGACTGAGTGACTTCATTTTTCACTCTGTTGTACAGCTTCCCAGGTGGCACTAGAGGTAGAGAACCCGCCTGCCAATGCAGGAGACACAAGAGATGTGGGTTTGATCTCTGAGTCAGGAAGATCCCCTGGAGAAGGGCATGGCAATGCACTCCAGTATTCTTGCCTGGAGAATCCCATGGACAGAGGAACCTGGTAGGCTAGCTACAGTCCATAGGGTTGCAAAGAGTTAGACACGGCTGAAGCAACTTAGCACACATTCTGTTGTACTCTTTGAAAAGGTGAATTGTATATGGTATATGAATATCTAAATAAAGCTGTTATGTAAATAAAAAAGAGAGTCAAGTTATTTAAAGTACTTATTGTAAGATGACAATAGTAAAGACAGTCTTTTTATTTCTTAAATCATTTGTATTATTCTTTAATAATAAATGTTTTAGCTTATTGTCCACCTTTAATAAAATTTTTTTTAATTATTAAAGTAAAAAAGACAGTAGATAAGATTCCATGAATCTACTATCGAAATGGTTAATTTCAGGCAGACCACATCAACTGCTAGTGGATAACATCAATATGATAATCAAGTGAGGTGTGTTCTTTATACCATGTTTAAAAAGGCAGGATAATCTCTTAAGAAAATATTTTAATAAAAATCTGAAATAACATGATTAATGTGCAGATTTGTTAGATAAATAAAATCACTATCTACTTCTGAAGTGAAATATACAAAATAAATAAATACTGACTGAACCAGTCATTATCTGATTTGACTAACAAAAACTGATAAAGCTATCAATCTCAGAATTTGTAAAAAGAGCAAGGGAAGAGATTATCAAAGTGGCAGTTTTAAGGGCAGGATGATGATGAATAAATAAATAACTGGAAAGAAATAGGCAAAGTTAAATTATTTCTTACATTGCAAAATATTATGTTACAAATTGGTACAAAAATCCTTCCCAAGTATATCTAGGTAATATACTTCCAGTTTTGTAATCTGTGTCAAGTGGAAAATCAGAGCCAAAGTATAAAACTAAACTGTATTAGAAACTTTACAGAATACATCTATGTCATGCATGTACATATGTAATCAATTAATGGAGAAGCTGGACTCCACAAAGTGCAAGCAGAAAGCAACTTCAATCTTTCTTACCCCTGGCACTTTAAAAGCACTTTGTTAAAACTAGTGTTTACCAGTGGTGAGAGGGAAGGGGGAAGGAAAAAAAGGGTGGGGGTTAAAAGGTACAAACTATTATGTATAAAATTAATAAGCTGTAAGGATATAATGGCAACCCACTCCAGTATTCTTGCCTGGAAAATCCCATGGACAGAGGAGCCTGCAGGGCCGCAGTCTGTGGGGTCAGACAGGACTGAGCAACAGGGATATACAGGGTCTGCGTGCAGGTTAAGTTGCTTTAGTTGTATCCAACTCTATGACCCTATGCACTGTAGCCCGCCAAGCTCCTCTGTTCATGGGGTTCTCCAGGCAAGAATACTGGAGTGGGTTGCCATTTCCTCCTCCAAGGGATCTCCTTGAGCCAAGGATCAAACCCACATCTCTTAGCTCTCTTGCACTGGCAGTCAGGTTCCTTACCACCAGTGCCACCTGAGAAGCCCACACAGGGAATACAGACATTTAAAAAATAATTTTATTTATTTTTGGCTGTGCTGGGTCCTTGTTGCTATGCTCGGACTTCCTCTAGTTGAGGTGAGTGGGGGCTACTCTCTAGTTGGGGTGTGTGGGCTTCTCACAGAGGTGGCTCCTCTTGTTCCTGAGCAAAGGTTCTGAGTGTATGGGCTTCAGTAGTTGTGGCATGTGGGTTCAGCAGTTGTGGCTTCCTGGGTCTAGAGCACAGACTCAATAGTTGTAGTGCATAGGCTTAGTTGCTCCATGGCATGTGAGAACTTCCTGCATGAGGGATTGAACCCGAGTCTCTTGCACTGGCAGGTGAACTCTCCACCACTGAGCCACCAGGGAAGTCCTGGCCAATATTTTATAATAACTATAAAGGGAGTAAAATCAATAAAAATTTTGAATCACTATGATGTACACTGAAGCTAATGTACATCAACTATACTTCACTAAAAAATGAATTTTTCAAAGGGTAAACAAATAAAAATCACTGTGTTGAGCTGGTTTTCCTAGCCTCCAAATAAAAATCAGGAAAAATTATTTTTTGGCATGTTAACAGATTCCACAGTTTACTGTGATCCACACAGTCAAAGGCTTTGGCATAGTCAATAAAGCAGAAATAGATGTTTTTCTAGAACGCTCTTGCTTTTTCAATGATCCAGCAGATGTTGGCAATTTGATCTCTGGTTCCTCTGCCTTTTCTAAAACCAGCTTGAACATCTGGAAGTTCACAGTTCACGTATTGCTGAAGCCTGACTTGGAGAATTTTGAGCATTACAGGTCAGGAAGCAACAGTTAGAACTGGACATGGAACAACAGACTGGTTCCAAATAGGAAAAGGAGTACGTCAAGGCTGTACACTGTCACCCTGCTTATTTAACTTATATTCAGAGTACATCATGAGAAACGCTGGGCTGGAAGAAGCACAAGCTGGAATCAGGATTGCTGGGAGAAATATCAATAACCTCAGATGTGCAGATGACACCACCCTTATGGAAGAAAGTGAAGAGGAACTCAAAAGCCTCTTGATGAAAGTGAAAGAGGAGAGTGAAAAAGTTGGCTTAAAGCTCAACATTCAGAAAACTAAGATCATGGCACCTGCTCCCATCACTTCATGGGAAATAGATGGAGAAACAGTGGAACAGTGCCAGACTTTATCTTTTTGGGCTCCAAAATCACTGCAGATGGTGACTGCAGCCATGAAATTAAAAGACGCTTACTCCTTGGAAGGAAAGTTATAACCAACCTAGATAGCATATTCAAAATCAGAGACATTCATTACTTGCCAACAAAGGTCCGTTTAGTCAAGGCTATGGTTTTTCCAGTGGTCATGTATGGATGTGACAGTTGGACTGTGAAGAAGGCTGAGCGCCAAAGAATTGATGCTTTTGAACTGTGGTGTTGGAGAAGACTCTTGAGAGTCCCTTGGACTGCAAGAAGATCCAACAAGTCCATTCTGAAGGAGATCAGCCCTGGGTGTTCTTTGGAAGGAATGATGCTAAAGCTGAAACTGCAGTACTTTGGCCACCTGATGCGAAGAGTTGACTCATTGGAAGAGACTCTGATGCTAGGAGGGATTGGGGGGCAGGAGGAGAAGGGGACAACAGAGGATGAGATGGCTGGATGGCATCACCATCTCAATGGACCTGAGTCTGAGTGAACTCCGGGAGATGGTGATGGACAGGGAGGCTTGGTGTGCTGAGATTCATGGGGTCGCGAAAAGTCAGACATGACTGAGCAACTGAACTGAATTGAACAGATTCCAAATGCTGACTCTTTTGTCAGGTACTTTTTTCTTTGGTGATGTCCTTGCTGGGAACTCCTGACTACAATTTTAGACCTAGATTCTAGGGGTCTACTTCACATAGATTTTTTTCTCTCCTGGGGTCACTTTATACTTTTTTGGAAAGATTTTCTTCTACGAAGTTCCTATCTTGCTTTTGGGAAAAAAACTACGCTTGCTGTGAGATGTTAAGCATGTTCCCCCTGTAGCCTTCTTTTCTAGCTCTGCTTCCATAGTCCACATCACCTAGAGGAAGGCATGGCAACCCATTCCAGTATTCTTGCCCAGAGAACCCCATGGATGGAGGAGCCTGGTGGGCTATAGTCCATAGCATCACAAAGAGTTGGACATGACTGAAGTGACTTAGCAAGCATGCATGCACAGGTCTAAAAGATTCTATCTCACAAATTCCAGGGGACAAATATTAAACTCTCTTCAGTTCAGTTCAGATGCTCAGTTGTGTCCGACTCTTCGCGACCCCAGGAATTGCAGCACGCCAGGCCTCCCTGTCCATCACCAACTCCCAGAGTTCACTCAGACTCACGTCCATAGAGTCAGTGATGCCATCCAGCCATCTCATCCTCTGTCGTCCCCTTCTCCTCCTGCCCCCCAATCCCTCCCAGCATCAGGGTCTTTTACAATGAGTCAACTCTTCGCATGAGATGGCCAAAGTACTGGAGTTTCAGCTTTAGCATCATTCCTTCCAAAGAAATCCCAGGGCTGAGCTCTTTCACAATGGACTGGCTGGACCTCCTTGCAGTCCAAGGGACTCTCAAGTCTTCTCCAACACCACAGTTCAAAAGCATCAATTCTTTGGCATTCAGCCTTCTTCACAGTCCAACTCTCACATCCATACACGACCACAGGAAAAACCATAGCCTTGAGTAGACGGACCTTTGTTGGCAAAGTAATGTCTCTGCTTTCAAATATGCTATCTAGGTTGGTCATAACTTTCCTTCCAAGGAGTAAGAGTCTAAACTCTCTTAGTCATTATCTCTCAAGTCCTCTTCACTTGGTTGAGAATGGGAAATGCCATAGCATTCTAAAACTCTCTTGTTAAAAAAGCCTCATTCGGGGATGATATGGGAGAATGGCATTAAAACATGTATAATATCATATAAGAAAAAAAAAAGCCTCATTACCAGTCTTCTTTATTAACCTCATCCTCAAGATGTGGTTAATAATGAGCACATCCTCATGCAAAATGGGCAATAAGCTAAGGGTCCTAAAACTGGTTTCATGACTATTGGTTTGTCTTGTTAAACAGCCCATTATCTAATGTTGTCTTTGGGACCTCTCAAAATTTTGAATTAGGAACAGTCACGCTACACATGTACTTTAAATAAAGGCCATCAAGTTACTTTCATTTTTACTAAGTGAATAAAATACTTTAGATAATTTTATACTTAGCATAGTAACAGAGAATTTAAGAACAACTCCCCCAAACCTAGTCTAATACTAAAATAATTTCAGTAACCATAATATTTCATATGGGTCTAATAAAGTTCAAAAAAAAAAAAACAAAAAACCCAGAGACAAAGTCTTCTACTATTTCAAAGGTATAAAAGAATGTGATTTTATTTGCGAATGCTATAGACCAGAAGTGAAAGTGAAGTTGCTCAGTCGTGTCTGATTCTTTGTAACCCCATGGACTGTAGTCTACCAGGTTCGTCAGTCCATGGAATTTTCCAGGCAAGAGTACTGGAGTGGGTTGCCATTTCCTTCTCCAGAAGTAGGCAACCATTTTCTGTAAAGGGCTAATGGGCAAGTATTTTAAGCTTGCAGGCCATATATCTCTGTTGCAACCACTCAACTCTTCTACTGTAGCACAAAAGCAGCCACAAACAATTATGTAAACAAATATGGCTGTTTTACATTTTATTTACAAGACACCAAAATGGTCTGGCATTAGAGTTTACTTACCCTCAACCTCCCATAAGAATTAATGAAAAGAAGAATGTTGATTAACTTAAAGAAGCTGTCATAAATCACATTATTTTATTATGATATGTTTATTAAATATAATAACTAGAAACTGACATAACAATAACATTAAAAAAAATCAGCCTGTGGTCCAGTATTTTCATAATACCTTGGAAATTATTTCTATGTTAGCCATGGGAGCAAAACCTACCCTATGACATTTGATAAAAGTAAGTCCTTTATTGGACAGACTGATGCTGAAGTTCCAATACTTTGGCCACCTGATGCAAAGAGCCAACTAACTGGAAAAGACCCAGATGCTGGGTAAGATTAAAGGCAAAAGAAGGAGAGGGTGGCAGAGGACAAGATGGTTAGATAGCATCACCAACTCAATGGACATGAATTTGAGCAAACTCCAGGAGATAGTGAAGGACAGGGAAGCCTGGCATGCTGCAGTCCATGGGGTGGGGTGGCAAAGAGTCGGACATGACAACAGCATGAGTAAACTATCTTCTTATATGACATGTAGATCCCTCATTAAAAAAAAAGAAAATACCACTGCTATCAAGGCTTAACTACCTCTTTTAAATTACGAGAGTATTTATTTGCATGAGAAAGACTAAAATGAAAGCTATCAAAAAAAGACTGAAACTATCAAAGATTTGCATTGTAATTTAATGTTTACCTGGTAGTGATATGCAGGTTGTTGATAAACAGGCTGAGCTACCATCACAGGGGAACTAGATATAGAACGTGACTGTTAAGAGCAAAGAAAAGTAGCAAAAATTATTTTAGGCAAAATTCTTTAAAATTGTTTATGACAAAGTTTATCTTAACACTGTTACCTAAACCCTGTCAACTTACAGTTTATGACTGGAAATATAATTTTCCCACCTCTTATTGATATTATTGCAACTCCACTTCAAGTTTATTAAAATTATCACAATATTTCTACTTCCATGTGGTTTCATTTCCACAGTAATGTTAAAACCACCCCCAGAAAAGTTGCTTTTATGAATAAATACAGTTTCTAAGAGAATATTTCCCTGATGCTGGGAAATATTCTTTCCCTGATGCTGGGAAAGATTGAAGGCAGGAGGAGAAGGGGACAGAAAATGAGGCTGTTAGATGGCATCTCTGACTTGATGGACATGAGTTTGAGCTAGCTCCAGGAGTTGGTGATAGACAGAGAAGCCTGGCATGCTGCAGTCCATGGGGTTACAAAGAGTCGGACACGACTGAGTGACTGAACTGAAGACAATATTAGATGAAAACTAGCAGCTGGAGTTAAGGTGACATAGCTTATTTCCATTGCGGAGACAAGCAGTAGATGTTTACACAGCATTTAGAACTGAATGAATAATCATACCTTATTTGCCACTAATTTCCCACTACTTACAAATAATCAACATCCTATTCCTTTATTATATATTTAATTAAAGCAAGTGCATTATTTATTGAAGAATATTAAACTCTATTTTAAATAAGTCATCTAATAAATTTACAAGTGATTTGTTTGATAAACGTACATATAACACTTGATTATTCAGAGTAATAGAATAAACCTCAAAATAGATTATTTAAAGCCAGATCATTCTAAAACAGGCAAACTGTATTACAAAATAGGTAAAATAGGCTTTAAAGACAGCAATTAAAATTCAATTTGTATCAATGTATGGCAAAACCAATACAATATTGTAAAGTAAAAAAAAAATAATTCAATTTGTAACATGGGATCTAATTTGTACTGTTTTGTTTTAGTGTTCACCCATCCACCCCAAATGAAGAAAAGTATCATGGTTTTGCATAATTTTCAGACAATTGTGTACTAATAAAATTGTACTACAGATTAACATTTGAAAATAATAATGTAATTTATATTAACACATTAAAGGAGAAAAAATGATACTCTCAGCAGACACAGAAACTACACTGTTAAAATTTTCAATACCCTTTCAGGATAAAAAGTTAGTAAACAGAGTAAACAAATAACTTTCTTAATTGATTTAGGTCAGTAATTCTCAACCAGGTGGGACACTGCACTCCCAGGAAATATTTGGTAGTATTTTGGTTTTCATAAATGTAGGGAGGCTAGGAATCCACTAAAAATCCTGCAATGTACAGGACAGTTTCTGCAAAAAAGAAAAAATCATCTGACCCCAAATGTCAACAGTGCTAAGATGGAGAAAACTTGGTTAAAGTTTAGAGTATCTTAACATATCTATATCTACGTAGGTTTTGAAAGATACTCATATAAACCTTAATGATTAATTACTGAACTTTTTTCATTTTTTTAAGAACAAGATTATGGTGTTAAAACATAAATAATGTAGCAGAGACATTGCCAATGCAATAACTTGATGAGGAAAAATGAGAAAGAATGCTGAAGTATTGAAGAAATATATTGAATTCTAAATGACTGCCTATATGAGAGTTTGGCAGGGTTAATGATAAAATATCAACACTTAAAAATCCAAAGCATTATTACACACCAGTCGCAGTCTATTAGGCAACGTGATTAAAAAAAAATACACCATAATAAAAGCAACAAAAACTACAGAGTACCTAAGAATAAATCAAGCAAAAGATATGCCAAACTTTTTTTTACAGAGAAAGAAAAATTTTATTGATTGATGGAAACCCTAAACACTGTTTATGAATGGGAAAATTCAGTATCATGACTAAATGTCCCACGTAAATCTATATATTTAACACAATTCTAATAAAAATAGTCTCTTCACAGAGCTGAACAAGCTGAATTATAAAATGTATAAAAGCAAAGACTTAAGACAGATGAGGGACTCCTGAAGCAGAGAGTGAGATTACTGCCCTATCAGATTTTAAGATCTCTTACAAAGCAACAGGAATTGAAAAAAAAAAACTGGGCAGGGCAAGCAAGTATACCAATAGAACATAACAGAGAGCACAGAAAGACTCCCACACACAGAAACTTGGTGTTTTACAGAGGATTCATTTCAAAAAAGTGGAAGAGGATGGATTAGTCAATATATAAACTCCAAATTAAAGATCTAGATATGAAAAGCAGCAACACAGTATTAAAAATAGACACAAAAAGCCAAAACATAAAACATTAATACATCTATTAACATTAAAACAAAGAAACTGTGTATGACAAAAATCATAAAGTTAATGGACAAGGCACAAACTAAAAGATATTTACAACCCATTGAATTCATACCATGAACTCAAGAAGACAATCCCAACAGAAAAAAATGGGTAAAAGACATAAAGAGGAATCCAACAGAAGAAACTGAAATGGCAAATAAATATATAAAAATATATTTAGTATTACCACTAACTAGGCAAATGAAAAGTAAAACAAGATATCATTTCATAAAAATACTGGCAAAAATATTGGCAAAAATTAATTTTGTCAATAATATTCCAGAATCTAGTAAATCAACAAACTGGCAGATTATAGAGAAATTAAAGCTCTCATAAACTGTTACATAACCTCTATACCGGTAAATTTTAGAAAGATATTTGGGAACATTTAGTCATACATGTGAAGTCTATAAATGTAAAGTTTTACTTATATACATATGTCATGGCCTAGACCAAGGAAGGAAAAATCTTCCAGTCATACATGAGCATGAATACGTTTAAGAGTATTAATTTTCAGGTATTTCATATGGTCTTCTTCCTGATTTCATCTGTCTGCAAATATATCTGTGTACAATGAATTCTTTTCAAAACTCCCCTTTCACAATTACTTTTCCCCTGGACTATGAAAGGCACACTCCCAACTCATTTTGGATCTTGCTATAATGCTCTGTTTTGGAATGGAAACAGTAACAGAGCATCGAACAAATAGGTAATTTAAGAAGACAATACTTTTGAGAAATAGAAAAGAGCAAAGCAAAAAGAGCTTGTATAAGAAATATAAAGGGGGAGATAATGGAGAAGGCAATGGCACCCCACTCCAGTACTCCTGCCTGCAAACTCCCATGGACGGAGGAGCCTGGTGGGCTGTAGTCCATGGGGTCGCTAAGAGTCGGACACGATTGAGCGTCTTCACTTTCACTTTTTACTTTCATGCACTGGAGAAGGCAATGGCAACCCACTCCAGTGTTCTTGCCTGGAGAATCCCAGGGACAGGGGAGCCTCGTGGGCTGCTGTCTATGGGGTCACACAGAGTTGGACACGACTGAAGTGACTTAGTAATAGTAGTAGTACCTTATTTCAAATACACAGAACAAAATAAATTACATGATGGTCACAGAGATACGTATTAATTTACTCATTTGAACTTAAAAATAAAGTCAGAATTTTCTAATAGAAATTAAAAAGTTTTATTTGATTGACTAATTTGGTTAATTAGTTTTGCTGCTAACTGAATTACACAGTGGGCATTTTCCATTTTTTTTAACTGCAAGATAATTTACATGACATTTCAAATGTATAACAATGATTATACATATGTATAAAGAATAAAATGATAATCACAATGAGTCTAGTCAACATCCATCACTACACTTAAGACATTTTCCAATCTTACATGAAATCTATAGCTACAAAGTTTCATACAAATAATTTCTAAAGCAAATCTATTGTACAATGTATTAGGTTGGTAGAAAAGTAACTGTGGTTTCAGACCGTGAATTTTAAACCATTATAGCTAGGCTCAAAACAGCTTTATTAATCAAAAGAGGAACCACTACAATCAACACATTTTTGCTAACAAGAAATAAGTTCGTTTATTCTTGTAGCATAAAAATTGGTGCTTCAAGGAATTGACAAACTCTTGGAAAGCGTTTTCTGCCTCCTGCTAGTTGTGGAAGTGTTTTTCTACAATAACTTGTCAAGATGCTTGAAGAAGTGGTAGTCCACTGGGGAGAGGTAAGGTGAATATGGTGGATGAGGCAAAACTTTGTAGCCCAATTTGATCAACTTTTGAAGCATTAGTTGTGCAACATGTGGTCGGGTGACGTCATGGAGAACTGGGCCCATTCTGTTGACTATAGGCATTGCAGTTTTTGGTGCATCTCATTGATTTGTTGAGCATACTTGTCAGATGTAATGGTTTTACCAGGATTCAAAAGCTGTACTGGATCAGATGAGCAGCAGACCACCAAACAGTGACCATGATCTTTTTTCATTAGATGTTTGGCTTTGGGAAGTGCTCTGGAGCTTCTTCTTAGTCCAGCCACTGAGCTGGTCGTCACTGGTTGTCATATAAAATCCACTTTTCGTTGCAGGTCACAATCCGATAAAGAAATGCTTCACTGCTGTTATGCAGAATAAGAGAAGATGACACTTAAAAACAATTTAAAAAAAAATTTTTGGTCAGCTCACGAGGCACCCAATTTTTTTCACCTTTCTAGTTTGCGTCAAATGCCAAATGGCCACAGAATGGTTGACACTGAGTTCTTTGGCAACTTCTCGTGTAGTTTAAGATGATCAGCTTCGATTTTGGCTTTCTGTTGGTCACTGTCAACTTTCAATGGCCGGCCACTACACTCCTCATCTTCAAGGCTCTCATCTCCTCTGCAAAACTTCTTGAAACAGCACCGCATTGTATGTTCATTAGTAGTTCCTGGGACAAATGTGTTATTGATGTTGCAAGCTGTCTCTACTGCTTTAAGACGTATTTTGAACTCAAATAAGAAAACTGCTCAAATTTGTTTTTTCTCTAACATCATTTCCCTAGTCTAAAATAAACAGAAAGTAGTTAAGTCATTAGCAAAAAAAAACACAAAGCAAGAAATGTCATTAACATGATGTGTAACATAACCACATTTATTTAAAAATGTATTCCAATATCAAACAGCAAAGTTCAACAATGCAAGACCACAGTTACTTTTGCACCAACCCAATATGTCTAAACTATTTAAAACTCGGTAAATTTCAGATTTCAGCTTAAATGAGTGAGAGTATTCCTAATTTTTCAAAAAACCTTTAGAGGATATATAAGCAAAAAATTTTGAAGACTACTGTCCTAAACTCTCACACAATATATACAAAACCTAAATGGTTAATACAGTCCTTTAAAAAAAATTTTATACTCTATTATTTATTTACTGTTATATAACTTTTCTAAACAGGGTAATGCATTATAATAAATAATAATTGCATTTATTGTATATTACTGTATGTGTGTGTATGCACGCTCACTCTCTTTGTGACTCCATGGACTGGAGCCCAGCAGGCTCCTAAGTCCATGGAATTTTCCAGTCAAGAGTCCTGGAGTGGGCTGACATTTACTACACCAGGGGATCTTTCCAACCTAGGGATCAAATTCACATCTTCTCCATTGGCAGGTGGATTCTTTACCACTGTGCCACCTGGGAAGCCCTCCATATATTATCATCATGAGCAATATTTTCATTATATTTATAGAACTTTATTCATTTATATATATTTCAATCTCAGATCTGCTAAATGTAGATTTCCAGGTACTATTTCTGTTCAGGAAAAAAAAAAAAATCCTCCACATGTGATTCTCTGAATTTGTGGAATATGACCACAAAACATACCCCAAGAAAGCTCCAAATGGATTAAAGAGTTAAATATAAAGTAAAATGAAATCATGGAATAACTAGTAGAAAGTAAATCTGAGTAGTTTTCAGATCCCTAGCGGGGCAACATTGTAAAATTAAAAAATCAACTCATTTAGTCATAAAACTTTTAAACTTACAAAGAGTGAAAAAGATGAAAATACCATGTAAAATTTATATATAAAATAATAGTTTTAATTCCATATTAAAGTCTTACAAATTGATTGGAATAAAAATAGGACCTTAATGGCTAAATTAAAAAAAAATCACAAGCAGTTTATAAGTAGTATATGCAATTTAAAAATTGCATTGAAAATATTTCATGTAATTAAATTTTTTGTTGTTGATGTATAGTTGATTTACAATGTTGTGTTAATTTCAGGTGCACAGCAAACTGATTTAGTTACACACATATGTATATGCACACACACACGCATTTTTTTCAGATTCATTTCCTTATTCATTTCCTTTACAGGTTAGTACAATATATTGAGTACAGTTCCCCCAGTGTAGTCTTGATTGTAGAAAAAACTTAAAATGTCCATCAATACAGAATATACACTCATACAATGGAAATTAAATAAAAAATTTAAATCAATCAACTAGATGTACTAGGATCAACATGGTTTAATCTTAAAAAACATAATACTGAATAGAAAAACCAGATTATTTATATAGCATTTAAAAGCTGCCTAAAGCAACACAATATATCTATTTCTTAAGGATACCTACATTTGTAGTATAAACATATAAAATGGATAGGAAAGATACTCTGGTTAACCTTTGAGGAGGAAAAGAGGACAAGATAGTCAAGGCAAGGAGACTTTATTTGAATTTGTCATATTTTATTTTCCCCACTACCTGCCTCCTGAGAAACCTGTATGCAGGTCAAGAAGCAACAGCTATAATCAGATATGGAACACCAGACTAGTTCCAAATAGGGAAAGGAGTACGTCAAAGCTGTATATTGTCACCCTGCTTATATAACTTATATGCAGAGTACATCATGTGAAATGCTGGGCTGGATGAATCACAAGCTGGAATCAAGACTGTCGGGAGAGATACCAATAACCTCAGATATGCAGATAACCAGCTGCTAAAGAATCAGACTGCAGTGCAGGAGACTCCGGTTTGATTCCTGGGTCAGGAAGATGCCCTGGAGAAGCGATAGGCTACCTACTCCAGTATTTGTAGGCTTCACTGGTGGCTCAGTCAGTAAAGAATCCACCTGCAAATGTGGCAGACCTGGGTTCGATACCTGGGTTCGGAAGATTCCCTGGAGGAGGGCTTGGCAAACCAATTCAGTATTCTTGCTTGGAGAATACCCATGGACAGAGGAGCTTGGCAGGCTATAGTCCATAGGGTCACAAAGAGTTGGACATGGCTGAGAGACTAAACACAGCACAGCACACGCAGATGACACCACCCTATGAGCCCCAAGAAAAAGAAATACAAAAAGGCAAAATGGTTGTCTGAGGAGATCTTACAAATAGCTGAGAAAAAAGAAAAGCGAAGGAGAAAAGGAAAGATATATTCATCTTAATGGAGAGCTCCAAAGAACATCAAGGAAAGATAAGAAAGCTTTCCTAAGTGAACAATGCAAAGAAATAGAAGAAAATAACAGAAGAGGAAAGACTAGAGATCTCTTCAAGAAAATTAGAGATACCAAGGGAACATTTTATGCAAAAATAAAGGACAGAAATGGTATGGACCTAACAGAAGCAGAGGAGATTAAGAAAAGGTGGCAAGAAAACACAGAACTATACAAAAAAAGATCTTAATGACCCAGATAACCACGATGGTGTGATCACTCACCTAGAGCCATACATCCTGGAGTGCAAAATCAAGTGGGCCTTAGGAAGTATCACTACAAACAAAGCTAGTGGAGGTGATCGAATTCCAGCTGAGGCACTTCAAATCCTAAAAGATGATGGTGTTAAAGTGTTGCACTGAATATGCCAGCCAATTTGGAAAACTCAGCAGTGGCCAAAGGACTGGAAAAGGTCAGTTCTCATTCCAATCACAAAGAAGGGCAATGCCAAAGAATGTTCAAATTACCGCACAACTGCACTCATTTCACAAGCTAGCAAGGTAATGGTCAAAATCCTTCAAGCTAGGCTTCAATAGGATGTGAACTGAGAACTTCCAGATGTACAAGCTGGATTTAGAAAATGCAGAGGAATCAGAGACCAAACTGCCAACATCCACTGAAACATAAAAAAAGCGAGAATTCCAGAAAAACATCTACTTCTGCTTCACTGACTATGCTAAAGCCTTTGACTGTGTGGATCATAAATGTGGAAAATTCTTAAAGAAATGGGAATACCAGACCACCTTACTTGCCTCCTGAGAAACCTATATGTAGGACAAGAAGCAACAGTTAGAACTGGACATGGAACAGACTGGTTCCAAATTGGGAAAGGAGTACATCAAGGCTGTATATTGTCACCCTTCTTATCTAACATATGCAGTACATCATGCGAAATGCTGGGCTGGATGATGCACAAACTGGAATCAAGATTGCTAGGGAAAATATCAATAACCTCAGATATGCAGATGACACCACTCTTATGGCAGAAAGCAAAGAGGAACCAAAGAGCCTCTTGATGAAAGTAGATGAGGAGTCTGAAATCCTGGCTTAAAACTCAACATTAAAAAAACTACGATCATGGCATCCAGTCTCATTCAGTTCAGTTGCTCAGTCGTATCCGACTCTTTGCGACCCCATGAATCGCAGCACGCCAGGCCTCCCTGTCCATCACCAACTCCCGGAGTTCACTCAGACTCACGTCCATCGAGTCAGTGATGCCATCCAGCCATCTCATCCTCTGTCATCCCCTTCTCCTCCTGCCCCCAATCCCTCCCAGCATCAGAGTCTTTTCCAATGTGTCAACTCTTTGCATGAGGTGGCCAAAGTACTGGAGTTTCAACTTTAGCATCGTTCCTTCCGAAGAAATCCCAGGGCTGATATTCTTCAGAATGGACTGGTTGGATCTCCTCGCAGTCCAAGAGACTCTCAAAACTCACCACAGTTCAAAAGCATCAATTCTTCGGCGCTCAGCCTTCTTCACAGTCCAACTCTCACATCCATACATGACCACTGGAAAAACCATAGCCTTGACTAGACAGACCTTTGTTGGCAAAGTAATGTCTCTGCTTTTGAATATGCTATCTAGGTTGGTCATAACTTTCCTTCCAAGGAGTAAGCGTCTTTTAATTTCATGGCTGCAGTCACCATCTGCAGTGATTTTGGAGCCCAAAAAATAAAGTCTGACACTGTTTCCACTGTTTCTCCATCTATTTCCCATGAAGTGATGGGACCGGATGCCATGATCTTCCTTTTCTGAATGTTGAGAGCTTTAAGCCAACTTTTTCACTCTCCACTTTCACTTTCATCAAGAGGCTTTTTAGTTCCTCTCAAGGCAAATAGATGGGAAACAATGGAAACTGGGCCAGACTTGATTTTCTTGGGCTACAAAATCACTGTGGATAATGACTTCAGCCATTAATTTAAAAAATGCCTGATCCTTGGAAGAAAGGCTATGACAAACCTAGACAGCATATATATCATCTGGTGACCAAAACCATCCCAAAGAAACAGAAATCCAAGAAGGCAAATGGTTGTCTGAAGAGGCCTTACAAATAGCTGAGAAAAGAAAAAAAGAGAAAGGCAAAGGAGAAAGTGAAAGATATTTTCCAGTGAATGCAGATTTCCAGAGAATAACAAGGAGAGATAAAAGGCCTTCTTCAATGAACAATGAAAGAAGTAGAGAGAAACAATAGAATGGGAAAGACTAGAGATCTCTTCAAGAAATCTGGAGATATCAAAGGAACATTTCATGCAAGTATGGGCATGATAAAGGACAGAAATGATGAGGACCTAATACAAGCAGAAGGGATTAAGAAGAGATGGCAAGAATACACAAAAGAACTATATGAAAAAGGTCTTCATGATCAGGGTAACAATGATGCTGTGGTCACTCACCTAGAGCCAGACATCCTGGACTGTGAAATCAAGTGGGCCTTAGGAAGTATCACTGCAAACAAAGCTAGTGGAGGTGATGGAATTCCAGTTGAGCTACTTCAAATCCTAAAAGATGACGGTGTTAAAGTGCTGCACTGAATATGCCAGCAAATTTGGAAAACTCAGCAGTGGCCACAGGGTTGGAAAATGTCTGTTTTCATTCCAATCCCAAAGAAGGGCAGTGCTAAAGAATGTTCAAAGTACCATACAATTATACTCATTTCACATGCTAGTAAGGATATGTTCAAAATCCTTCAAGTTAGGCCTCAACACTATGTGAATCGAGAATTTCTAGATGTACACGCTGGGTTTAGAAAAGGCAGGGTAAACAGAGGTCAAATTGCCCACATTTGTTGGATCATGGAGAAAGGAAGGGAATTTCAGAAAAACATGTACTTCTGTGGATGTTTGTTTGTTTCCACAATAAACTGTAGAAAATTCTTAAAGAGATGAGAATACCAGACCACCTTACCTGTCTCCTAAGAAACCTGTATGGGGGTCAAGAAACAACAGTTAGAACCAGACATGGAAATATGGACTGGTTCAAAATTGGGAAAGGAGTATGTCAAGGCTGTATATTGTCACCCTGCTTGTTTAACTTATATGCAGAGTATACAATGCGAAAGCCTTGCTGGATGAATCACAAGTTGGAATCAGGACTGCTGGAAGAAATATCAACAACCTCAGATATGCAGATGATACCACTCTAATGGTAGAAAGCAAAGAGGAACTAAAGAACCTCTTGATGAGGGTGAAAGAAGAGAGTGAAAAAGTTGGTTGAAAACTCAACCTTCAAAAAACTAAGATCATGGCATCCAGTTCCATCACATCAAGGCTAACAGAAGGGGGGAAAAGTGGAAGCACTGACACATTTTACTTTCTTGGGCTCCAAAATCACTGTGAATGGTGATTGCAGTCATGAAATTTAAAGGCACTTGCTCCTTGGAAGGAAGGCTATGATAAATCTAGACAGCAAGGCTATGACAAACTTAGACAGCATATTAAACTTGGAAGGAAGGCTATGATAAATCTAGACAGCAAGGCTATGACAAACTTAGACAGCATATTAAAAGAGAGACATCACTTGGCCAGCTAAGGTCCGTTTGTCAAAGCTATGGTTTTTCCAGTAATGTAAGGATGTGCGAGCTGGAGTATAAAGAAGGCTGAGCACTGAAGAACTGATGCTTTTGAATTGCAGTGTTGGAGAAGACTCTTGAGAGTCCCTTGGACAAGAAGGAGATCAAACCAGTCAATCCTAAAGGAAATCAACCTTGAATATTCATTGGAAGGACTGATGATGAAACTCCAATCCTCTGACCACCTGATGGGAAGAGCCGACTTACTGGAAAAGACCCTGGCGCTTGGAAAAATTGAGGGCAGGAAGAGAATGGGGCAACAGAAAATGATATGGTTGAATGGCACTACAGATTCAATGGACATGAGTTTGAGCAAACTCTGGGAGACAATGAAAGACAGGGACCTGCTGCAGTTCATGGGGTCACAAAGAGTCGGACACGACTGAATGACTGAACAACAACAAAATCTTGCCAACTAAAGAACAGAGTACAGAAAACCATTCTTAAATAGAGACTAATGAAAAAAAATGAGCAGTAGTTACATAGCTGTCACTTTATTATATCTGTCTGTGGCTGAAATATTTCAGAAATAAAAATTTAATAGCAACAGATGAAAACCCTTTTAAAATGAAATTACTTACAGGCCAAGGTGGTGGGGCAGAAGTAACCTCTGGAGTATGAAAATAAGCAACACCATTATGATAAGTGTAAGGATATCCAGTTGAAGTTGTTAGATACATTGTTCCAGCTGCTGGCATTATACTGGAACCTAAAACAAAAAGGAAATAGTAATAATTGAAACGTTCAGTTTAACATTTAAAAATGTAATTTCTGAACAATGAAAAATGTTTATCTTTACACAAATATAGCTATAGTAAAAACTGAATATTAAAAATTCTTTACACATCCCATATATTAAAGTATCTTTGAAGCATTTATTTTCAAACTTACTACCCTTAGAGCTTTTGTAGCTTATGGTAAATAAAAAGAAACAAGTTTGATCAGATCAGATCAGATCAGTCACTCAGTCGTGTCCGACTCTTTGCGACCCCATGAATCGCAGCACGCCAGGCCTCCCTGTTCAACACCAACTTAATTCTGGTTTTAAAGTAGTATAATGAAATAGAGAACTTTACAATTGTGATTATTATCAGCAAAGTACTTATTTTTACAAATATAAACTACATATAATTTAGAGTTACCTGAAGACTACTGACACTGTAGCAAAGTCTCTAAGATCTCAGTAAGACCATCTATTTGTAAAAGCCCAAAGAAGATGGAGGCAGTGAAACTGGACAAAATACTTGTTCTACCTTAAAAATTCTTAGATCTACTATCAGCAAGTACTCACTTATGCTATGACTGTATTTTACTCTCTAGTCTCCCTTTGCTACAATTGCTGTTGTTGCAAACATGACCACAGACCTTCATGTTGTTAATTTTGGGTCCTCATTTCTTTTCCCAGGTCAAGTTATATATACTCTTCCCCACAAAATAAAAAAAGTCCTTTTTGTCAGGAGAAGACTTTAAAAATTTTATATGCCAAGTCAGATTTAAGTCCTTGACTAATAGGTTACATAAATTACTGAGGTGGCAATCCTCCTTCCACTATACTGCTGCTGCTGCTGCTAAGTTGCTTCAGTCATGTCCAACTCTGTGCGATCCCATAGAAGGCAGCCCACCAGGCTCCCCCGTCCCTGGGATTCTCCAGGCAAGAACACTGGAGTGGGTTGCCATTTCCTTCTCCAAAGCATGAAAGTGAAAAGTGAAAGTGAAGTCGCTCAGTCATGTCTGACTCTTAGCGACCCCATAGACAGCAGCCCACCAGGCTCCTCCGTCAATGGGATTTTCCAGGCAAGAGTACTGGAGTGGGGTGCCATTGCCTTCTACGTCCTAGTGTGTCTCAAAATTTAAAATTCATTACAACAAGCTAGACAGCTTGTTAAAATACAAACTCCAGGTCCCCATTTCAAGAGATTTTTGATTCAAGAGACCTGGGATGGGGCCTGAGAAACTGTATTTTGATAGAGCCCAAGTTAACTATTGGTGGCTGCAAACCACACTGACAGCAGCACTAGCCTTCTACTCTAAGTAGCACTACTACTCAGCTCATATTTTCACGACATTTCATCCAGTATTATTACAGCATATTTTAGTGGTTCTTATTTTCTTGAGAATCTGATGAAAGCCAAAGACCCTTTTCACAAAAATATATATATTCAAACAAAATTCTGCATGCAATTTGGAAGGTCCGTGCAATTCCCTCCAAAGATCACCTTTTAGGTACCACAATTAAATAAAGAAATTTTTATTCTTAATTTAGGTACCACAGTTAAATAAAGAAATTTTGAGTGATTATTATTACAATGCATTGGACTAGGCCTTAGTGATACAGCCAAAAAGAAACAAGAAAAAAATTGAGCATGCCATGGTCTCTATCTTCACAGAGGTTAGGATCTGGTAAGGAAGACAGTCATTAGCTAATTACACAACTAATTATAATTTTGATAAATACAAAAGGCAGTATAGGTAGTACAGGTTATTATATTGGGTAGTATAGGGTACTGGAGAAGGCAATGGCACCCCACTCCAGTACTCTTGCCTGGAAAATCCCATGGACGGAGGAACCTGGTAGGCTACAGTCCGTGGGGTCTCGAAGAGTTGGACACGACTGAGCGACTTCGCTTTCACTTTTCACTTTCATGCATTGGAGAAGGAAATGGCAACCCACTCCAGTGTTCTTGCCTGGAGAATCCCAGGGACGGGGGAGCCTGGTGGGCTGCCGTCTATGGGGTCGCACAGAGCTGGACACAACTGAAGCAACTTAGCGGCAGCAGCAGTACAGGGTACAACGCTGAACACTATATATTGTATGTCTAGTAATTGTGAGGAAATTGATATTTGGGCTGAGTTTTAAAGAATGAATGGGATGGCAAAGTCACTGTAGGTGAAGAAAACAGTGCATCAGAAATATGGTTATGTTCTGGAATGAAGGATGGCTAAACGATTAAAGCATGGAAAAGATAAGAACAGCTCAAAATAAGCAGAGAATAACATGATAAGATGGGCATGTTTGAAAGATCACTCTGGCTGCCTTATGTGTGATGGGTGGTAAAGTACTGACAGCAAAATTGGATTCAGAAAGATCAGTTAGGAGGCTTCTTAAGTAATTAAGTCAAGCAGAGTGGGTAGCTGGGACTAGAATGTTGGTAACGGAGATGTACATGCCTAGTTTCTAAAACAATGACTTTGCCTTTATAAGCTGTATTTTCTATTTACAAAATAGAACAATATCTCACAGGTTGCTGTAAAGATTAAATGAAATAATTAAAACCCATAACGTTGACCTTTATGCTAAACAGTTCTTAAGTAACTATTTGTTTGTTTGAAAGCATTCAGGATAGTACTGATTTATGTTCTGTTTTTAGCAACCTGTGGGTTGCATAAAACAGGTTTTTATGAACACTCCCAGTTGTTTTTACTGATGGTGATAATGGATTAAGAATTGTTATTATATGTTATAGCTTAACTCTTACAACTAACAGCAGTAGTCTGAAAATATTCAGCATTCTGACATATTTAGTACATTTCATTTTGGAGTATCAACTTACTAAGGACATGTCAGTTATCTTATAAATTAACAAATACTAGGTCAAAATTAAATTTGATCTCTGTTAACTTCTAAGTCAAAAGCAGAACAGTCCAAATGAGCACAATCTATTAATTTGTTAACAGATGTATAATAACTACATAATGTTTTGAACATCCAAATGGACACGTGGACACTAGTTTCAAATTTTATGCAAAGTTTCTCCTTCTAGCCAAAGATTCTGTTAGAGATTTTAATACTATAGGTTAAAAGGTAACCATAAAGATGCCTAATTTAATAAACGGGAAAAGTGAGGAAAAAAGAATAAGAGTTGAAAGTATTCTGGAAATTTGAGGAAGGCACTTAGCCAATCTAAAGCTTTAGGGGTTGTTTCTTCTGATAATTATGATACATATGGTTGGGTTACAGTATATACCATACAACCAGAGTTTCTGATATTTTACATTTTTACTTTCAGTAATTTTATTCTAATTTTAAATTACTCTATTAGAAAAACTTTAAAATAGTAATTACTTCTAATTTCTTTCATAATTTTAAACTATATTTTAACCATACAATTTTTCCTTTAAAGATGTAACTATTTGGAATATAGTTAAACATTATTATTTATATACATTTCCCCTAGCCTCCTCCATCCCACAAGTTAACGTATTTAATTTGTGGTAAGAAATATTCATTTGCCTACCACCTTCGCTAAAATAACTTTATTAAATCAAGGAAACCTGATACTTTAATGAAGTTCTATCAATAGTCTTACATTTTGAAAAAGAACCATGCAAAAATATTGAAAAATATATTAGTTCTCAATACATACGAGGGATCCCTACTTGTTGCTTTCTTATTGCCGGGCCAATGTTCAGTTTCTTATCCTTGTAATTAAGTTTTTCAGCCTAAAATAAGAAAAAGTACATTACTTTATTATCACACCTTGAAAACAGCAAGGCATAGTAGAAAGCGCAAAGCCTTTGGTTTAAAATAGATTTGGGTGTGAATCCTGGTTCCAATGTACTGACCCTAATTTTCCTCATTTGGCAATTTGAGTTGTGTTACACATGTGGTCCCAGCTGAGGTTAAACAGGGAGACATTTTGTTTTCTTTTTTCAGCTTTTATACTGTAAACAAATGTCCTTTTCATGTTCTATTTACTGTCATGTTTTTCACATTTTTGTGCCTTATGTTAGTATTTTTGCTACTTAAGATGGCTCTCAAGTGTAGTGTTCAAGTGCTGGCTAGTGTTCCCAAGTGCAAAAAGACTGTCTTGTGTTTTAGCAGAGAAAGTATGTGTTAGCTGGGTTAATTCACACATGGGTTTAGTGCTGTTGATCATGAGTTCAATGTTAATGAATCAAAAATGTTACATGTAATCTTTAAACAGAAGCACACATAAAACACAAGTTATATATTGATTGGCTGATGAAAATATCGTAAACAGAAGTTTGTGAGAAACTAACCCTGTATTTTCTAGGTGCAGCACACTTCAATATTTGCTAATTCAGTGTTTATGATGATTTTATAGAACACAACCACTATAAATAATGAGAACTGACTGCATATGACTTAATAAAATGTAATTAAAATAAAATTTTTTCCTAAAAAATTAAATGCTACACTTGCCAAACTTAAGAGTTATTATATACTGAACTGCTGGGTTTAGATTTTTTTTCTATGAATGTTCTTAGTTTATAAGTTTTTCATAGGAGGGAAATAATCTCAGATAATCTCATTTTAGGAATCTACATTCATAGCATTTTTTAGGAATTCAAAGTGCTATTAACACATCAGAAAAGACTCATCCCTAAATTCTCAGTTTAAGAAAATAAAGTGAAAAGTTATAATTTCACAGCCAAACTTACGCAATTATTTGGCATTTGTTTTTCTGTAGATAAATTTATCTTTAATTTTTAATTATTTTTTGGAGACCAATGATAATCTCAGGATACAAAGAAAATAAATTTTTTTAGCAATCAATTATTGTACCAGAACCCTACTATTAAATTAATACCTTAAAGCAGGGGTCCCCAACTTCTGAGATCTAATGCCTGATGATCTGAGGTGGAGCTGATGTAATAATAATAAAGTGCACAATAAATGTAACATACTTGAATCATCCCAAAACCATATGCCCCAGGTCTGTGGAACAACTGTTGCCACCAAACTAGTCTCTGGTGCCAAAAAGGTTGGGGACCACTGCCTTAAAGGATTAGTTTCAAAGAAAGAAGTTTCAAAAATGAAGTTAAATACACCAAAGTAAAGAGTTCCAAAAAGGAAGTTGTATACACCAAAATATCTTACCTCTTGTAAAATTTTTTGTGCATCTTCTTGTGTTTCAAAAGTGACGAAGCCATACCTAAATAAATCCATTAATTATTATATTAGAACATTACATTGATATTATACTAAGATTAAATATATATATTTTTAGAATGGGCCACAGTAGGAATGAACATTTGTCTATGGTGTACCAGTATGCAAAACTTAGAGGAGAATTGTTCACAGCTTAACATGGTTATCTTCTTAAAGGGAGAGGCCTAAAAAAAAAAATAACAACCCAGGGATCTTAAAACAGTATCAGACCAGAGCTGTATGCAAGGCAGGAAAACATGAGAGATTTGTGTTCGGGTTTACAAATTAGGGTGCAATAAATTTCAGCCCACAGCAGTAACCTCCTTTTAAAATGACATAAGTTTGCTTTCAATAGAAATCAAAGTAAAAAAAGAATCTTTAAAAAATTAAAAATTGAACATGATAAAATATTTTATCTTGGTAAATGAGTACACATATTATTTACTATTGTTAGCATATATAAACTGAGAATGTAACTATTAGTATATTTCCCAAATAAAATAAATTAAAAATATTATACAACCCAGGTTTTATATCTGCTTTTCATATATAATAGTTATCTTCAGAGTATAAATCATATGATCAAGATACAAATACACAGTGTAAGTGAAGTGAAAGTTGCTCAGCTGCGTCCGACTCTTTGCAGCACCCACAGACTTTACAGTCCATGGAATTCTCTGGGCCAGAATATCGGAGTGGGTAGCCATTGCCTTCTCCAGGGGATCTTCCCAATCCAGGAATCGAACCCAGGTCTCCCGCAATGCAGGTGGATTCTTCACCAGCTGAGCCACCAGGGAAGCCCAAGAATACTGAAGTGGGTAATCTATCCCTTCTCCAGGATATCTTCCCCACCCAGGAATCGAACCAGGGTCTCCTGCATTGCACATGGATTCTTTAACAGCTGAATTACACAATATATGCCTTGTCCAAAAAGGCAAAATAGGTAGATAAAAAGGGATGAAAGAAATAAAAAGTATATCCCCCCCACCAAATTTAATCTCTATTTGGATAATTTTAGGAAACTCTCTTGAGTAATGCTCAACTTTATTTTCCTCAAATTGTGTATGTATATTAAGTTCCTCAGTTGTGTCCGACTCTTTGCAACCCCATGGACTGTAGCCTGCCAGCTCTTTTGTCCATGCAATTCTCCGGGCAAGATTATTGGAGTGGGTAGCTGTTCCCTTCTCCAGGGGATTGTTTCAATTTAGGGATCGAACCCAGGTCTTCTGAATTGCAAGCAGATTCTTTACTGTCTAAACCACCAGGGAAGTGCCAATTCATAATTACTAATAAGTAATTATGTATCATGTAGTTAATAAACATTTACTATTTTATTCAATTCATAATTACTGTATTGTATATGAATTTCCTTTTTCAATAAAGGAATTTCTTTATTTGCTCAAGTATTAAACAAGGGCTAAAGAAGTATTTTTACACTTTTTAGTAGAACACATATACCACCCAGTGGAAAAGCCATAAAATACAGTCTACACTGCTATGTGTTATTTTCAATGATTTAAAAATGGATATTACAAATTCCATTAAGCCAAATATAAGTGGTACAATTTCACTTCATCATATTATTTTTTGTCGGGCTCAGAAGTCTCTTGTTTATATGCAGAATTTGTTTATATTATATGTTTATATCTGTTAATCATCTCTGCAGGATCTCATCTTGTTATAAGTGTCCACCTGTCATATTTACATGTAGTTTCCCACTAATATTTTACCCATCTTATTGGTCCTTTCTTTTATGCCTATGAATATGTATATATTGCCTCTTTTTTAAGAAAATAATCATTCATTGATTTTTTTAACTTTGCAATCAAACTTCTCAAGTGAGTACACTATGTAAACTACCTTTTTCTTCTCTGATATTTGGCTTTTGTATATCCAATTCACTAAAACAGCTCTAATGTCACCAGACATTACTAGCCAAATCCTAGTGCTTTATTCTTTAATTTTCATTCTCCTTGATTTGGCAATTAAAAATCATTCTCGCTAAGATTATATTTCTTAGATTAGTCCCCTGGTTAGGTCTCTGAGGCACAAGCTACAGACATTCTTTTGTGTCAGCCTTTTCCAAATTAAGCTCTCTCTAGTCTAAAGCAGGTATACAACTCCAAAAGTATCAGATTCCTTTAGCTTCTGGTTCCTTGGCTACTGGACATCAGCTACTCAACATTAAGTGCTTACTACCTAACAATGAATGGTCCCTCAGCCTTTGCAAGAATAACTTTACAACAAATTAAGGAATATTAAAGCATCCTCTTTCCTCTAAAATACCCACACCCCACTCCCCAACACATGGAGATCAAAAGGAAGGAGAAAGCAGCCATGAAACTCTCTTTTTAAAAATGGAATCAGGACTTCCCTGGTGGTCCAGTGGTAAAGAATCCTCCTGCCAATTCAGGGGACATGGGTTCCATCCCTGGTCTGGGAAGATTCCACATGTGGTCAAGCAACTAAGCCTATGCACCACAACTACTGAAGCCTGTGCACCCTACAGTCCCTGCTTGCTGCAACTAGAGAAAGCCCAGGCACAAAAATGAAGAACCAGTGCAGCCAAAAAAACCCAAAACACAACCAACGCCCCACCCTCCCACCAAAAAACAACAAAACAGCCAAACTTCACTACAACTTCCTTCTTTAAAAAAAAAAAAGGAACCAAAGTAAGGCAGAATACAAAATGTAGCAATCCAATAAAAACACAGTTGTTAATTCTGTGTACTACCTATAGTGATACTAACCCTTTGGAAACTCCAGCTCTGTCATTTACAATCTTCACTTCTTTTACAGATCCATACTGGGAAAAAAATTTTCTTAAATCATTTTCATTTGTCTAATGGTATAAAAATAAAACACAAAAAAACCCATTTTAATTGATAAAAGATGAAATAACTTCTGCTTGTTTTGGAGACAGAAAAGGCAACACAAATTAATAGTATGGATATAAGGATGCCTGTCATCATAAAAACTGCATGAAATCACTAGGTTATTAAAATCAATATTAATACTTTGCTTTATGCAGAGTTGTTAATACTATGTTGTTAAATTATTACATAGCAATAAAATATTTTAAGCTGAGTTTTCTAAAACTACAAATAAAGCTTGTTCTCTAGTTAGCTATTTTTTGATAAAACTGTACTAGGCATGCCTATAACTATACTAAGGGCATATTATTATTGGTTCTTGTGATTCAGAGAGGCCTACAGTCATGGCAGTGGAACTAGGTTATGCTGGCCTCCACCAGTCACTCTATTTTTATTTTAAAATTTATTTTTAATTTAAGGATAATTGCTTTAAAGAATTTTGCTGTTTTATGTCAAACAATCACTCTATTTTAATGAGCATAGTCATCAGGAAAGTTAAGGTCTTAGAAAGGAAATATATTTACAAAAGTACCTGAACTCAATTTGTGGTAACAACAGAGAGGCTACAAAACTTTAAGTTTTTAGACATTTTATCTGTAGTCAATATACATACGGACATTATGATGATACACAAAAAATATTGAGTCATAACTAGACTATCATGTATAAGATGTCTACAAAGATGGTTTGGCATATCTGGCAATTAAAATAATCTCATAACAGACCCACATCACCTTTCCCTAGAGCATTCACTCTAAATTCATTGCAATTTCATTTTCTGGTTCAACTGTGCTTGCCCACAAGAAAAACTTTAAATATCCATAGAAAAAATTTTTCTTTACATATATATCTAGGAAAAGACATGCCTAATGGTAGAGCAATACCTCTTGAGTTCCACAGGTACCTCATTGCTTTAGAAAAAAAATAAATTTTTAGTTGGTAACCTAAAGCTTGCTAAATTGGATGATGGCAAATACTGAGTTAATCTAGGTACAACAGTCTTATTTCAAAAAACACAAAATGGAATCAACATCAAAGATTTCTATTAGAGACTTGAAAACAAATTAATTAAACCATTCTCTGATAGAAGAATCACTAGCTCAATTTTGCATCTCCATCTCTGTTAAAAACGAGACAGAAAGTCAAGATTATCAAATATTAAAAGGGATGGGCTCTAGGGGTCTAAAAAGAAGAATTTTATGAAGTTTGAGACTGCTTGCTACTGTGTTAAACTACTTCCTTGATGGAAATTATCTATGGTTTTGGGTAAGGTGTAACTCGAAGAGGGAGAACCTTACCAATTAACTTAAAGCTAAGATTGTATTGTAATGGCCCCCAAAGTTTATATTGTAGCTGACAGGCTTCAATAAAAACTGACACTAAACTAATGAGAACCCACTGTATAGCACAGGGAACTCTACTCAATGCTGTGGTGACGTAAATGGGAAAGAAATCTAAAAAACAGGGGATATATGTATACCTATAGCTGGATCACTGTGCTGTATAGTAGAAACTAAAACAACATTGTTAAGCAACTATACGTCAAAAAAGATAAAAAAAAAACCCTACACTTAACCTAGCCATACAAACTATTATATTGATGATTTATTTAAAAATATGCTAAGCTAATATAATATAAATTCTGAATAAGAATATTTAACTTGAATATTTATGGTCAGTTATTAATATTTTCCATGGAAACAGGAAATCTTTTTAAAAGTAAGCATTTCATAAGAAATTATTTCCCTTAATTTATTATTAGTGAACCAATCACACACTTGCTTAAGACTCATAATTTTGATAAACACATTGTGACATTCATCTTGAGCAGCAAAGAGGCAATTCCATCCAAATTGTGAGACCCTGATTGTTGGAAAACAGTGAGTGATAAATACTATACCCTAATTGCACAAGGATTTTTTTTTTAAGACAATTCTCCCTGAAATTTCCAATATGTAATATGGAAGCCTGGAAATCCTTCTATATATTCCCTTGGAATAAAGAATGTTCCACTTAAATTATCGATGCCTGCCTTTCCCGTAGGTGTATACAACTGCCTCCCACATGGGGGTGCTGCAAAACATCTCACAAAACTATGCCTCTCTGAAAGAGTGAAATGGCTGATTATTTAACCATATTACTGTTAAGATGCTTTATTCTGACTAGGACACATGCCTTTTTTGGTAATCAAATTGTAAATTCGGTTACAGAAGCAATTTGCAAAATAAGTCTAAGAAGTTACTCAGGAACTGAAAATAAAAGTTGGGATAAACAGGACTTCATAAAACTGTTGTGTTTGTTTTCTTTTTCCTTAATTGAGTCATCTTTTGAAAATTTTAATCACTCATTGTTTGGGCTATTGGATTATTATGTAAAAAAAGTATAATTAGTGTGATATGGTGAAATAATGTGGAGCTATCAGTCAGAAAACTAGGATTCTAGTTTTCACTTTGTCTCTAAGTAGTTAGGTGACTATAGATACGTCAATGAGCCTCAATTTCCTTGTATGTGAAATTAGACAATTATATATATTCTATTACAATAAGACAATTTGAACCCTACTAATCATTATGAAAATATTAAATACATTATTATTTTTATAGTTGCACAAATAAACCATTTCTGAGAAATATAATAAAATACTTCTAACAAAAAAAAATTCACTATATTGCATGCATTATTAGGTACCTTA